>NC_134276.1:115479627-116089063 GCF_949628215.1 Phalacrocorax aristotelis | reverse complement strand
ACCACGACAAATGGTCATCTTCAGACCCCAGAAAATAGTCCTTCTCCCTGTTTGATCCAAAGATGTGTGCAACTGGAACACCACTGGTCAGAACAATGGACTTTAGTTCCAATATGATATTGAGGAGGAGTTTGTAGGTGACACATAAACACACGCTGTAGGCAGACAGTGATGGTTGGTCCAGCACAACCTAAGTACGCAAGGTAAGTCTAGCCCAAGGAAAGGCCCTGGGACGCCCCTTCAGAATGGAGATTTGATTCTGACAGTAATGGAATGAGTGTGTGTTTTTCAATTCCTCGTGAAGTGGTAAAAAGGGAGACTTTGCCTGTTCTTGAGAAGTAGCACGATTATCTACAAGTTATCTGGTGTCCTCATCAAGTTCTCCTACTGGATGAAAAAGACAGTAAGACCCTCTATCTTTTGCTTGACTGCTTGGGCCAAGTGTCAAAATGGTCCTGAGACCCATGTAAGAAGGAAGATAAAGTGGCAAGAATTCAGGGAAGAGCTACTAAAAATGGCAGCTGTTTGGAAGGTCTGATTTACAGCAATAATACCCAATCATCTCAACCTGTGTGTTGAACAAGTTGCTCTAAATGTGCCCCGAGCTACTCTCTGCACTTCAAAGAAGAATCTCTTGTGCTGTGCTCTTAGCTGTATGAAACAGCACAAGGAGAAAATTTACTTGTGGGGTTTGGGGCATCCCATTTCCAGCTGGTATATGACTCTATAAAACAGTCACTATCTGGAGCAAGTGAAAAAAAGCTTGAGCTTGGGTTGAACCAGCAAGTTGTAACTTAGCGTCTGTAAACAATTCTGGGGCTGGCAGTCATTAAAGGCTGGGGGGAGACAGGAGGCGATTCTGCTTTTGCTGTTATGGGTCTCCTGATGTAAGCAAACCAAATGAAGTAGCCAGTGCTGCTCTACTCACCTCAGTAGTGCAAAGGCAGAAAAGAGCAATAGCCAGCAGGGAAGGGATACTTGCCTTCTATCTCCTCTCTCCTGGGAGGGCAAAGCAAGCTGGGGAAGACAGCAACCTTTCTGTTCCCCTTTTAAATTTGGGCTGAAGGAAATGCAGCCATTTTAACATGCAGCTCTGGGAATACCTTTTCAAATGACAGTGTCACCTCTCTTAATGCAAATGCTTGTAAGGGCCACAGTTTAGATCCTCTAAGGGCGGGATGCTGTGGGCAATTAAAAGGTTCTGATAAACACAAAGGAGATCTTTTATCACAGCCGTCTCTATTCATAGGCAGTGGTAAGTGTATCCCTCTTAGAGGATGATAAACATGCTAAGCTGATGGTAACAATTTTTAAAGCCAAACCCTGTGACAGAAAGCCTTACTGCTGATTTTATCTCATAAAGATGCCACATGCTGTATGTGTCTGAACTTCTGTCTATGCCTATCTTCTTATAGTGTAGAGAGAAAATTATTTGTTACCGTATTTGTACCCAATTTAATTTGAGAAATCAGTGAGTAGGAGGAAAGGGTGGAAGGAGGAGGGGGGCAGGACCTGCTCCATTTACAGCTCTTAAAAATAGCATGCAAAGCCGCAAACTCACACAAAACTGAACTAGCCATCATCCACATGCAATGCATTTCCAAACAGAGGATATCTGCAGTACTTCCCAATTATGTTCAGTTCACTGCAGCAGGTGACCCCAATTTCTTTGAAAAATCTTTATAACAGTTCTTTTCAGAAAACCTGCATGGGGTGCTGAGAATAAAAGTCAAGGCCATAGAGTTTCACCTACTTGGCCTTCCTTCAAATAAAAGTGTGCGTATTACACGACCAGGGAGAGAGATGGAGGACGAAGATGTGACACCTGCACACAGCCATTTAAAGCCAGTGGCAAGACAAGTTGAAGATTTTCAAAATGAAATTTTGAGATGTCTGTTGTATTCACCACCTATGTGCTGCCTCTACTTCTTTCTATTATTCCTCCATACATCCTGCTGTGGGCTGGCCCTGCTCATGGCAGCCCAGTGGGGCCAGTGCTGCCCTGGGGGCCCCAGCAGCGGTGACGTTGCCCTGGTGGCTGCTGCATGTGGGGGTACATCATGACCCCCAGGCTGGTGGGTGGGATTCAGCAGCCCTGGTGCAACAGGGCTCACCCCAACGGCACGCAGCCATGTCCTATGGCAGTTGTCCTGAATGCTTTGGCTCCTGCCTGGCATGTCCATACAGTAGACTGGACGATGTGTAACATTCTCGGACTGTGCCTCCAAAGGAGCTTTATAGTGAGGTCCTTCATGGGGATAGAGCTGTAACAGCATGGAGGGGCCCTTATGGGGATGTCTGTACTTGGCTAAGCGCTTTTCTAGATGTAGTTCTGTGCCCTTGTTAAAAGACTGGGCTCACTTTAGTTTCATGGGTGTTTTCAGAACAATGACATAGAGAACATGACTGCTTTTACTTAATGTTTATTTTAGTGGTGTTGTCATGCAAATGATGCAATGTAACACAAAGGGCACAGATGAAATTTGCTGATAGCACCATGAGGAGGCACCAGTGTAAAGAGCATCAGGCTGTCATAGGGGGAGTACTGGATGACCTCAGGGGAAAAAGTAATAGAAGTGGAATTAAATTTTATAGTACAGAGTGTAAATGGGCTTGGGCTTGGGGACTATTATCACTTTTTTGCTTTATACTGGGAGCTCATTAGCTAGGGATGACTGATGCTGAGAAGGATCTGGGTGTATTGGCCATGGGACAACTGAGAGCCACCAGTGCTGTGAAATGGCAATGGCAATCCAAAAATGCCTCTGACAGGTTATTTTCAGTAGATATGAGGGAGAGTTCGTGCCATTTTACAAGGTACTGCTGAGACCTCATCTGCAATACTCTCTCCAGTTTTAATCAGCCATATCTAAGAAAGATTAATTCAAATGGGAACAGTTTGCAATGAAAGGCTAGGAGGTGTCTGAAAATGGAGAAAAAAAAGGTTGAAAATCACCACGCTGGAGGAAAGTGTCAAATGGAGTTGGAATTTGTCTTATTCGTTACTTCAGCTCTTTTATTTTCTGTTGTATTGCTTTTACACTGGACATTTAAATGCTAGATAAACAAAATACAATTTGTTTTACAACAGGGGATGTCTCCTCTATCAATTTGTGATAAAAAGAATGTGTGTAGCTTTGTGCTAAAATGGCCAATTTAAATTGAATTCCAAAGTTATAGTTCAGTCATCAGCTTAAAGTTTGTTGCAACATGGGTCTGAATATCTAAAATCATTTCCAGTGGTCCATAAATCACTTATGGAATTTGGAAGTGTGCACAGGAATGGCTCCCAAGCCAGCAGAAGTTAATGAAAATGAAAAAAAAAAAAAAGAAGAAAAAGGAGAATTTATGTATTTTCATAGCAGCCTTAATTCATTGTTATATCTACTAGAACATATACTATTCTTATGCAACCATGATTGTACTTCATCATCGTTTTTATGCCACCACATGCTTTCTGGCTAATTTATCCTCATTTTACTGCTTTTCATACAGATGCCATCTGCATGGCATGGCAGGCTCACACTCTGTGACCTGAAGCTGGAACAGGACATCTTGGTCATAAACAGAAAAGAAGCAGGACCCAAAATGTCACAGGTGTCTCCTCTCTTGCCCTTTCCCCTAGGTCTCTCCAGAGGCTTGGATCCAAGGGGCGGCAAGGTGTGAGGGGCTCAGCAGTGCCCAAATCTCTCCCCAGGTGCCCTGTGGTCAGGGCAGAACCTGGACTGCTCATGACAGTGCCATCGATCTTCAGCCTGATGGTGATCAGCTCTCACAGAGCCAGTCTGGAGAGATGTATCAGTGGGTTACTCACAGCTTCAGCTCTGTTATATCTGGGGAGCTGGAGGGAGCTGAACCATTGCTGTTGACAGAACACTATTTCCTGAAATTTCTGTCCATTTTCCATGGACTGGTTGAGGACGGGAACTCTCTGAGGATGGTCTCACTAGTTTTCTTCACTACAGCTTTTCACAGGAAGAGTGAATTTTACTTTTTGCACAGAGATCCTATTCCTAACTCTGAAGGCTGCTGCATTTCCTCATTTTTGGGATTGGGCCATCTCTTTACAAAAAGAAAGGTAATGGATGTTAAAGTCAAGTAAACTGTGGTCTTTTCTTGGAAGCTGCTTGGTTTCCCCAGCTTTGCATCCACCCTCTCTCCACATGAAACTTAAACATGAGTGATGGTTCCTGTGAGATACATCACAGTTACCTGCTCTTTTCATTTACTGCCAAAATATTCTATGTTTGAAGGAATACCAGGGAATTTTGATGGAAAGTTTAAATGAATGAAAGATCTGAAGCACTGATTTATTAAATAAACAATGGGCAAGCAAACTTTTTCTTAAAGGCATCTCAGGCCAGGGAGCCAGCTGGAGCCCGCATGAGTAACCCTGTGTCCTGCTCTTTGCTTTTTACCTAAGGGACCCTCACAGCCTCTCCCTTCTGTGGCGGGTTGACCATTACTGGACATCAGGTGCCTACCAAAGCTGATCTATCACTCCCCTACCTCAGCTGGACAGGAGAGAGAAAATACAGGGCAAGGCTCATAGCTTGATACGGACACGGAAAGATCATTCACCAATTACTGTCACAGGCAAAACAGGCTTGATGCTGGGAAATTAATTTAATTTATCACCAATCAGAGTAGGGCAATGAGAAATAAAACCAGATCTTAAAACACCTTGCACCCACCCCTCCCTTCTTCTTAGACTCAACTTCACTCTTGATTTCCTCTACCTCCTCCCCTAAGTAGTGCAGGAGGACCGGGAATGGGGATTGTGGTCAGTTCATTGTACACCTCTGCTGCTCCTTCCTCCTCATGCTGCCCCTCTGCTCCAGCATGAGGTCCCTTCCATGAGAGACAGGCCTCCATGAACTTCTCCAATGTGAGTCCTTCCCACAGGCTACAGTTCTTCACCAGCTGCTCCAGCATCAGTCCCTTCTGCACGGTGCAGTCCTTCAGGAAGACTGCTCCAGTGTGGGTCCTCCACGGGGTCACAAGTCCTGCCAGCAAACCTACTCCAGTGTGGGCTCCTCTTCATGGGCCCAGAGGTCCTGCCAGCAGCCTGCTCCTGCAGGGCTTCCCAGCCTCCTTTGGGCATCCACCTGATCTGGTGTGGGGTCCTCCAAAGGCTGCAGGTGGATATTTGTTCCACCGTTAACCTCCAAGGGCTGCAGGGTGACAGCCTGCCTCACCATGGTCTTCACCATGGGCTGCAGGGGAATCTCTGCTCTGGCACCTGGAGCACCTCCTCTCTCTCCTTCTTCAATGACTTTGGTGTCTGCAGGGCTGTTCCACTCACCCTTCTCCTCCAACTGCTGCTGCACAGCAGCTTTCCTCTTCTTAAATATGTTATCCCAGAGGCGGTACCACCGTCACTGAAGGCCTTGGCCTTGACCAGAGGCAAGTCTGTCTTGGAGCCAGCTGGCACTGGCTCTATTGGATATGGGGGAAGCTTCTAACAGCTTCTCATGGAAGCCAGCTCTGTAGTGCCGCCACTACCAAAACCTTGCCGTACAAACCAAATACATAACCTGACATGCATCTGCTGCTTGATTAAAATTTGGGTATTCCAGTTATGTGATGGGTGTGGTCATGTTTAAGGAGCACCTGTGTACTTTATAGCATGTAACAGTGAGCTCCTTCCCTGTGTTGTCACATGTCCATATGCCTTACCCAAAACTACTGGATGCATTTGGGGTGTAGGAGTTCCTGCATTTTGAGCAGCTAGCAGCTCATGTCCTGTCCTATAACAGAGGACAAGAATGACAAGACAAACTTCCCATACCTTCATACAGGGTGCAAGCTCTGTCTCAGTCAAAAGGTCGGACTCCACTGGCCAAACTGAACAGCACTACTGCTTGTTTAAGATACAAAAATGTTTCAAGGCATTAGCTAGGTGATGCAGGGAAATATTTGCACTGAGCATCACTGTGCACAGTCTAGAAACCACCTGCTGCAACATTTTGTAAAATATGTTTTGAGACTGAAATGCCAAATGGTATACAGATGTTAATCAGCTAAAACTATCAATATGTGTTTTCTGAGCATGGATCAGAGAACAGTATCTTGGATACAACACAAACCGACAGACAATATTATTGTCAAGCAGAGAAACTATCAGGTCATACTTTAATTCTTCTCAGCTGCCCAGGGAGTTTATTTAATCTCCAGCGCAAAGGGAGGATTCACAGATATATCTAGCTGAGGCGGAAGGGATGTTGTAGAGGCATATTTAATGGCATGTTGTTAAGATTTTATCACACCCACATGTGAGCTTGGAAATGTGGAAAGTGCAGCCGTTCTTTTGCCATAGCAAAGAAGTTACTTTTTTTAACATAGTTTGTGATCTGCAATACATAATCTTTACTGCAGATAGCATCCTGGAGATTACAGGTTTTATCTATTTCTTGGTCAATTTGAACTCTTATTTTATAGCCTGTGAAAATGCCTGTATGTACTTTTATACATGTCAGCCAAGGGTGTTTATAATGTGCAGGAGTACTCTCTGTTTTTTGCCCCATTGCTTCAGGAGCATCAGAGACCTTTCTGTACTAGATGATGAGCCTAAAATAGTTCTAGTCTGAAGCATCCCTGTATAAACCAACCTCAGATCATCTCCTGATACATGCCTTTCCTCCTCAGGTGTGCCAAGAACCAATTTGGATTGAGAATGGTTTAGTTGCCTTCTCCAGCTTTGTGAAATTCAGAAATTATCCTGGAGACAAGCGGTGATATTTTGCAAAGTTCAGCCTCAAACTCCAAAACTTGGCTATTGGCATAAAGAAAAATGAAGGTTCTTTTGGGGGATAGCACCGACTACTCAGAAGCCAGTTAGTTTTTACTATAAAGTTTTGTAAAAAGCCGCTGCAAGCATGTCACTGGTTCCTTTTCCTTAAGAATTTGCTCTCAGTATTGAAAACAGACATCCCTTTTGTGCAGATCTGTTGTTCTGCACAGAAAGAGGGTTATCTGGTACAATTTCAAACTACTTGGAAGCAGGCTTTTTGTTGTTATGTGTTATACTGGTCCATGGCTGAAGCTTATGGGCATCGCTGCACTAAAACTAAGCTAATAACAAATGTAAAAATATCCTTTTAAAACCTACTTCTGCAGTGTCATATGCTCGTTCAAGTGTTTCCGCTTCCTCAAATACCTTTCAATCCTGCCACAATGCTAAAAGGAAGTTGTTGGTTTTCTTTTTAGCTACAAGCTGTCTCCAATTCTTCTTTTACAGCAGGCATAGAGTTTCACCATCTCCTTCACAGTGAAAATAGTGATAATTTGGCAGGAACGAAAGAGACGCCAGGGTCTCTCATTTTTTGGACAACATGATGCATCAATCATGCAAGTTGCCAGCAATTTGATTCGGCTATGGGCTGTGAGTGAAACCTGATGTTCAAACACGTGTTATCGATCTTCCATGGTTCCCTTCTGATTAAATGCCAGTCATATCCTACTAGTGCTGGACAAATCCAGCGTGTCTTTGTTGTACTGCCTATTGCTTTTCCTATATGTCATCACCTAGGTTGAGACTGAGATGTTCAGTGTTGTACATTCCCATTCTACTGATCCACTTCTGTCTTGCAAACTCCCCCTTTGCTGACAACCAACCAAAATAAAACCCTGTGATGACATAGGTGCAAGGTGCACATCATCTTCTTTTTGGCTAAGCTAGGCAATGTAGGTATATCTCTTTATGAATGCAATGTATTATGGCTTGATCTTTCCAGCACCTCTTTGCCTGAGAAACTTCTGGCGTGTAAAAAGGCTCTTTCAGTTTAATGGGACGGCCCATGTTTGCAGGACTGAGACCTTGAAGTTATGGGTAACTTTCACTGACAGCAATTTTTTGTTATTATCTAAATCCTTTGGGCAACTATGGAAAAAGGGAAACCAGCAGTACATTGAAAAATTTTAATACTGAATATGCTTCTGATTAAAGTGACAGATAATACAATATGAAACAATAAAAATACAAAGAACCCAAACAGTTGCTTTAAATTCAAATAAGCTTCATTTGACCATGAAATAATGTCATTAATATCAATTGATGTACACCACTGCTGACTTGGTGACCATAACACTTTTCACAGTGAAGAAGGTTTCCATCTAACTTTAAAAGACAAATTGGACCTTTGAGTTTTTTTAAGAGAATTTGGTTGAACAAGAAATCCAGGGTTAATATTATTGATTGGTTAATTATTTCAGGTACTCCTAAATCATATATTTTGAGTGAATCTCTTATTTTCTTGGGGATCTTCCCTTAGAAATCTACAAGTTCAGACACTCGCACAAAAAGGGGTAAAATTTTTAAGTGTGGCCTTTCAGATATCAGTCTGATTGAGCTTCTCACTCCACCACCATCCAAACTATGGCAGGTGTAGCAAAAATAACAATTCTAAAGGTGATGAGTTAGCCTTTTTATTTCAAAAAAACTCCAAAGGGCAAACCTTGCTAGATATTTGTTTGTTGAGCTTGTCTAGGTCTGCATGTTTTTTTAAGCCTTTAATACAGCATTAAAAGTAGGATGGGCAAGCTGCTGTCACTGCTCCTCACTCCCATCAGTATAATGACATTACAAACATTTTGTTATTACATTAACATCTCCTCCTAAGTCACTGTGCCATTCACATACTTGCATCAAGTCAAATTTATCTCAGCACATCTTAACTCAATAGCACAGTTACCACTGTTATTGCAATTTAACCTTGCAAGTGGCTAGCCAAAATCTCAAATGCTAAACCTAGATGTATCAAAGAAACAAGTTAGCACACCTCATACTTTGTGGCACAAATATCACAGTTTCTTCTTGGTTAAAATAAAATACACACCAAAAAAAAAATCAACTCATATTCATAGTGATTTTATCTATGTTCAGTCATCATCTCAGGCATAAATTGCTTTACTTGCATCTCTGAAAAGTCACAAATCTCAAGGATTAGTATGATAACTAGGTGAAAATTCAGTACCTGCAGCCAGCAAGCTTGTGGAGAAGCCAAACCCAACAAAAGCCCTGTGTACTTGAAGAGTACTCTCAGACTATCAGAATAAGCAGTGTTAAAGCTGGGTGGGACAACACTGTCTCTAGTTCCGCATTTGTTAAGGTATCTGCTGTGTAGAGAAAAAATATGACCACGACTGACAGTACTATCAAGCTGGCTTGTTTCTCAAATCCTTGAGCTTGAGGGAAGAAGAAAGCACAGAGAATATTGTTGACAGTTCTGTTGCATAATTCTGCAAATGCTGTCCCTAGCTTTTCTGTAATCACTTCTGCCTTTAAACATATGATTTAGCTGTAAATTATCACCCTAGCCACGAGCACTCCCTTCATAAACTCACTGAAAAGCAAATTAACCTTTTCTCTCTAGAACGAACTCTCCTATTAATATGAAAATCAATTCAGTCCTGTTTGTTTTGGTTACCCCAGCCTGTCTGCACTTCCCACGCTGAATTGTGACTGTCTAGTTAGTCACTTAAGCAGAATTAATTTTAAGAACCAATTAAAAAAAAAAACCAACCCAATAATATAGTAAGTGATATTCTGGAAAGCTTTTCATTACTTCATCTGTGGTTTCTAATTGCAAAACAGAATGCCTAATTATTGCCCTGATTCTTCCATCGTGACCTTGGACCAGATCCACAGGTGGTGAATACCAGTGTGTTTTAACAGACGTCCATGTTAACCACACACTTTTCAAGTGGCTGTAGATCTATTCCCTATATGTTGCTGGGCATATTTTAAGGCCATTTTTCCAATTCATGCCTTTATCAGGATGAAACTTCCCTTTTCAGGTTATAAACATTATTTAGCACCTGCTTTCAAATGGCATGCGTGAAATCTTACTCTCAGAAACACGTGGACCTTTCATCACCCAAGGAAAAATACATCCAAAGAACAGAAGTCCACCAAGATCAAAGGAACGAAGTCTGCATGCAATGAAGAAAGACCTGTAATAGAATCCAAGTGTTCTGTGGGTATGGGCATGCAGGGTAATGGGAAAGGTTACACAGGATTTTCCTTTGTTCTCACTTTCCTGCAGTCATAGCAGATGCTAAGGAGTGTTTTCTCCTCTGCTTGTCAGGCCTTGTATCCTTATTCAAAGAATTTCCTCACCCTACTTTGTGCTATCATCTCTCCCACCGACAGGCAAATACGGTTAGTAGAAAACCATTTCTTCTTTCTGTGCTCTCATCTTTCTTTCTAGACTAAGTGATATAGCTCTAGTTCTCCTACCCCCACTGCAAGCATTGAATTCCTGTTTTGCACAGAACAATGCAGAGCAAGATGAAGCTATATACAGTTTTGGTAAGGAAGAGGCCTTAAAAATTAAAATAAATGTAGGTTTCTGATAGCAGCAAGATAACTAAATATCCAGCAAAACATTGACTCATGTGGTACCTCAGCAAAATGTGAAATTTCATGTTTGCACAGCATCAATTCTGTCCCCAGGCTCTCAGGAGTGGTGTTTTAGGCTTTTTGATGACTCAAAGGAGATTAATGTTTTTAGGACACTTTCAGATGAAAGCAAGAAAAGAAAAGAAAGAAAGAAAAGAAAGAAAGAGGGAAAGAGAGAAAGAAAGAGAGAAAGAGAGAAAGAAAGAAAGAGAGAAAGAAAGAGAGAAAGAAAGAGAGAAAGAGAGAGAGAAAGAGAGAGAGAGAAAGAGAGAAAGAGAGAAAGAGAGAAAGAGAGAAAGAGAGAAAGAAAGAGAGAAAGAGAGAGAGAGAAAGAAAGAAAGAAAGAAAGAAAGAAAGAAAGAAAGAAAGAAAGAAAGAAAGAAAGAAAGAAAGAAAGAAAGAAAGAAAGAAAGAAAGAAAGAAAGAAAGAAAGAAAGAAAGAAAGAAAGAAAGAAAGAAAGAAAGAAAGAAAGAAAGAAAGAAAGAAAGAAAGAAAGAAAGAAAGAAAGAAAGAAAGAAAGAAAGAAAGAAAGAAAGAAAGAAAGAAAGAAAGAAAGAAAGAAAGAAAGAAAGAAAGAAAGAAAGAAAGAAAGAAAGAAAGAAAGAAAGAAAGAAAAAGAAGAAAGAAAGAAAAAGAAAGCTGAGGTTCTGTGGCAAAGGCAGAAGGTTTCTGAAGTGAGAAATGCTGAGGAAAGCTCTGTTGCACAACTCTTGCCTACCTGCAGCCTCAGGGACAGGATCCAAAGCCACCGCTGCAACCCTGCAACCCCACTAATTAACATCCTAATTTTGGAGTTGCCCAAACACCATATGCAACTTTCTCATGTCCCTGGAGGTATACGAAGAATCACTGCATTCCTCAATGGCTCATAGCAAAGTTCATGTCAGCTGGTACCTAGAAACAAAAGCTTCCTCCAAACGAGGGCTGATCTGTAGGGGTTTTAAAGGACATGTAGAGGATACAGAGGCAACTGCTGTTTCCTTTTAAAACATGGCCAGAGGAGGAGGGCCCACTATTCACACAACAGCCTTATTATCTGGGTAGTCACCCAACAGACAAGAAAACGAGAGTTGCTCCCATGACCGTTTCAGTGTTTTATATACTTTGGAATGAGCCAGCATTGGATAAACGTCCTTGGAAGTGAGTGACCTTTTCTTTCTTTTCTGGCCTGGTACATCTTGGTTTCATTCCTACAGCACACTTGTTTTCTCTGTGCGACCCAGCAGATATTTACCTATTTCTCACAAAGATCTCTGCTATTTTCCTGAGAATAATTGCCACACTGCAAACCCTGCAAAATCTCACATGCTGCAAAAAAGGGAATTGTACACCACAGTGCCCACATGGTGTCACACTGGCTACCACCACAAGCTTCTGCCGCCAGAGTTGTACAACATTTGTAAGGAGAAACAAGTATACACATGGGTCCGGATCAATTTACTCAGTGGTTGGGAACCTGGGTACAGTATGGAAAGTTAACAAAGAAGCAGGGGGAGGGAAGAGGTAAAGATGCATCTTTCTCCCACCTTTAATAATTGTACACCTGTATGCTGCTGAATTTCAGCCACAAACGCTACTAAAAAGCGTCCTTCTTATAAAAATTGTCTCCTGAAGAAAACAACCCATCAATTCACTGCTTTAAAAGAAATCATTACCTTTTTGCCAACGTGTACATTTATGAAGGGAACACATAATTATTTCCAGAAGTGTACTTCTAGTATCTGCAAATGTACTGCTGGCCTCTTTATCTTCGTGTTCTACCACTTGTCATGTGCCCTGGGCCAGTGTTGCTCTAACAGCCATATTCAGTAGTACAAGCTAAGCATGAGCTTTGAGATATTTTTGTGTCTGTTCAACTTGCTAAACGTGTAGTCTGTTTTTTTCTAATGATGTTAAATTGAATTTCCTAGATTAAGCAGTTAATATAGGTCAAAATTAGTCCTTCAGGGATGGGCCAGACTGTTATGTGCTTGCAGGCTTGAGCTGCAGTATTTGTCTTCTTGTTTAGATTCTGTGGCGTCGTCGGGTATTTTCCAGTATTTTCAAATACCAGTGATAGCTATGCTAACATCAGCTCTCTCTATACCTCCTTTTTAATATGCTGCTGCTTCATTTCTATCTTTTTTACACTGATTCAGACCTACATTATTAAGGAATGCCTACACATTGCCTTTGCCCTCATAAATAAAAAGACCACCTTCAAGCTTTCAAAGTACTTAGCTGTCCTCCATAGTGTGGTAAAGAGGGTGAAATGGAATATATTATGAAATGTCATACCCAGTCCAAATTGGATGAGCAATTAGTGAACTAATAATAAGGTTGCAGCACTGTTTCTTCAGAAACCTTTAATTTTGACATCAATAGGCATCATACATATCTCAGTGTGAAATAACTTCATAGCTTTGGTTAATCTTATGATAGCAATGCTTAGAAAATAAAATAAAGGCATCTATGGCACTGCTAATGGAACGATTAAAGCTGCAGCTGAAAATGCACAGAAGTCAGGATGCGAAATGTAGCATTAGCTAATTTATTTTGCACTTTTATACTGTCTGCTGTGGGAGACGTTTGAAATCTTGGTCTGGTTACACAAGTATTGAATGACTGCTAGCTTGACACCAGTTGTATTTATCTCCCTGGGCTGCCTCTACAGTCAGTGAAGAGCCAGAAGCCTTGTTTTGCCACTCCAGATTGCCCCATCTCACTAGGCAAAAGTTAGCATTTTTGAATTAACCCTTCTGCCTCACTACATATTAGTTTACTGGATAGGTTAAAGTTATTACAACTAATCCTCACTGTTTCAATTCCTGATATTTGCACATGGAAATTGAAGCACCTTGTTTTGCACTAACATGATCTCTTGCATATAACCACCTAGTTTATCTTTTCTGAAAGAAAAAGAAAGGGGACATTGTCCAAGTTTAATGGCAGTTTAGCTTTACAGTCTTCAGTACAGGATCCATCATTAAAATTAAGCATGTGCTTAATTGGTTTTCTGAATATGGATGAATTTAGGCACATGCTTATATGCCTCGCTCACTTGAGGCCCTAATGGACCATGCAAATGTAAAAGTTCACATCTCATTGAGATAAATGGAGTGAATAATCATAAATTTATCAGAACAGAAGCTGCTGCTTACTGTATAAGTAGACAGAAGCTTGTAATATTGTCCTTTCTCTCTGGCTGGGATATCTAGATCTTACTGAAATAAAACAGTAGCAGCAGACTAAGAACTGTTATTTTTCACTCAGATCAGTTCAGCAGTACAGTATTTGCCAGTATGATGTCTGTGCATTTGCCACAGAGAAAATAAATATTTTTCTATGAAAACTTAGAATTTACAAAATTAGTAGAAGCAAAACCCCCAAGCAAACAGAAGGGATACTTAGAACCAAAGAATCCACTACCTACTTCGTGGCTGTATGCTGTCTTTCCTAGATCAGAATTTAAGACAGATTTTTTTATTTTATGTTTAAAAGAGACAACCGCTGTCTCTCACCAGACTTGTCTGTACTAAGGGACTTTGCAAAACTGTGATACTTTTGGTGACAACAGTAGAGTCCTAAAGATATTTCTACTGTAGACGGGGTCTATGATAATGCTAGCATTTTCAGCACTAGTCCTTTGTGTTCTGACCTTACATAACTCTCCATTGCCATTCCTATTCATGGTTCTGTTGTCTGCAACTATCCCCACTCCCGTGCTATGTGCTAATGGTAGCAACAAATGGAAAATTAGCAGAAAGCTCCCCCTATGGACACCAGAGTGGACATAGGTAGCTTCGATGCCGGTGGTTGAGGAGCACTACATTATCTCTTCCTTTCCCTCATCCCTGTTAGATTTTCTGTATGACGCAGTGACAGGAGCAGACTTGTAGCATGAGGCTTCTGATGCAGAAGGGCCCATTCCAACTGTTCTCTCCCCACCTCCTATACAGTGCAACACCTCTTCTGCGCCTGGGGTGATGCATGGGGAGTCAGGGAAAAACTGTGGGCCTATACAGGGAGTGCTGTGGCAAGAAGGTTGAAGATGGAAACTTATAAGGGTCTTAAAATCCCCTTATCTTATCCCTATTTATTCTCACTTATGCAGCAAATTTTTTTTTCAGCTGGACAAGAGTTACTGCAATGGCTAGCACTGAACAGTCTGCCCACCAAGCCATTAACTGCTCAGCAAGCTGTTCCATAAACAGCAGCCCAGTGAAGACCAGTGAGATGCAGACTTGTGTCTGGGTTGTCTATGGGATTTTCTTGTATCTAACAATGATTGAAACTCATGATTCCTTCAGTAAGGAATCAGTACTTTCTGAGATGACTTACCCCTGTGCTGAATTAGACAAAATGTAGGAAATGGTACAAAAGCTTTTTGAAAGGAAGGGGAAACAGACAAAAAAAAAGATCATATAGATACCGTGATCTCAAATGTCATTCCTTAGGAAATAAGGTTATGCTATTTTATTAAAGCTGGTGGGAGTGGATATGTGCTGGATAATCCAGTGATAGGGTCTGGTTATGTGATGCTTTTTAAACTAAAGCATACAGAACAGTCCCAACAGTGGCTGCCTTTGCTTATACAAGGTTCTGCACCTACCAGCTTTTTCTTTTTCCTCTATGTATTATACTTTCTAGGTTTGTTTTGAGCCATGTTAGATGATAGACTTAAAAACGCTGGAGGCTAAATGAGCATGAAGCTCTGCCTGGACAGGTAACAGCCAGAAAATGTAACACCTTGTGCTTTATGATGAATTTCTCTAACCTGTATACATTACATTATATAACTATTTTGTTACCACTGTCATATAAACATTTTGCTGAAGATCACGAAAGACAATGAGGTACTTAAAAGAACTACAGAATTACTTGTGGGGTTGAAGTTCATATTTGACAGTAAAAGCCTAAAGAAGATAAGTCTGTTGCCTGTCTCTGAGAAAGGTGAAAAGATATTATACAAGAACCTACTGTGATTATGCTGGTCTGTAATACAGTATTGCCATGGCTAGTAACATACCTTAAGCTTTCTACTGAGTTTGCAGGGTGTCAGGACTTGCTCTGTCTGAACTTCCCTTGACCTCCCTGAAGCCTTGTTTTAGTTGGTTTAGTTGTGACAGCAAATTCCCTAACTCTTTAGGACTGTATGGTTGATTTGCTTTACTTTTGTTTATCTTTGTGTCGTACCACCATGGTTGTACTGGTACAGACAAATACAGGCCAGGCAGGATAAGAGAGACACAGGGTGCAGTGTGGAGTGGTACAGGCTTGGGATGACAAGATATGGGGCAAAGGCTCAGCACTGGACATCCCACAGGTAGAAACAACTCACCAATGATTAGTTAAAGAAATGCAGGCCTGGAGTTGGACAAGACTGGTTTTTGGGATAATGAAGCGAACAAAGAAATAGTATCTAACATATATAAACCCACCATGAAAAATTGGCTGTAACATGGAGTTGCAGGTCAGTGAAATAAAAGCTGGGTGTAAAAGCATGTTAGCAGACAAATAAAAGTGACCTCGAGAGAGAGCAAGAGGAAAACATCAACACGAACATTATATTACTTCTGGCAAAGGACTGCAGGTGCTGACAACTCACTGTTAACACCACCAACACCAGAGTGAAACCCCTGACTTTAGAAGTGAGAGGAACACCAGAAGGGTGAGCATAATGTCAGGAAACAGGGCAGAAACTAAGTGTGTACATGTAAAAATTTAACTGTGTTACTACTATTATTACTAAAGCATTTTCTGCATAGATGATTTCTTTCGCTTTCTGTAATAATTATATCTTGACTAATAATGATTCTCAGATTACACTGTTAGGTTTTCAATCATATTAATGATAAATTGTGACTTTATGTATAAGGTACGCTTCCTCTTTTCCTGTAAACAAGATTTTGCCTACCTAAGGAAGAAATTTTGAAAGCATACAGCTCTTTTACAGTAGTAGAAAATAATATAATACAATCCAGTGGTCAGAAATTGATGAGAATGAAACAATGAAATGATATTTGTTATACGCTGCCAGCAATAATAAACACATATCAAAATAAAAAGCAAACAGTGCAAAACAGGAAGATGGTCTTAATAGGGAAATATTAATCAGGAATGTGCATTTCACCGTAGGAGTTTGTTTTGGCTTTGTCTTTTTGCCAATGGCAATCTTTAGGCAAGAGGGAAATAATGTACTATAGCTCATGGAAATAGTCTGCCCTCCCTTCTACATTTGCCAGGGTGTTGTTGTTGCACTGGCTGTTAGCACTGTCAGGGTCCCTGTTTATGCTCCCACAAGCTCTTCAAAAGAAGCGGCACTTGTTTGGGCTCATGGAGGTTTTCCATTAGGAGAGCGGAGGGGGAGATCATCTACATGCTTCTTCACTCTCGCTTGAGCTTAGAAAAAAAACACTCTGTGCAATGTTCACTGAAAGACCTTGGCTTTTCAGGGGCTGCAAAAGCTGTACATAAAACGAATTTTTACTGCCAAAATGGATCTTATTATTTGGAGTGTTTTAGGCTACATTTGTACAAAGCAGCAAGTAACAGTTCTTTGGAGAGCTACGGTGAGGCTCTATTAGAACATGGAATGGAAGCAAAGAGGTCACATTAATTTATGCCTTCATAATATCAAGACTGTAAGGAAATATATTTTAAATAAGAATTGACATAGGAGACCTCCATGATAACAGCTTATATTGAAGGAAATCATTCTTATGAAATATATTTCTCAAGGCTCATAAAAGATAGCAATAACAAACAACATTATGCAGTATCTGGGAAATTCTATTTACTTAAAATGCTTTCTGCTTTCATTATTATCCAGGCTCATTCCTTCAGTGGAAGTGCTGATTGCAGCTTGAGCAATGTGTACGATCTCATTACAACAGGGCTGTATTAGAAAATCTGATACTGATAGTTCCAACAATGGCACCTTTCTCTTATTATCTGTCACTTGGCTACAACAAGAGCCGTGTAAATTTCCTGCCATCAGATTCTGGCAGGTGGCTGGAAACCAATCTAATAAGCTGTACATATCCCACATATACCCTATTGCACTGGGAAAAAAAACATGTTCAATATCCTGACTGTGGCCAGTTTGAAGCACAGGCTGCTGCACTGGCAGTGTTGGGTAGTGAACAGGTTTATGCTTTGCTGGGGACCATACAAAAGAGCTATTATGTAGGTGGTAAAATGGGTGCACATCAACATGAATCTTTTGATCGTACACCCTCACGTCAGTCACAGGCAGCTTTCCGGGCAGTCACTCATTGATTTCTAGCAACCAATTACTTATTTCCTCATCATCACTTTTCCACTGCATGTTTATGTCCAAGGCCAGCTAGGTTTTGCCTTTGAGCGGTACAAGAGGCTAGGTAGTGTCACTTAGCTTCAAGAGATCACAAATACTCAGGATATATGCTCCCAGATTTTGGTGCTGCAATGAGAGAGGAAAGGAGGAAGACCTACCTCTCTTCGTCCCTGTGCAGCTCTCCTATGGTGTTTCAACATTATTCCTTAGGTATCCTCTACTTTTGTTGGGTTTGTCAGTACTGACAGCTACAACTGGTGGTATAGGGTTACCTGCTCACAAGCCCCGCACCAGAGGGGTTATGCAATAGAAAGCAAATCCTTCCTGTCAACCCAAAGTTAATGGTTTTGCAGACTTTTAAATTAAGATTTATTAGGAAAAAAAAATTACAAAATCCTACACAGAGCAAAACAGGATAACCATCCAAACAGGGAAAATTCAGAACATACAAAGTGAGAAATAAAACACATGAAAAGCTGGAAAACCAATATACCTCTTAAGAAGGATGGTCCTTTTCTCCAAGATGTCTTTCAAATTTAGTAAATTGCAGTGTTTCTGTGGTTGAGAAAAAATGTCCTCTCCCTGACTTCTCTTTGGAGTTACTAAGGTCGCTTTTTGTCATTTCTGAGGCTTGGTATAGGTCTGCCCTCCACTGCCTCTTGCCCCCTTCAGAAGTCCTCCAGAGCCCACTATTTCAGGCTTGTCCCTGCTTTCCTCTCCTCCCACCGCTTGTCCTGCTCCGGCCTCCAGAAGGATTGGCAGTCTGGTTTGCTTGGACACTCTTACGGAAGGCATGGCTTCCCTTCCTCCCTTCTTTCTAGGGTGTTCCTCTTGAAACCACAGTACAGTCACCAGGACCAGCCTTCCTCTCTGCTGCCCCTCTTTACAGCATTCCTGTAGTATGATATAAATACAATTTGCCATTGTGTACGTACCTGCTCAGGAACTACAATCACTTTAACCAGCCTGGCCTGCTCTAAAATCTGTTTGCGGTAAGGACAGCACAAACCCCTGGCTGAAGGGAGTGCGCCACCTGCTCCCCTGCTCCTTTCTTCCTTTTTTCTGATTCCATAACATGGGGTATTTTTGTTGCTCATTTGTTGATAAGTCTTGGTGGAAGCCTCATGCTGGCCATATTGAAGACTTTTTCTGACAGTCTGGTAGTCAGACCTGCTGAAATAGAAAAATCTCCATTTGAGAATGTTACATTTTTTTCTGAAAGAATAAAGGTTTAAGAGTGAAGTTGCTAAAGAAAAGCCTTCCCTTTGTTTATGAATGCACATCTTGATGAAATCCTGTGACTAGTTAGCTGCTAAAACCACTTAACATTATTAATTAATTTTTTTCCATTTTATTAATAAAATTCTAATATTGTATAAGACATACAGTGTTTTCTGGAAGGTCTTTCATGTTGCTGATTGCCATCTTTCTTAGTGTAATAAATCCTTGTGCTTGGGGTTGTTTCAGTCTTCACAGCTGACATCTCAAAATAGCTCATTTATTTGAGGAGTAAAACAGATTTAATGGACCATAGGAAACACATGACTTCAGAAGTGACCATAATGACAATGGTTCATAGATAATAACAGGCTATTTACCTGTGCCTGGATTGCTTCAAATTTATTTCCTTCAGAAAATTTCCTAACCTTGGCTACAGCAACCATATGATAGAGCTATAGGTCCACAGCAATTTGTTAATTAAAATTAATGTTGCATATTGAGCTGTTGCATTATGCACATAGGTCTTCTCAAAGAAAGCATGATCAGCTAACCAAACAAATCTTTGAGTCTGACCAGCTTAAGAGATGAAGGATTTCTCTTTTCAGCTGCCTACAACCTTCCTGGCTGTTGTATACACTTATAATCGGCATATCCTTGGGATTATTGATTCTCCTCTGTAAAGCGTAAAGCCTGTTTCTCTTGACATCTAGGTTATTGGACTGATGTGCTTACCAAAGGGAGCGAAAAACTCTTTTACATTCTTATGTGAGCTAATCAGATTTACATATGGTCTAGTCAAGTATGATGTATTAGATGGATGGATGATTACTGGAGACAGAATCAACATTAGAGCTTTTCCTGCATGCCAAATGCTTCCTATCTAGAGTTTACTGAACTCTGGGACTGAAGAGAAAATAGAGAGGAATTCAGTCTCACCTGTGTCAAAATTTAAACCGATACGTAACATGGCAGCCATTGCAGGGTTAACATGCATACATATATAAGAAATATATATATAAGTAACAAGGACAAAAAAAATTGGGAAAAAAACTGATTCACAGAGGCAGATAGATATGCTGGGTAGGTTTTCTCTGAGATTTAGACACTTGAATCCAAGAACGCAACTCAGAAATCCTTTGCTTAACCTCCCTAGCATCCAAAAGGCTAAGGATACTTGGGTTTTCACCAGAAAGTTCCCCGTGTAGCCTATCTTGCACCTGATACTGCTCAGAATGACAAAAAGCAACATCTCTCTCTTGATATCCCCTTCTGTATAAGAGCCAAGGACTTTCCTTCTTGTTTCAGGGAACGTTTTGTAATCTCCTTTAACACCCACAGATTCAGGACATCGACCCCACTGGGCTACAGGACTGCGTTCCATCTTCTGTCCCTCCTCTTTGGCCCCCAAATCATATGCCTTTGAAAAACAAAATATAAAAATTGTCCATCCTCAGATGGTAGATTTAGGTACCTAAATCTGTGAGACCACTTGGATGCTGAGATCCTTTGATAATCTAAGAGTTAGAGGAGCCCAGTGTCATTGTCTTTCATTGGGCAGGCAAGATTTGATCTTGGGGACCATTCAAGTACTTTAATAATTGCTGGCTTAGACTTAATAAAGCTTGGATTTATTTTACATTAGTATTTTTATGTAGCATAAATACCAAAATGCGTAATATAGCTTTCACAGACAAGTTCACATTTCAAAATAAACTCCAGGATCTGCATGACAGAATAGGAATTTTAAACATTTTTTAGAGACAGTTTTGGCATTTGTGTAAAGAAAAAAGGAGGTAGAGAAAAGAACTGCAGTGATAATTTCCAATGAGCCAAGTAATCCTGATAACTTTTTTCACATGCATCCCACATCTTTGAAAGGATATGTACTGTATCTTCTATAAGTGGAGAGTTTTGAGATGTGCAACATTTCCTGTGTAACAACATATCAGCTTCAGGTTGTGATGAGAAAAAATTGCTTTCAAATATCATGGGTTCAAAAGTGCAGCTGAAATTTTAAAGTATTAGTTTCACATTCTGCTTAAGAAAAACTGTGGAAAGAGAAGCAGAGAGGAGACTGAGGATAAAATTCCAATAAAAGTAAGATATCTATATCTAGCCAGACAGTCGGTATTATATATATCTATATAATACTGTGTGCATGACAAATATGGTAACAGAGCATTAAGGCTGCATGGTTAGGCAGTCAAAAGTTTGGAAACAGCCTAGTTAAGGTTGCTTACTGTGCTGCTCTGCTCCCTCACATTGTGAACACATTATGCCTTTTTTTTTAAATTGCAATACTCCTCTGCGTAGTCCTTTTCAGATAGAATAAATATTTCTTTTATATAACCTCAGGAAACATGAAATGTTGTTTATTCCTCTAAGCATTTGTGGATTTTCATTATCATAGTGGTGCAGACAGTAACACAGATGCTCAAGCTGGGTTTTAGCCTTTTGTACCATTCACATGGCACAGAAGGGCCATAAACCAGACAACACCAAACCACCTCTCCACCCTCCTCCCATATTTCCTTCTGCTGTGTCTGATGTGGATGCTTTTCTCCTGCCTCCCTTCTTCTGCCATTTTTGTGTGGTTAAGTAAAATGAAACACAGCGGTACAGCTTTTCAAATGAGGAAAAAGAGCTGGCAAGAGCCCTCCTCCATCAGCAGTCCTATGCATAACAAAAGGTGCAATGCAGCATCTCCTGCAAATCTTCACGTGATTTGTCCTTCTCTGTCGCTAGGGCCAGGGTGAAGACCCTCCAAGCCTAGGGTATCTAGGTCTAACTTTTATTTTATACCAGTCATGGTCATGTTTTACCTCTCCTACCCTCCTCCCACAGACACATGGTGTCCCTAAGCCATCTGTTTGGAAAGACTACTGATCCTGCAGAGAGCAACCTTTTCCCACTTGACTTCTGAGGTGGCCTTCTCAGCTCAGTGTTGCCAGTCAACAGAAAAGCTTCCCAAGTACAATGTAGCTAGGAGTCAGTTCACCTACAAACTCAAATGCCTAATAAATAAGCAAGTTTTAACTGCTACTCACTGGAGTATTTTTCTTGACAGGGAATCGGCTTTCTAAATAGGATTCCTTTAATTTTCATGCTGGTGACTTGCTCAGCTTCTAACATGTCATTCTTGAAACAGTCCACAGCATCACAAATCCTGTACCCACAGAAAAGGGGACCAGCCTGCTGCCTCTTTAAAAAAAAGGTACATAATTAAAACTGCAGAATCTACCCCAATCCCTTTGACACTCATCCAAACCCACTGATATCTATGGTTTCATAACAGCGTTCTCCTGATGCAGATGCAGACAATGACTTCTAGCGACAATCTAATTCTGAGGGTCCAAGTAATTGCTGGAGCATCTTATGGAGAGAGGAAAATATTTGTAACAGGTTTAAAGATTTCCAGTACATCCACGTTCTACTTTGTTGGACAATTTAGAGGGCAAAATCACAGCTGCATGCATATCCTTTCCCTTTCCAGTTAGGGAGAGGGCAAACAAATACCCTGTTTTGGATAGGATTAATAACTTTACTATCTCCAGGTTACTATCAGCACTTATCTGCTAGCGATCACTGCCCCCATTTCCGCAACAGCAGAACATGGGTGCTCTTTCATTCATTTTCCTGTTAAATATGCAAGGTTATCTTATGCCATCTTCATCATCAGTTTAAGCTAAGCTGGAGGTCTTGGCACTGAGGCAGATGAGGAATAGCCACCAGCAGCTTTCTACCAGGACTTCTGCATGTGTGTAAACCCCAGTGGAGAAGCAGCGACAAAAGGGGAGGTGTGCATACGCTTGCAAAGCAAAGGTATTTGTATGCCTTTATTGTATCTGCTGGAAGCTTCTTACACCTATATTTATTTTCTCAGAGCTGAGGCTTCAGCATTATCTTGATTCTTACATGTTCTATGTAATGGGTGTGCAGGGGATTCAAATCCACTTTACTACATGGCTGACTAAGAGAATAAGGTAAAAGGGGCAGAATATAGATAGTTAGTATGAGGTGGAAGCAATATAGAAAAATTTCTCATATTATATCTTTTCAGATTCTATTTCATTTTGGAGGATAGAATAAAATTCTTACCTGCAGTGATGTTTTTAAAGCTTAAGAAACACAAAATGATTCTGTAATGTGACTCCATGATAATTCTCTTCTTTTACAAATCTAAGCTTAGCTTAATAGATTTCTATTCTAAAGTTACATTAGGACAAAGAAGAAAACAGGGTGTGTTAAAAATTCAGAGCAGGATCAGCAAGTTGTATGAAAAAAAAAAGGTTTAACTGGGAAGGTCAGCAACTCCTTAGCAATTTTATTATAAATAACTCAATTATATTGTATAATTCCCATGATTGCTAGAGACTTCATTGATTACTCACAATGGTACTGCATTAGGATGCTGATAATGAGATGTTTATTTTAATAACTATTCTCTATGTAGATGTACTATTTTGTAGAAGCACTAGGTTAAGGATACTTCAGTTAAGTGACTCCTGAAAAAATTTAACATAATAAGGAGGACAGATGGGCTTTTAACTCCGTAGCAACAGTAAAGAAAACAAGACATCACTGGAGCATAGAGCCTTTCATGCTGTTCTTTTTGTGAATACAATGTACTGCCTTTCAACACATTAGCTACTTCTGCTTAGGATGGTTATATCATATAAAGAACTCTGAATTTGAATCAATGAAGGCTAGACACTTCTGAGACTTATGTTAAGCAGCAGCTTACCCTAGAAAGAACAATTTTCCATGTTTTTTTGACACACACTGTAATAAATGGAATTGCACTGGAAACAAGGTAATTGGTACCCTCAGCAACAGTTGCAGATCCTGGCCTAAAATTAGTGATGAAAATAATGGGGTTTGATTTTTACCAGAACTTCCATGAAAAATTAGATTCTTTCTACCTGTTCTGTTCCTCATCTCTATTTTGCAGGCAAATCTTGGTTCCCTTTACTGCCCCCATAATACCGCTTTGATGAACACATTTCAATATGTGAGTTATTACCCAGTGTAGAAAGCTCTCCTGAGAATCCAGCTGCAAAGCTATTTCTATGCTCAAAGCCATTATCGCTCTGTCTGGATCCAAAGGCATTCGTAACATCTACAAACAATTGCGGAACAACCGAAGATGCAGTTCCAGCAACTGGAATTTAAAAATCCATTTCAAATACAGAGGTACTGTAATCTGTACAAAATGATTAGATTTCACACAACTACCAAACTATTTTGACAATTTAGTCCTTAAAAATCTGTACCAATAACTATATTGCAAAACACAGAGGCATCAGCACAGCATGATGCAAGCCTCTGATCTCAAGTTAATCTTTAAAAATAAAATGACCTAGAAAGAATTTCTTTCATTTCTTATGTAGCTGAGGGTTTGGTGTTATACTCTGCAGACAGGAAAGGCCTGGAGAGGATTTCATTTGCTACTTCTTATTGTTATTTCTGTCGAACCATCACTAACCCTCATTAATCTTACAATAGAGCCTGCCCAGCATCTTCCCATGTAAGCAAGACTCCCCTGTTGGGAAGCCTGAGCAGGATGTTGGGTACACCTTCCAACATTTGGGCCAACACATCATACATGATGTATGAAACTGTTTCTAGACAGCTTACAGAATTGTAGCTGCAGCCACACTCTCCCACTGAGGCTCTGCAAAAGCCTTTTGGAGAGAGCACCCTGTCTCCTGTTATCCTTGCTCAGTCTGTGTTGGGGTTTGAGGAAACCCAAGGCTTTCCCTATCCAGCACTTCGAGCTCTGTCGGTATCAGTGCTGCTCCACAGACCCTATGGTTTCTGTATCTGATGCAGTGGTGTGCAGGTGAAACCCAAAGAGAGGCTCTTAAAGGATGGGTCCCTGAGTCTCCATCAGTGTTAAGCAGCCTCATTCAACTCAGCTGCCCTTTAGACAATACAATAGTCCCATCCCTACTCTGGATAGATCTGTTTACAATCCAGATGTGGTATTACTTCTTAGCAACAAAATGAAACAAATTCATTGACATACATACAAGGAAAGAGTTGGGCAGGGCCACAGAAAGGTCTTTTCAAAGCAAAATGCATGCACATATGCATGTATAACTCTGTGTGTATGGATACGATGTACAGAGGAAGGAATTAGGGAAGCTGCTGCTTTTATATCCTCTCATGTCTAACAAATAAAGGAACTGTCACATGTATGCCTGTCCTTTTAATAGAAAAGGGGTTATAAGGGGTGTCTGCTGATTATTACAATCTGTCATGCTTTCACATAGAAAAATTACACCAAACATATAATGAAAATATTTTAGTGGATGCTCAGTCACTTTGAACAAAGTTATCCATCATGCTTTGCAAATATAAGATGTGTTAGAGGGAATTTTTCTCATCTTTTCTCCAGAACAGAAAAAGAAGTATCAAACCAAATTTTATGGTAGTTCATCTTCTTACACAAAGGAACTAAGCTGTACAAGGACCAATTCAGGATCATGATATCTGTTTTAATAACCATGATCAAAACTGGATTTTCAGACACAGTTTTTTACTTTGAATCTTAAACTCTAAGAAGTTCCCTGAAGACTCTGTGTTTACATGCATTGTAGAATATAAAACATATATATAATGCTCAGTTTTATTAATTTTAACTACAAATAATTGTCTGTGTTTAAAACTTTACCTTCTTATTTTGTTAGATAAAAGCATTAACTGTATTTCTGTATAATTCTTTTTAATCTCATCTGGATTTTTTACCTTCTAAGATTAAGAATCCTATGGGAAGACTGGAACTCTTCTCTGATTTAATCCCATACACAGAACTGGGTTTGACCCTACTTAAATCTTTCTCTGTTTGCCAGAAAATATTGTAATGATAATTTCCAGGCAAAGGCACTATCTGAAAAATAAGGCCAGTTTTCAGTCAAGTCTAAAGGACAAGATACCACAATAATAACTGCTCATATGATTTATTAAAAGAGCAAGTATTTTTAAAAAATGTGTAATACCAAACAAAATTAACAACAGCAGAGGATCCATATATAAATCAGGGCAGAGAGAGTATTGAAAGAAAAGAAAACTCAACAATGTTTTACTTAATCCCAAATTCCTAAATTTGGTGCCTAGCCCTTTTACCATGTTTCTACACAAATTTAATATGGTTAGGTACCTCTCGCCACATTCACTGCAATTACTGGAGCTGGAGACTCCTTGACAGTGAAATGAGGACCACAACACTTCTCTGCTTCACCAGCTGGTCCAATTTTTAATTACTGAGGTACAGAGAAAGACTTTCTAACTTTATGGCCAGTATAAGCCTCATTTTTATAGTCTGTAAACATTTCTTCCCTAAAGTTCCTCTTCACCTGAATAAGTCAGTTGGTTCTTTTGGCTCACCAAGCCACTCTCCATCATTTGTCAGCAGTCCTAGTTAACAGGGGAGGTCCCAGATGACTGGAGGCTTGCCGATGTGGCACCCATCTACAAGAAGGGATGGAAGGAGGATCTGGGGAACTACAGGCCAGTCAGCCTGACCTTGGTACCAGGGAAGGTTATAGAGTAGTTCATCTTGAGTAAGCTCACCAGGCAAGTGCAGGACAACAACCAGATCAGACCCAGCCAGCATGGCTTCATGAAAAGCAGGTACCGCCTGACCAGCCTTATCTCCTTCTATGACCAGGTGAACCATCTAGTGGATGAGGGAATGGCTGTGGATGTTGTTTACCTGGACTTTAGCAAAGCCTTTGACACTGTCTCCCACAGCATCCTCCAGAGAAGCTCATGGCTTAGGTGTACTCTTCTCTGGGTAAAAAACTGGCTGGATGGCCGAGCCCAGAGAGTTGTGGTGAATGGAGCTAAATCCAGCCGGCGGCCGGTCACGAGCAGAGTTCCTCAGGGCTCAGTGTTGGGGCCAGTGTTTTTTGATATCTTTATCAGTTATCTGGATGAGGGGACTGAGTGCACCCTAGGTAAGCTTGAAGATGATACCAAATTTGGTGGGAATGTTGATCTGCTCGAGGATAGGAAGGTTCTGGAGAGGGATCTGGACAGGCTGGATCAATGGGCCAAGGTCAATTGTATGAGGTTTAACAAGGCCAAGTGCTGGGTCCTGCACTTTGGTCACAAAAACCCCATGCAATGCTACACACCTGGGGAAGAGTGGCTAGAAAGCTTTGCGGTGGAGAGGGACCTGGGGGTGTTGGTTGACAGTCGGCTGAACATGAGCCAGCAGTCTGCCCAGGAGGCCCAGAAGGCCAGCAGCATCCTGGCTTGTATCAGGAATAGTGTGGCAGGGCAGTGATCTTGCCCCTGTTCACAGCACTGGTGAGGCCGCACCTCGAGTACTGTGTTCAGTTTTGGGCCCTTCAGTACAAGAAGGACATCGAGGTGCTGAAGTGTGTCCAGAGAAGGGCAATGAAGCTGGTGAAGGGTCTGGAGAACAAGTCTGATGAGGAGCAGCTGAGGGAGCTGGGGTTGTTTAGTCTGGAGAAGAGGAGGCTGAGCAGAGACCTTATTGCTCTCTACAACTACCTGAAAGGAGGTTGTAGCGAGGCAGTGGTCAGTCTCTTCTCCCCAATAATAAGTGATAGGACAAGAGGAAATGGCCTCAGGTTGCATCAGGGGAGGTTTAGATTGGATATTAGGAAAAATGCCTTTACTGAAAGAGTGGTCAGGCATTGGAACAGGCTGCCCAGAGAGGTGGTGGAGTCACCATCCCGGAGGCGTTCAGAAAACTTGTAGACATGGCACTGCAGGGTGCTGTTTAGGAGGCATGGTAGTGTTGGGTTGGTGGTTGGACTTGATGATCTTAGAGGTCTTTTCCAACCTTAATGATTCTATGATGCTTTGAATGCTTTCCTCAGCCTTTTTGTCCCTTTTCCTCTGTTTTAAGGTTTCTTCAGCCAGTATTTAAAGAAACACTTTGACATAGAAAATTCATCCTGTGTGCCCACAAATATATAAAACAAAAATGTAAATGAAATCTATACCTGCTTCTTATCCTGCTTTCAGTATACCACAGCAAGTATGTGCCATGGATGGCTGTGTGCAAGGTAGGCCAGAAGGGGATACAAAAGTGCAAAATAAAATGATCTTGAAAAGCAGGAAGAGGTGCTGTTTGTTGTACCCAAAATAACACAAAACTAAATGCAAATTTGCCCTTGAAGAAAGGAATGGAAAGGAGAAGGACACTGGAAGGAATTCAGAAGGCTGAGTTCAAGTTTTCTTTTAAGTTTCAAGTTAGTCTAAAACTCTCAGTGCTGCTGACATTGCATAAAGCGAACACACCAGCGAGGTTTAGATGAAACCTAGGTAAACAGCAGCAGATGCCATGCTGTTCTAATACAGATGCCTGTGAAAACACAACTTTCAGAAAAATATGTAATATACTTCAAGTATGTGGGTCTACAAACCTCAAGAACACCACTGCTATGGTTCTAGCCGAATGACTTCTAATTTGACACTGAAGAGGCAACCTACCAAGTAATGACTATGAAAACTGCACAGGGGCAATAATTCAGCTTACTGTAGCTATGTTTTAAGCAGAAGGAGATTTGCTATATATTAGTGCTAACCGCAACAGAAAGCTTACCTTGCTATCAGATGATTGCTCTGTTTTTTAATGTGTGTGATCCAAACAGAAAAAAACCCATAGAACATATGGTAGAGTAAATGCAGACATGTTTGTTGTACCACATTTCATATACTAAAAAAACACAAACCCCCCAAAACAGAAACATCTGTAGCAGAAGAACTATCATGGAAAACAAAATAATTCCTCCTCTGAGGTCACTGGCAAACCACCCATGATTTCACTGGACAGGGCAGGTAAAGTCTCTCTAGATGTCTCATCTAAGCCAAGGATCATAACTGAAGCCCTGTTCCATTACAAACATATACCTTCCTTCCCATATAGCACATTTTTATTCAAAGAACTGCTTGAGCTGTTGCTGAGCAGCACAACAGCTCAATGGGAGGAGCAAGTATTATGACCATTTTCCAGAGGGAAAATGGAGTTCAGCAGTACCAAACCAGGCCCAAAGAGGAACTAAAAATCATGAGTTCTGACCTGGCACTAGTTCATTCTAGTCCCTACGAATCTAAAAGCAAACATTAAGGAGGAGAATAGTCATTTATTGATGCTGTTCTGCACTACTATCATGAAGACACATACTTAATTCCCAGCCCCTTTCTCTGCAGAGACACAAGCACTTAAACCAGAATGTCTCATCACTTCAGTAATGACATCTCCGGGGATCTCCAGTGTAGAGAGGATGGGCTACAAAATCTGAGAAAGCAACTGATTCTGTCTTTGTTGGTGCAAATGCTGATTCCCTCAAATAAGAGGACAAGAAGCTGCTGCAACATGGTGTTATTAAAATTCTTAAATATATGTTTATTAATGAACACCTGAGTTTTATTAATCAGATTGACCCCTCTGTTTCTGAAAAATCCTGTAAAAAAAGTGTTACATGGGGGCAACAAATTAAGATACAGGAAAAATTTTGTATGCTCGGTGTAAAGGAAGTGCAAGATATAAGGCAGGGAAACACACTGCAGAGGCAGAGCAAAAACCGTAGATACCTCGCTATATAATCAGTTTACTAATCCAGTCACCAGTCAGGACTAATAGGAGCTGTACATTTTTATTCTGCAGTGCTTCAAAATCTGGGTCAGCCAAACCCCCCGCTCCCAGCTGCCTGCCGGAGCCCCGGCGCTGCCCGGTAGAGGGAAGCGTTGCCAACACCAACCACTCCGAGGAGCCAGAAGGCAGCAAACCGCTGCTTAGGAAAATAAAATCCAACTGGCAGCTAAGTCTGTTTTGTTTATAACACAATCTCTTTAAGCATTATGAAAGTTCGGAAATGCTTAACACCACCTGGAAGTCAAGCAAGATCGTATTTACCACGTCTCAGTAGTAAAATAGCTGACCTGTCCTGAATGCACATAGGAAATTATTATGGTCTTTGGAGAAGGTTTAAAAAAATATTTGGAACATTGGCAATCTTTCTGCAGGCCGTAGTATGAGCAGTACTATTTGCAAGTGCCTTTACCCATCTGGAGCCCAGGACCCAGACCTTGGCTGCACCCTCGGCATGAATCGGTCTTTGGAAAAACACCCAGAAAGGTGGGGTGTGCTGCTGCCTCTCAGAGCTGAGGGCTGAGGGGACGACAAGAAAGGAGACAAGGGCCAGCAGACTGAGCAAGCGTTTCAAACAGGAGGCAGTGAGTGGGGGCCAGGAGCAGCAACTGACTCTGCCACCTCCCTCCCTCCCAGGCACAGAGGAGACAGGTACTAGCCCCCCACAGCTGGGGCCAGCTCTCACCCGCGCTGTGGGGCCCTGGGTCAGGCATCTGGGCTGTTCAGCCCCAAGATAAAAGCATATACCCACGTACACACAAGAAACACACACTGCCTGTGATTCTAAACCAAGAGCCAGAGGCAGCAATGCCTGCCCTCTCCTCCAGGGAATGAGTAGGATGGGAAAGGGAGAAGATGGGGCTGTAGCACTGCCCTGTGAGCTTGTGCAACCCTTTCAGTGACTCCTGTGTCAAAATCCACATAGCAGTTTTGGATTTCCTTGAAACAGACTTTTGTCTGAGGAAGTTTCATCCAGCTTGTATCGAAGAATTTGTGAGTTTTCCCAGACCGCTGAGATGTTTAGCTGTGCAAAGGCTCTACCACATGCCTGGTCCTCTCAGTCGTGTTATGACTCTGCTTTGGCCATGGTCCAGGCACGCGCTGAGATGATCAGGGTTTCTGTAGCTGTGCTGTGTAGCTCTGCTCAACGAGGCTGATGCTTCCAGCATGTTTGCAGGATCTGCTGAGAATGAGCTTGGTGTATGATACATCCCTAAAACATTATCTTTACTGCTTGTGCACAGAGCAAGCGTTTGGCACATAGGTACATGCTTCTGCCTGGGAAATCCCTTGTAGATATTGATGTGTGGAAAAGAGAGTAGCAGGATGTAGCAGGGAAAAGAAGGCTTTGAAGGCAATTTGCCCCAGAGGAATGACTCAAGTGCAGCGACTTCCTCATGTTTTCAGATGTACTGTGCTTAAAGACATAAACTTGGGCATTGGAGTGCAAGCCACTCTCCCACAGGCACCTGCATGTCTTTAGCATTCCATACTTTCTATTATAAATAACAGCAACACCTTGCTATTGTGGCAGAACTGCAAATAAAATCTCTTCTAAAACCAGCCAGTGCTGTGCAGACAGCTTCAGCCCCCTGCAATCAATACTTTATGGATAAGTTGATGCGTGTACTCTGAAGAAAATGAAATGAAATGTACCATGTCAGTTTACATAATCCAAGAGCCGATAGCCTTCATTTTCTGAGCCACCAACAAAACAAAGACATAAAATAAGGAAATTCAGAGGCTGGAGTTTAATCTCTGTATATTTTGCATTTTCTTTTTTTTTTCCAAAAATGTCTCAAAACCTTCTTAAGGGGGGAAGAAACAACTAAGAATATCATAGCATTTTGGACATGGGCTTAAATAATAGTGTAAGTTGGGAAAATTGCTGCATAAACACCCTTCTTTCTATATTATGCTGGCTGCCTGACACATTAGATAAGTTAGTGAAAGGCAAAAGCTTTCAGTATCTGTGATATGATTTTACCTCCGGACTTCAGTTTTCAACTTTAGTTAGGTTCCTGTAGCACTCAAAATAATATGAGGGGAATGCTTCTGGGACCATGGACAACCAGAGCCAAGCCCATGCTGTAAGAATCACAGTCCCCTGTTCTCCTTGCCTTTGTGGCTTTGCAGCTATTAGATTCATGTTCATGTGCAACCATAAAAGTTTGTTTCAATGATGAGAGCTCTTCAAGATCCCTTGTTTAAGCACCATGACTTTCGTATGCAGGTGAAGGATTCCGTGAGTCCTGTCAGCTTCAGGTACTGATTATTGACCCAAACATGGACACGGGCTATCTTTTGTGTATGGCTGGATGTGCACAAAACTGATGGCTAGGTTGGAAAATATTGGCTTATATTAAAGATGGAAACATTCACTGTTCGTGTTCATCCTCTTGTTGTTTGAAATAGGTTTCATGTAAGAGTCAATTTCTTCCCATAGAATGACTTCAGACAGTTACTCTGATAGTACTATTTATCAGAAGTATTTATGTGGGAAAAATACTTGGCAGTTACATTAAAATAAAAAAAAAAAGTATTTTTTATTATTTTTAACAAATATCCTGGCAATTGCCATATAAATAAATAAATGTTAAAAAATAAACAGACACAACCTCATGTCTGCCAAGTTGGCAATTAAGTGCCTAAATACCCTTACAAATCTGGAACACTATAGTGCTACAGCTGGTCCTACCTCTCCAAGTTACCCTTTCTTTATTTTCAGGGGGAAAAAACCAAAACAGCTGAGGGCTTTGAGAAAGGAAGAAGAAATAGGTTGACCTTTATGTCGGCACTCATCCCCGTACTAGAATATTTACATGTATACCTTTACATTTGCAGATTTTTACATTTACTTTTTGCATTCCTGCACAGCTCTGTCAAGTGATGTGATTTACAAGATGAAATAAAATGTTAAAAAGGTAAGGATAAGGCAAACACTATGAAATCCCTTAGTTTTGATACCAGTACTACTGATACATATTACTTGAACCTAGTACTTCCTGGGCAATATTTTTGTTCCATTTAATCAGATAAGGTCTTAAGAGAACAAGTGGTTGCTGACCAGTCTCTTTCTAACCTAGGCCATCAGACAGCTTATCCTAAATCCCCTAGCTTTTCTGCAATGTGCTGTTAGAAACCACTTCATGGTAAGTGCCCAAGACATTTAAGAAATGGACCTCACTATCTAGGGGACCTTGTGGGGAGGGGGTAGCCCTGCCAGGAAAGCAAAGTTAGAATCTGCATGGAAGGTCCACCTTTCAACTCAGTTGAATCAAGAGCTGAGAAGAAGAAAGTGTCTTAGTATAAGCGGAGATGTCAAAACTGACAAGGAAAAGTCCACAAAAAGCCATCCGCAGCAATCAACGTAGTACCAATTATTCAAGAACAGAATCTGTTGCTAGGTGCTGGCCAGGAAGAAAATACATGTGCTGTCTTCCCTGTTTTCATCTCCCCTGTCAGCTTGCCCCACTAAGTTATTTCTGTACTACTTTGTCTCCTCACTTCAGTCTTTGTTCTTGCGTTTTGCATCACAGTGCATCCCTAGAGCCTTTTCCTCATCCTGGGCTACTAATCTGTGGGATGATAAACCCAGAAGATGAAGTTTTTCCTGCTGTTGCAGTTAGCTACTTTTGTTTTTTTGTTCTTGCTCTGTCTGTTCTCCCATTCTTACTGATCTCCTCTGAAACACACAGGGCAAAGGACAGTAAAGAAGCACAGAAAGAGGGGAGAAGTATAAGTGAAGTTATTGCCCAATGCAGAAGAAGGCTCGAGTTACAACATCTTTAGATGGAAAAACTACCAGAAGTAAGGTTTTAGAAGAAGAAATGTCTTCCCTGCTGGCAGCACCGTGAAGGATAGCTTCAGGGCAGAATTTTAAAAACAGAGGTTGTCTTGACCTCTCTCCAGCCTTGCATGATGCTCAGCATGATAGAGGAGGGGAAAAAAAATTATACTGGGTCAGGCACAAAGACACATCACATTGCTGCAGAGATGCAATAGCCCCCCTGATTCTTCTGCGGCTCTGGATGGCAAAACTGGGATACTGCATTCAATATGACCGTAAGAAAGATTTGAAACAGAGAGTTCAGAAAAGAGCAACAAAATAATTAAGGGGCTGGAGGGATTTACCTATGAGGAGATTAAAAGAACTAAATAAATATGTATAGTTTGGCTAAGCGATAACTAAGGAGAGGCATGCTAACCATCTACAAATATTTGACTGGCATACACACTAGGGACGGAAAGGAATTACTTAGCATGAAACAAGCAGGTGTATCAGGGAGTAATGGGATGAAATTAAGAAATAGAAAATTGAGGCAGAATTTAAGGCAAATCCTCCTGACAATGAATTCTAATAGTCTGCAGAAAACATACCAGCATATGTGCAATAGGGAACAGCCCTGCATTGATAAGAAAGGGGACTTAAATGACTTGCTGGGCCTTTCCAATCTCAAATATTTATGATTCTATAATTAAGTATTATTAAATTTAATGACATGTGCCATTTTTTTTCCCAGTAAATTCTGACTGTTGCCTCAGGTTAGACGTGTGCAATTATTTCCTAACTAAAGGTCTTATATTTTAACCCATGAATTCTCCTAAAATTAACTAGATAGGTCTCTTTTTTTTTACCTAAATTGAATTTTTGTTAATGCATTTTCCCCTATTTTCAAATAACAGCTATCTGCCCCTACTCGTGGCTCATAAATCCCTCCTTATGCAAGGCAAGCATGCATACTTAAGGCTGCGTGGCTCAATGCCTAAACCTGGTCAGCCTCAGGTCGAATACCTGCTGTGTTCAAGGGATCTGCTGTTCCAAAGCCCAGATGAGCACAGAGGCTCTTCTTACTCTGAGGATGAACTGTATGCAACAAAGTAAAAAAAGTTACACAGTATTGCTGGCTAAGGACTGCTTATGGAGCTTTGAACTAGATGGTGTCCATATGAAGAGCTTCATGTCACCGCTTAACCCTGTGTTACAGCACCATGCATTAAATGTAAACAGGTGTTTATGTGGTAGTTGCCCGAGCTCCCAGCCAGTAACACAGCTGGTGGACAGCAAGTTTCCTCTATTTTACATTGGCAAACTCCTTTGTTTTGGTGCATATGCCTGCTTCTGCCAACATATATTCCGAAGTGCCTCCTGAAATATGTTCAAGTCTAGGAAGAGATCAAAGGATTATGTTCTCGTGTCAGCATTTTGGAGATCTAAGCGGTTTGTTCTGATCTGTCTCAGATAGCACGTGCTGCCTGAGGTAGTTGTAGAAGACAGTGTTGTAGTTTTTGCTTATGTTCTACCATTGGATATGTTATACCCACAGGCTCCCAAGACTTTATACAGTCTAGTTCTTTGTGAATTATTATATAAATACATCTTTTGTCCAGGTAACAGTGCTGTTCACCTCCTACTGTGGAAGGGCATCCATGATCTTTAGCATTTTTGTGATACTCTCTTTTGGTTTCCCCATGTATTGCAGCTGCAGACTGGATAATTTACCAGCACTATACCAACAGTTTGTGGCATTCGTATTCACTTCATTCTTGACTACTTGCTTAAAGTTCTTTTTTATTATATGTGCTGGACTTCAGCCTCTACCAAGACAGTAAATGACAGCAGTTTCATCTGGAATTAGGATGTGGTGACAGTAATGCCTACAAACACACTGGTGTAGCACAGACAGCATGGACTTTGTCACAGAGGATGAAATGCATCTCTTGCCAGTCCCGATACGTAGTCCCCTCTCCGTTACCTGCCACAGGAGTGCCTCTGATCTGTGAACCTGGTGCACTTGCTTGCCTGCGTGTCTGATGGTTGGTCCACTGAGGAGATCAGAGAATGTGAGAAGCTGAGTATTTCTGTCTAGTGTGAGTAAATCCTTGGTGAAAGATCCTGGGTGCTAGCATTACAATATTCTGACCACTAATTAGCAGAAATCTATTTGCCAAATCTTTGCACTTTTAAGATAACACTGTAGCAATCAAGCTGAAGTAGGATAATTAAATAGACCACTCTCCTCTCACTTCTTCCCCCAATAACTCTGCAGCCCCGACTGTCATTTCTCAGCACCAAATTGCTAAGAAGTGGGTGGCTGATCCGAATGCTCAATTTGCTGTATGCATTTTACAGGAGGTATGGCTTCAGTACAGCTTCCTCACAAGGAAATAGCCACAAGGAGCACTGGCTGCTGTGTGCGTAGTTTAGCGCTGAACAGTGTCAGACCACAAGTAGGTAAAAAAGCCGTGGGCAAAGGAAGGGAAGAAGGAACAAAAAGATTTACCCTCTTTCTCAAAGCAAGAACAAGCACAATCTTGCTCTTTTTTTTGAAACAAAAGGATTGTGAATCCAGCATTGGCAGTGATGTTAAATATCCTGAGGGATCTAGACATTTGGGGTGCGAGAACCGGATGGCTGCTTGTCAGAAATTGTATATCTTTCTAATATTCGGTTCAAAGCAGTAAGCAATTCAGTGACAACATGCTACTGACAGCTCGTCATTAAGGTACATCAAGGTTTAGCCACCAGTTTAGTACAGAGTCCTCTCTTTGCCTCCAAAGCTTCTGTTAAAACAGCTTCTGAAAACCTTTATATGTTGCAGTTTTTGTCTTAAACCCATGAGAAGATGAATTGTCCTTTCACTTCTAGCCACCAAATACAAAGTCCTCTTCCGGTTCTGGATTTTTCAGGAACCTATAGCTTTCCCATTCTGGAGTCTTTTAAAGTATGTATTACAGTGAACATCAGTTTAACCTATGTATTACTGAATAAGGGGGAGAAAAGATCTTACATTTTTAGATTAGAAGTCATAAACCTGTGGTTTTGTAGAGAATTAATCTTAGTTTTGTGTGTGTTTTTGATTTTGTTAGTTAGGTATTTTTTTACTTCCCTAACAGCCTTCACAGTTACAAAATACCTTCCACTAGGTAGTCCACATTTTTGCCTTCTTAATTTTAGGTCATAGATGCTTCTTGCATGTGCCCAGCCCCTGGGAAAAAACAAAACAAAACAAAACACCCAAACCACATATTTTTACATCGTTCTACTTATCGCTTACAGAAAATAAAGAGAAAAACAATTAACAACTTCCATGTTGTATTTGCTGTAGGTTGATTGCTTAACTTTTTCATCAGGTAGATTTTTCTGAACTTTTCTGTGGTGACTATTGTTGCTTGTCTTTTCAGTTTATTGATTATTTCCATAGCCTTCAGCATAGATACTGTTCGGGAAAAATACTGATATAAAATGAAGAGGCTTCTTTCTCAGGCTTCTGAATGGTAAGTCAGGCACTCTGCACGGTTACCATACAGAGCTAGAAGTAATTTATATATTTCCTTTCACACCAAGTTTCTGTTGAGCAGGAAACAAAATACATACTTCTGGAGATGCACAAAACAAAATAGCAGTTTACTCATGCATAGAGAGCAAATTACTTTTGGGTAGAATAAGAATGTTACGGTCCAGAATTGATGTGGGTTTCATGTTATCCTAAAGAATAATGTCAAGTCTTTCCCCACTGCATTTTTTTCAAATGAAAATGATAAATAACTTTGCACCACTGAGATATTGGTTCAAAGAATGCACCAAAACTCTTGGATTCAGGAAATTTCCACTCTACGACTCCTAGCAGAACTCCTGGTTTACTTCTGTGAAGGTAATTTCGCTGCGACAGGTGTGAGATAACATCTATAGATTGTTCTGTAAAATGTAACTTTCCATTAGGAGCCAGAGTGACTATTCTTTAGCAATCAGAACTCTTTGATCAACATTTATTTTTGTCTTCTTCACCTCAACAAGACTCTGCCACAGTGTTTGGAACATCTACTGGCCTGGATTTTGCTATATTTCTTGTAGCTACTGGAAATCTATGTAGTGACAGTTGCTAGCAGTGATAACAGCGGTCAGGCAAGCAACACCATTTTTTAAAGTATCCTCTTTACTATATCCCATCTAACAGTGAAGATATTGTGTCTTTGCCACTCAGGCATAGCCTGGAAGGGGCTGATGAAGGACAAGGGGACACACTACAATTGCACCAAGAGCTATGTTCTTGCTGCAGCAGATTCTTGTGGATGTCAGACCAATTCCTATCCACCATGACTTTCTGATCTCTGTGACCTAATGGTGGTGGCATGCTGAAATTTCAGCTTATTTCCTCTACATTAATCCCTCTCCTGTAAGAGGCCAAAGGAGCAGGCTTTATTGTCTCCATCAGTTTCTTCTCAGCAAGCTGCTCACCTTAGGAGAGGGAACTTCTGGACTAGACATTTGCAACAACTTCATATCCCTACAACACCACTCGGGTAATGCACAGTCAATGGAAGAGTAAAACTGCTATTTACTTCTTCTAATGAGCTCCTCATTTGACATGAATGGACGTGCTTCTGTCATAACCAGCTTAACTCTTCTACTTTTGCAGGAAAGGAGGCATCTCATTTCACTGAGCCAGCTGTTTGCTTTTGTTTGCAACCAAAAACAGTTTGATGTTTTGCGTGACTTCCTTGTTAATCTGCAAGTTTACCATGACAGCAATACACTTTTTTAAAATCACATATGGTTGTGGTGTTTCAAACTCCAAAATTTCTATCTTCCTCTACTGTTGCTTTTTGCACAGCAGCTAATTTTCATTCCAGGGATGAGCAGCCCACTAGTTAACACAAGAGGCGGCCATCTGACAAAGCCTGGGAAAGGACTTGGGCTTTCTGTTCTAATAATCACAAATGCCAGTAACAGGACAGGGGGAGAGACTCAAACACAAATAAATTAACTAGCAAGGACATTATTTATACACTGGGAATTCCTAGTGTATGTGGTGTCTGCTCTAATATCCCATGGACAAATCACCTCCCCTTGCTATAACACCTTAGGGAGAGGGCCAACAGAGAAAGACAACTGTAAGTTCCTGTCTAAAGGGAAGAGGGTAAGCAGCAGCTTGAAAATCTGCAGGGAAAGACCTGCATATGCATAAAGAGCAGAGTGATCCATATGGACACCTGCCTCTCACAACAGCTCCTCTTGCTCCTGGCTAGACATGTTACAGGATGATCTGCAGCTAATATCAACAGGATTGTGGTACATGGGGATTTGAGCACTCCAAGCTGGCTTTTCCTAATGCAGTGAAACACAGGTGGATGTGGAGCTTTTAGGAGAAAAGACAGCCTTCCATGAAGGTCAAGAAAAACTAAGAACCTCTTCCTTGCTTATCTATCCTTTGTGAAAACAATCTAGCTTTCATGCATCATATCAAAATGAATGAAAATAATTCTGTAGCAAGGACTCTTTCCCTTTATGACCTAGTGTGTTTGGGCCAGATTGTTAACTGTTAAGGGGAAAAATCACAGTGTTGTCAGGGAATCCAAAATTCTTATTTCTGGCCCACAGTGACTGACCGTTTTTATTGGGCAGTTTAGTTGGCTACTTTATAGAAGAAGAAGAATGAAAAACTCTCTGACTTCTTTGCTATAAGTCTGTACATGGTGGATCATAATATTCTGGCCTTTAGACCTTTCTTAAGAAAAATACAAAAATAAGGTATCCATTACACATTTGACACTTATGGCATCCTTACCTATGAACCATGTGTTCCTCCGGTATTGCTGAGTCACTCCAGTGTTCAGTACTATGCAGAACTATTCAGAATAGCATCTGAGCTTTCTTGGAAGGTTAAATTAATCTGTTGTTTTGTAAAGAGATAAAATGCTTTTTTATGCACAGTTTTGTTTTCTCTAATTGGCCAATGGACATGTGGGAGCTGGATATTTAGTTACATGATGTAATTTGTCACATTTGTTACTGCAATAGTGATAGCCCATGATGGTATGAAGCTATGACATTTAAGACAGAAAAGGATGATGGTATTGAAATACACAATACTTTAAAACATTTGAAGTTTAAAAAAAAGGAAAGAAAAGAAGGAAAATAAAAACTTTTCACAACATTTTGTAAAGACAAACATAACCATATAATTTATACTACATGGTAATTACTTCTCTGTTTGAGATGTTTGCTATTTTCTCCCATTGTAATTTCACATACTGGATAATGAGTATCCTCTGCACAGAAACAACAGTAATGCCTGTGTGGCAGGAGGACGATTACTTGATCATTCTACAATAAAACATTGTCTCACTTCTCAGTGCATGACTCAAATACAGGTGTGCAGAGGAGTAAAATTGAAAGGCCAGACTATTAAGTTAAAAAAAAAACAAAACGAAAGACACAGTGTTGAACAGTCCAACAGAGCAAAGCAAAGTCATACTGTATAAAATTGATATGAACATGAACATCAGTTCATGAACTGATATGAACATGAGCATGAAATTCGAATTTTCCAACAATCGCCTGCAGATGACCCTTAGAATACAGCCATTGACTCCGCATGGAGGTACAAGTCTGCCTCTTTTGTTTCTGAAGGACGAGACACAAGCTTAAAACAACAAATCTATGTAGAGCTTTGCCTGAAATACAGATTTTTAAATACTGTCTAACGATTCAGTGCAAGAATATCATAGCTGTTTCCAAACTCCCTTTCAGTTCTATGGGAGCAGAATATGTTCTGGTAGGAAATAAACATATGGTTTCCTTTATAATATAAATCAATTGATGGAGGATTATGTCATGGGAATTTTAAACTCTGCAGGGAATACTTAGATCTTAAGTTAGTTATGTGGGTTTTTGTTTTGTTTTTAAAGCATTTGTTAAACTATTCTTTGCATTAGGCTTTAAATACATCTCACCAAACTTTGGACTAAAAGCTGTTAAACATATTCTTTGAAACCACTGTATTTTTCAGTTCGAAATATGTTTAGTAGTGGATAAGGAGTTTATTACTATGCCACTGGATACCTGTGTTACACAATTTGTAACTAACGTATCCAATGTAAACATGGCAGATATTGCCACCACAAGGTAAAACCTAATGCTTCAACAGGGTATGAGCTTACAATGATAGAATGAAGGATGCCAAGGTATGCTTAGGGAAAAAAAAAAGTTTCAAAAAAGTTCGAGAGATGAAGTTTCCTCATATACATATCTTCACAAGGTTCTGAATATATACTTCAATCCTTTAACAAATATGCCTTTCACTTAGGTTGTTACAGTGCTAGTCTGTGTTTTAAACAGGGACAAATGCTTTTCCTCATGGAGAACACCTGCCTGCTGAAAAATGGAGGGGAAAATAGAAAGGAGAAGATTCCTAAACTACAACACTGGTGGGTGGAAAACCACTCTTACAGTCAGTTCTCCAAAGGTAAATGCACAAACCAGTCACAGTGAGGCAACATCCTAGAACAATAACTATGCCTGCTCTCATCCAAAGCTCAGAAATAATTTCCTGCACAGAGCCAAGAGGAAATAAAAATCCCCCAAATCATACCAGACAAAAAAGGGTATAGCGCAGTCTCATATGTTGTAGAAGCCAAAGGATAATATTGAAATACAATGTCAGCATCCTATTTCTAGGAAAGTAGAACTTCTAAAATTCATTAGAATGTTATGAATTTCAATACACTGAAAGTCAGTTTGAACTTAAACTACAAACTAATTCTCAAAACAAAGATAAAACTTAAAGAGGAAAAACAAATCTTATAGAACCGTCCCAGAATTAATATTGGATTTCTCCAAGTTCAAATTACAAAAATACCATCATCAAGTGAGTCCTCAATTAACCTTGTCTGACATTCCAAGCAGAATTTTTAAGGGTTGTGAAGCATGCAAATAGAAACTTCAATTAAAGACCGACTTCATACGTTGGACAGCCTGTGAGAGTAATGTGAAAAATTACGTAACCAGCTCAGTGCTTCAGTAAACACCCACAGATGATGGAGAGGAGACTGACAAAATTGAGGATCAGCATCCTAATTCCTTTCTCAGGTAGAGCCTAGAAAGATTAAGAACTTGTTTACACAGGGGAGCAGGGGCTCCCTTCACGTTCACTCACAGCTTGGTTTCTGCACATTCAGACGGCCTGTGTTCACACAGCACAAATCTTATGATGCATTAACTGCTGAGATAAAAATATATTCTGTGCTCCTTTTGAAACTGTAGTAGATTCAGAGTGCATTAACTGAAAGCATACTAATATTCATTGGGTGCAGCTGGACCACACACGCTCCTGGAGAGCTGCCAAGTGCTCTTGCAGGGGACAGCCCTGCGTGCCCACTCCTGCCCTTGTCTCTCACCATCAGGTGTTGCTGAGCAGCTAAATTCCGGATGCAGCTGGGGCGAGCCCTTTGCTGGTGGCAAACACAACCCAGAGGTTGCACTGGCGATACCCCTAATTAATATAACCGTGCTCTGGCATAAAAGCTTGTCTGCCTAGAGTGGGACAGACTTCCTAGAAGGGGAGAGGTGAAGGTTTGGGCTGCTGTGCGATGAAATGTGGCAAGGAGGATACCTCTGATTTGCTGATGGGTCACAGCTGAGTTTTTCTGCTGTTCTGGACTGAAACAAGGCGCCAGCATGAACCTTTTTACACCGCTGGTGGCAACCCTGTCAGCACTTTGCATAGGCAGCTTGTTACTACCAAGAAAGTGATCTGAGCTTGTGATTATTCTATTCCTTGACTTTTCTGACTTTTACCTTTTCTATTGTTTCCGTTAGATGTAACCAATATTTTGATACACCGCCAGGACCTCTTTTTCCATGTACCTGCTGGAGACTTGTAGCTGTTTGAATATTTAACCTTTCCTCATGTGCTGAAAGCAGTGACTGTGGCAGAGAAAAAGCTATGCAGGCTCAATGCTTGTTGTGTACATTTAAAATTCCCTGCTCCCAATCTGATTATTAAACAGGTATTTCTATGTATTTGCACAAGCCCTGTTTTCCTTCCTGCACTGATAACCCTTTCCCTTAAATGTTCAGAAGGGTAACTTATTTTCCCTGTTCAACCCCAGAAATGCTGCTTAAAAAAAAAACGTTGTGAGAATGTAGTAGTTCACTGCATCTCAGCTATCCATTCCTAACTGTTCCCCCTTTCCCTTCTGCCATCTGACACATATAATTTTTTTTTCCTTCCACTCTTCTTTGGCTTCTCTTGGCAGGAAAGATCCTCTTCCCATAGCACTCTCAAAATGGTGACTGCTGGCTCCTGCCTTTTGATGCAAAAAGATGAAAGATAAACACTGTCTCCCTACCCCCAAAAAAACTTATTAATAGAAGTGCACTTACTGTGCACAGTGCAAACTAAGAATGGTGTTAAGTACTATATCCTAATTAACAGGGTACAGTAATGCTCCCATTTTAATCAATGGGTTTTGAAGTTCTAGCTTTCATGGTATGTAATGAAGTACATTTCAAAGTGCTGTATCATAGAGTGCTATAGTATATTTTATAGGCATTTTCTTCCCCAGTTACAAAAGGCAGAATTTCTGTAGCAGAAACATATTTTTTAGGCTTTTTCCCAAGATCAAACTTAGCAATGCAGCTGTAAATCAGCTTTGCATACAAAATGCATAGACATAGTGATGTGGGGCAGGAGGCTGTGGACACCATTAACCCCTGATGTTCTTGTCAGTTCTTTCAAAACAGTGTTGCTGCCACCGTGTAATGTTGTGTCTGTCCTCAAGAGGTATGACATAGACTTTAGAGTACAGCAAACCCAAGGTGGGAAGCAGCAGGAAAAGAATTTATGTCAACACGAGGCTTAAACGCTGCAAGCTTTTCTCTCTGTCTTTTTGTGAACTAATTGCTTTAAACCATTGCACCCTTATGGCCCTCGCTATTTCTTTCTTACCTTCAAACTTGGCTGGTTCTCTTGAAAAATGAGGCTTATACAAAAAGCTTTCCATGTACCTGTATGTCTGTCTGCCTTCCTTCCCTTTCAATAACTTTTGAACTGGCAGGAGATCTTCAGCTAAATTTGACAAAAACCATCAGGTTTCAAATATACAGTGCTACAAGAAACTTTGGAAAAATATGTGACCGGGTGGAAGACAGAAACATGCTGAAGGACAGGCAGGGATGGCTCAGCCAACAGCCTTTCTGCTTGGCTCTCCCAGCAGCCAAGGACCGCGGCTGACTGAGCAGGCTCCGAACTGCTGATGGCATGCGATGCTTCTTGCATACCACATGTACACAGAGGAAAGGGCTTATTGCAGCTGGGAATATTGGGGACACAGAGGGGAAGTAAAATTATGGTATGTGAAGGATCTAGGGAAGACAGAGGGATATTGCTGTGATGTGGTGTGTGTGGGAGGGGTAATTGTAGGAGGAGGTATGCGTTTATTGCAGATGTGGGGGCTGTGAGGTGGAGGGATGTAGGGCAGAGATCTGTGGGAAACCTAGCTTCATTTATACCCATGGATATGGAACAACATGTTGGTTGCAATGTGTGTAATTTTGCACAGTTTCTTGAAGCAGTAGTTAAATAGTTATATCTTCTTCCTTGTATTTTGCAAAAACAAAGATTTGCTTTTTTCATCTGAGATATGTTTTTTATGAGGCTTATAATACTAGCTACATAAAAGAATAGTACATTTCTCATACTTAAGACTTTTTTCATGGTTCAATAGATGAAGTTTAAAATAAAATGGAATAACAGTGGGATCATAACCACACCATGCACACAATGAAAGCAGTGTTTCCCACTTTAAAAGGTTCAATACCTCTTCAACATTCACAAAATAGTCTATGAACTCCTTAAGAAATAATCTACTAAATGCTCATGAAATATACAAGAGAATGCTACACAAAAAAAAAATAAAAGGAGGGGGGATCATAAAACACCTGAACTCCACATTTTAAACTGTCACTGTTTATCCTCCATGTAGAACATAAAATTCTTCTCTGATTAAGTGTCCAGAGCAAACATGATTTTGGGGAGGGAGGTTCTCTTCATATCTCTGCTCTCTTAGCTGTACAAATTGTAACATGCAGTTATGTGAGAAAAGCAGGTACTGCCCAGCAGCTGGTAGCCTACTTACAGCGCAGTGTCATCTGCCCTCAGTTTCCAAAACCTCGCATCCTCCAGTAGCTTAGGCTATAGTTAAATTGCTCTTTCTTGTAATTCTTATTATGTAGAAAAAGTCAGGAGGGAGTTAGCAGAGTCTCCCAGGATAAAAGTTTTGTCACCTCTATTAACGTGATCAAGGTAGTGGGAGCAGCACTATCTGTTTCACTAAAGAAAACAGGTATTACTTACTGGCAAGCAGTGCATCTTGTGCATTTGCTAATCATGCTACAGGGATATTGATGAAGTTGCCATAATACCGTACAAGGCCAAAAGTGTTACAGAAGCTGGTCTGACTCTGAGCTCTGAATTGCAGAGCCAAGGCCAGCAGACAGCAAGATGTTGAATACATCCCCTCCCCCAAACCGGGTAATATTGGTAAATGCAACACGGGGTGCTTTTTATTCAAAGCAGTCTGAAAAGGTACCAGCCTGTCAAAAAGGGCAGAACTAGGAATGGGTGTGAATCTGGTTCCAGAATTGCACTTGCAGAGAGGTAGGCTTCACAGCACACCAAAAGAAAAAAAAAAAATCACAATGCTTATCGCCTACACACACAAAAAATAGAATAGAGTGGGCAGGGAGCAGGAAGCAAGCTCAGAGACTGATATAGTGTAGTACTGAATATGCAGCTGCTAAAGGGGTCATGCATTCCTGCAGACCAAACAGGTCACATAGGCAGATCTGGGAGAAGCTATTTCTGCTGATATTCAAAGCCAACTGTTCCTTTCAGAGAGTCATTCCCAGGCTCTTCCTTATACCCATCTGCACAGTGAGTCTTCTTCCCATATTCTGTACTTGTAATTGTTGTTTGATATCATCACCTACTCACTAGAAATAATAATAAATAGAAAAGATAAAAAAAAGCAAGACTCTTAAACCTGCCAATTTAACTTAGGTTAAGAAGTGTTCAAGGTAAGCTAAAAGCAAATTAGTTGAAAGCCAAGTTCTGCCCAAGAGATTGCCTCTACACACCAAAGAAAGGCGAGCCAATGCGCTTCTCCAAATGAGGAATCAGCACTTATGTAATGGCTAACATCACAAAATTTCCTTTTTTGTCTACTTCTTAGGAACATCCTCACCACATCCCACCAGGCACAGACATAATCAGAGAATTTTTAATCTTTTCTCACAAGCCAGTCCCCTCAGCAATCACTAGTGTTGCATTTCTTTGAATTCCCTTCCAACTGCTCTGTAACATTATGGTAAGAGGTTCTCCAGCCCTATACGCTGTCCTCTAAGGGCCAGCTCCCTTCCACATCAGAGGGACATTAAGCATCTTGTGGGATCAACCAAGATTTTCCATTTCACCATTCTCAAACAGAACAGGATTATTGTTCCTTCTTGAATAAAGGTATGATGGTTCTTCGTCTGCAGACTGAAAAAATAAAAAGAAAATAAAATTAGAAAATGGCTTTTTTACTGTGATACTGCATTGCAGACTCGCATCTAATTTTCTGCCAATATTATCCACTCAGTCTCTTTCAACATTGCTGTTTTCCAAATTTTTCCTCCCACTGAATCTGTATGTTTGATTAATGTTTTCCCAGATGTCTGAACCTGGAGAAAAAAAAAGCACTTTCAGTCTCATTTTGTTAAGTGCTAGGAATCTCTTTGATGATCCATAACTAATTTTACTGTACTTGTCACAAAGCAGATGTGTGGCAATAGTCCCCTAAGCAAGCTGCATTCAATCATTACAAACTCCAGAGTTGTCCTTTCTTTTTCCTCCCCTTTTTGTGTTCATTTTTCTTTAGTAATTAACCTTCACAGTTTATCATATACTCTTTCACTGGTTTAATGAACATATTTGACACATGAGTTACATGGCTGGCCCAACCACATTTTATCCCTTTGTAGACTATCAGATTAGGATGCAGTTTCAGGAATGTAACAAGTTTTCATTTTGGCTATTTTGTCTCAATCACTTAGTACATTAACTCGCCTTATTTCTAATTTACCTGAAAGATTTTTGTGTTCAAGGGATGGGGAGCCTTTAAACAGTAAAAAAGATTTTGGTTTTTTCCCTTTGTTTATGAAGAATATTCTATATTTCAATTTGTGCCCGTTACTGCTTTTAAAAGTCACACCTCATTACACTAACAAAACAGGTTTCCTGCCAGGGTATTTTCTGCAGAAAAATAAATAAGTTACAAATGTGCATCTGTTCTTCTGCAGAAGTTGTCAAAGTGCAATTGTAATACCAGCCTAGATGTCTGTGCTACTAGATGTATCAAAGTCCTTATGAAACAAAAATACAAATACACTGGCTATATACTGAAGTAAAGTGAATTGCCAGTGAATGTTGGAAAAAAAAGCCATAGAATAATTTTTATCACAGTACTATCAGTAGGTATTAAGCCAGAAACTATCGTATTGTTCTTGTCCCTTCTTCTAAAACTATAGAAGAATTGGCTTGTTTGGGTTTTACTATTAGATTCCATGTTACTGTATGTGAGAGGTGTGCCTGTGCATGTGTGCGGTTGCATACACATTAGGTCTCTGAAGAAAATATTAAGTGCAAACTTAGATTAATTTTGTGTTTGAATCTCAAAACTGGGTGTTTGAGAATCCATCAGGAGTCTATGGTATGGAGTTTGAGCAGGAGCATCATGGTGACTATCAAAAATCCTACTTGGGTGACACACAAACACTAGCAAAACTAAAACTTCATGGACTTCAATGCTGTCACAGCCATAGCTTCTGGTCCCTTCCTCAGAAAGTCCTTAGTGCCCAGCTGGCCACTTATATAACTTGTATTCAAACTGATTTTTGTAAAGGGGGGTTCTCCTTCCTTTAAGGGAGATGAAATAGAGAATGCTGACCATCTGTCTGGTGAAGTGAATTGAACCTGATTTTTTGTCAAGGGTCATTCTGATGAACATCTGCAGGTGGATGGCAGTGGGGAGAACTTTTCTGTTTAAGATCCACATGAGCTAACAAGTCACCGGCCTCCCTGGGACTGAATACCAATGATATTTGCTTTCATTGTCTACAAAACTTTCCTTACTGTGGCTTGTAAACCAACATCTAATCCCTGGGGAGCACTTCAGTCTTTCTAGCCCTTGGGTCTGCCTAGTCATAGCCCCAGATTTGAGTAATGAAACAGCCCCATCCTCTACACAGCAATACTTTGTAGGAAAGGAGCCAAGGAGTACTGGCTGTGTTCCCCCACCTGGATGACAGGGCAGGAGCTGGACGTTGAAATATGCTATCATGTGTACCTGTTACTCAGCCCAGACATGGCAAATAGCTGGAAATGAGTAACTGGTATAACGGGTGATTTAACTTTGGCAAATAAAGTTGATGCTCTGACAGGGACCAAGGTATCATCTTCAGTTTGGAGGTTTGTCAGGTGCAGGATGAAATTGCTCTTGCAAGCAGGAAAAGCAAGCTCACAAAGATGCAAGTGCCTAGCTAAAAGATGCTACCTTTTGCCAGAAAGAGACCCGAATCTTAGGTCTCTCAAATCACAGATAAGTTCTTTGACTTGGCTATTTGCAGCTGTATTTATCCTTATTTCTGCCCTGTTTAAACAACTTTACCCTCCTACTATAAAATAGGATTCTTCATGATAATCTCAGAAACTATGGTCCAGGATGCAAAAAAACCAACTGTTTCCTGCACAGTTGTGCTCTGAACCTTTTCGACAAAAAACTTGAGAGGACATGTCAGAAGGGGAAAGCATTGCTACTTTTTGCTGGTTTTCTTCTGGTTGTTGTTTTGTTTTGTTTTAACAGTGGATTGGACAGTGGGTGGAAAGTGGTCACTTAGACATTGTCACAATGTTGAAACTCATCATGCCGGAAGGGTGTTCTGCCATGTGCTCTGGGAGAAGGGAATGACATGAGGGAGGGAAGAGGAGAGAACAAGGTCCCATTTCTTGGATTAGAGCATTTGTGAGCTTCCAGAAGAGAGGAAATTCAGATGTTTAGCTGGCAACAGTTGGTGGTGAGGGAAGAGCCCTGGCTCAGTTCCCTGTTGGGCACAGGGAGCAGTTTCCCTCCATCTGTTAGGAGCTTCTGATTAGATGAGGTAGGTTAAATCTTTTTTCCCTCTGCTCCCCCTTCCCAACGGTTGTGAAATCACTTATTTGTGTTGCTAGGAGCAAAGAGAAAAGAAATGAAACCACGAAGCCACTGCAGGGGTTTTTATGCGCTTTGCAGGCTGCAGAGGTTGTAAGGAGATGATTAGAGTGATTGAAGATTGATGGAAGTGATAAGATGGGTGAAAGGGTATTGAAGGGAGCAAGAAATGCTGCATTTTCTTAATGGGATATCTTAAGTTTCTCTGTCAGGCTGCCTTGTTTGCAATCTGTTTAATACTTGCTCTTACCTTATAAAGAATAACGGTGGCTTATTGTACATTTTCTAAAATTGTTTTCGAAAACAACAAATTCTTATCTGCAAGTGTGTGAATTGGTATAGGGAAAGAGGAGTTACTACATGCTTTCCATGTGCCTATATGACTTGCCTCAAGGCCATGCTGAAGTAAAATAAACTGTATCATGTTATAGTGATGTTTTCCACCTATAGGCACTTCTTAGCTGACTGCCATAGTGATTAAACTGAGATTGTACAGGATTGGAAATACAGGCCAGTACAAGCTTTTCAGAAGCAACTCACTGACATCAAGATCTGGCATGTTTAGAGCAACAAACAGACACACGATTACAAAAAAAAAAAAAAAAAAAAAGGCCCTGGGAAAAGCCTTTCAGCAAACCCCAAATATATACAGGCACACAGACGAAATACGAAAGAGAAGGAAAAAATAAAAAGAATATTAATTCTGAAGGAGAGGAGGAAACTTTCTTCCTCTACTAGCCTCTTCTCTCTACTCTTCATGTTCTGTGACTAATCTCCTTGGATTCCTTACCTCTCCTGCTGTGATATTGATCCATCTCCTGTGAGGGCATTAAATTGCATAACACACCAATAGAACAGGCTGCTCTACTTGTGTAGCAGCCCCCTGTTAATTCTTCAATAGCTGGCTGGCCTGGCCAGAAACAGTAAAAAAAGACAGCCACAAGCATCTGACAGGCCAGGGCAGCATGATTTCACTGGGCGTCTCCTCACCACCTCCCTCTGCTTTGCCAGCCCTGCAGTTTGCATTGCTGGGTCTGCCTGCTTTATCCAGGCATTATCACAGGAGTGGAAATGACAGCAGTCTCTTTTTTGTAAGAGGGAAAATGAATTTTGAAATGTGGATTTTATATCGACCACTAAACCAGCAGCTTCCCCTTTGGGGCTTGACCAGAAGACTAGGCAGAGATTATACAAGACTTAAAGGTGCCTGCTTTTGCTAAAGTCAGATTTGGAAGGTTATTACAGAAAGTCACAAGTTTGCTTAACCATAAATCAAAAGGTGCATTTTTTCCTATCTTAGTAAATGGAAAGAAGCACTTCTGCAAAGCCACACACTGTTTTCATACAACTGTAGAATCATGGAATGCTTTGAGCAGGAAGGAACCTTAAAAATCATCTAGTTCCAACCCTTCTGCCATGGGCAGGGTCATCTTCCATTAGATCAGGTTGCTCAAAGCCCCATCCATTCTGACCTTGAACACTTCCAGGGAAGGGGTAGCTACAACTTCTCTGGACAACCTGTTCCAGTGTCTCACCACCCTCACAGTAAAGGATTTCTTTCTAATATGTAATACAAATCCACCCTCTCTCAGTTTGAAACCATTACCCCTCATCCTACTACATCATCTACTGACAAAACATCCCTACCCATCTTTCTTGTAGGGCCTCTTTAAGTACTGAAAGGCCACTATAAGATCTCATAAGTTTTTCAAAGTCAAACACTCCTCTACCCCCAGGACTGGAAAAGCAAGATGGCCGAGAAAGCTCCCATGAAGCATTTTTCAAACATGCTCATTTATAACCCAAACTAGCTAATTTACATCTCAATTTACATATATTCCACAGTACTTTATTCCATTGATTAGACATCAGTACATTTACATTTCCATCACTTCCACGTTAGCAGCAGCAGTAGGTCACAGTGACCTTACAAATATCTTGTCAAAGCCTTTTGTGTCAAAACAGCCCAACCTCAGAAATGCACTATCAAAACATCCCCATCATCCAATGTCAAAACAGCTTCATCACAGAGTCTAAGCACATTCAGATCCAACAAATTAACATATCAAGGCTTTATTGCTTTAATATCCAAGTAAAAAACAAAAACCTAACGCCTTCCCTGTGAAAAGAAAACTGTTCTTACTCCCATTTCCCATTGCTAATTAACAAAGTTCCTATCTACTGGGGTGTCTCAGAAGTGTTATTTTTTTTCTGACAGTGCCACTGCAGTGACTAGCATCTTCATTTAGTCAAACTTGCAAAAGTGGCTGGAAGATGCTCCTGTAGACTTAGCCTCAGTGATGGGCAAGTCAGTAAATTTCCTAGCTAGATACAAGGCTATTCAGCAAAGTGAACAGTGCAACTGAAAAATTTGGTAAACAAAAATAATACACATTTCTGGAACATCGTCCATTGCATTTTAATTATTTCATTGTTCAATTTTCAGGCCAAATCTATCTTAGTGCTTGTATTCACTGCAAGTGACTAAATGCATGGGGAAGGGGGAAACACACACTACACTTTTTTTTTTTTTTTCATTTAAAGGAAGTAAGATGAAGAATCCCCAAAGATGAAATCTGTTTATAAATCATGGTCTCAGGGATTTCCTTATCCTCCTGCCCATCTGCATACAAGGTAAATAAACTACCTAACTCATGCATAATCGCACAGTTTCACACCAGTGCAAGTGAATCCACATGGATACCATAATTTGAATTGTATTGCCTCTCCATCTCTGCTTTGTGAGTGGGGTGTTTATAAGGGGGGTTTTCAGGGATGGACCCCATAACAGGACAGGATACTTGAATATAAATGTACATGGTATCTAAATATAAAGGTAGTCAGGACAGCAATGTTTAGTGTATTCTTGAATAAGGACGGGCATAAACCATCATCTGAAATTGCAATAATACAGTAAGCTAGTCTGGAATGTCAGCACTGCAAATATTCATGTTCAGGCAACAAAATTTCAAGCAATAGGTAAAACTTTCAAATATAGAATACATAAATATAAATCAGCCTGTTACATTCTTTCCATTTTTTTTTTCCCCAGGATATTAGCTAACAACTAAAGCAATTAAATTTACAAGCAAGTAGAAGGTCATGGGCAATCTGCTCTTAACTGACCTCCTAGTAAATACATTGTGTCACACCCATTTGTACTAGGGCAGAATCTGTTGCATTTTGCTCTGTTTCCCATGAGTCATTTCTGCGGCAGCACAGGGTGATACCATGAATTCAGATTGATTGTGTCAAGGCGGAACAAATCAGAAGCAGCAGCTGTAAATTTGTAGAAACAGACCTGACTAGTGTAATACTGTTATCCCCAGGAAAAGCAAGTGGGGACATGACCACATGTCTTGATCTTGTATAGATACTTTCTATCTAATTTTTCATATTGGTTCACTCTGAAAGTTGTTCTTTCAAAATTAATGATTTTTTTCTTAAAAGTTGCACAGCAGCTCCCATGTAAGCTCTCTCCTTAAAAATGGTGTCTTAGCATAGGTGATATTCCCTCTATTTTAAATTACAAGACTGTTGCAGAATTCATTAACTTCTTAAGTGTGACTGATGTGAGGAGATAGAAAAACAATTCACTCTACTATAATTGTGGCCTTTAGTTTATACTTAACTATGTTTTAATGGATCGTTATATTTATTCATACTTTTCTTTCATTTTGTAAAAAGTCAAATACTGATCTCCAATCTGTAGTCTGCAAACTAATCTCAGGATTTCAATGACCAGCTTCACAGCAGTAAAATCTCTTAATGTTAGTTCTTCTTATTTTTATCTGCTTCTCCAAGATCTTCACTGAAAACAAGATGTACAAAACCAATTTAAAGTCAAGGGGGGAAGTACTTTAGATCTCTCTGGTAGAAACCTCTGCTGGCTGAGAGCTGCAGAGGAAATAGGATCTGTTTTCATAAGCTGACGTGACCTAGGAGAATTAGACAGAGCAACACACACACGTGAAACAAAATTATATGGAGAAAGAAGAGCGTCATGGGGCATTATGATTACAGAAAGAAATAGAAAAAAAGAAATGAAGTGGTAGGGTGAAGAGTCAGAAGAGTGACATATGAAGGAATAAAAAGATGTCATGAAATTAAAAGTGGGGCCAATTTGTTCCTACATAACGTTGATTCCACTTGTTTTCTGCTATCCAAAGCAACAAGGATGGCTGAGGGGCCTGAGAAGGCTTGACATGAAAGGCAGGAGGAGGGGCTGCTGCTGTCATAGGGCTGCATCTGTAGGGGGACTTCCAATGAAGGCAGCTGAGGTGGTTGCTGATGGTGAAATGGTAAAAAGCTGCTGACACTTTGGGGTATCCGAGAGGACTACTGAGAGAAAGGCTGCCTCAGCTGGACAGAAGCTCAATTATTGTTAGGTCCAAGGGAGCAAGTATATTAGGAAAAGCAGAGGAAGAAACCTACTTAAAATTTACTTGATCACCTAAATTCTCTGAAAATTGACAGCAGGAGTGCCAGTACCCCTCTACGGTTGCAGCTCCTGGGCCTAAGTTTTCAGCACTGTAGGATTCATTCTGCGATAGCTCCGAGATCGCTGTAGAAACACCAGCCTCACAGCGGTGTGCCAGAGTGGAAGATCAGCTCTTGACATAAGAAACCTTCTTGGCAGCAAGGAGCATGGCAAATTGAAGAGACATTTCCAGCATTCTTGTAATTTGTGGTACAAATGACTCCTACCAGAATTTATTCCAAGTAGCTGAGGGGCTCTATACACTATACACAGGGCACCTGTGTGTCACCAAGTGCATGTATCTATGCTGGCACAAAACACCTTAAGATTCACTTTCCAACTAAAGGTCAGCTGCCTCCATGGAGCCCAATAATCGCCATGGCCAAGAAAGTGAGAAATGACTCTCAGAATCAATGAGCTTTCAAGATCCAGTTTAGATATGTTGTTGAAAATGACAATTGTTCCTTGATTTGGTCATTAAACTGATAACATAACTGGGAAACTTAGCACCATCTTTCTGACCAGTTCCTCTGGATTGCCAAGAAAGTAAAGCAGCAGCCAAAAACTTCTCAGTGATACAATCCTGTATCAAAGACTTCTCTGCCACAGGAAATAATTCCAGTGGAATACAAAGATGGGTGGCATTCCAGATGACTAGCCTTATGGTAGTAAAATATAACCCTCTTGTTTGTAGGTGTGGGGGTCACACTTTACATAGCATTATTATCCAATGAGCTGTTTGTTATTGCTCCTGGCAAAACTCAGTTTGAAACAGCAGTTACATTACCTTATCTCCACGCGGCAGTCCTAAGCAGAGGGAACCTAGTGGCACTGCCACCTCTTTACGGAGCCAGACTGTCCCAAAATACTGGCAGTGGCAGTGGCGGGCAGGAATAAATAGTTTGGACTGAAGTAACAAGGAAAAAACCCAAAACAGAAAAACAAATACAGAACATGTTTAGTAACATTCAGCCATCAACTTAGCTTCTGCAGGCAATTCCTCTCTTAGTTCAACATTTTAGTTCAACCTGCTTAAGTCTTCAGAGGCTGCACTGACAAGCAAAAAGTCTAATTACCGTGTTTCGTTTGCTCTTTTTAGCATGCTCTGCAGGCCTTGTCATCATCTCACTGTGAAAAGAAGTTGTTGAGTTTTTTTTCCTTTTAGTGAATTCTTCACTACTATTCTTGTTAAAGTAATACTGCACCAGAGATTCCTTTGATTGTTTGGTTATGTTAAAATTGCCATTAATGCTGTTCTCCTTTGAAACGTCTTCCTATGGGTTTATTTCTATACATCTGGTGGAGACCTTTATTTGCTTTTTTGTTTGTTTACTATCACGCACAAGAAAAGCATACATAACTCAAATGTTTTGTCCCTCAGGCTTCACTTGTCTTGTCTTTCTTTATGCTGTATCAAAAATTTCAATAAAACCTGTTAAGCAGTAATCCTATAAAGACATGAAAGTGAAATGTGGCACAGTGACAAATCGCTGGGGGTTGGATATACAAATAATCTTTTTGAAAAACAGAGGAATTCTCATTATAGTTAATTTCTTTCTTCTGTATTTCTTTTTCTAACTTGAAGTTTAAATAGTTTTTATTTACAGAATCATACACTTGTGAAACAACATCTCTTGCACGACAGTAAAGATAGATAAAATTTGTAAGGAATATAAAAACACCAGTTGTGTCTAACGTGCCTTTGTTTTTAATCTGTTTTCAGTAATCATTTCTTCTTATTGTTACAAAAGAGATAGCTTCACAAACACTGACACTAGCACTGGCAGAAGACAAAGATCATCACAAGACCTATGTCTTACTACAAAAAATGGAGAAAAAGATAACCTAATTGTATATTATTGCAGGTTGAACATCAGTGGAGTATGGAATTTCAGTATGCAAAATATTGTTCATGGGGAAAGGTATGATAAAGACTATTGTAGAGGAAAGGAAGAAAAAATATCCTTAACTTTCAAAGATATAAATTGAGAGAGGTGGGAAATAAGAAGTGAAATAACTTTGCATTTTCTTCTGTGAAGTCAAAAGACCAAAACAAACCTAATCATGCTGTCAGGCATTAATCAGTCTAGTGAAACAGGGGAAAAGCTGAGACGAGATTGGAAATTTTAGCAACGGCACAGTGTCTTAAAATTTTATGGATCCTTTCAACCCATCCAGTTTTCACCTGACTGTTCTTTCCAGTCTCTCTACTTTTGTGGGTGTTTTGTGTGCGCATGTGTGGCTTTTTCTCATCCCAAGCATTTTTGCCTGAAATGTAACATGGCTTTTCTACTCTTGTTGCCTCCCCCATCCACTGCTTGTTTCCTGACTGTACAGTCCCAAACCACTTCGGTTTAGACTTTTATGCAGCACTGTGGCAATGACAGCATATGACCAAAGAATCACAGAGCAGATATGGCAATAGTGACACTACTGTTGTCATTTGGGATAACAGCAGTAAACCTTGCAGAGTCAGTACAGGTTTAATAGGCAGTTTTCTGTGATATTAAAACCATGCACAGTTGATGACCTAGTGCTTCTTTGTCTCCATGGCCAGAGATTAAGGACAGATGCAAAGGCATTAAACCCTCATTTTAACTGAAAATTATGGGAACAATGGCTTCTTTTCAATTCAGCCATGCCTTTGACCAAAACACTTATATTTACTTTGTTGTAAAACTTATAACAAGCTATCACATCTATTGATTCACTGCCATTCTATACACTTTGAGAAAAGGACTGGGATATCCAATTAAAAAAAAGAAGATTTACATGAAAATATGTTGCAATAAATACATAAACAAGTCAAATGCAGAGAAGATTCTAATGGAAGTCAGAGCACTGAGTAATCAGCACCTATGGCCAAAACATTCTTGCAAAGTTTCACTCAGATATTTGCAATGAGTTTTCACTGCTTTGTGTATACTTCTTTTAATTTTTCTTCTCAATAGCAGGCCGGTGATACATTTTTTTTTGTTTTTAGACTAGTAGGGATGTCTGAAGTTAAGAGAACTCCCAAGTTCTCTCTGCACCTTTTGGCATAATTATTTATTGATTTGCTGATTTGGATGTTTTTGCTTGGAACACTTGATTGGTCATCCAGCTGTCACCAGTAATGCAGTATGAATAAGAAGTGTCAAATGCTCAGAAAGACTCATGTGCATGTGTATATAATTTAAATGGTTGAAATCTTATTTGAAAAGATTCAGCTTCAAAGATCCACTTACCGTTCAATGGTTGCTTTCATATAAGCACAGTTTTAAGCAAAAGAGTTCACTCCTCAGTTAGGCTGAGGCAATGGCAGTCCTGCTGTTTCATCTAAGCGTTATCCCTTGCCATGTAGTAAATCTGACAGGATGACAAAAAAGACTTTAGTGCTAACAAACTTTGTCTGTTCCCCCTTTTGACTTCTCAGAAAACATCTGGCAAGTGTCACTGATATTTATTTAAAAGTGGAAGAAAGCAAGATCATATAGGATATTTAAAAATAACAGGCCGTTGGGGAAAAAAAAATCCCAAACAACCAAAACCCAAAAGTACTATTTACAGCACTGCTAGAGAACAGGGACTCAGTTGAGGTGACCCTGTGCTGTTTGCAAACACTTCTACTCTAAGGTATGAGACCTGGTCTCAAAGGAGAGCAAGAGATCATGCTTCTGTGAACCCTTTCACACTCTGATTTTGAGAAATGGAAAATTAAATGTTAGAGAGACCAACAAATAAAACCAATAGAGGGAATGATCCCAGATCTTCCCCTTCCCCCTCTCCCAGTTTGGACACAGCAGAAGAAGCACTTGTGTGTGATGTTCTCCTGCCACACTGGCTGCTGTGGCTGCAGCCTGGTTTAGCTGCTGTGATCCCACCAGCTCAGCCAGAGAGCAACCCCCAGCAGTGCCAGTGGCCCTCTGAAAAATTCTTTCCCTTGGAAAGGAGACACAAAATGCAGGAGGCATGGCAGCACTGTGAGACACAGAGAGTGGCATGGCATGCATCCTCACTGAGCCTGAGTGCCTGATCCCTGTTCTCAGGAGCTGAGGGGAGAGTTTTGAAAGTTTGAAGGTGTTTCAAACTATCCACATAGACAAAAATGGTGAAATGGAAAAGAGGTAATGTTCATCACATCAGCTGAGTATTACATCTGCTAGATAGATGCAAGCTCAATGAAATGCAGTACATCCACCTAAAGCTTTAACGGCAAGCCTTCATCGTATTCACCAAAGAAAACTGGGCAAGAAAAGCTTCAAAATGTGACTGATAAACTGCAAGGAGAAATTTCCTTCCCAGCACAAAGTAGGACAATGGTGACATATATGAAAGGAATTAAGGAATTAATCCCTATTTCAGCTCATTGCTGGAGACTGGTGGGTGTCTTTGGTACCATTTACTTTACTCCATTCTAGGTTTTTCTATCTGTGCAGGGAGAGAGTACAAAGGTAGATGGTTTTAACAGAAGGAAAACATAACATCATTTGTAATGTTACCTCTGATTTTAGGCATAGAGTCCAAACAGGAAAGTTGATGTCAGGAGCTAATGGATCCACGCTACTGCCCTTAAAGGGGAATGGAGGACATTCCAGCTGCTGGCTTTTTCTGGCTGGCAGAGCAATTTTTCAGGTCCCATTTTTCTACACTCTATACTGTATGAAAATAGAATATAAATACTGGCTTCTCTGAAGTTAACAGAAGTTTTACCATTGAATTCAGTGGGGCCAAGATTTTATAATTATGTGGGTTTTTTCTGTTGACTAAGTGTTATTATGGCTTTCAGCATGACACCTTAAGGTTGATGCCTGCACCCCGTAAGAGTAAATGGGCCTCTCCACTGTACAAAGTATAATTTCTCATTGCTGCCCAGACACTCTCCGCTCTCCCTCACATCAATGACTAGAGAAGTAAGCCTTGTTATAGCACGTTATTTTTCCCAGAATACAAATGCATGCATCATGGCAAGATCTTGTGGGAGAAGGCATGTGTTTTGTTCAGCAATCTGCTACAACTGAAAAGCGATCAGGTTTTGAAGTGCACAACCTCATCAGAGGTCATCTCATCAGAGCAGATATTTCTCATATTCTTAGGCAAACATCACAGCTACGTAAAAAATCCTAGCATGTAGGACTACACTCAGGAGAGGTTCTATTAAAAAGTAACAAAACCAAATCACTGTAGATATGTTGGAAGAATAAAGGTTGCAAAATAAATTTAAGATTGTGCAATAGCTTTGCGGTCAGAGAAGTCTTGAAGTTAAATCTGTGTGCTGAAATTTGGTGAGCACCTTAAACAGAGGCAATAGATAAGGGAGATTAACCATTAACTTATTGGTTGCTGGGAGGAGCAGTCTGCAGATCAAAAGCTTCAAGTTATTGGAAAAGAACTTTGTTTTACAAACAGTCAGAGAATGAGACAGAGGTGAGTTGCTACTGGCCCTAGTTAGCTCCAATCCCCCAAGAAAATTGCCCAGAGTGCTAAGGAGTGAGAGGCACTTGGCAGTAGCAATCAATATGATGCAGTGGTTCTTTGACTGCTAGACAAAAGTTCAACGATTAAACTTTAATGCAGAATCTCAGAGCAAATGTTTTAGAAATTTTGATCATGCTAAAAAGGATTAACTGGAAATACAGTATTAAATTTAAAAAGCAAAGGAATGTAGAAGTATGCTGGAATGTAGCTAAGTCAATTTTATTAAAACTGCACTTACAGTCAACTCATTTACTTGTAAGGACTTTTGTGGGGGGACAATGTTTTAAGAGCCACAATCCAATTACTAAGCCACAGTACAATTTTAGGTGTTCACTTTGTTTTTCTCTACTATTACTCATATTGCATGCAGGACATGAATTCATTTGGCATCAGTATCAATTCCTGGAAAGGTTCAGATTCACAACTGCATTCAAATTTGTTTAGTGGGCAATTTATTACATTACCTATGCTATGCATTAATGCTGTATTTGTACATCTGTGTCTAGCAAAGGATGTCCTATCTTTTGTTCCTTGTAGTTCACTGGGGTCTCAATTATTTTAATGTATGTTCGTAACTTTTAATAAATCAAGGAGAATTGTCTACAACCACTAAACCCAAAACAAAGTAATTTAACTTGGCAATTTCATTGCCCATACTGCACATTTCAGCTCCACTTACTTCACATTTGTTTCCCCCGGAACTCTCCCATAAGGAGAATGACATTTTCAAGGAAACAATAAAGTAATAATCTTATCAATAGTAAACATTAAAATTTCTGTCTGTGACACTGTGCATGTCACAGAAGCATTATAATGGTCAATAGCATAATTTGATTATATTGTAAAGTAATTATGCTTAAAACTTTTCCTCTTTTTTACCATCCTAACATCCTGCTGATATCTATTCTTTTCATGACAAGGCATATATAATGACCGAAATGATGGCAGTTGTAACTGATATGATGCCAGTACAAAATTAAACATTACTTCCTGCAAACTCAGGCTGAAGTCTGCAGTTGGATCTGTGCAAATGTTTCTGCCTGAAGGTGAGAGGAAATTCTTGCAACATATGTATCCAAGTGCTGATTTTAGCCCTGGTATCAGTAGCTGTGTTGTCTTCACTATCTAGATCCTAATTACAAGTTCTGCCTTTAGTTTCAGCCAATCTTAAAGCTGCACAACACTTCTCATTTTGGAATGATGTTTCCATACTCATTTACTTTAAAGCTCCCAGGCTTTTGTCACTTAACATGAAATTTTTCAAGCTCCTTGTGTCTCACTTGGACTAATTTTTGGGCTGTACTGGAGTCTTTGGTATGAGGCAGAGTAGATTTTCAGACAAATGAGTTTAGCTGTTTCTAGGAGCAGGATAAGGTTTTCTTACTGTTGGGTTGAAAAGCTCTAACTCTCATTTGTTCTGCAGAAAACATTTGGCAAGGTGGCAATAGCAGCAGATGTTAGAGAGTGGGACAAGAGAGACATCACCTTCATGTCACAGACATTTCCATGTTGTTCCCATAAAAAAGACTCATAACCAGCCAATATTTAATATCCAAAAAATCTCATTTTTATATGGTCAATGAGCAGTTTTTAAGGGGAGTCAAGTAGTAGAGGTGGTCAAGGAAAAGAAGACAGCAGCAGACATAGAAAGCACAAGAAGCCTTCAGAGGAGACAACAGTTTTTGGGTGATAGTGGAGGAAGCTAACAGTGTGGTAATCTAACATAACAAAGGACCGTATAGGCATATTAAGGGTCCTCCAGCAATTTCCCTTAAAACCCCTTTCATAGGTAATGAGAATGAGGAAACCAGAGAGGTGTGCAATGAAAGGATCTACTGGGTCAGCTACCTGATGGAGGCAACAACAAGTGAGATCATGTTTTATGGCCTAACCCATTTTGTCCTTGACTGATAAACTAAGTGATGCAGTAGCTCTCAGCATGGCAAAAGTCATGGCCCTAAAACATCTCACATCATCTTAGAAAAAAGAAAGCTGGCTTGTCTGGGAAGGAGATCTCCTTAGATGTGCTTGAGTGCCTGATGACTATCCTCAGCATGCTTGATGAATCCTCATGCCTACCAACACCTCTCCTTGAAGCATGAGTCCATCTTTACTCCAGACACAGAGGGACTGAAAGCTCCTGAAAAGGAGCTTGAGGCCAGCTCAGATATCTCTCTTTCTGGGCTGTGAACTTCTGTCCAGTGAGCTCTCATCAGGAGTCCACACATCTTACCTGGATTGAACACTGTCAGGAAAGAGGTCTGACCCCTTGTGCCAAAACATTGGAAAGAGACTCTGAAAAGGCCTTCTCAGCTTCTACAAGCAACACAAGCTCTTGGTCCTATGTTACCAAAAACTGTGATACAGGGTCCAGCCTTGGCAGCTTGATAACATGCTGTACAGCAGTGGAGAACTATCTATAGTCTGGGAGAAAGGAGCATCTCCTATCAACAACTGGTCAGTTTCTCTCCAAGCTGTTTGTAGCACTGGAAACCAGGGCTTTCAAAAGTACAAGAAGCAAAGCAATACTTTTTCTACTTCATTTCCCTCGGTACCCCAGAAGATACCCTAGGAAGTTCCCACCTACGGACACCTGTGCCTCCCTAAGAAAGCTTGCTGAAGACACAGATGTAGCCACATGAGATCAAATGGCGAAATGCTTAAAGTCAGGCCCAAGGTCTTCCTGTAACTCCCATTCTTGAAGTCAAAACTGGTAGTCAATTGGCAAGAGTACCTCATGTTCATTCATTATTGTACTGGTTTGAATTGCACACTAACATTTTGGTTTTTTCCATCGGTTGTTGATGTGAGGGGTTTTTGATTACATAACCTCTAAGATCACACTAAAACTGGATATCTGACTAAATTGAATAAAATGTTCTCTCTGTTCTCTCTTGGACTAGAGGTTTTCCGTTGCTAATTTTTGCCATTTCTTTTCTCTGTTATGCTAACTTCCCCAGAAGCCAGTTCCTTGTAAATTCTTTGAAAATGTAGTTCTTTGAAGTTATTGGACTAGGACTCACCATTAGCAATATTACAGTTATAGGCCTTGCAATAATATTTTCGAATATTATGGCTGTTACACAGATTTAGGCAGACTGAAATGGCTCTGAAAGAGCTACCAAAAGCAGCTTTAAGTATGTTTTAAAAGAATTATCTGTGATTTTGCTTGTAGAAGATAACATTAGAACCATATCATTAAAAAAAAAACCAACACTAAAATTGCATCATTTAATGTGATTTGTATGTGAAACATACATCTTTGCAATTACTTAAATTAATACACAAGAGATCTGAGTCACCAGACTTGAACGGTCTACAGTGAACTAAGGCAGTTTTTAAGATCATCGCATTAAATTTCTGCCTGACTGTGAGTCCCAAACATGTCTCAGTATCATAACTTTGATAACTCATATCCATGGTTTGATGGTCATTTTTTGATAAAATGTTATTGCTGCATTGTCATCACCGCCATCACACATTGAAAGAGAGGGTGAAATGGCCTTATCAGGAGCCACTATCTCAGAATCTGTTTCAGATTTGTATACAAAGCCATTTTGATACCTGCTCTGACTGATGTGGTAATGTTTTACAGTACAATTTCGTCTACCTATGTTGCCAAAGGACATTATTCGACTACACTGACTAATGCATTTCTCTGGAAATAACCTTCTGATTTTAGTGGGACTTGATGCTGCATAAGATGCCATTCAGCCTGAATAAAGGTGTCAAAATATGGCCCGGAGTTATTATCCGTATAACCTAAACCTCAGTAAAGCAATGAGATACCCAGATTAATGGCTAACACCTGGGATGATATGCCTATCTTAACCCATGCTGTCTGACCGAAGGTTAGTAATAACATGTGCATAGTATGTCATCAGGCTCTGAAATACAGTCACAATAGTCTGAAATTTCGGAATAAATATCTGCCTTCATTCTTTTTTATTCCCCTTGTGGATTTAAGTCAGTTCCTTAAAATATTGTTTAATATGATTTTAGAGATTTAAAAACAATTTATTGACCAAGAGAGGACATATGTCAGTTCTCTCCCCAGCTCGTTCTCTGTAGCATGCTTTTTCTTTTTAGTCTTACATTAAGAAACATCTTCTCAATTATCTTTGAAGCCATCAAACAGCTTTTCCCAGTTAATGGGAGGTTTTTAATAATATCTAACAACTCTATGTTCTATAAAGTATTTTGGGATGCCTTGAATATAAAAAACATTATATCAAGCTGGATTCTATTTTTATGCTGTCTTGTATAATTTTCCACACCAGCTGAATTGTTAATAACAGCAAAGTCCAACTCATATATGCAGAACATGAAAAAAGTTTGAATAATAAGTGATAATTGCATTATTATGTAACTTCAAATGCTATATGGACATAAAATAAGACTGTATTTCACTGATTGCATAAAATACTATGCACTATGAACTTCCACTCATAGCATATTTCTGCATATTTTAATAGAAAAGAGGATTAAATTAGTTATCATTCCCTTGGTACTTCAAAGTCTTTCACCATTGTCTCTACAGCAAATTTTCCATGCTTGCACCATGACTTAATACAACACAAGCATGCGTGGTAGAAATGGTGATCATGTACACAGTTTAGCAATCTGAGCTTCTTTTTGCGTTTCCAGTGAGTAAAAGGCCAGGCTAACCCAGTGCCAAATTTTGTATTCATTAATCCAGATTATGTCCAAAATTCTCTCCCAAGTGAACAGAGACAACAAGACTTCCAATTAAGAGTGAGATTGTTAAGAACCTGACAACCCAAATGTTCTCAAAAGAAATGCACATTTGAAATGTTGTCTTTGGCTCAGGGCTATAATTTATATAGGACTGGGATATATATCCAGGAAAGGTATTCCTCCATTTAGGAGCAAAGTGAGTTTTTGAGGAAGATGACTAAGTTTTAGGATAGGAGGACAAGAAGAAGGCATATCATTACTACCCTACAGTTATGCCAAGATAAATTTACCAGAGATTAGAAGTACATTCCTTGACCTTCCTTAGCCAGAAGTAGTTTAAGTTCATAGCTTTGACCTTCCTGTATGATGGCCTAAGCAGATGGCTATCCACTAGACTGATGCAGAGAAACACTTCGTTGCCACCATACTGCAAAACAACTCCAGGATTCAGAAGGCCAAACAAACATTAGAGGGAAATGAAGAAAACTGTGATTCCAAATATTAATGAGGATGCCCATCTGGTAGAGAAATAATATAGGTTTGAACTTTATGATATTTAAGAAGGCAAGTATTCCATTTCCCAGATGGGAGCCCATGTTATTAACTTGTTCAAAAATTAGAGAAATACATCATGTCCTCTGGTTGCAGTTTTGGTAGAAGTGCCCATCACTGCTGTGACTGCAAAGGCAATACACTGAATTTGCCCAGCAGAACAGACTTCTCAAAGCATAGAAAATGGTCTTAAGGCATGAAATTGTTGCCATTAGCCCAGGCATCATGGCTGTGCTACTGGGTATATACATTAGCAGAACCTGAACAGCTTAGAAGGTAAAAGTTTAGGTACCAAGGGGATCTCACAGAATGACATTTGGGGATTTACAGTTCAGATTGTAGCTGGAAAGTGTTCTTACATTGCACTTGAGGGTGTCCAGCAGGGTACATGTCACAAAGCCAAATGTATTTAAAAAAACTTGTGAACAACCTAAGAGAGAAAAAATAAAATTAGTCAACTTGGAAGAAATGCCCATATTGACACCTTTCCTTCTGCCATAACTTATCACAGGAGTGTAGATCATGCAAACACACAGGGATGTTTCTTTACACTGGCTTCAACAGTGGGCGAGTTGCACTCAAGAACTGAAATGTCATCCTTCTTTAAATGTGTCAAAATACACACAGCAATGAACCAAGGTATATTTTAATAAGCATTTGCTTTATATATATGTCCATGTGTGCTCTTTACTATACTTACACATATGTGTGCATGTGTACCGACACACAATTAAAACCGAAGTATGGTAAACACATTGGTATGTCTCGGAAATGGATGTGTTTGGCAGTAGAATTGCAAACTTCACAATTACAAAATATACGTAACTCCATAAAAAAAGAGTTTAATTCCTGCTAAGATATCTTTGAAATCAGATGTGAGTGTAATTTGCTGAATGTTTTTGGTGTTGACAGCAAACAATTGAAACTGCTCTTCAACCGAACATCACAGTAGAAAAGAAAAAATGCTCCTACATTGCAGATTTCAGTTGCATCCCGTATCATCTATAAAGCCTGAGGTATATTGAGCACTCACTACCTTTAATTTCGTGGGAAAGTAACTCAAGGCAGTCCTCATTACCTTTTTCTCTAACACATTAGACACAATAGTCACAGAAAGGAGTATTTTGGATATCTGGGATCAAGCCTGATGACTAGTCCAACTAGCTGGGATCACTGATGTGTTAGGGTATATTTCAAGGGTTTGGCTCCTTTTTGTTTTGGATTTTTGGTTTTGTTGTTTTTTTTAATTGATTGACTGATTGACAAGGTAGACTATTTCACACACTTGAGATGCAGAATGAGCTTTTGATGTGCAGAACACGATCATGAAGCTCTGAGGTCTTGTTTTAAAAGTAATTATTTAGCTTTTCCTTGAATGGCACTCTGTGAGGGATTATGGAAGAAATCATTATAAGGTTGCACATCAGCCAAAGTACTTTTGTCCCTTCTCTTTGATTTAGACATACACTGCCAAACAAATCCAAGATAACACTTGGGAGCTGCATGTTGCTGTGATGGATCTCTGGAGAGGAAGAGAGAAAAATAAAGTTAAAAGAAAGAGTGTGAGAAACACAAAGAACCAAAAAAGTTTCTGCAAGTGTTGGCTCTGCTGTCAGTCAAATGAAAGAGAAGGGACAATTTGATATATTGCAAACTCATAGCCAAGGATGAAGAAATAGAACTTCTTCCTGACATAAAAAAACCCAAACAAACACACATTAAGTTTGATTCACCCAATTGTTTGGGTTTTGTTATTTAATAGACAATAGCTTTCTCCCTGTTCTGGTGATATGTCAATGCACCAGCATAGCCTCTTGATCACACATAATGCACACATTCCATGACACCAAATTATGTCCTGAAGTTGGTAGGGTTGGGAAATGAGAAGCAAATAAGGATGTTTTCCATTCATTTCAGAGCTATTAAAGGATATAATCTCTTAATGCCTCAAAAGACCTAACTATTGAACTTTGACTACAACTACCACTAATTAGAGGTCTGCAATGCTTGATATGCCTTCAGAGAAAAAAAATCCACAAACTATTAAAACTGTGATGCTAGCTCACTGCAAACAGCTGCCAACATAGGCAATTTGGGAGTGCATGTGGAATGAGAGGGGGAAAACTGCTGTAATTGCAGTCAAAAGAAGGAGATGTATCAAAACAAGCACATTGATTTACAAGGAGGTGAGTTTATGGCAGAGTTTCTGAAAGTTCCATAGCTGGAAATGACAAAAGTAGGTATGACACCTTGCTTCAGGAGTCACCTTTGATAATTACCTGACATTTTCCCCTTGTGTGACATTTTCTGTAGTGACAGGACAAGCATTACTTCAAGCTGTGCTCTTGGAATTAGCTGACTTAATTGCATAAAACAGTTTTTTCCTGTGACCATACACAGCATACCTTGTACAAGATTCACCACAAAATGTTTTATGCTGGAGTGAAGAGGCTGAGGGCAATATGTGGGACAGATACATGTACAAGTCATTACAATAGCGTGTAGACCAAAACCAATGTTTTCTTCAAGACACCTACGTAACCTTTACAAGATCAAAAGATTGTCATTAAATTTCCCTCCAAAACCAATGCAAAACTAAAAGCGATGCCAAAAAAAGATATCTCAAACTTTATTTTGCCCTAGTAGAACTGTGATATTATAGCATGCTGAGATTGACGGTGGAAGCATCTCAGTTTCATTTTTAACAGGCTGCATTATGGAAATCTGTATTTAAGTGAGACAACTCATTAAAAAATGTAGCAGAGAAAAGTCTTGAATTAATCTATGAACTTTTATTCATGACTATCTGGCCTTAGAAGATTATTTGACATTGCGTATGGATGTCAAATACTTGCAGACTGAACTCTATTGCATATAACTCTCACTCCTGGCTTGCCGATACTATGGGCTTACATTTTAATACTTTCCTAATTATACACATATACACATAGCTTAACCATACCTTTATATGTGTAGATCCTGCATGCAGAAAGAACACTATGGCATCTTTATGAAAGTACATGTAAATTTTAATTAACAATAATTTTTCTTTCTGCATTTGAACACGTATCTCCTCAAAAGCAGAACATATGCTTTGAAGTTGAAAGTGGTCTTCTCTATCTTTCCAGTGATAGAATACATAAAATGCTAGTATTTTGTATATGTGTGGGAAAAAGGAATCTAAGTGCAGTTGTAGCTAAGATTATTACAGATTGTCTAATGAAATCCCAGATTTGTATTCAGCACCAACAGTCCCTGGTAACTGCTTTGTGCAAGAAGTGCATTTTTCTAAACCTGTCAGCCAAACTTGAGTGTTGGATTCAGCTCTCCTGAATGAAGGAGGATTAAAACTGATTGTGCTGGGGTGGTCTGTTGCACTTTCAGGAACTGTTTATTACATATAATATCACTGAAAAATACTATACGCTCAAAACAACATCTGCGAATAAAAATTCACCTGTGTTTTCCTTAACCTGGGAATTTCACTCCTTTAAGTGAGACCAAGGACCTGTAGGATCCCTGTAGGATTCTGTCCCTGCAAAACCTAGAAGGTAGAGAAGGATAAGCCCACTGATGCTTATGAGACCTTCTGCATGGCTGCCTTCTTGTTCCTCTTGCTCTCTCAGGAAGCCTGCCACCGCTTGCAGTCTCTGACCAGCAGTGGGAACTCCTGCTGTTGTACATCCTCTGAGAGATGCATTAAGTGACTCTCTCTTTAAACTTTCTTGCTGGTGTTATTGTCACCTCAGAGTTGGATGCTTACTTACACTTGACAAAACTTTATTTTTTGGATGCAGAAAGTTTATTTCTCCTTTTAAACTTAAAGTGAAATCAAATTTTAGAAGTTTCCCTTAACAAATATCAACTTGCAGCACTTCCTGAGCTACTCTTTTTCTAACCTTAAAAAAGTGAAGATTTCAAGAATTGATGAACTTACATGAAAGTTCATCTTTGTCAGAATTAAAAAAATTTAAAACCCCATTTTCTTAGATCTAGCTTGTGTTCCTTGTCTCCGAAGCATTGTATAACAAAAGAATGGATCCACTTTCTTCTGACTTTACAACGGCTTACAAAACTGAAATAAGGCTGGTAGGAGGCTTCTAGGAACTTGATTGGAATTTTCAAAGGAGGTTTTTTAAATGGCTGATGTTTTATTTACATTTTTTAAAAGTAGATAGGGAAATACAATCTAAAAATTTCTCCTGCATCTAAAGACGTGAAGCCTTCTGATATAGGTGGACTGAACATTTTATTTGTTCCAATGATATATTAGTAACGTACAAACTGGGAATAGTGTTTATTTACACACATACAGTCCTATCTCTTATAATACAGTTTTGTGTGAATGATAAGTCTTTTTAAAATCTAATTTGCATGAAACAGAAAAGAACATAAGCTAACAATAAATAGAGATTCAATTCACATAAAGACTTCCTCTAAAAAAGGAACCAATTGGGACCATTTTATTTGCCCAATATCCCTACATGGCTTCACCAGCAAAAGAAAACATATTTTTCTAAAGATATCTGCATTGATTTTAATTATATCAGATCACCATAAAACAGTTCATTTTCAATAGATACTGACATTCCAATATTCCACAACTTATTGATTCCAGATTGTTGTTTGAGCAGTTATAAAGGGAAAAGAAAATGCAACAGAGACATGCAATACAGTCTGCTCTATGGAACCAGCTAAATCACAGTTTGCAAAGTCATTTTCCCCTCTAATAGAGTCAAAAATGGTTATTATGCTTTAAGGTTGCTGCACTTTATCTAATTTATTCTTCCATTTCCTAACTGCCTAAGCAGGTTTTTCAAACATTGCACAGTCCATCATATGTTGCATCTATTTTCTGTATGAGAGAAATTGTCTTGATTTCCATAACAAAATAATAACACTTTGTGCTATTGTGATAACAATATTGCAACAGTCTGAGATATCCACTGCTGTTTCCATCTCTGCCTTTGTGCCCAATAAACTGATATTTCATCAGCACCATCCTAATCCGGTAAACTAGGGTTGAAGCACTGGTCAAACAGTGTTTTACATATTAACAATGCTATTCATATGTTAATAACTCTTTTATATAGAAGGACTTCTTTCCTTCTCACATCAATAATATTTTAGATCAGAAAGATGTGACAACTGATGTTGTAGAATGTGGCTACTGCTCACATAGTCATGAATAGCCTAAGCAATTTGTTCAGGTAGAAAGTCCAGGTGTCTTCCTCAGTATTGCAAAGAGTCAGCACTGACAGCAAAGTATTTTTCTGGTTTTGGTATCACATTACAACTGAGCTTTTTGTTGTGAACTGTACATCCTAAAATGGCCACCTCTATCTCCCTACCCAGACCTATCCTTTGTATGTTGTCTGCCAGCCAGACATTTTCCTTCTTTCACTTCTGTTTCTACTAAAACTTCCAGCCTCTAAAACTTTAGTACCTTCTTAGGAACACCAAGTCACTTGGCAGGCTAATTGCTTTTCTGCTGGAAGTTATCAAGTGAATACACTATTTTCTATAGTAATTACAGAATGACCCTAGGGCAGAATGTGTACAACAATAAACCTCAGTAAGAAGGCAGATCCCTGCTATTGTAAGTGGATAAAATTCCTCTAATGTCAATGGGGTTGCATCTATTTCTATGGGCAGATAATTTGCCTTGCATTAGTAGGCTGTTGGCAGATACTTCCCTTGTCTTTTTAAGAAGTATTCCAATATGAACTCCACCTGTCATTGCAGAAAGGCAATTACACCTTTCTTACCTCCAAGGTTATGATGGCCAATACTCTCTTAGAACCAATAGCAGCAGCAAATCTAATTCAACACATTCTCTCTTGCCAACACATGGATCAGTCTGCTCACTTTCATTTTGAAAATATTTCAAACTTCTGTTCAATAAAATCCCAGATGGAAGAGCATTTACCTTTCCTTCCTCAGTCAATAACAAATGTATGCTCCTTTTATTGTCTTTATTAAAAAACCTCAGGTGCAATTACGTTATGGAAAATTTTGTTCCTTTTTTACATATTGAGTTAAAGATGAAATTTCTCTGCGTCAGTTGCTACTAGGACAAGGACTTTAATGCTACAAGGGATGTATTGGTCTTCTGTTTGTTCAGACTTGGTTTCTTGTACCAGTGTGAAGCAGTAGCCATTATTGGTCATGTGAGGTTATGAACGTGGAAGGATCAAGTAAAAATGCTTGTTACCCAAATAGAGTCCATAATTTATACGTTACATAGTGAACAAAAAGTAATTGTTGCAAATTTTCTGAAATGACAGTGGCCCTAAGAGCTTCTAACCTTTCCCTTCTGCTTGCTTTCCTTTCTCCTGCCATAGTCAAACTGTAAATAACAGTTATTTTTTTCCTTTTTTCCTTCCTTTTTTCTCTTTTTTTTCGTTTGATTTGGTTTGGTTTGGGTTTTTTTGTTTGGTTGGTTTTTTTTGAGGAAGAGGCTAGAGGAAAAAGTTTTAAACAATTAGCCATGAGCTCAGGGCAGGACACATAGTTGAAGAAAAAGTAGGAATGTGTTTTTATCAAATGAGGTCTCAATTCTTTTATAGCTATTACCTAGTATGTGGCATGCCTTGTTTAAATATTTTTGTTTAATTATTTAATTCACAGCTTCATTTTTTTTCCTTGTAGTTATTTTGTCTACAGGAAAAACAATGCTGTGTTTTATGAAGGCTGCCATTAACTCTGTCAATGCCCCAAGAAACGACAGCAACTGCAAACAGTAAACTAAAGTCAGAGTTGTTAAGCTGATTATGGCAAGGGACTTAATCCATAAACCCATCTTCACAACAAGGAATGAAGGCCACAGGCATAAAGGTTATTGCTGGTGGTCAGATGACTAAGTGAGATGCCTTGGAAGAAACCCACAGGCTGTCAAAAGTACAGTTAACGCTGAAATTACAGAAAGTTTTTCGTCTCTGGACTGGTCCTATTTTTAAAATCCTAGAAAAAATCATCACCTGTCAAGATAAATGTCTATGTGATAGTAAATACTCAAATTAACCCATACATATCTGTTTAGTTTATCTCCACAAAACTGTGGTGTATTTGAAGTCCCATGAGCAGAAACAGAGTAAGATCTGTTGTCTGAGTCCCTAGACTTATAAACTATCAAATCAACTCTTTGAAGTAATAGTAACCAAGGTCCTTAAAGGGAACCTGTGCTGACTGAGATATATGACCTGGCAATACTATCACATCTTTTTGGCAAGCATTTTTACAAAGATGGACAGGGCAGGTCCCAGTATTCACCATCAGAACCTTGACACACTTTGATTCTTTTTTTTTTTTTTTACTTAAAGTAATAAAGGTACAAAATACTTCCAAGGAAGACCCATACCAACATGCTAGGGTTAAACCAAGAGGTAAAAGAATCTTGGCTACATGTATTAAAAAAAAAAAAATTTAAAACTGAACCTGTTTACATGTTCAAACCCATGTTCTTCCAAATTCTAGATTTAATAGTATAACTTCCATTCTTTAAATAAAAGTTCAAAATTTCCCCTATGTCAGAAAAAAGGAAATAGTACTCCTGAGTGCTTCTCACTCTACCTCAATATTGAAAAAAAATTCTGTTTTTTCTAATTATCAAGATTAATATCGGTAACCATTGCTTCTGAATATATTTGTTGTAGTCTGCTGTCTGCACTGCTGCTTCTCCAACAACAGTGCAAAAATAAGCCTGTCAGATTCATTCCTTTATGTCCAAAGAACTTTTTTCCATTCCTCAAGTTGGGTGATACTTGAGGAGTTTTATCTGCATCACGCACGATCAGGTTTGAGAAATGACTTCAAGTATACCATGTCTTTGTCTTTTAGTTTTGAATCTGGATTTTTGTTTTTAAGTGACAAAATTACTGTATACTTTATTGCACTGTATCTTGCTATTTTAAAGGTTCTCATGTCATTTCAGATACTCTAATGGCCATTTCCCTCAAAGAAAGATAGGATTTATTCAGAAAGAATTAAGTCAGTCAGCTACCTGGAAGACAAGTACGAATCTGCCATTACTCTGTCCAGTTCTGTTTGTTTATTTGTCTACACTTCAATTTCTATCAGTAGCTCTAGAAAAATTTACAGTAAAAACACTACTACTGTTCACCAGAAATAAAAGGGTGTTGATGAACACTGCTAGTATCAGTGAATACCAACAGCAAACATGGCCACAACTTGAGAAAAACAAACAAACAAAACAAACAAACAAAAAAAAAAAACCAAGAGGCAAAAAGAGAGACTTGGCAGGTTACTAAGAGACGCCAATCCATATAGGAAGAAAATTCTGGCTAGAAGCCCTTGAGATCTCCATGAGAATGACTGGTTTCTTCCCTTGAAAAGATAAGTACTTTTACCTTGAGATCCCAGCTGCCTGTAGTTGTGAAGTTAAAACTTGGGGCATGATTTGGTTGTCAACACGAAAATTTACAGTGGAAAAAAAAGTCCAAAAAGGCGCTCACCAGAAATCCCGATGAGTCGTCTTAGGATGTATGTTTCCATCATTTTTACATCTTTATAACGGTAGTGTTTATAGCATCTCCATGAAATTCATCTATTCAGCATGCACATATATGCATTGTTCATTATCATGAGATCACCTTTTAATCTCCAAGTACTTCACAATCCTAACTATTCTGCAATGACAATATGATTTGAAAGACAGCAGAGTACTTACTATTTTCATTTTGATTTGCTAAGTGAACTCAATGATAAATAATAACCCTTTTCTTTATGATATAAATATATTACTATTAAAACATATCTCATATTGAAGCAAGGAAAGATTTGAGTCTTGCTAATAATCCTCCAAGTTTTCAGGTGTGCTAAGTAGTTTTCTCAGATATTTCACCCCATAGAGTGTGTATCTGGAAGCCGTACCTGAATTTCTAAGCAGGCTATGTTTTTCCTCAGGGCACAGAAGTTTCACTTCAGATCAGCAATACGTCCTTTAATTCTCATAAACAAAATTTTAAAAACCAGCAATCTAAATGTTGCCTGCTACTTACATTTACCTTTTAAAAGGTTTTCTATGTTCTATTTTACTCAAGACAATTTTTACTCTTATCCTTTATCTGAAAAATCCAGATTGATACTGAAAAGCTGCATGTTTCCAAAATGGTATCACTACTCATAAATTATCCTTTTCCACCAAAACAGCGGTGTTGAGAGAACTGAGATTGCAGGCACCTTGTCATTTACAGAAAAAGAATATCAAAAATTAAAATGAAATTGAGACACTATGGTTACTAATATGTATATATCATCCCGTTATAAATGACTCTTTGTGTGAACATCTACATTTAAATACAAAAGTTCCTAACAAAAATGCCCTTGGGCATCAGCTGCTTTTAGATACCTGGATTTAAAAAGTGGCTGAGAGCAGATATTTGAGGAGATGGGTGTAAATTTCAATTCAGTGTAGTCTGGCATTTCTGAACCTGGGAATAAGATGCTTTTGAAAATTTTATCCACACATTTCCATTTACATACTTTCCATACTTTAGTGCCCATACTGTTTTATTAGTTTATTTCATACATTTCTTTTTCTTTGTGTATATTCTTTCATTTTTCATATTCTTCCTGTTTTGTGTGGTTAGACTCAGTTTTCAGTAGAGGCTTTAGGAAGTGCTCCTTTGAATATTAGAGAAAAAGAATGTGGCCTTTGCCAGTTCTTATGTGTATGTAAAATGATGCCCCAGTACAAGCACATAAAGTAATTAACATTGCCTCATTATTGATTAGCTTAACTGCTTCTCAGCGTCGACCCCTGACATATCAAAAACTTGTAAAGAATTTAATTGGTATTCTAGTGGTTTCCCTAGGTGTCTAGAGGCAATTTCTACTTTTCCCCCTTATATCAAGAAGGAATTTCGAGTCACTGAGTGAAGAGTGTTCAGAGTAAGAGGTGTTACAGTCAACACCACTTTAAAAATGTTACGCATGCAGTGAAAATGCAGCTTAGAGATAGAATGGATGCGTTAAGCAATTATAGCTGAGATTATTTTTTTTTCAGATAGCACATTGCTTGTGATGTCTCAATAAATTGACAGCTTCTTAGACACGAGAGAGATATCTGAATTAATATATTATGCATTATATATATATATTGCCATTTGGTTACTGTAATTCTTAATGAACTAAAATTAAAAGCACAGGTTATTTGTAGGTATAGCCACAAGTGAATTTCAAGAGATATGACTATGTAACAAATCCCTTTAAATTAATGAAACATTGTGCGTATGTTTCTGTAAGAAAGAAAATATATGTTACCAGTAATAGGAAATCTTCAGTACACTAGCAATTAATGAAATATTAAATATTTTCATAGACTTCCAAGTGTCTAATGCATAGATTCTTTTTGAAATTTCATTAACTTATGCCTGTAGTAAATACTGATCAGTTGATAAGGATGTGGACTGAAGAACTATATCTCCATGATGACAGCAGAAGCCTAGGCTACAGAATAAAGTTTATATCTAATCAGATTCTTAGTTTATTTAGTGGGATAGATTCTTAGTTTATATCTAATCAGATCACTGAATCTGTTGGAGTACTTGGAAGAAATAAGCTTTTTTTACTTATTAAAGTGGTTTATTGGAAGCAACTTCAACTATCCAGAAACGAAAGTTTACAAAACATCCCAGAAGGGACAAGAGGCTCACAGAATTATGATGGTTCCAAAAACATGTGAATAAGTAGCCTTTTAGTCTCAAAAGGCCGAGGCTTAAGCTGAGATGAGTGAGCATTTATAAAGAAACTCAGCTGCATTTTCCTTATATCCTTATACTCTCCTAACATAGAAATATTTTTACATGTCTCTGGATGAGTCTAATACCCTTCTTAGGGGAAAAAGTTCATTGGTAATTTTTCCTCTGGCGATTGTACTGTTTTTACCTATGCTCTTTTCTACAAGGGCGATTCCTCTGTAAAACATTGCAAGCCATAGTTGAGTAGGCCCAGCACACCAGGAATTCACAGAAATTGCATGGGAGGCCACAGAACTTTTTGAAGACGACTTTTCCCTTTTTCAAAATACTCTTTTCTCCATCTGGCCACAACTAAACTAAGCATTTTCACTCTGGTTTTTCCTTCTCTCTTTGGTTCTTTTCTTTTCCATTATTCCACCTCACTTTTCAGTGATAGGGCTCCACTTTCTGCACTTCCCTCCCTGCTCTCTTTCTTTGTTGCTCCCTCTTCCCATTTATTCAAAACGAAGGCAGGTGCTACGTGTCCCCCAGGAGTACATTTCTCACTCTCCTTGAGTACTCTAATAGCTGTTTCTACCAATGCCTTATTTCTGTGCTGAACATTTCTTGTGTCAACAGTCCCAAGGAGTTTAGAGCATCTACACACTCAAGTGAAGTTACTGAAAAATATTTTGAAGTGTTTGCTGGATGAGAACCTGCAGCCAGATTTAGCATTGCTGCAGAAATACTCAGCATGTGTTCCACTCACTGCTTAGACACCAGGAAAGCCCCTCACAACAGGGCTTTTTGGACTGAGGTGATGCAGACCTGTCTCTGGCCCTCTCTCTTGACTGAGAAAAATGACAGGAAAAGCTGAGATCTGAACTATGCTCAACCATGTTGGAATGAAACTGGTAATGACTCAAACTTCCTTGGGCAAAAATTTGTGAAAACTAATTCAGAAAACTGAACATTTATTTATTAAAATTCTGAAAAGTACAGAAAATTATAGAAGTACCTGGTATTTCTCAGTTCTACACACTTCTGGCAAATAGCATTATAGCAGAGAAGTAAAAAATAAGAGGGATATGTTTTGCCCTTGAGAGTAATAATATGATTACAACAAGAGAGTTTCAGATTTATTGAATATTTTAAACCATTCACTTTAATGTGCATTTCATTAACTTTGGGGTGGGAATGAAAAGAAGGCTCCTTCATGTTGTTTTTCATACTGTTCCACTTCATTATTAAGCAATGATGCCAAGCTGTTCACCAGGATTGCTTCTAGCAGGCTTGAACAGCTTCTGCCAAGTGTGATTAATGCAGATCAAACAGAGTTTATTCAGCGGAAGAGATTGGCAGATAACATTTATCATCTTTTAAGAAAGTTGGGATTTCCAGACTGACGTCAGGCTGGTGATAAACTTAGACGCTAAAGGATGTTTGACCAAGTAGTTTGAGGGTTCTTTAGAAGAAAGCTGCATCCATTTTGGTTAGATTTGAAACCTGAAAAGAACCTCATTTACATGCAAACCCTCTTCCAGTGGTTAACTTTGTTTTCAAAAGGACAAGGCACATGGAGACTCTTGTCAGGGATTATAATTTTCTTCATAAGCGTAAGAACTATGTGTTAGACTGTGTCACTCGGTAGTACAGAATATCCTGCTACTGGCCAAAACAGCATCCTCAGGCTGTATGTAGGGTGGGAGAATAAGGCAGCCTGGATTTGCTTTGTTACCTTGGGCAATCAGGTACTACTGTCTTTTGCTCTTTCTGTCTGCTTGACAGTATAAACTTTTTCAGAGGCCCCAGGCTCAGAGGATGGCTGAAATTCATATCAGCAACTTGCTGTTTTAGGTGAACATCTTTTTAAATAACAAGAAGATTTTAGTGAGGAAATCAAAAGATGTTTAGTCTTTACCTTTCTCAAAAGCCATTATCTTTAGGTCAGTTTTCTGGGTGCTGAGCAACAAAAAAGCTGTGTTGAGAAACTCTTCCAGTTTCTAAGGTCTATTTCTTGGCCTTGAACCTCTAACAAGAACCTCTGCACAAAGATCTTAGAATAACAGTTTTTTACTTCCTCCTGCTTCCTCAGCCAAACACAACCCTGGTAGCAATCAGCATAATAAAAAATCTCCAACATATAAAAGCAACATACTAACTGCAGTCAGCTAACCTCTGAGACACCCTGTGCTGTCTCACCTATTGTGAGGCAGCAAAAAGCTCATTAGTACCAGATGAATCATGTCCCCAGGTTCAGCCAGCTCATCCTGGGGTGGTTGTTGCCTATCTAAAGCTGTCTTGGACAGAAAGACCTTTGCTTCCCTCCCATTTTTGGCAGCACACTGACATAACCTATTCTGCCAGAGCACATATTTCTCTGCATATATCCTTTTTGATATCACTGTGACGTAAGACCTAGGTTTCTCACCATCGATTTCCATAGACTTATTCTCTTGAAAGCGTCACAGTTCCTAAGGCTCTAAATGATAAATCTTGTTTGGTTTGTCTTTTTAGAGAAAGCGTACTTCAGAAAAACAACAACAGTTTAGAACAATCACAGTTTCTTTTCTATATAGGAAAAGTAAACAGAGAGAAGCCTATTTTCTTATCTTACTGTATAGGCATTTTAGGTTGTTGCAGGTAGTATTTTGTCTAGTGGTTTCCTGAGTATGGCTGAGGCTATAGCTTAGATTTTCTATTCCTAAATAAAAACCTTTTAAAGGTGCCCTTTTATTCGTTTATTTCCTGAAACATTCTGAACATCTCAGTACATTTAAGAAACACTTACCTGCTATTGATAACTTGCTTTAATATTGATAACACAAGCTTAGAAATATGCTCTCTCTGATACCCTGTGCTAGTCCTAATTACTTTCTTTGCAATCTCACCCTCAGTAGTAGCTTTGGCAAAGAGGCATCATTTTATCTGAGACCAAACAGCAATTTTAAAAGAAACTAACAACAAAACCCAACATGCATAATGTAACACTGGAGTTTATGCTGCGGCTTATTTGGCAGATGTTCTGAGGAGCACACCTCTGACTATCAGAGCTTTGGTTTCTGTTCCTTTCGCAAATGATCATTTCTACTTTTGGTGGTTGTTGTATGCCAGATCCCTCTGGGCAATGGCCATATGCTCCACTTAGTTTCAGCCTTCACTAGCCCAATATATTTTTAAAGTAACAGTAATTTTTAGTTTTGACCAGAGCAGTAATATGGCTGTATCCAATCTATCCTTGAGGTTGTTTGTGGAGAGCTTAGCCTTGCACTTCCTGCTGGAGAACCTTGGCTCTGAGGCCTCCTTAACATCTTCCTCCACGCCATACTGGAGGATTTGCAGTCCTCATCCTTTGCCTGCCCCCGCAGAGCAGCAACATTAGGTTGCTGGCTCAGACAACGATACAGTTACATAAGATGCTGTGCAAAGTTCATCATTCTGTTTTATTTCTTCAGCTATCCTCCAGAGCCAGGAGGTGTGGCACTGGTCTGTTTTAGGAGCTCAGAAAAGAATAATGCCAACCCCACGCAATAAAAGTTATTTCTACCTCTTTCTTGTGAGGGCCTTTCAAAGCTTCCAAATTAAATTTGCTCCTCTTTAGCTCCCTGCAATGCCACTCTGAGAACTGCTGCAGCTCATCTCTCCTCTAGTAAATGTCCACTGCTCCACTGTACCCCTGTATCATAGTCAGCTGCAGTAAGCAGCTACAGGATCTTCTGATTTACATTTCAAGATACAGTTGGAATCAAGCCAGTTCAAGGCTTTCCAGCAGTACAGGCAAAGTCACTTCTGCCACTTGAAGAAAAAGGGGCATGAGCCACACCAAGCAGTTCCTGTTCTTGGTAAGGACAACCCAGAAGTCATGGGGCTTGGACAGTGAGGTGGAGATTTTTCTCTATCATCTCCAGAGGTGACAGTATGCCTGTCCCCCGGTCACCATCCTCACCCTACCCCACCACACCACTGCAGCAGCTATGCTGGGAGCTGCTGGAGCCCCACCATCCTCAAAGGAGACAGCTGAGACCATGGACAACCATTTGCCCCTTCCCTGCACACACCCACCCTAGGAACCTGCCTGGTTTGCCTGTGTTTACAACTAAGCCAAGGAACAAGCCCCTCACTTTCATCACTAAGCCTGCCTTTAGCAAGGAACAGCTGCAGCCCCTCCTAATGATAAACCAGTGCTGAAACACAACTCGAATGTTCATAATCTCCTATATCAGGTTCTCATACCATTAATGCCACCAGTGCTGTGACCTTTTAGCAAGATATCAGGCACTAGCAGCAGGCTCAGAATTGCAAACTTTAATTAAAACTGTATTTTAAAATAAAACTTAGTTTAGATGCACTGATAAGTGATTTTTACCATGTGAAATTTCAGAGTACTTTGCTGAGAAAAATCATTGCAAGCTTCCTATTAATTTCTGGTCTAGGTGAGTTTCAAGGACAATTTTATTAAAAATGAGCAGAGCCTTATATAATAAACCCCTTGCACTTGTTATGACCACCTGTGCTACCTCCCACCCTGATCCACCATGTGACATAGCACAGCTAATTTTCCCACTTCCTAGCAAGGAAATTGAGCTGCTACAATTTTAGACTTTGGGTCTTACACAGACATATTTTAGACTTCATTATTTTTTTGTATGGCAAGGCTGGATCTGGCAATGGTTGTATCTAAACACCTGTAAGATCTTTTTCTCTGTGCAGAACAGTATAAAAGTTGAGGTAAAATCATTAAAGTTTCTGAATGGGCATGAAAGCAAGAAATAACTGGAGGAAAATAAAAATGGGTTCCTAGTTGAAGTACAAAGCACTGACTGTACAGAAAAGGTCTCACAGGAGACAATCTTAATGGATTACTGTTAATAAACATTACAGTTTATTAAACAGTCTATAAAACAAACAACAGGATGGCACTCATCTGAACTGAAACACAAACAGGGAAATTATGACTCTTGAGGCTTTCTCACCACAGATAAATTGCTTCCTGCTCTCTCCTCAGCTCTAGGTTTAAGTTTTATGAAAACACTAATTGCTCCCAACTCTCATTCTTAATGGCCAATGACTCAGTGAAAAAGACAAAAAAAAAAACCCAAAAAAGCACACACCAGCTTGATCGGGTCCTGTGGATCAGCCTTTTTTGGGTTGTGCCCATCTCTTTATTTTCATGGGGAAAACCCCTCTAAGTCTTAGCCACGGACAAAAACCAGATGACTGCTCCTTTTCCACTCAGGAAGGGCAGAACAATTCAGTGTGGGGAGAAACTTGGCAAGCTGAAAAATGGAATGTAGGGGAGGAGATTATAATTAATGCATACGGGTAGTTTACATGCTGTCTCCTCTCCACGGTGAGAACGTAGCAAGCTGTCTAATTGGAGCATGGTTTTTGGCTCCTCTTAAATTCCTCAGAAAACATTACACTTCACAGTCTGTATAGTTAGATTTTGTGGGTTTCGGCCACAGGAGAAGCCTAATAAAAAATACTGGGATGAAGAGGGCAAGCTATTCCAGGCATAACATTCTGGAGCAATGCAAAGAGGTCACAACTGGTGAAAATCTGCATGAAATTGCATTAGGCACAGATGAAGTGTCCGGTCATCTTTCTGCCCAAACTCATAAATATATTAGCACACACAACCGTCACAGTCCCTTCCTATTTTTATACTCAGCAACTGTCCTCTTCACTGGTGCCTGACAATTCTGATCAATTGTTGCTGCCCTTCAAAAGAATTTTTTATTTTGATTTCAAATCCTGCCTTGGGTGTTGTGTTGCTAGTGAATTTGTGTCTAAAAAGGCACAGAGACACTCTGGCATGAGAGTGGATGGAGATCGTTCTTGCATTTGCTCAGAGTCTGTGCAAGACCTAGAAGAGAAATCTTGATTACCTAAATATTTGCAGTTCAATTGGTTATTTAGGTTTGCAGAAAAAAAAAAAAGAATCCTTAAAATTTAACTCTCAATATGCAAAAACTAATGTTAAAATAGCAACAATGCCTACTGGTTTAGCCAAATAAAGTGGATACCTATCCAGTAAATTTTGCAGCAAATTGCAAGCTTTATGAAGCAGATCTTAAAGATGAAAGCCTGGAAGTCCTTAAAGTTTCATAGCTGACATTCAGGGGAGTGAATCAATTGAGTGAGGACAACACAGTCACCTGGCAGGGAAATGGAAAGACTAGTCATGAGTGTTAACACTAGCTGCGTCACTGCGGGCTCCACCCCCAGCTTCATGACTCTCTGTGCCTAGGTGCTCCTGTGGCCTATAGCCAATGAATAAGAATTTAAGTAAAATATAGACTAGAAGAAACCTGCATCCTTTAGTAAATTGCAGTTATGTGTATGACATTTCAATTTCAACCTGGTGTTTTAGCAAAGTGATGTGAGTGACTGCTTTTGAGTGGTTAGAAAGTGCAACTACTAATGAGGTTTAAGGAAAGACCACTCAAAGAAAATGGTGCACACAGAAGGGCAAAGCTACAGCTTCAAACACTTATATGGAAGTATCCCTGCTCTGAAACTGTTTATTGAAGTCGTGACCTTTATTAACCACATTCCTTTCCTCCTAAAAGACAGAATTCAACTATAAATTATTTGGAAAGGCCAGAATCTCCACATTAATTTACAGAGACTTTCATCCTTCTGCATAGTGGTGTATTTTTTAGTACTGCTCAAAAGATATCAAGTACCTTCCTTCCAACCTATTCACCAGCTCTAAATGGGATTTGACATTACGAGGTCAGCTTTGCTTTGCCTCATAGATGACTTACAAATTTGCAGAGACGTAGGTTCACTGTTCTTGTATGGATTACTGCTCAACAGACCACTGGTCTTTGATGGCGAACATTTAACTTTCAGCCATTAAGTAGAAGAGGAAATTCAGGTTGTAACATATTCCCTGGCATCTAAACAATGTTAAAGTTGCCCATTAGGGGTGCCTTTAGACAGTGGAACAGCACATTAGTTTTAAATTGCAAAGTTCAGTCAATGCAGTGGTAGAGTTCAGATCTGAAATGTTTTACTGAGCTGTTGAAAGGCCTGCACAGGGAAATGTATTTATAGTGCACAAGAGTAGAATGGAAATCCGCTTCTATAGTCAGAAGAAGACTGCAATCCTGCATGTCCTTTCGTTCCTCCCAAAAGGAAACAAAAATACTGATACACTGTAAAGCATAATGGTGGTTATAACTGATTTGTCTATAAAGTTGTCATATTAAACTGATTTCACTGTGTTTTAAACTGTGTGGGCATCCTGAACAAAATATTTTTTCGCCATGATGGTATTACAGTATGTTATTCCTAGCTGCTATGAATTACTCTTTTCCCCTTTATAATCACTTTGTCTATATGGCTGTTCATGTCAGCTTCACTGTTAGGAGTGTTTTCCACCCTGAGTGAGACTGGAAACCTATATAAGGGAGGTGAATGCGAAGAAGAGGAATACAAAGATGGAATATATAAAGAAGGAATACAGATAGTGGTACTGTTTGGAGCAGGGGTGTAGAGATGAGATCATTTAACACTTTGCACTTTTAAAAAAGGTTCCATTGAAAACTATTTTGGAATTTTTGGTAAATTTTATTTACCAGTTGCTTTTTACTACATCGTAGGTGAGGGAGCACAAAATGTGTATCTCTCATGAAAGGTTGGTGCAGAAAAGGTTGAAGAAGCTGATGAGAACAAGCTTCCAGAACAGATGGGAAATGTGGGTTTGTTAGTGAACTATCTGGAAATGCAGCTATGGGCATGATGCAGGGAGCTCCCAAACCGACCGTTTATGGGTATGTGGTTGATTCTTGGTGTTTTGCTTCTCAGACTTACTCCCTGCTTTGAATATCTCTACTCCACACTTTCTTGGCTCTCAACAGAAATCTCTTGTATTGATCTCCACTTTTAACCTGTATTACACTTTCTTGAATACTCACATCCGTCTGGTGTACCAGAGATCCTAAAAGGAAGAGACCTGAATACAGAAGAACCTGAGGTTTTTTTAAAATATAAATGACAATGTGAAAAAAGAATTCATGTTGCCTGCAGAGATAACAAGAGTAAATTATGCTTTTCTGTCTCCTAATGCATGTGTTGAAAGTATGTGCCTTGAAATAAGGATGGCTAAACGTAGGGAGGCTACCTTTGGAGGAAAGCTGAGAGACACAAAGGAGGAGAAAGACTGATGGAGGAGGGAACAAATATAAGGAAAAAGAACATCAGGAATGATACAGAAAGGACCTCAAGGAATTGGAAGACGAAGAGAGCATCCTCAGGAAGGGAAAAGAGACAAGGAAATCTATGCAATCTATTATTTCTTATATTTTATTTGGTCAGCCCATCTAAGCTCTCTTTAAATGATTCCACTTTGTTCACAGTGATAGATGGAAATTCACCAGTTTGACTAGGCAATATTTGGCATAAAAGGGCTCATTACAGAGTTGGTTATAAATTTATCAGAGATGTTGATTGTAAATGTATCAGAGAACTCTATGTATTTTTACTACTCAAGAAAATTGCATAATTTAAAATATATCGCGCTCACCCATCAGTGAACGGATGAAAAAACTCTGCCAACTTGGAAGTCCAGGTGAACTCCTCCTACATGACCGCTATTACTTCCTAAGACTGTTACTTCTCAAGAATGCAGGAAGATATTGCCACTTGGAGCTCAGTGAAGAAATTTACTCAGCTTCACAAGTCTAAAAACCAAAAGAAATGAGTACCATAAATACTATGTCTCATTCTCCTTCTTTTCTAAGGACTGGATAATTTATAGACCTCTTGATTTCCAATTATTGTGACAATCAATCCATTAGCACTGAAGACAGCAGATCACTTTAGACATCCAGTACAAAAGTTTTTCTTTCCAGCAGTCAATTAGAAGAAAACTGCATAAGAAAAAAAAATCTTAAAAAAATAAACCCCAAATGAGCAAAAACCACACTTATAATGAAAATTCAAAATATTAAAACTTTCAAAATGAGGCAAAATAACCCCCTAAATGTCAAAAAAGTGCAGCTACTACTCACCGTGGTAACTTTATCTATGATCTTGGAGTATGAAATATTTCACAGCTGAAGGCCATAAAAATGTGCTCAGAAGGACATACTTATAGGAAGTGTTGTGGCTCCTCACTGTTGTTTGTGTGGGAATTATTGTGACAGTTCTGCTCTTTGCTTGAAACTACTGTGGCAGCCAGTGCTGCTGAATTAGTGCTCATACTTTTATGAAAAGAAAAATATTGTTTCAACATTTCTTCAGGACTGAGAACACAATTTCAAATCTATGAGGAAGAAAATTGGTGGTTTAAACTTTGACCTCCAACTAACACTGAGTTAGAAGGAGAGGAAAATGTATACCCTAAAGATCACAGAACTTCATTGCTATACACGCGGTCATTATTTCACTTATTTTTTTTAATTAAAAGATGATTACCATATCTTTATTAAGATTATTCTGTGCAATTAAAACAAAACCCATGTACCCTGAATGAGGCATTTAGAAGACTTTAGAATTATTAGTAAAATAATGCCTAAGTACAAAGTAATCATACCATGGACCAAATCAATGATCTCTCTGTTTTTCTTTTCTATATACCACGTATTTTGAATAAAAGGTAAAAAATTTTCCTCTCTTGAAGCATGAAGACAAGAAGTCTTCACATATACTTATAAGTAGAAAACAACAATATGCTATATACATGGAGAACTGCCTATTTCTTTTTATACATGCTTCTACATCAATATCTCTCTTTTTATTCATCCTGTGGCAATGAAAGCCAAGGTCAGTTTAGCACTGTGCTGAAAGAAAACCTGTATAAATTTAGGATATCTTATATTTCTATTTTACTGTGTGTGACACTTATTTACTCCCCAATGAACCTGTTTTTTTTCTACACCTATTTTTTAACAGGTAGCTTGAAAACTACACAGCCTTTGAGGTGAATAGTCAGCACTCATTCAGAGCATTAAATACGTTTTTCCGTGTTACCTGTTCTGTTTTGCTTTCCATACAGCCTAAGTCTTGTTACTGATTGAGCTGTTGAGAATAGCACTGAGGTCTTTTTTAATCAGTGGCTACAGAGGCAAAAAAAGGCTTAAAAAACTTCCTGACAATATTAGGATGTTTAGCAGAGAACAGAGCAACTTGGCAACATATGTAGGAGTTCTTCCTCAACCATTTCACATTTGTCAAGGTCCAGTCTTCAATCTCCTAGTTTTCAGTGTCTTTCTATTCTTGGCATCTTCAAATTATACTTCTACCTTCCAGTTACATCATGCTAGATAATTACACCATTCTCTCAAAAAATACTCTAGGAGGGAATGGGAAAGCACCCAGTCTCACTACCTTGAGGTTTTTCTCCAGCTCTCCCTGCTCTGCAAAGAGAACTCCTATTAGTTCTGTGCAGAGGGTGGGAGCAGTGAAGTTCTGCACTGTTTTCCCAAGTGATATCAGTGATGAAGAAGAATGATGGTAACAGATGTGGCAGAGCAATATTCTTCCTATGATGTTTTCCAGTAAACCTTACAATGGTTGCATATATTAGAGTTGTTTGACAGTGTGTTGTGTTGGGACTGGGTAGCTGAAAGCCTAGGTACAGGATCAGCTTTCATCTGGCGTTGTAATTCTAAAACTAGTCTACTGGAAAATGTTGCCCTAGTGGCAGAGAAATCACAGTTGAGATAGGCATAAAAAAAAGAAGCAATTCCTGTATATGTATAAAAATGAGAGGAAAGAAGGCATCAGTAGTCAACCAACACCCAGGATGGGTTAGAGAAATAGTATAGTCTCAATATTACCTTGAGGGAATCTTACTTTTGGCAAAGGCAAGGATGTCTCACCTGAACATCCTTCTTATTTAAAGTGTCACCAGCTAGGCTCAGAAGAAATAAGTGCTAAACTCACCACTGGGGACCTTGGTATTTGCATTTTAAAAAGAAAACTTGCATCAAATAAGAAACCCATTTTTTATATTTTTTAAAACTGTATTTCCCCAGTGGAAGCATTTCAACAAAACCCATTTTGACCAAAATTTTCTGCAAATTACGGATGTCTCATCAAAATCTCAAACACCAAAATATTTCAGTGAAATGTGGCAAGGCACCAGTTTGCAAAAGCCAAGGCAAAAGCAATTTAGTGAATAACACTGGTAAAAAACAAGTCTCTCCATGAGTCCTGGAAAAAATAGTCTTATTACAATTTCATTGTGAGATTTCTCATTTAAACCAGTTCTCAATGTATTTTGTAAGAGTTGCAGTGGGTTTTGTACAGTGCTAACTTTTACACATAAGATGAGGCCGTATGTCAACTGCTATGGCAGCCCAGTGGGAAATGTAACTTTAAAGAAACCTTCTCTATAATACATGCATTTCCCAAGGATTTAGAGTCAACTGGCTAATATAAAGAACTGGATAATGTAATGTACTGCATAGGCCTTTAGAGGTCAAAACTGACAACACTATTAATTGTACTACCAAAGAACCCAACTGTATAAGCAACATAAACATCACCAAGCACTAAGTGAGGAAGAAGGAGGTTTACAGCCAATATCTATTCATCATGTGTCATCTTGATAGGACAGGTGATGCTTCCAGAAAAGCCTGCCAGGCTGTCACCTGTGTTTATAACACTCTTGGTTTCCTCACATATACATTTTATCATGGTGCATTAAAGTTTTGCTGTTCAGCTTTAGAGAAACTCATCTACTACACAGTGGTGCTGTTTCATCTGAGTTAAAGCCATATGGTGTTTCCTTACAGGTAATATGTTGTACTCTCAGGAAGATAGTCATATGTAGAGTGGCGATACACATCCATTTTGTGAAGTCTCTTAAAACTTACTTGGATATCAATTTAAACCCACCAGGTTAAGACATCTGTGAGAAATTACAATTTTAATCAACTGTCTTGGATAATGCGCTGTTGCCATGAAATCCTAATGCTACTTTCCAGTAAAGTAATGCTTCCCAAAGAGAAGCAGAATGTTGAAAAGAATGATGTGAGAAAACTATCAACGTTAAAAAAAATTAATCCACAAAATAATATTTTTTAAATTCTTCAAGTAGAAATGTGGTAAGTTAAACTTAGGTAATACCAATATATTGAGAGAATGGGTACAAAAGGAACCTTTGACATGGATAGCTAATATTTAAACAACATGCGTTTTTGTCCTTTTGAAAAATGTCTGTATTCAGAGACACAGAATAGTTTTATTTGTACCCAGTGTTAATCCAATCAAAAATGACAGGAAAAAGTATAGTCTGCCTCTCACTCTTTAAAACAGGGACCTATACTTCACTGCAAAGTCAGCTGCAGTTTTAAATTCAATTCATAAAATGATGCATCTCCAAGTCTGAAAATTTTCCAGCTTCTGAATAAGTGTTTGAATAAATAATTCCTTAAACTGATTAAGTCATTGTTTAAGAAACATAAATGCAGATATTTGTATGTCAAGTACTGTTCATGTTTGTATACCAACATATGTGCCAACTTTGAAACTTGATAGTCTAAAAATAACTTTGAAGAAACATTTAGATGAAATGTCCTGTTTCGACCTGCAATAAAATAAATATTATTCCGTAATATCCCACAGGTTTGTAAGAAAACTAGCCTAGGTATCATATCTTTCCTTGGCTGCTGAAGGAGATGCCTAAGGAATGTGAAATGATACTAGCAAATGGTCTCAGTAACCTCACAGGCTGTCAAAGCTTAGGCTGCACAAGACTAATAGCTCTTTTATAAAGCATTTCTCTTAGCAACACTCCTCAAGCCCAAAGGCTCAGAACATCAACTTTTTATGGGAAAAATGATAAAGGTTCACTAACATTGATAAGTTGCATTTTGACCCAGAAGCAAGTCACAGAACTCATTAGCAGGTAGAATTATAAAGATAATGGACTAGGACTCCTACAGCTTGGTCATATGGAAGCTTAAAGTATTTAAGTTCATTTTGGTTTATTACAGGGTTTACGGTAATTTGCATTCATGGTCTGCAGATTTCTTCTAAAAGCTGTTTCTCTGTAAAGAACCCAAAGGGAGGCACAAAGAGCCACAGAATTTATTTTAGTTCTCCAAGTTTAAAGCAGGAGTGACCACTGTATGGCTCACACACCACAAGGGATGCTATACACTCTCAGCTGTGACAGAACTCATAGCTCAAAGAGAGAAAGAATTATAAACCAGTGTTGCACTCTCAGAAAAAAAACCTGTAAAGCAACAAAATTCAAGTAGCAAATAACCAAAATGAAAAATTTTCAGTCAGGAAGACACCCAGAGATGAAAAGTTCTGCATGTAGTCACAGCAGCACAAATCCTTAGCAGCTGCCTGCAGGCCTGGCATTGTACAGTACTAAGTTTGCCTCATCTGTAACTGATGATGCTTCAGAAGAAGAAGATGATAAAGGGCAGAAAGCCCTCAGAGAATGCAGTCAGGGTGTCACCTGTCTCATTTTATGAAATAACTCCAAAAGTTACTTCAAATTTTGTTATAAGTGGATGGTATATTGTGATCATGAACAGGAGGACCAAAACATGACCAAAATAAAAGGGAAAAAAATGACGATGACACAGCAAGGAGAAAAATTAATACAATATGGGAAAACCATGTCTTATTTATAGACTGATTTTTCAGCCTGTTTGTCTTGCAAGACTACACCCACAAAGAAGGTCAATATAGGGTAGCATTATGTGATCATACCTCAGACCAGAAAAAACAACAACCACCCAGTAAAAAATTCATCTGAAGTTCATTCATTCTGTACATGTGCACATACACATACATGTGTATATATACCTATGCACTTTTACACACACACATATATATGGACATAGATAAATAATGGCATAGAATATATACACAGAAAGACATACCTATACATATAATATATAGTAAAATAAAATTTAATCCATGATGATGACATGAAATAACCCTAATTCCAATTTACAGGAAGCAATAAAGAAGTGAAAGAATCAGCTAGCACTGACGTGCTTAGCAGTGACCCAGAAAAAGCAGGTAACTATTGATGGGACTGTACTTCCACATAATACAATGATGAAAAGGATTTGAGGAGGTGCCCAATGATATATCAACCCAAATTACTTTTTAACAGCTGCCTATAAATAATTTTCACTTGCAAGTCGTGAGTGTTGTGATCCTATTGTTACTATACAGCTGAGTGTTTTTGCTTAGTGTATGCATGGAAACCTTGCTATAGTTTCTATAGTTTCTTCTTTTTTACTGCTATAGAAGAACTGCCTTTGATCACTTTCTTCTACCAACACAGCCCAGAGTTAGTTCAAAGGGTCGAAAAACTGTCCTAAAAGGGTGACAGCTGTTGGATATGGTAGGCTTGATTTGACAGTGTATGCTCAAAGGGGCACATACCTTGACTGGTGAGAACTGTTGTGCTGTCTTGCTAGAACATGCAAGAAGGAAGGTTTGTGCTGTCATTCTAAGTTTTTCAGATACTATGACGTTTTCTCCTAAAAGTCCCATCTGAGTCAAAGACTTGACATCATTTATTCATGTTAAAAATTCTGCTCTTTTCTGTGCCAACTAGGTTTATGGCCATTAAATCACCAAAGCACTCATAACTTCTTCAGTGAAGAAGCATGCGACAATATTCTGTTGAAGTGCTCATTGGCTGCCAAAAGGTAAAGCCTTTCAGAGGTTTGGAAAGTATCAGGATAAAGTGTCTGTAAGAGATGTGTGAGGACTTGTTCATTAAGACTGCAACACATTCGAAGACAAGACAAGGAGTGGTTCAGAGATTTAGCTTTTCTTACAAACTCATATTTCATCTCAACAGCTTTACACAGTATACTGCAGTTTAGATGGCACCACAAACACTTAGGAAAATCCTATACTCCACTGCTTTGTCTGCACTGTAAAGTCCTTAGGTGGAGAAGCCCTGAACAGTTTTTACTTTCCTTTCTATCTAATTTGGTAACTGATCTTCCATGGTGTTACTATGTCTTTGGAAAAAATGTTGCTTCTCTTTCCTTCGCTGCACTGTATTTTTGGAGCAAATTACTTTCATAGCTTGGTCTTTTTTTTGACAGTATTAAGAAAATAAGAAAACCCCGATTAGTGCATCTTTCCTTTCTAAGGTAAAGGATGCCTGGACATTGTAAAACAAAAAAGAGGGAAGACAATGAGAGTATTTTGGAAGGAATTCCAGACCTGTGTCATGCGTTACCTCTCACCACTATATTGACTATGTGATTCTGACTTGGAACAAGACTGCTGAAAGACGAGCCCATCTAAACTGCTAACTAGGCTCTGAATGACTTCGAATATTTTTTTGCAGAATGCCCCTGCAGTAGCTTTTCAGTTCAGACCAGCAATGTGTTTTTGAATTAAATTTTGGTTGCTCCTATTCACCATGCCTTTGTCTGCATCACAATACAGTCTCAAACTGGTGCACAAACCAGTGCACAAACTGACTCCGTTCCAATCAAGCTGAACTGAAGGATGCACTTTGTGATCTCACCCTACTTGCTTCAGCCATGACAGGGTGTTTGGTTCATGGGATCAGTTTAGAGCTAGTCCAAAGGAAAACGCAGGAATGCCCACAGTGTGTCTGCTGGATCCTCAGCACCATCTGCTTTCCTACACAGAGCCTTTCCACTGTGTAGCACATCTTGCTAAGATATACACAACTTTGGGAAGGCCTGTCATTTTCCCCTGCACCTAAATATATCTGGAGAGAAATATAACCAGCTCACAGTTGAATAAAATCCAACCTATAACTACAAAGAAGTTAGACAGCTCTGGTTAGAATGGTTCAGGATTACCAAGCAAAAGTTGAAATTATAAATCTAATAATTGGTGGATTAAATAAGGACAGCACAATGAAAAAATTAGTGGAGTTAGAAGTTGACTATGCCATCTGTGAACTTGGCTCACAGACTCATATTGCTAGTGGATGTTGGAAATAAAATTGTAACACACTCATTTCCTGCTTCTCAGGATCTCTAGAAATACACTGAATATAGCAACAACATGCTTAAGCACTTAGTTAGTCCAGAGATACTATTAAGATAAATTATTTTCAGTCTGCTCTAGCTCATTATGTGTGTAAAATAGTGGTCAACTCTGATAACCACACTACATTAAAAACTCTTAACAAGTGGCGTGTATTTTAACAATGCACAAAATTTCTTAATGTGATCTATTTCAGATTTTTACCACTTTCCATAACCTTTTCAGAAGACCTAATAAAACCATCTAATCATTAAAGTTTAGGATCATCAAAATATTTAGGATTTTTTTTTCCTGTGTGTATCTTAGTTTGTAAACTTTGTCATTTTACCTTGTATTTTAATCATGTAAGTTATGGAAAATAGCATAATATATAATATTTTTTGCCAAAAAGTTCCAAGACTTATAACTGTAGAGTTAAAAAATAATAATTTCCTGCCTCTTATTTTATTGTCAGTAGACAGTACAGACAAAATCACACTACGCTTCCCATTACAATGTTTGCAATGCCACTGAAAAATAATTAGTGTTACTTTAGCATTCATGGAGTTCCAGAATCCTGAAGTTTCATTAGTTGCTTGCATTGAAAAATTAAGAGCTTTGTGACTAAACTTGTACAACATTATCTTTTGAATCCAGCTAGCTCTTTCTTCCCTTCCTTATGTATTTCAAGCCAGAATGCTCAGAGCCTTTTCCATATTTGGTCTCCAAACCTTTATAGTGCCTGTGATGTTTCAAATGCATAGTTTCCATTCCATGGGGCCAGATTTCTCTGCCAGGCTGAAAGGCCAGGGTAAACACATTTCCAATTTCAAAGCTGTTTGTTTTAGTAATTCTAGATAGAGAGGTTCTGAAATTGGTATACACTCATTTTTGTGTTTACTAAAAGGCTGTTTCAGATGAGAATTATTCTCATAGCTCTCAACTTGCCAGAGTCCACATGTGCAGCACAATGTCTAACAAAGAACCAGAATGAGGGACTCCAAATATTTACTAAAGAAAAATAATTAGCAATCCAAACTCAACATCCTTAAAACACTACAGACTTCATTCCACTTAAGAAACAATTCTTGCTGTATCATTGTTAATTAGTGGTGAGGGGGAAAGTGTTATCTCAAAGGTAACTTTAGCAAGGAAATTGAGAGGAAGAGGAGCTTTCAAACTATGTAGAATGGTGATAACTTTGCCTCTAATAATCTTTTACGTGAAGACAGCCCTCAAACTGAAGGACATTTGAGAAACAGTGGTTTCACAGTACTCTGGTAAACTAAACTGCAATTGAGAAGATGCCTTGGATTAGATATTTTGGTTACAAATTTACACTGCCTTGTCACAAGTTCTCTGAGGCTATTAATATCATTATTATCTTATCTGTGTAAGAGTGGTGCCTAGAAGACTCAGACGAGAGCAAATCTCTATCATTGTAGGAATTTTACAAGTGCTCTTGTACCCACTCTCACATAAATACCAATGAAATACAACGAATAAAAAAAAGGAAAACGTCAAGAACTGGAAAACTAGTTGCTCTGAGTCAAATAGGGCATGTTTATCCCACCTTACGTTGGTCTAAGAGTGGACTCGGTCATGCTGTACCACCTATACCCCACATACCACACTGTCAGGAAGACCATACCACTGATTCACTGCTTAGCCATCTCCTACAACATGACTCCACACCATTGTTGTGTAGAGCAACTCAGTAGCTTTATCAAGACCCACAGTTGGTGGCAAAGATATGGAGTTCACACTATAAGCACTTCAGTGGGCTTTACTTTAAGATAACTCATTTAGCCCTGTGGGCTGAGTTCTTGATAGCATGCTGCAGGACATCTTCCTGCTTAATTTCATGTCAGGGGAATGCTTCATGGTACAAACCAAAGCTCATCACATACTTAAGTGAGGATAACTGGGGGATTTGTTTCAAAAGCACACTCCTGACCCAGATTGCAGCACTAATGTACACACATATGTAAGTGTTGTGCCACTCTAGGAAGAGTCTTGCCTGCTCTGTCAGTCAGCCCCATGGCATTACAGGATAGGGAGAGGTAGATTCAGCCAGACACAGCCCTTCCACCCTGCAAGAGGTGGCATGTTTGGGGCAACTGGTCAAGGCTTCCCCCCACCAGCTCTTGGATGCCAACAAAGTCTGCACCTTAAAATGGGCTTGTATCCAAGCGCCTTGGATTTGAGTGTCTTCTGGGTCAATCATCTATTTCTGGGAGAAGAGCCAGAATGAATAAACCCAGATCCCCTCTCAGCCCAATGGCTTAACATCCAGAGCACATTTTTCCCTCAGTCAATATATACCCCACAGAAATGGTTGCCATAGCTCAATAACTTTACCATTATAAAGAAGTGAATTCACTCCCCTTCCAACATTTGGTGTTGTTATATGTTCATGTAAGCAGCTATATATTAGAACCAGAAATACGAAATCTTCAGTGGGACCACTATCTTTATAAAAGTTCTTATACAATAGAAGGAAATTTCATTCTCCAGGTAATTTATGTGTGACTTGCAATTTTTATTTTCTCTTGGTAATTTTTTCTCTCATCATGTAAATATATTTAATGGATATACCATGTATCATATTTTAAATAACAGATTTTAGTGCACGATATCCAATACCACATTTGTTATCTTAAATAAAACCAGGGAATCAAAAACTATAGGGAAAAAAAGTGTCATATATCTCTAATCTATAAAAAGCATATATGTTTAATCCATAAAAAGAAAGTTTATTAACCACATCAATATTTAAAAATAAGTGCGATGTCAGAATTTTGGGAAATGCTGGTTTCTTAAGGTAGTTCTTAAAATCTAATAGAAGAGCATTTCTCCTAAATATATCAATAGCCAACCATCTGAAATAGATTGTTAACTGTTCCAGAGGAAACCTAACATTATTTTTTAAAGGATCCTACAAATACTTATATTTACATGAGTGTGTGTATATATGTATGCATACATATTTGCATATGCACATGCATACATACCTAAACTTACTTAATATTAATATACTGAATGTTACATATATGCATAAACATGCAAAGCTGGGGCTAAAATGAGAACCTGTTATTTAAATATTTTGTTTCAAAACACATTATTTTAGACTGCGCTTGCTCTTGTTGATTTGAGAAAGTCGTGTCACCCTTAATTCATATGGGCCAAAGCAGTAGGAGATAAATACTTTTTACTTTTACTGAAAACCTTATTACTTATGTCATTTCTGTCCTAACCTTGACAACACTTAAGAAGCATTTATAATAATATTTAAAATATTTCATGAATTCACAAATACGACATCTCCTCAGAAATGTGAAAAAGCACTCAGGGAAAACAGAATGGAAATTAGAACACTTACCTGCTTTAAACCAAGCAACTTCAGTGAGAAGCCAGAGATGATAAAGTGGCCCATACTGGGGTTCAACAGCCTTGTGCTGCAGAGTAGGGTGAGAAAATGCTTCCTAGAACACAGCAATGGTTAGAGTAATGAAAACCAGAAAAATAAGAAAAATATCAGTTAAAAAATATATTTATGCATAAAGTTACCATATCACAGTGCATAAAATTGCAAAAATAATTTCTAACTTGTTCTTGAAAAATAAATACGGAACGCTTCAGAATTTTTAATAATAAGTATGCATTTAGAGAAATGTTAATGAATTTTAAAAATACCTGTCAGTCTAAAATGACTAATGAGAATACCCAGTCTTGTTTACACCTGACTTCAGCACAACTCTGTTTAGATGGAGAAAGCCCCATTTAGTATGTGGAAATCAAGGGCACATATAGGAGCACACACATTTACATGATGTGCATGACTGCATGCAATAATTGCCTAAAAACATTAAACTTTTCTGAGGGTATCCAGTTCAGCCAATACGTACCGTTGCCATCGTTGAGCTCTTTAACTGTGATCAACACATAGTGCAAAATTTCATGATGCTGTAGTCCAGAATCCTAACACACTATCTTGTATGAAGTGTTTAGATGAAATAATATATCTAAATCTGCCTACAATACTTAAATCATCTCCATTACTGGAACACCGGAGCTTCTCAATGTCTTTTAATGTGGGTATCCATTAAGAAAAGCAATTTTTGCCTGCAGTTTGTAGGTTGTGAACCTCAGAGCAGAGCTGCACAAGACTTCTGGTGAGATGCTTTGAAAGTTCTCGCCTTCCAAAAGAGGAAAGGTGGAGCACAACTTCCAAAAGCATCTGATGAGTACCAAAGTTGTATATGAAGAAGAAAAACGTGAGCTCACTTTCATTTGGATGAAAGGCACAAGATCAGCTCAGCCACCCATAAAACCACAGCTTCCAACCCCATACTGTTCCCAACATTTACATTCATCACTACCTACTGTAATCCCTTGCTCAGGGTGAGGAGTGCATGCAGCACGTTGGAAGATGTTGGTGCTAGGTATGGGTTTTCACCAACCTCAGCTTGCTGAAGGAGTCACTTAAGTAACGCAAGACAGTTACTCTTCTCCAAGATCTGCAGGTGCTTTGTGATGAGCTGCGGAGAGGTATCCCTCATGGATCTCCATTCAGGATTAAGACTCTCTCCACCACCTTGGGATTTAGGTGTCCAGGGCTGTTGCTTGTCACAAGGTAGAGGCTGTGGTAATGGCTGCCCTGTATTTAATGACTGTGTGGCTACATGCCAAAGCTCACTTGTAGGCTTTCAGAGTCTTCTGCATATTTAAGTCCTTGCATATGCAAAGTCAGGTTTTTGACATGCCCAGAATATCTTTCCCTTTGAGTCGCACTATCCAGGTTTTCTTCAGACAAATTATTTTTCCACCCTACAGAACTTGAGGATTTTGACCATCTGAGCGGGAAGTCTGGATGACCCAAAGCGCCAAATTCCACTGTAGATTCGAGATCAACTTAGAGCAAATGTGCTCAGAGTGTAGTGTGTCTTGGATATGCTGGATATCACACAGATTAAATCTGACACATTCTGGAATTGCTGGGCTCAGGAGATGCACAGCCTGGCAGATCTGCAGACATTTTAAAGTTTATAGACAGAAATAGGGAGAAGGTAATCTACAATTATTAGACCCATATTCCCTGTCATTTGAGGAAGTTGTTCTAGCAATGAGTGACAGGTATTCAGGAGAGATCACAGACTCTCACTTTCAGTGCTAGAAATAATGTGTTTTGTATTGAAAAATTAACTGGTAACTGGACCAGAAAAAGGGAGAGAGGAAGCCAGAGGGGATGTTACTCTCTAGCCTGGTAGTAAGGGAAAATGGAAAGGGGACAGTACGTCTGCCATGAACTGCCACCTTTTGTATAAGAAAGAGGTAGATTTGCTTTGACACACAGTAAATTTGGCCACACAAGTGAGACAAGGGAGAAAACCTTTCTTTGTGGGTTCTTTATCAGGATTAAATATTGTGAAGCACACTCACAAATAGATCTTGTTTGAACAGTTTAACTCATAATAACTTAGACCTCCAATGAGCTAAACAATGACTTTTGAGGAACTGTCCAGGCACCTTGCTTTTGCAAAAATAAATTTGAATAAGGGATGCACTTATCCTGGTGGCTCTAGCCACTCACCTGAAAGCGTAGATTTCAACAGCTGGGACAGAGCACTGAGCTTGAGTGTCTTGAATGTTAAACTGGCCCTTAAACAACAGAACTGAATCATGGATACATCTTCAGCTTTGTAGACAGAGAAAAAAACCCAGCAATTAACAAGAACAATTCAGATGGTGTACAAAAAATATAGTAAAATCACAAAATTTATGTCAAGTGGCTGATATCTTATTAAATTACAGATTAACTGAATTGGATAAGTGTATGGATTCCCTGCATTTAAAGACAAAAGAAATGAAATTTGAATTAGGTACTTATTATGATCTTAGCCTCTGATCCATGAAAGCACTGGAACACCTGCTCCGATCCATATTTATTTTACCATAAATGTAAGTATTTGCCTAAATATTATATTGAATGAAGATATTTTCCTAGAATGAGGTGTTGGCTTCCAGGGACACTGTGAAGCCAGCCAAAACTTCCAACTAATTTGGTTGTATGTCACTTTTAGATCTTTTCGGTTGAATCCTACATTGGAAACAAATTACTGTTTAAAGAATAAAACAGAAAAAATGAAAGTCAAAGAAAAACAGGTTAGGCCAGTTATCCTTCCAGTTTTTCAGAGTCATGTGAAAGTTGAAATGCATATATCTGTCCACCACACTTTGTGTATTTAGCAAAACCGGAGACTCCAAAGTCCTAAATATAACAAAGATAAAGGGCATTTTTCATCCCTTTTTCTTTCACACTGCTTCTTTGTGAACTGGCCAGAAATTTCTGCCACCATAAAAACAGACTGAAGCCTAAGCTCCAGGCCGTGTTTCAACCCCCTGATGAAACACCTCTGCAGTTGGAATAGCTAAATAGTTTTTAAGAAGGGGATTTAACATGTCATGCTTTATTCTTTTGGTTTTGAGCTTTTGGCTGAGATCTTCAAGTTTTATGCTGCAGCCCATTTAAGACATTTCTGTAAACTCTTTTCATATATGAATCACTAAATGTTGGATTTTTAATTTGACTCTTCCCCACCCCCTTTCATAGATGAGAAGGCTCAAGGTTTCTCAGCTACAAATTCAGGTTTGTCCTTTCAAAGGTCCTTCAAGCAAATTCAATTTAGCAACATGAGCAACAGGACAGATTTGAAGAAGTCACCTGTTGGCAGGTGAGCACAGCTTGGTGGTGGGGATTGCTGAAGGGTCAGGAAGGACTCAAGGAGTTGCAAACCAATATTTGTGAGGTGGACTTGACAATTCTTATGAGTCCCCTTCAAATTAAAACACTCTATGACTTGTGTGTTAACGGGAATGTAGTGAAATTTTGATGCTCTCCATGTGGCTGGAAGGACTACAGGTGAATGAGATAGAGTTGTAGTAAATTAGGTAAATGGGACGGATTTAGGGTCCACAGCAGGTGGGGAAGAAAGGTAGAGCTGGGGCTCTGCATGGAGGAAAGGGACCAGAGTGGGAAAAGGATAGATGGGGAAAAAGGATATAAGGGCATTGCTGAAATAACCTGGTAAGCGAGGGGAGAGGAAAGCCCAGCTTGGGAATTTCACTCTCATCTTGTTGCTTGCTCTTCTTTTCTGTTGCTCTTCTTCTTCACTCATGATCCAAATAACCCCATCCCTGTTCCTTGCTTACTGCTTCTGTTGCCCCTGGGCCAGGGAGGCAGTGCAGAGCAGAGGCTTCAGGACAGTAAAGCAACAGCTGCCATCATGCCTGGTGCGTGCTAGTGCCACCAGAGAGTGAGTCTGTAGGAGTACATCCATGTTGACGAACCTGTCCTCCAACATGTTGTGTTGCCAGGACAGCCTTTCCCTGTTACAGCTTGCCTCCTAAGCTGGTGCCTATGTTTCCTATGCCATTTGCTGGCTCTGCTCCAGGTGTAAGCTCCAGCTTCCACAAATAGGTCCACCACAATCAGTGTGACTACTCATGTGAGTAATGGCTCACAGCTGGATGTAGAGTCATGAGCTCCCTATTTTTTTAGGTTTTGAATTTTAGTGGTTTTCTTTCGCTCTCCCCTGAGAAATTGGATAAGTAAATTGCTTTTCCTAAGCTCCTCTACATTTAGGATCACAGTGATCAGCACAGTAAAACAAATAGAAAAAAATCTTATTAAGCGAAGTTATCCCAATGATGCTGCAACTCAGCTTTTTTTGTTGTTATTCTATCAAGCTCTTTTCCTGATATGGTCTTTAAAAACACTGAATGACTCTCCTGTGATTTCAAGGCATCCCCAGTTCTACTAAACCAGTTGAGATGTTTGGAGTTTATCAGTTCAGACACCTTTTGTGAGATCACGCTGAATTAATTTTTCACCAGATATCCCATTGCTGGTAGTGTGTGGGTGCGGGTATGTAAGTATTAGTCCCTAATGACACTGCCCTGGTCAAAAATGACTAGAAGAAATTGATGCTATTTTCTTAGGTTCCTTCATTTTAATAAATCTAAAGGAAAACCAAAAAGAGGACAGAAATCTCAGGAGAAAAGAAGGGGATTTTTTTGCTGAGGAGATGATTTTTAAGTCCTTGTGACTACAGTAGGACACAGTTTAAAAAAGTGTTCAGTGTCCAGCCATTACTTGTGCAAAAACAGTGTCTGGATCTTTGGAGAATTTAAACTGTGTGCCACTGGCTGCTTTACGGATGCCTTAAAATGCTTTAGTTTCTCTTGAAAGCTTCCCTCTGCAAACAGGCAATAGTATTTTCTGAAAATCCTTGTACCTCCTAGAAAATGTAATGAAACTCCTTCCTCAGAAGGATGTGGCAAAGAGCTTCTACACCAATCCTTAAAAAAGTGAATTTCTAAATTAAATATATTTGAGCTGAAATCTAGCTGAAAATATTTTTTTAAAAAATCTTATTCTTTACTGAATTTCTATAAAACTCTTCCTCTCACCAGAGCTGACCTCTTCTCTCCTTACACTCTCTTACTACACCTGAAGTTCAGTGAAGAACAACTATGTCCAAAAAAGAAGATGAGTTAAGAAAGCCACAAAGGCTGCACAGGACATTCCCACTCCAATTTTCAATTTTAATGAGCATTTTTGCTAGTGTCTCCTTTTTCTTCTTAATTCTACCCCAAATCTGTTTGTGACATAAGAACTTCTAACTGCAAAATTTTTAGCATTTTTAGTCCACATGAACAACTGCATATGAAATTTTAAGGCAATGAAGCTATGAAACCTGAAAAAAATCGACACATTTTTTCAGCTACATTCTCTTGCCATAGATGTCTAAGCAAGTGGACTTTCTGGAGAAACATTTATAAGATGGTGACTTCTAGGCCAATAAGGCAGAAACATGACTTTGAAAATCTTGTGCATATGTGAAGAGGAAACAACTTTGAAGAGAGGTATGCCCATCCAGCTGGAGGCAGAGGCATGCCATGTGTTTTAAATCTGCATTTACAACACATAACAGTCTTGCAACATAGTGAATATAGGCAAGGATAGGCACATTGGCAAGATAATATCTTCCTTCTTCCAGAGTTTTTCTGTACATATCAGGACTGTACTTTTGAATAAGTGATAAGGAAACACAAGCTGCAAATATCTGCTCACTGCCTCAGCTGAAAATAATTTCACTTACCACTGTTGGAAGCACCTCCAAAAAGCACACTGAGAATATTAACACACACATGAAAACATCAATTGTACTTGTAAACTTAAGTAATTTTCTCTAGGCTGTTGTTTTTTTCTTCATTTTGTTCAGACACAGCAAATAGATGTGTCAGCTTTTTGTTGGCTCAGTAACAGAGAAAAATCTCTAGAATCCGATTATCCCAATTCATATATAGTCTGCAGTTATTTAAAAATAAGTAGTCTGGAGATTTAGCTTTGCTTCAAAAATCAAAGTAATCTTATTGTCCTCCAATAAGTATGGTATGAGTCACGCCACTGCAATAGTCCCTCCACATTCCAGTCTTAATTGCCTCCAAATTAAGAAAAGCGTTAGATGCATCTTACTGTGAGAAAATGAATATTTCTGATCCCTGCTGCTAAATAACATGGCAAAGACTTCCTCTGAATGTAGACCAGATCAGTTCGCTAATATGAAAACTGTCCCTTGAATGCATTATTCAATCATTTTTCATTTCAGCAATTATTTATAATTTGTTAAACCCATAGACTAATTTCACAAACAAAAAGTGAATGTTACTTCTTTATCAAGTGGGGTCCCTGTGAGCTGCCAGCCTTTCTTATCTCTTGACAGAAACTTGATTGCAATAACAAAGCATTATAGCTACAGCTCTGTTAAAAAACACTGCTTTTGTTTTTGAACTAAGTTGTGACAATTGCCTCCCATTTGAATCAATTTTACACAAGCCTTGCAACAATTTTTTACTTCAAGATTATTTATTACACATTATTACCTGAGTGCTCAGTGACTTCCATCACTGTGAAGGACTCATCCTGCTGAGAGCAGTATACACACTGATGGGCAAACAGCCTTTGCTGCAAAATATTTGCAGTCAGGGTCCAAAACATGCTGTGTGTGGTGACAAAAGGAGCTCCGCCACCCAGTCACACAGCACCAAAGGGGGACATCAAGGCCAAGGGTGATGGTACAGCCCTGTGAGTGACAAGTGCCCTCGTTTTGATCCAGAAGAATGCAGATGAACAAGTATTTACATTGAGTACCAAAGTAGCCCATTTATACCAGCACCTAACAGTTAGGTAAGTGGTTAGGTAAGGAAGGCAGGCAAGCCTAGCAAGTATAACTCACCTCACTGGGAGCAGGTTCTCTACCTCCATGTGTACGTAAAATCAGACTTAGATGCATAAATGTTTTCACTTGTTTAAATAGTTGCAGGAGGGAGACCTAGATTTTTATGCAAACACTTCCCCTCACCTCAAAGAACCCTATTTTTGATAGATTTTAAGGAAAGACATGTTTGTTTCATATTAATGCAGTTTCCACCTCAGGAAATCAATGTAGTTTAGGAAACATCTTAGTAAAAGCAGGCTTTGTTTTTGAATATGTAAGAAACCCTGCCTAACAAACTTGACCTGTATGTGATTTCTTGTTTTCTTAGCTTATTCTGCATTATCTAACCTACAAAACTTTTTTTTTGTTTTGTAAAATCTGCCAACTAAAATCAATGCATAAGTGGTAGAAAAATAATTTTGACTACCGCCTGCATTATCTCCGACACATGAAATTTAACCAGCAGAGCTTGAATTCAATGAAACACATATTAAAAATTAAAAATATCAACTGCAGAAAATTGAATTGAATCAGGATTCTCCTGCCACCTGGGAAAGCATTGGAAAATGTTTTATTGCACAGGAGAATCCAGACGATATTGACCAAGCCCCTCTTGACTTTCTCTAAAACATTTGTTGCATTAAAAACAAGCCCTAGGAGCAGTAATTTATTTCTGAATTCCCTGGGTGTGCGGAGAGACACAAAGGTCCTAAATCTGCTGACTAAGATAAATTGCAGGTTGGAATATGTTTAACAAATGATAATGCAAAATGCAGGAAAATATACAGAGAAACAGCAGATAGCAGTGGAATGGAGTACATGACCTGCCTGAGAAGTTACTACTACAGCCAAAGAGCAGATATAACTGCAGATGAATTCCCTCAGCTTTCAATCCCTGCAGAAATAAACTACTATTAAGAGAACACATATTTCTCCCTGTGAGTGAATCCTTCAATTGCTTAGGAAAGATGACTGGTAAATTGCTGTTGCAGTAGGAGAAACTTTTTGAAGCAGAGGAAAGATTAGGAGAAAGGAATGTGTTGAAATTCATTTAATGCATTAAGCTTCCAAGGCAAAAACAAGTAGGAAATTAAAAAAAAAAAAAAAGCACAAATTATTATTAATAGGCACACCTCCTGCTACTATGGCTGCCTGCAGCTCAGTGGTTTGTTTCACTCTTCAAAGCATCTGGCATTAGCCAGACTTTGAGCTAGGACACAAGACTGAATAGACCAGTGGTCTAATAGGGCATGGCAATTCCTGCGGTCTTGTTTTGTAGACAGGTGCAGTAAACCCTGGTTTTAGTTGGTTTGTTCGTTTTTTAAATCTCCTCCCCTGCTTCTCTCTGCACATAATGACTGAAGAAGCATCTCATCAAGCTTTCACTGCAAGCCTCTGGCAGACCAGGTCCTACCTTGGGCCAGGGCTCAGCAGCCAAGTAACAGGTACAAGAGCAGCTCTTGGAACAATGCAGGTGAGAGAAAACAGAACCTGCCACCACCTTGCACTCACCTGCCTTCAAACTGCTCACTTGCCCTGCTTCTAGGCACTCAAAAGAAGAATGAGATGAGCGCATACCTCTGTCCATTCCAGAAAGCAGCTAAGCAAAGCCCTTGGAGTTAATATCAGAGAATTCCAAGCTGAAAATTGACATAGACAACGAAGAGGGGATATTGGAAGGGGAACTTCTCATTGGTAACTAGAAAATAAGACAGTTTAAGAAAAAAAAATATCATGCTTATAAATTAATCATCTTCTACTGAGACATGCTTATCATTGTATTACTTGTACAGCACTACCGGAGTACGGTGCACAAACACTAGAGATGGAAGTCATTCCACAGAGGATTTAAGGAATTGTTCTGGAATTCCATGATGAGCAGGTTTTTCCAGAGACAGGTTTCATTATCCCTCTGTTACCAGAATACTCCTAATTCCGCATATGACTTAAACCCCTGTTCCCTGTGCCAACAGTGTCATAGCATTTTCCTTCTTTAGAAAGCCAACCTTAGCACTTCTCCTAAGCTCTGGATTTACTTAGAGAAGAGGCCAGCAGGGCAATCAGCTGTTGACCTGGTGCTGTGAATTTTCCTTCATAGAAGGAAGGACTCCACTTTTACTCTTGGACAAGTTTTCACAAAATAGGACTTTCATCTTTGAAATATCCTAATCCATCTAAGTGTTGGCTGAATTGGGGAACAGCTTCAGAAGTATGTGGAAGCAGGACTGAGACAAAACAGGATCATATACTCTTGCTTGCCAGGAAAATAGGGCCAAAACCATGAGATTTCAAGCAAAATAAGTATTCTGATTTAGAATTATTTAGCTAAAGAGAAATGTATTGATTTCTTCATTCATTTTTTCTATTTTTCTAACTTTAAAAAAATATATATAATCTGTTTTATCACCCTGGGAATGTCTGCTTCTTCCAGGAAAATGCAGGTGAGGAAGGTCTTCCAGACAGCTCATCAAGAGGAAAAAAAACCCAAATCCTACCCTCTACAACTAGCTGGATATTGTCACTGACTCATGGGAATGTGTTCCATTAACTCTCCTTTTTTGTCTTTAACCAGCTCATGTACTGGTTTATTGTTCTAAAAGAACTACTATTTTTAGCTAATTAAACTTCAGTGGGCTTCCCGTTTAGATAAGTGTCTATCACCAGATGAGAACGGTCACTCACACGACAAGATTAATATTTTCAAGGCTATTCACCCACCCACCCATTGGACTACTATCTGTGCAGCCTGCTGCAAAAACATACATCACAATTTCTTCCACATTCTGTGCTGTAATGACCTACTACACTTCTGAAACACAACAACCACAGAAACTCTCCTGGTACCCATCCCGGGACAGCTCTACCCCTACGACATGTAAGTATACAGAAATATTAAAGGGCAAGCTACACCCCACATAATGCCTTGGTTCTGACACACAGCTGCATTTAGCAGAGCATTTAGTCATTTAGTCATAATTATCTTTCAGTAATAAATGTTTTGTGGTATAGACCCATCACATTGCTCTGCTTAAGCTGGGCTTAATATAAGCAGACATATCTCAGAAGTCAGAAGGGTATCCCACCAGTGACATTAAGTTTTGCTTTTCAGGGACTAATAGCAATGTCTACCAACTCTTGGCTGTGCAATACACAGTGGTGAAGCTGTAGCCCACCTACAGCCTCCAAAGGGATTTGTCAGAGTGGCTGGTAAATACAGCAGACAAAAGCTGAGGTATGTATGGGAAAAGAGAGGACAATGTGCAAGGATGCAAGGTCTACTCTCAGTCCACAGTAAGTTCTTCCAGGACTGACACTTGATGAGTCCGTTTGGGAAGGTTTAAAAATCCTGTATTTCAAACCATGTCTCAGTTTTGGAAGAGGTAGAGAACAGGTCACTCAGGGTTATTTGGGACAACTATAAGAGCACTACATGCTCAAATGTAATCTACAGAAAAGCAGCTGACTTGCTAAAGATGTGATACCTGAAATTAACACGCTGAAGAAAAGTAACTGCAACACCCCAGAAAATTCTGAGCAACAAGAAAAATTAGAGGTCTTCAATCAGATTGCGTCAAAAATCTGCGATTGCTCCTTATATTTTTTCTTTAAATTGAGCTGTACAGGCAACCAGATTTCTCTGCTACCTGTATCTTCTTTATAGGTGAGTCATCTTTGTGCTGCCACTGCTCTCAGCTCCTTCCTTCCCTGCCTGTGGCATTTCTTTCATCCTTGCCAATATCTGCTATAAGGTCTGACCTGTCCCAACAACTGATCGAATAACAGATTGTGAAAAATAATCTCAGCTAAGAGAAGATGCTAAAAACGTCTTCCATTTTACTTTTTCCTCCTCTTTTCTTCAAGCATGTTAGCCCAGAACCTATACCAAGGCTTCTTGTGCTTTATCCAAAAGACCAGATCCTGCTACCTTTAGCAACATGCTAAAGAAACACTCATTTATTGGATATAGCATAGCATTTTCTACATTCCTGATCCAGTCTTTGATCTCTCCTGACAATTTATTTTAAAGAATTTTGCTGTCTTAAGGGATTATAATTGGCACATGTTGTGCTTTCAAAGATGGTTTAAAAAAAAAAATGCCTGAAATATCATTTGTGTTCTTTCTGCTTTTAAAAAGTTCAACAAAGTTGAACCAGACAGTTAAGAAATATTTATATTTGTTTTACTTCAGCAGCAAACCACTGATGCCTCATGACACCCTTACTGCAGCATTCTCCTGTGAACTGTTCCTTTCAGTCCTTTGATTGTGAGCCTCACTGTGTCACCTTGGTGTCACTGCAAGTCGTGATTGCAGGGTGGGCTGGCATTCTTCTCTTATGCTCATTTAGTAGCTTGTCTTCACTGAAAAGAAAAATTATTTAAAAGCCCTGCCATCAGTTGGGTGGGTTTCTTTTGCTTGTTTTCTTTGCTTCTCGTCTTCTGTTGTTTTGGTTTGTTTTGAGGTTTTTTGTTGTTTTGGGTATTTTTTGTATTGTATGCTCTTTTACAGGGTGCTAAAGCATAAGTTAGCCCTTTTCTGTGTATGTAGCTCTACATCTCTGCCAAAGAGCAGCCAAATTTAGTTCTGGAAGAAACTTCCAGAAGCTTTATTAGTCAACAGTACTGCATTTTTAATTATGCCTGCACACTTTGGGTGGTCACGCTGTCAGTCATGTATTGTTACTGCCAGCTAATAGACATGGCAAAGACTCAGTGCCCCATGACCAGTATCTCTGTGTTCCCCATCTTTTGGGTGGCTCCATGCCCCAGGATGCACAGGGATACAGCTGCAGTGTATAATGAGACTCCAGATGAATGTTAGATACTTAATTTTTATACCCTACAAGATTGTCTGAATATTTCTAAAATATTCACCCATTTGAAAACATCCTAGCATTCCTTCCTACTTTTAGTCTTTCTGCCACCTGCATGGACACTGAACAGATCCGCAATATTCTTGTGTCTGATCTATAGACATCCTAGGCAATTCTTCTGCATATGCAGAAATTCAACAACTATAACTAAAACAGCATTTGAAGACATCAGAAAGAGAATATAGATTTTACTGAAGTAAACAAGCAAACAATGCTGGCTTGTGAAGGCATCTATCAGCTACACAAGGAAGGGTGTAAGAAACTGCATACTTCAGGGTCTAAGAAACAAATACTAACTGATAGGACCACTCTTTCATGCAAATCTGGGACTATTGGGAATGGCTGCCAAAATTCTGGCCAGGAAGGGTTCAATCTAGACTACAACTCAACAACTCAGAAGCAGCAAGCAAGTTAACTTTGGCAGTGATAGAGTGGTAAACGTTGCCAGAAGACTGGAAGTCTAGCTTGTGCCAGGCAGAGGCCAGTCATTGAGGAATCAGTTTCAGATCAGAAGATACACAGAGGAAAGGGCTGTCACTCAAGTATGCAAGGCCACTACTTGCATTTTTCTGTACAAAGTCAGGAGGAAATAGCTTCCTGAAGAGGAGTGCAGTCAGAGATAGGACCTGTACCCTGATGAGTTTTCTTTTTCCTATGACTACGTAAACAGGAAAGCTGTTCATTTTCTCCAGTTATGTAAGCACCTGTCTCAGGTGGGAACATTTCACTGTTCTGGCATATCTGTGCTGGCTGGTCAGAGATGGTGTGTAACAATATTTACATCGTTAGGAACATATGTCATTTTCGAAGATGCAAGCAGGGATCTTTTTTTTTGACCATACCCTCCATGTTTCTGGAACTACAATATCAAGCATAATTCTATCCTTTGCTTCCCTCATTTTTGGGCCCATAAAAAAGAGATCTGACCAGTACAACAAAGATCAAGCTAACATTGGAGAATACACACAGATTAAATGTAATATACGTCTAGTTTCCTGAAAGGGTATGAAAATGTATCATGAGTCAGACATATTAGCAAAGTTAATGTTTCTAATACTATTGTTCTGTACAGTGTACTGAATCATCTTTGCAAGCTAAGGTGACTATTAGCAGCAGCGTTAAAAGCACATTAAATTTAGAATATTTGCGTACTAATTTTCAATATCCAGATACGAAGGCAGTTATGAAAATCCACTAAGACTCTGCTCAGATCAGAGAGGCCCTACAAAATCTTCACAGCGTGTCTGGGTACTGGATTGCCTGCTTTTTTTACTGTGTGTTGACTAGAATATTACAATTGTGTGCCATATACATGAACAGTTTTGGAGAGAAAAGTGCTATTTGGGTATCTACAGTCTTCAAATACATTTCATAATAAATGTATGCATTTCATTGAATGCCAGCATCAGGAAAGGAATCAGTGTAAACCCTTCACAACAAACAGGAAAAAAAGCAATACATTGTGCAGATACTCTTCCATAGCATCACTGGTGAGAACTTAGTGCTTGCATAGCATGATTTAGGGTTATAGGCAACATCACAGATCTTCCTCATTTATCACTGGCATCCATTTGAAACAGAGAAGGATGCTGGCCATCTGTGTCTGTCATAGTAGGGGCAGTACATGGTCTCCAAAAACTGGTGAGATAATGGTTTTTACTGATTCTAGTCCATAATAATCTGCAGTGCTACTATCTAATGCTTAAGAGAGAGTGTTTTGGTACTTTGCCATCCTTCCCTCTCAGGCCTGAAAAACCATTTTTCAGAAGCAACTTGTGGGCAGTACAAGTCCTCTGAGTCCTGGTGAGTCTTCCAGTAAATAGGGAGGTTACTCTTCTGCCAGCCAAAGCTGCTAGACAAAACATAAATTTTTAGATAACTGTGGGAAAAAAAATCAATCTTAAACTTTCTAAAGTCTTTTCTGAGAAATTATTTGAAGAAAAGAGAAAGTGTTTCAGGGAATGTACCTCAGGAGCCCTGCCACATCTCAGTGACCCCACAGGAAGGCCAAATCTGCAGAGAAAAAGAAACCTTCTCAAGGGGCTCAGGTTATTAGGGTGGGAACAGAGGAGCAGGTGCCACCAAATTACTCCAGACACATTGGTTATGGCTAACACATTGCTCTGGAGGTTGAAAAGGGCTCGGGCAAGGGAGAAGCTACAAACATCTAGCGGCGTGAGGGCCCTCACTGCTGCTCAGTTATTTACATGAAGGCCTACAAGAACTAAGGGAAGGATACAGGAAGATATTTGATCAGGATGGAAGAAATAAAACCTTTATTCCTAGAAACATCAGTAAAATGTTTTTTAGCTATTCATGGACAATTATGATGTTTAACATGAAGCATATAAAGAATATCTTTGTACAGATCAACCCAGCTATCTCACAAGGAATGATGTGTCGTCCTTGGCACATAATACTGCAAGGAGAAAGAAAGCAGAAGTCACGAATCAAGTACATTGCTATTGTAATTGTTTCTTTACCCTTGTGAAAGTACAGTGCAGGTGTGAGACACTTGAAACTGGCAAAATTGGATTTCTAAATGGGACCACAGCCTTCTGCAATTTTTACATTTTCTGTGTACTAGAGTTTTATGAGAATTTATTCTTTAAAACTGGGACCTCGGACTGAACCGTCACTGCTGTTTGTGAAGCATGTCTTGATGCAGTCTGTTTCATTTTAGTTACATACCTAGATCTGTAGGTTTTTCTTAGTTGCCATGATCTGCATTTTCTGATGTTGTTCCTTTATTACAGCTGAAGTTCTACCACTGATACTAAGACAGTAGATAACTAATGGCTCTAATATTCTCTTGTTTTATTGCTAGGTCTTTAAATAAAAAAATTATTTTCAAAATCTATTCTTAATGAATTTTGGCCATGAAGTGAACACTATTTCCTGAAAAGTGTTTCCAATCCTTTTTAATAGGGAAAAAATAATCACATGTATTATCTCTACCTTAACTTCCTCCTTTTTAGGGCTTTTTTCTGGCTTCCGTATGTCCAATTCCGCTAAATTTCAGAGCGCTACAAATATCTAACAGAGCCTGGACTACTTCCTATGTACCTCTTCTTCCTGGCATCTGTTGAAGTTATCTTTTTGTAGTACATTAGTGTATTTACAGCTACATCAAAGCGAAAGCATGTTCCTCTTTCTGCCTGTGCAAATATATGTACAGTTATATGTACCTTGCTGTACAAATGCAAAAACCCGTATTCACCTCCTGCTTCATATATAAATGTAGGTAGGATGGGACCAGTGGGGAGTTAGAAGATGCTGTCCTGGTCTCCTCTACCTTCTGATAGGCCTGCCAGAGATCTTTCACCTTAACTTGCTGCTACATCTCATGCCTTTTTTGGACCTTGACTCATGTCTCTGCAATGCCGTTGACCTCAATATCCCTGTTTTCATTTCTGTCTCATGGAAACATCTGCTCAGCCCCTTAAACCATGCAGGGAGTAGGGTTTTATTCAAGTGTCAGAAAGGCAGTAGGATTAAACTACTTCAAAATTGCACATGGGTGTATGCAAGCCTAAAGAGAGAAACTGACGTTTCATAGAATAGAGAAAGGAATAGGAATTAGTGCTTGGATCATAATGCTTTCAGTGCAGGCAACCACAGACCTGACTACCAAAAGAAAAGTATTTGATATTGGGCACCAACGGTGCATTCAAAATAGAAAAGGCAGCGGGCCTTTTCTTGATGAGTTTAAGCATTCAGGGACACATTCTGTCTCCTTTTGTGCTGACTCTGATTAGTCTTTTACTCCCTTTATATTCCTGCTGTAACTGGGAGGGCAGAATGTGAGCTGTACACTAGCAACATGGATGGCAGAATGTAGTCTGCAGTAAGCCACAAAAAATACAATACCCTAAAAGGAAACAAAATTAGTAGTATGGCAGTGAAGAGAACTGACACTGCATAATCAAATGGCAGGATATAAGTAAAAAAAAAGAAAAAAAAAAAAGAAGCCGAGATTAGGATATTGTATTTGTCATTTATTTGTGCTCCATTATTTTACTGCATCTCCCTGGTATATGTTTTATTTCTTAGGATTGGTGCTAAAAAGATTGGCTAACTAATCTGAATTTTATTACTAAGTGACAGAGTCCTGAATACCTCTTTCCTGGCTTCAGCAGGATAAACAGTTTCCAAAGCTCGTGTCCTCCACTCTTTCCAGTATATTTTCAATGCTGAATGTTTGTTTTAAGCACACGGAGATACATTGTCCTGCTCTTACACTATGGGGATTTAATGTGCTTTGGATTTTATGAAGAAAGAATTCTCTAGAATTATTGAAGCTGAAAAGCCACTTGCCTGAACCTTCACCAAATCTGTTATGACGTTGTTAGATCCAAATGGATGGGTGTTACAAGAATGTGAATGTTCAGATCATGTGGTGAGTTCAAATAATTTTTAAAGCTCACTCCAAAGTTGTAAGAGCAATCCTATTTAAAAATGTGTATAAAACTAGGTTACTCTTACAGTGACTAAAGCTGTGAAAAACTGCTCTCTTTTTAAGCACCACAGGGGATGGACGCCAGCATGGCACCCCAAGAAATGGTAATCTCTTAATGTGAAGACTTGGATAACACATAATTTCCAAAGTTTGGGGGAAGTGATATGAGAGATTGAGAAGCCTAAAGTACACAGTTGTAAAGCCAGCTACCGCATATCCTTGAGAAGTTCATGCAAGGACTCTGTCATGTACAACGCCAAAGGAAGAGAGATCTGTGGAGTTTGTTGAGACAAGGTACCTCTGTCAATGTTAATAAGAAGCAAGGTTATCTCACTGCTATGTTTGGGTCTGGAAAACACTGAAGTTTCTCAGAAGACACATGGCTAAAGAGATAATGAAGTAACTGAAGAGTTACCACTTTTCTCATAATCTTTCCCCAGTATGAGAAGATTAATGATAGAATGATAAATGGCCTCTTCATCTAAAGGAAGTGAGGAATTATTTTCTTCTTTTTCCTTTCTCTGTTTTTCTTGCTTAGAATTCAGGCAGTATTTTAGGAGACTGTAGAGCTTTCTTGATCTCACCAAGAATGTCATTTTTATGAATATGTGCAGAGTCCAGGCACTTTAAAGTAACACACAGTTTAAAAATCTAAGTAAAGAAAGAACAAATAACTCATCCCAAAACCTACATGGCTATAGGGATGCAACGAAATTTGCTCAGGACTGAGGACTCTGGTTGGGTCAGACCTGTTTAACTCAGCTTTTCATAAAAAGCACATGCTGATGGCTCCATATATTTTATTTTTATGTTTCTACCCACCCTCACCTGGCCTGACTGATTTGTTTTCTTCCTCTGAGCCATGGAGGTAGCAGCATGGGACACAGAACAGCAGTAGATTGCCACATTGGTGGCACAAAAGAAAGGCAGTAGTGAAGAGACCTCACAAGTGAGTCTGCTTGTTGCAGGGAAACAGCCCCTTTCTGCAGCCACAGTCCAAGCTCTCTTACCAGCACAGCCAAAGCCCATGATGGATAGAGAAAGTATATGCCCTGCTCCCTTTTCCATCTCCCCTCCTGTCCCTTCTGTTTTTATTTCTCTTCTGCCCAGTCAGCCAAAGAGTCAGAAATGTTTTGTTGCATCAGTCAGATTCAATTTTGCCTTTTTTTTTTTTCTTTCTCCTTTGACCGTGAAGGACAGAAATTTTCTATTTTATTTTGACAGTGTAACCTGAATTTTTAACTTCACCTCCTGACTTATGTATTTTCTGACACAGATGATGGTTTTTGGGTGGGATCTAAATTAAAGATGACATTTGACTGGTTCTCCATTTCTGCCAACTGGAACTGACCTCAACCTGCAAAGCCCATGGGCAATCTGCACCACATAGGGCATCTACAAAGCAGAACAAAGGTGTAATTGTAGTAAGTGTCAATATACTACTTGCTGGTTGTGTGTGGCTACTACAGTGATAGTTATGCAGCAATGATGATATGCATTTCACCATGCAGTGGCAGCCAAAGTAGGTATAGAAGGTTTCTGGACCATTTACAAGCACAAGCCATTGTACATTTACTGCTGTTTTCAGTAGACTAAGGGCTGTCAGAGACTGGTCTAGCCCCTCCTGAGTGTCTTCAATCTCCTCAAACTTCAAAAGAAGCACTTTAATTCCTTGTCTTTTAAAGCAGGGAGAAATAAAAAAAAAGTTTGTATGTAAACCTTTGGTGTATGCAATGTAGCAATATTCCTTCCTTAGCAAAGTCTCTTCTTCCTCCATAAATAATCTGTCCTTTATTCTTCTTGTTTTGCAGGTCAGTTTGACCTAACAGGTTGTTCCTTGTCACATTTTCCTTCCTGTCACACTCCAAATTGCCAGTACCCATTTTCTATATGTCAGCACAACTATATCTGGAACTTTTATACACCTGGTAAAGACAAGGTTAGCCACCCCACCTTCTTGCTTGCCCACCAGTGACGTTATGCCACCTTTTGCCTGATAATCCAAAAAAATCCTAATCCTCATTTAAATAGATAGTCAAGAAACTCCTGACCTCTTCCCCTTCCCAAAGCCCTCCTTATATTCCTGAATCTTCCAATAAGTTGTATTTACTCTGTTACTGTTGTAGCCCACTACAAACTGTGAGTTTTATCCCATAAGCAAGGAGATGAGATTGATTTTTCCTTCCTTCCAGAAATTTTTGTGGTTTTAAAAACTTTCCGGTGCTCCTCTCCCATCTTCTTTATTTGGATCTTTTTTTTTTGGCTATGCAATTCCAATCTCGTCTCTGATCTCAGATGGTGGTTTCTAAGTATCTAATAATTCTTGTGACTTCCTTTTAAAATGTCTCCATCTGATCCAGACCTGTGTTTAAGTGAGATCCCCAAATTCAATATAGCTCCTTAGCCTTAAGGCTCTTGAATCTTTATCAAAGTTGAGCAGAATGGAAATATTACCTCAAGTGCCTTGCTGTCTCCCGGTATGGTGTTTGGAGTCACTGCAGCAGTATGACATTTTTAACTCATGACTCATATGTATTAGCTTGTGGTTCAGTACAAACCCTGACCCTTTTCTGTATAACAGCTTCCTAGCCAGCTGCCTCTCATTCTTTATTTATGCAGTTGACTCAGCTTGCCTACATGAAGTATCATGCACTTCCCCCTATTCCATTTCGGCTCATCTTCCCCAGGTTGTCAAGATTATTTTGAATTCTGCTCTCTTCGTCCGGTGCATCTAGCTTCCTCCCTCTCAACTTGCTAACGCCTTGAGAGTGGTGATCATTAATGAACAACCAACAGTACAGGCCAGCTTCATATATCACTCTATTTTGATAAAGAAACTGATAATTTCCTTCGGTGTAGAAATTTCAAACAGTTTTGCACACACAATGTCACAGATCTTTGCAGACCATGCTTTCTTTACTTTTGAGGATGTCAGCAGTGACAGAGTCAGATGATTTCCCAAAGTCAAGACACAAGGGATTCAGTGCTTCTTCTCTGGCATGTTGTAGAACAGAAGTAGGTCGGTTCGACACAATTGTTTCCCCAAAAAATCGATTCTGGAACTACTTGTCTCCACATTAACTACCAAGCACTTAGAATGGTTGAGGGAGCTTTGGTCTAACATCTTTCTAAAAATTTTTATTACCCAATATAGCTATACATCACTGGATCCTTCAATTTTTAAAGACAGGTGTCTTGGTAGCCCTCATGGTAACCACCACCTCTGACAACCCCACACTGACCTCACTTCCTACAACTGGATTCAGAACTTGGATACTCAATGTGTATTTAATAAGAGCGAGATTATTGGCAACATTGGCTTGAATTATTTAGGGGAACAAAATAAAGAGGTCACTAAATTATGACTCTGACTTGTCAGTAATGTTAGGAAATGGTGGGAAAAAAAATCTTTCTATCCATGTTCTCTGATAATTTATAATCTTTTTGAATAAAAAAAAGCCTAACTGTAGCTGCAGAAATCATCCCCATTTTTCTAAATTTTCCCAAAATTCATTATTATTTTCCCTGAAAAAGGTAGTTTTCAGAAAATCTGCCTTTAGGAAAAGAAAAAGAATTAGCCAATTTTACTCTACACTGCATAGTCGCAGCACACTTGTAACTTAATTCAGCATGTATCCACAGTACATTCCAGGCCTATCAAGACAACTTTGTTCATAATGTGATTTTCAGTGTCTGTGAGAATAGGTTATTGGTTAAACAGATGGGGGAAGAGGGGAGTGAAGAGACCTTTTGAAGTTATAAGATCATAGAAAATTTATTCTAATGGTCAAATCAAGGGACTTGAAAACCAGTGACAAATAAAAGGATTTTGCAATTTCTCATGTCTAGTTAAATTTGTATCTACTCAGGATATTGCCCTTACACTGCAGCTGAAAAACCTGTAAGACATCCAAGGTTATACTGCAGAAGGGCAACTTCCCTGGTTTCTAATAAATTTAAACCAAGAGGCCCCCTAAGATATTGAGACTAAAGCTTTAGTCTGACAGGTTAAGGATAAGCAAATGATCCTACCTGAAATGATGCACTTTGCTGAATGGGCACTCAGAAGTCACTCTGCTAAAATATATTACAAGTTATGTCAAAACAAATATTCTTATTTGTGTCTGAAATTATGAGTTATACTCAGTGTAAAACACCAGATACAACAGAAGAATAATAAACTTTAAAAGGTGGGCTATTCAGAAACTGTGGCACCAAAAGGTAACTAAAAGTTTCAAGCCACTTAGCAAGTAGCTACAAAGAAAGAAATTAATTCTTTGGGTTTGACTCAGCCCAGTGGCATAAGGATTTACTGTGGGCTACCACAGGTCCTTGTGCTGTCTGAAAAGCGGATTCATCGCCCAGTGTGCAATGAGCCAATAATCACACACTCAGGAGAGACACTGCGTATTTATTTCAGGGTTGCACAAGTCTGGGTGCTTGGTGGTTTCCCACAAATCAAGCACAGTAGGTCAAAATCGCAGTAGGTATTTATACAGTTAAATGTATTAGCAACACGTAGTATTCACACCCCCCCAGCTAGTAATTGGTTAGTTTCTTTCTCCCTTCGTCTTAAAGGTACAGTTCATTTTAAATTTACTAGGCATGCTTAGAGAGTAAGGGGCTTATTTAAGTAGGGGACTTTCTGGCCTAAGGCTGTGATTTTTAGTATTATAATGAGGATAGTTCACCCAAAGGAGACTTAGTTCTTACCAGATTGACAACTTACATAAAACATCCTGATTAGTTGTTCTCCTTAAGGTTTAATTGCCCCAAGATGTCCTTGGTTAAAGGATACTGACTTAGTCTGAGGTGGGAGTTTTCACTTCTATCAGTCTCTCAGTCCTTCTCCAAGGATATTGAATGTCTGTTCTTCTAATTAAAGATAGTTTAGTGTCCTTTAGTTTTAACATACATGAATAACATCTTGGCCTGACACAATGTTAGCTAAGTTTCTCCAACACTTGTGTCTAAAAGGTTTTGCAGAAGTCAGCCTCAGAGTCACAGAGCTCTGTGTCCTGGCAGAGGCAAAATGCCCAGAGCAAGGGGCAGGGACATTGCCACCTGCCTCCAAGATGCTTCAATTTCAGCTGTTCCCCTGGCTAGCTGCCTACCAGGAACGACATCTCTCTCCTCCTAAAAGAGGTCCTTTCTCCCTCAAAAGCTGTAGTGGCAGACAAATTGCCTGCCCTCTCACTCCAAGGATTTCCCTTCCTCCCCCTGACACAAGGGACATAATTCATATCATTCTGCATCTGCAAAAATGATCATTAAGGCTTGCAGACCACTGTCCCTATGATTATTGCACGTTTCTAAAATTGAGGGCACACTCAGAGGAAAATAAAGGTTGTTCATAGCTTTCACAGCATGATAAATACAAATGTAAATAAAAGACAAAATTCCCTCAGTTTCCTGAGGGAATTTCCACACAGACTAAATAGGTATAATTCTGCTTGCTTGCCCCCAATTAGAAACAAAATACCTCCTTTTGTCACCAGTTCAGCATGCTAATGCCTGTTGTTGTCACAACTGTTACCCAGAAACAGAGATATTCAACAATGGTTCTAGTTTTGAAGGTACTGGTATGAACCAATAAATTTGTGTGTCAAAAGTGACAAGTAGGGGGCTCTGTAAGTATTTAAGTAACTAAACGTGGAGATACATATCTCCCTTTCATCATTTACTTCAACAGTTTTGATGTCAACTATTTCACCCCACTTAAAAAGTGAGACTTGCAAACTTATTTAGCCTCACACATCACACATATCCCCATCAACAGCATCATGGACACACACACAGACGGGGCACATATCCTCTCCAAAACCCACAGACAAAACTCCTGCTCTGTCAAAGGAAGTTACACTTCTGTCAGGCTAGTGGGGTTTTTTTTTTAGACAAAGAATTCTCACTTCTAGCCACAGCTTCACTAAGCCACACTAACAGTAAAACAACAATAATAATAATAATAATGATTAAATTCAGCAACGCATAAAAACTTGTAGAACAGTAATAGTGGTGGTTTTGCCATTTTTATGAGGCACTAATCTAGTTGCCTCATAAGGAAGCAGATTATGGTCTCATAAAACAGCACAATGGAGCTATGGTATAATGACTTTAGTAGGTACAGCAGCTTTACTGCAGCTCCTCTCTCGACAAATTGTATGATGTAGGATGATACGTATAAATATAAAATCAATCTAAATTTTATTTGATTGTGATTTCTACCTCATCAGGTCAGAAAGAGATCACAAGAGAGCATGAAGTAGCAAAGACAAATGTGAAATCCCAGCCTACAATAAAAGACAAGATAACACTTTCAGCTGCCTAACTGTAAAAATATTTCAGCAGATGCCCAGAACACTAAAGGTATTTACACAATTCATACAAAGTAACAGCTCTAAAAGCAAGTCGCCAGCTATACAATAGCAAATAGTAAAAAGGCAGAATTAAGTAAATGGAAATACCCCTTCAGAAGCTGTCATTTATATCACACCACATTTCTCTGTATGGAAGAATATTAAAAACATAGCTTTTAAATTACTATATTGCACATTTTACACCAGCCATGGCAAAAGGTAAAATAAGAATTTTCCTTGATTTTATATATTCTTTTCTGCTTTGTGATATTGCAAAGGAGTAATTATACATATGTAATTTTATATTTTTACACAAAATGGATACTGACAGAACAAGGCTCAGTTTCCTAGTTATTTACAGTACCAAGACTGTTAAATAATATACAGTGACTGTATGTATTTACCAAGAGCCTGATACAATGTTCAAAAAGTCCACTGGATGCCTTTTTGCATCAGATGATACTCATATGACCTCATAGTATGGCCTCTATTTTTTGTGTGATTTTGAATTTAAAGATCGGACAAAGACCTGCTTTAATTTTAGTGGTTGTATAGTATGTAGTGGTGTGAAATCCAGGTCTTCAATTGCAGTGCCTCAGTTCTAAACACCACTGCACTTCTAAATAAAACCTGAATCTCTCTGATCACCCATGATAGGACCGTGAAATTTGAAGTTACTCCCAAATTTTTTCAAACTGCTCATTGGACTTACAGTTCTATTTCAGAGCATTTAAAAAGCAGTTTGGAGGAATAGTAATAGAATAGTTATTATTGTGCAGTACTTCAACAGCACTGCAATTTTTGGCAGCATCTTATGATGTACAGTTCACAGGTATACAAATATCCTTGCAAAATGAGCCCTACCTGATTCCATTTAAATGTTGCTTTGAGTTTTGTACTCTCCTGCTGCTTCCAAAAATCATTTCCCTTATACCTCTTCCATGGTTGTGTGGCAGGCCCTCATACAAGCCATGATAAAGTATACCTCTCCACCCCTCCATACTGCTAAATTACAATTTGTATTCTAGGGTTAAGACCTTTAGGTGTCAGAAGAACAAAGAACAGTACCTTCTGTGAAGAGTCTATAAACTGAAACCTAAGTTTTGCAAATTTCAGGTATACCTTGGTAATGCACAATCTGGTGCTCTGAAAATGGCCTCTCAGGCAGCTGAAAGTGCTGCAGGTTTATTGTCATACTTATTTTCACAGAATCACAGAATGGCAGGGGTTGGAAGGGACCTCTGGAGATCGTCTTGTCCAACCCCCCTGCTTGAGCAGGCACACCCAGGGCAGGGGGCACAGGAACGCACCCAGGCAGGTTTTGAATGTCTCTGGGGAAGGAGACTCCACACCCTCCCTGGGCAGCCTGTGCCCCTGCTCTGGCACCCGCACAGGAAAGGAGTTTTTTCTTATATTGAGGTGGTCCTTCCTGTGTTCCAAATTGTGCCCATTGCCCCTTGGCCTGCCATTGGGCACTACTGAAAAGCGTCCAGTCCCATCCTTTTGACACCCGCCCTTCAGATATTTATAAATATTGGTAAGATAAGATTTTCTGCCCACACAGCTGCTGCTGTAGAGATAACTTCTATGGAAGTGGGCATTGCTGTGCTAAATATACCAGCTGTTTCACCTGGTTTGCAGGATCTCATGGATGCTCTTTACCTGGACAGTTAGAGATGGAGAGATACAGGTACACATATACATAGTGAACAGCTAATTTGTTTCCCTTTTCCATGGCTTTGTCCCAGGAAGCTCCATTAGTCCACTGCTACCTTGTCTGCTTTCAGCTACACTAGTAACAACCATTCACCTCTTGTCTCCTTGTACTGACTAATTTTGTCTTCAGACACAGAACTTTTTTTAATAGCAGCATGAAATTTGTCTAATGAACCAACTGAAACAGCAACCCAACTAGTCCTTTAGATTACAGATGTTTGCGAGCCCTGCCTCCAGAACTGTGAGGTGAGTAAGAGAGAGATGAGTAATATCTGGATTTTTGGAGGGGCTGAATATGACAGTTCAAGTAGATTTTAGCAAGGCTTTTATTTACTCAGCCTTGCAAAGAATCAGCTTAAAGGCACTGTGATAGCTACGGTCACCTGCTACAGGAATTTACTTCAAAGTTTGGGGTTTTCTTATGCAGCCCCCTCTGTCGCTGCAGGTAAGAGCCAAAGTGATCATAAATAAAAATGATAAGTGACAGCTAGGAAGGAAAATTTCAGACATTTTGAGGGTCTCATACTGAGCAGCGTAATGTCAAATAGCATTGTCCCTGGTGAGACTGGGGGAAACAAGACTTCCTAGTTGAAACTGGGCATGGTAACAGCTGTACATGCAGAAGACCTGGAGGAACAGAACAAAATGCATCAGGAATGCAAGGGCCAAACCTGTAGGATGTTAAAATGCATGTATCTACCAGAATCAGAGATGTAAATAAAGAAATACGGCTGTTAGCAAATAGAAATCTGTTAAATATGTATATGTCATAAATGACTAAAAGAGTACCTAAAGATCTTTGAGTTTTAGCTGCTAGACTCTCTGCCTCTCGTCCCCTCCTTTCAGTTTCTTCCTCTTTTATATAATCAGAAGTAAGGATACTTGGTCTGCTCAACATGGTGTTATTGCTGTGGCTTGCAACAACCAGGCAGCTGTCTAGCAGGAGAATAAACTGACACAGAAGCAAAGTTATCTTACTTTTATGTAAATTCCATCTTTGACCTGTATGCAGCTGGCACTGCATATTTTATTGTGTTCACTGGGTTTTCATTACACCCTTTGTCATTTGCTGAAAGGTATTTTAACTTCATTTAAATCTCCTTGTGCCTCAGAAATGTCAATAAATGTCATTGTTATCATCAGTTTTGTCCTGGGTTGGCTTTCCTGAGTTTTCTGTCTTTAGATTTGATTAAAATTGGGAAATAAATAGCAAATAACATATTGATTGCAGACTGGGAAAGGTTGCAGATAATTTATTGCCTAGTGAACATGATACAAAGGTTTTTTCTACCAGAATCCTCAGACTAACAAAATTCATTCTGATGGGAAAGAGGGGTTTGTAACTATTCTTTAGTGCAAAGTAGTTTTGCAAGTCTTTGTTTGGTCATCTATAGACCATAAATCAAGTTAAGATCAATGGTCGTTTCCCCGTACTGTTAGTTTAGCAGACCTTAAAAAAGAGGCTATTAGAGATTATTAAATCTGGAATCAAAATGCCTTGCTTACAGGGGGAAAAAAAAGAAAGATCAACAGACCTCATCTGTGAACACTAATCTAAACCATAATTCACTGTATTAGCAGTAATGTAATTATATTGCTTTATCCAGCCTTACAGAAGGGTGACTATTTGGAGCTATGTGTCCTAAACTGACATTTTTTTCATTTTCCAGTGCTGCGTCACTAGCCGAGAGAATGAAAACTTAACCCACCAGCATAAGCTTCTGCACTTTCCATAATAGCAATGAACTCTCAGGAATCTTCCTACTTTCAAACCTTTCCAGGACTGGGAAAATCTGAGGATAACAACGCTGATGAATTAGAAGAAGCAAAATAAAAGAAAACCACTTAAGACATCAGTCAGGTTCTTCAGTCTTTCAGGTTACCTCTCAAAGGGTACCTGATAATGCCCATTCAGTCTAGAGAAGCTCATTTACAATTTCAATTGTAATTACGATTAGAGTCTTTGCCTCTAACTGCTGTCACAAGAGCCCCTCTCCCCACGTTGATCCCTTGTCACTAATGGCAGTGGGAACCGCCCTCTGTGACAATCCTGCCCTGATGGCTGCAGGGCCAACGGTTTCAGCACACGGTATTTGGCAGGAGGGCTGCCTTCCACTTATGGCAGCTCAGGACAATGCCTGATTCACAAGTGGAGGCTCCAGGTATCACTGCAACACAGATAGTGATCAGAAAACAATGTGTCTGGTGGGCTGAAGAATCACCATTATCTTTTATTCCCCTAAAATGTCAACAGTGTTGCTGTTTATTAAGAGTACAGGACAGCTCAAGTACGCAGCTGTTCTACCACACAATAAGAAATCACAGCATGCCAGCAAACCCCAAACGAGCATTACCAGTAACAGAGCTGTCAGTGGAAGCTGGACCCCAACCACAAACCCTCTCCCCACCTTTGAGCCCCCGGGATCACAGTAACTGTTCTGTGGCTCAAATGGACTTACAGACTGGATACTAATGCATGCCATTGATTGTAGCACAGGAGAAATGTATGACACTCTTCCTGAAATATCTGAGACATTTATGGCATTTCCATCTTCTTTGACTACCTGACAATCTTTAATCTTCTCGTTCTTACTGTACTGAAGGTGAGGAACCGGCACAACCCACATCTTCAGAAATAACATTTTGCATCACATGGGATCATTTGCTGAGCAGGTTAAAACAGGTTTTGTGATTACTATAGCATCAAAATCAAGAGACCCTGAATTATTCAAACAGTTCTCCAGAGCGGATAGACCTGGCCCCCTGTATGGTATGTGCAGAGTAGCAGCAATACACAAGCAACCAATGTACTAAAAGGCACCAGTTTAGGCACGTTACCCTTTACAAAGCATGTGTAGTGTCTGTTGCCATTGCCTTGCTTTTTGTAGAAGGTAGCAGTAATACATATCGATAGTTCAATTTAAGAGACAAAGATGAAAAATATTCAGCAACACTGTCATACCTATGTAATATCCATGTAATAACAGCTAATGCACAGTACCTGTCCCTAGCTTCTGATCAGATTTTGCATACATGTCCGCAGTCAGGAAGGCTGCCACTCTAAAGTGACACTATCAGTCAAACAACATACTAATAGATGATTAGTAGGAATACGATGTAAGCCATCCTAGTTGTATTGGAAGACCTGAATTCAGTACCTCTAGAGCATTTGGGACAAAAACTGTACGTGGTAAAATAGGAGAGGATTAACCTTAATAATATCTTCTGAACATTTATAAAGAATAATCTTGTTTTCATCCTCAAACTTTGTGTGCATTTGGAGAACAGAGTTACCATTTATTACAGGAAAAGACTCTTGTAGAAAAGGATTAGCCAGAAGAGCTGTCTCAATGATAACAGGGATGGAAATGAACTGCCTAGAGAGGAGATGCCCTCACGTAAGATATTGAGCTACCTGGAATTTTATTCATGTGTTTTATTCATTTGTAATATAAGCGGGTCTTGGTGCATTTACTAAGAGCCCAGATGGTTGTATTGCTCTTGAGCTACTGTTTTTTTACTAATGTAAAAACAGACATATAGAGCATGTAGGAAAAATAGCCCAGATTTGAAGGTGAGCAATATGGCAAACAGAGCACAGAATCATTCCCAAGCTTCCATTTCACGCTGAACTGTACCATTAGCCTGTGAACCTTAGTTCCCAGCCTCATTGCCTCCGTATCCAGATCCTTTCTTCCACCAGCAGGTTGCTAATGGCATTGCTGTTAAAGAAGAAACAGACTCTTACATCAGCTGAAGTCCTTTTGGAGCAGATTCTATAAAAGTTAAAGAAAAGATAAACATTACTGAAGTGGTTCTGTTTCTTGCCCCAAATTATTCTGACGGTGGCAATGACCTGAGCAGCAAAAGACTACTCATTGTCAGTTGCAATCAACAAGGAAAGATGGACTCTGGAAAGTTATTTAGCATAGAAACATATCTTGTGTTTCCTCTTCCAGCATTTCTAGCCAAGGTAGAAAGGGATTTTCAAGAATATCTAAGCGATTTCAGCAACACAAATTCCACTGAAACTAATGGGACTTTTGCTCCTAGTTGCTTTTCACTCTCCTCATGAAGTCTAATGCATTCTTTTCACCAGATTCGTACCTAGATTACAAATGTCGGCAGCATTTCCCAAGGTACAATTAGATTTAGTAGCTTCCTTCACTGCCTAAATATTAATACAGTCTAGCAACTCGGAAAGATTAAGTCCAGATGCACCAGTTTCATGCCCTGACCACTAAGCTGCCCTCAAGCATTTGTACATGGGGGAAGAGTATGTCAACATCTATGAGAATGAAACCTCACTGGTACAGGCAGTACATATTACTCATAAAAAAAAACAGAGCATGACTACTAGAACTTAATTTCTATGGAGCTCACATATATCTTGAACCACTACAAATTAGTGTAAGACCGCTAACTGAAAAGATAAGCATAGAAAAATCTTGGGATAAGGGATTTTTACATGAGTATTATTATTCTGTGTTTCCACTGCAGCTTCCCGTTCTTTCCATCATTGTGCTTCAAGCAATGACAAACCCTTTCACCTTAATAATGGGATGTTTGAAATGGTACGTGGGGCAGGGGAATGTGTAAATATAATTTTTTTTTATTTCCCATGGCACTCACTTAGCAATGATTCCATGACACCATATCTACGCACTGAGCAGCATCTGTATTTTAAACTGTAACATCACACCACTTCAAAGCTAGAATGGATTTGCTCCCTACACTCCCGATTCTCTGTTAATGTCTGCTGCTGACACAGAGGCAATGCCAAGTCAACTGACTGAGCAAAGTGTTGACAGACCCCAGAGATGCTTCTCTGCCCCCACTGTGATGTGAGGGCAAAAGGAGAAGAAACAGAGTCCATTAACAACTTGAGGGGGATGTCAAGGGATTAAATATTGTTCTGAGTTTCAGTATGAGATGTGGAATGAGTCAGAGCTCCAGCTGATCCACTGGGAAGAGAGAAGCAGGCTGCAGAGATAGATAGGGAGGAAGAGGCGGCAGAGGGAAGGTAAGCAAATGACACTGCAGAGAAAGAGAGGAAGCCTGGGTCAGTCCAAAGATTTAGGTACAACTCCTGTTGAGAAGAAACATGTAGTAGAGTTGTCTCACGCATACCCTCTCCTGTGGCCCTTGAAGGGTGCAATTTACACCCTTGCAGTCCCCCCTGTGCCCAGCATCAGGGAAGGACTGATCAGGGAGGCTGTTTCTCTTGGCTTCCCCTTTGCCTATTGCCAGTGGAAAAACCCAGAGCACGGCGAGGCAGCACCTGCCCTGTAAGCAAAATGAAGTCAGCAGGGGAGGAAAGCTGTGCTGTTTATCTGCTTGGCTGAGTAACACAAAGTCACTATTTAGTTCCTCGCGACTATCTGAAGCTCAAAATTCATGTCAGAAAAGGGATCTAGAAAGTCCCTCATCGGGCAGACTATCTTCTAAGGTCCAGATGTGGCAGTGAGCAGAACAACTTTCCTTATACACTTTATTACAGTTAAAAATCTGGTTCCTAAACCTTCTCTGCCTTCCAGACCTCTGTACCGTTTCATTGTTCATTTCACTATACCACCGGGGTTTTTTTGGATAAGTTGCAGTTCAGAAAACCCTTATGCAACCCTGAGCATTGCATAGTTTGCTGAAATGAATCCAACTCATTAATCAAACAGAGAAAAATGCATCATATCTGCACTGTCTTAGTGAATGTCACAGAGTGTGCAACAAAAGAAATGTTTAATTACATTGTCAGTAAGGCTTATTCAGTGCTCCCCATCCTCCTCATCCCAGTATGATGGCAATAATCAAGCTAATCAGGAAGCTGGTGTTTATAAATCAATTAATACATCAAATAATACACTGCTTAATGTGCTGCCTAGAGCAGCTATTATTGGCAGTACATATCGGTTAATTGTTTCCTTCCTACCCTAATGGCTCAGTAGGAATGTATTGGCAGAAGGTATCTCTTGTGTTCATTTTGCTGATCTTGAGGAAGGATGCTGGACTCTCGCTCTTGTGGGTGGTGGGATGAAATAACCAGTATGTGTCTCTGTTTCTCTGCCTGAAGAAAAAACTTGCTCCCTGACACCCTACCATAAGTAGAGTGTTGTTGTGGTTTAGCCCTGGTCAGCAGCCAAGCACTACACAGCCACTTGCTCACCCTCCCCCCACCGGTGGGATGGGGGAGAGAATTGAAGAGCAAAACCCAGGAAAAATAACTGATGCAACCGCTCACCACCCACCAACCAGTCCCCAGAGCAGTGATTGCTGCCACCTGGCCAACTCCCCCCAGTTTATGTATTGAGCATGACATCATATGGTATGGAATACCCCACATTTGGCCAGTTTAGATCAGCTGTCTTGCTGTGCTCCCTTCCAGCTTCTTGTGCATCTGGCAGAGCATGGGAAGCTGAAAAGTCCTTGTCCATTGTAAGTACTACTTAGCAACAACGAAAACATCAGCATGTTATCAACATTATTCTCATCCTAAATCCAAAACACAGCACTGTACCAGCTACTAGAAGGAAAATTAATTATATCCCAGCTGAAACCAGGGCGAGGGTGAAACATGTTCCTTTGCAATGTAAGACACAAAATCAAGGATACTGCACTTCAGACTGCATCACACCCAGCCCCTTCTCCCCGGCAGCATTATCAAGGTCTGCTGAGGGACAATACCAACGCTAACACAATACCAACCTAACAACTGATGCTGTAGGATGTATCTGGCATACCAGTAGGGACCCCACATCTTTCAAGAACTGTTAAATGCATATTCTGTGAAGTAGCTGTGAATAACTGCAACCTGTTTTCTCTCAACACAGCAGCACACCAAAAATTAGAAAGTAACCTCGGATGTGTAGTCACAGAAGAAGTTAATGTCACAGTAAGGTAAAGGACCTTATGGAGCGCTGTCCATCAGTCTCCTATTTTAGCCTTGCTCCTTTTCCTGGGGTTCACTTCCTTTCAATGTCTGTACATAAAACACAGACTACCAACCAAGATCAAACTTGATTGGTAATGAAACTTGACAATACAAGTTGTAAAAGTCTATCACTGGTATAAGATATTGTCTTGCCTTTTCTCCTCTAGCGCAATGTGCAAAAATGACCTGCAGTTTTAAGCAAAATGGTAACAAGTTTTGCACAAGAAATTTTTCACACCACCACACACTTGATTCTTCAGCATTAGTTAGTGCAGCTGTCAGTGACTACTGACATAGTCGGTAAAGCATAGCCTTGCTTTAAAATGGCACAAGAGGTGAATAATCCATTCAGGTTACAACAAAGGATTTTGGAGGGACAAAGTCCATCCTGGACATGAACTAGAATATTGTGAAAAAAAAAGAGACTTTTTTCTTTTTGGGTTTTGGTTTGTGGGGTTTTTTTTGTGTGTGTTTTTTTGAGGGGTGTTTTTTTGTTTTTGTTTTGGTCTTTTGTTTTGTTTTGTTTTTTGTTGTTTATTTAATTATTTGTCCTTATATACAGAGAAAAGAAACAGCACTGGATAAAAATAGATTTGTTTAGTTCCAATCGTCACCTTGCTTTCATATTTCCTTTTTCTGCCTTCCCTTCCTGAAGTGTGAAGACACCATCTTGACTTTCATTACTGTTAAAAAAAGGATAAATAAAATTTTTTTCTGGTATAAGAGGTTATTACAGATTAGCAATTAAGTTCTAATTCTACTTAGCTACAGAATTGTTCTAGTTAAATTATATTACTTTGAGCATTTGACATATCAATCCATGGGCTTTCTATACAATCAGAGTGCAATAAATCAAAGTAATTTGCTGCTATGTTACATGCAGACACTTATGTGAGGGCTTGATATCTTCAACTTGCCACAAAAAGTTTTGTACCTTTGTACATACAAAAATTATATAATAGTATATGGAAATAATTTGCCTAATTTTAAATTCTGGGAAATCTGAGTTTCCACACATACCTTACAAGAGACTATGTCTTTATAGATACCTCTTCAATAAGAATCAGCAAGTCAGAGACAAACATAAAACAAAGTAGCAACAAGATATTAATAATGAGCATCCTCCACACAAAAAATGTCAAAAACCCAAAACAGCAAATGCAGAACAGGTAGCGTTGTAAACCCAGTCAGCCCAGAAAGTCCTCAGATGTGGAGAAACTGATTCCAGCCATCACCAGATAAGGTATTAACTCTGAACAACATCTTTATTAAGTAAGGCACTGAAGAAGAGGAATATATACCGCAATGTACTAGAAAACACAAATGGGGAAAAAAGAAATTCTGGAGCTGTGAAAGTGGTGGTGAATGTAGAATGGATGATACTTTAAAAGGCTCTCTGTATTGACTGAGCACTGCTTCAAATGAATGGAAAAGAACTCTCTAGCAGCGGAGGGAGCTGAGCTAGTTCAGTGCTCAATACCTTTGATAAGCTCTCGCTCTGAAGCATGCAAACCCCAGCAGCTTTCAGACTTGCAAAATACAATGATTACATGTGTTTCCACTATCCAAAGTCCTGGGTTTTCAGTACTGGTGCAGTTTGCAGTAGCACTTATGTTTTTAGTGAAAGATATTTGCCAGAGAATCCTTTTTGTCTCAGGTTAACCACATAAATACAAAACTATTTGAAACATACGCATCCTGTGCAATCTCAACACTGGAAAGAGGAACAATAGTTCAAAACCGGAGTAGCATGTCATTCCCCAAAACAAAATGAATGTATATAGTCATGGTTTGAAGCATGATAGTTGGCTTCAGGTTAAATAAATCAAAATAACTCTAAAGCCCCATCACCCACTCCCTGTTGGGAAAACATGTTCTCCAGGACTTTTTTTTTCTTTTCCAGCTGCAAAAACACAAGGTTGCTTTTAATCTAAAAGGAAACTCTTTCACAGGAATGGACTGTTTTGTGTCATGCAGTTTACTTTGTAGTTTTCAATGGATTCAATCCAAAAGAGTTGCCACCTTTCAGAAATACACAAGAGCCTTAAATTATACCAAAAACATTCTGTAGAAGTTAAGGCATACCTATCCCTATGCCTATACCTATGCCTCAGGGCTGATACTACCTGCTGTGCAGGTGAAGAGGAAATTTTACACAGACATTTGCCTTAGATATCTTGACCATCTGACAAGGTCTAGAAAGAGTTCCTTGCTCTTAAGGCCACAATTCAGCGAAGAAAATTCATTCGCTGGAGCATGATAGCATACACAACCAGAAATATTCTGCTCTTTTGTGAACTTTTCATTAATGGACTTCATGGAAGAGAATTTCCCAACTCTGGAGTTGCAGCTCATACTCAAATACACTGAAGAAATACTGGAGAAGATACTGGTCATGATTCACTGATTGCCTCAGAGCCAAGACATGGCACATTTCTGGACAGGAATGTGAAAGAGTGCTAGCAACGCAATGCTGAAGAAGGAGAGCTAACAGAGGAGAAAAGGAATTTGCCATATATGATATTTAGGATGAGAAGCTGGAGAAGGACAAGGAATAAAAATGCAAAGAGAAATAAAACTAGTTCCAGCAAATGGAGAAAGGGATTACAGTAAGCAAGATTAAGGAAAGAAAAGACTGAAAATAAATAAAGGATTGCCATACTTAACTTAGCAGGACTATGGGCACCTGTTAGTAAGCCTGTCGTCAGAAGAAATGAAGGGAACAGCAACATACATTTTACCAGTCAGGGGTTAAAATGGATACATAATGCAAACATAAGAATCATTCAGACTGTGGTCTTAATACTAGTGAATGCTCATAATTTTCTACCAAATTTTATAACAAAATAGTAAGAGATGGGATATGCAGTGAAAAAGTATGCTGCACTGAGAAAGCCTCCCAGTACTGAGGACAAGAAAAGAAAGCATCAGACTGAAAATGGATGTGCCAGTTCTATACAGAAAAGATTTTGAGTGTCATGGATCATTACAGTGCCTCCTATGAGGAGAAGCTGTAATTACACTTTCTTAACAAGCAGAAGATGTAGCAGTCTCCTGGTTGAACTAATAAATGACTTCTGAATAGCTCCAAATCTATCACAGGACTCTTACCAAGCAGCTCCAAACCCATCACAAGTTACTACTGAAATGTGAAAAGGTGAGAGGAGTTTGCTGGTGGAGCCCAGAAGACAGAAAGAAAGAAATGACAGACTGCACTTTCCATCAGCAAGAACCAGTTGACATGTCTCCATAGATGACTACTCAGAGATAAGATCGTCAAACAGTACTACTTCTGATAAAATGGATCAAGTTAATTATACATGGTTGCCTGTTGAAGAGGTTGAAGTTTTGTAGGAGTGGGGGTGGGGGAAACCCAAACCCACAAAAAAACCCAAAACAGAACAACAACAAAAATAGCATGCAATAACACTATCCAGAGGGCCCATGGGGAGTTAAAATCATTTTTATAAGTACAGATTGTTCGGTCTTCAGTGCTTTAAGCCTGTAAAGCGCTATATAAATGCTAAGATTAGATGACTGGTTACACTCCCTATGACACTACTACTTTCTCCATCAGTGAATAGTTATGCCTAAACATTGACTATACAAAATAAGGTGGTTTTTTTCTCCCACTCTCTCCTCTTGCCCAGGTAAATATCCAGACATACTTTTCAAGAGCATCATCACCTCTCTGTGAAATATCCATTTAGTGTGTTTAAGGCACTAAACACTCACAATTACAATTATTGCCACAGGGAAAAAGACATATTTTTTGTTGTTGTTTTCATTCTTATTACTTTTATTTTTCTAAGTGCTCCTTCATATGGAGAAAGATACAAATAGGAACTGTCTCTGTACTTTTGATTATCTGCTGTTGTTACAAGTGCTCTGGGGATGTTAACTAAATGCCTTTGTAATGCCTCCTGTCCCTGACCAAGGGTATTAACCTAGCAGAACACACATTATCTTCTGTGTCTCAGATTTGGAAAAGTGGTGCTAATGCAACTTTTACTCGTCCTCATTTTTTTAACACTATTTCTGTCCCCTCAGAAGTGAGTTATTGAAAGATTAAGGCCAATGACCATCATATGTCTATTTTGTGAAGCTGAAAAAAACCCACAAAGGATCCTTGAACATAGCTCCCTTTGACATCTTAATGCGATCTTTACTGTTAAGTTTCCTAACTCATTTCCTATGCAATAGATGTAAGATTTTTACGAAATTCCTAGCTTGTTTTCTACAATACATGAATGACAGCATATCTTAAGTGCTATGTCTGCAGAGTGTAAGCTCCAAAGTGTTTTTCAAGTAATCATGAAATCTAAAGTGGGTTGCTTACCATGGCTGAGTAATGTATTCTAGAGATATGAGTGCTTTTGTACATTTAACATTGAGATTTTCTCTTTGATCTCAGCTGTCCTGCTTAAAAGCATCCTAATTCTGAAGTTTTATAGCTCATCCTGAAAGTTTATCAGGAAAAGCTTTCATGAAACATACTCATACGCTTAAATATACCACATATTCGTACTTCTTCCTTTTGGTAATCATCAATCTTTTCACAGAATCACAGAATCACAGAATAGTAGGGGTTGGAAGGGACCTCTGGAGATCGTCTTGTCCAACCCCCCTGCTTGAGCAGGCACACCTAGAGCAGGGGGTCCACTCCTTCATGACATTTTCTATCAACTGTCACATCTCTTAACTGTGCTTCAGATAGCCCATTTAAAAAACAGTCACAGTCTTCCTAAACTGTTGCGACTTTTGCAGCTTATTTAAGGTAATAAGTAAACAGGAACAGAAAAATGCTTGCCCAACAATTTTATACATATCGCAATACTTTGCCACTATAGAAAACAAGATAGTTGCAACATTTTCAAAATGAAATCAGCTCTGACAAAAGCAAATTAACTGTTTTTAATGAACAAGGATCATGCCAAAACTACAGTAAATTCAGGGTAACAGAATCCACATTTCAAACTTTTCTCTCTACTTTTTTAAATGGTAATGAGTGGATTGACATACTCCTCAGAGGAACAGACTTCTGAACACTGATAATATCACCGGCAGCTGAGCAGATTCTTTCACTAACTACTTGAAATTGCTTGAACACATAGGGTATTCCTTTGCTAGTGCTGACAGTAATGAATACCTGGTTTTGCACAGCTTCAATCACATGGGGGAATCGCATTTTGCTGTCTTCAATTTTCAGCTGGTAATCTCATGCACAAGTGTATTTAACACCCTCTTGACTTGTACCAGAACACCCACTAATATCTTCTCAAGTGCACATTTTAGAATCCTTGCATTTGAGGACTTCACAGATAGGGGGTAAATTGCAAGGATTTGCCTTCTAAAGGTTTATCAGAAGTGCTGTTACCCCCTACATGCGTCTCTCTCTGCCCTATACACCTAGAATTACAGGATCTATCATAAATCTTAATTTTCTAGCCTTCCTCATGGAAACAGGTCTTGCATCTGGAATGCAATACATAGCTTCCTGCGAAAAATTAACATCTTTTCCTCCCCATCACCACCCTGTGCGTCTGTGTGTGTGTCAAAAGAAATAAAACAATAAACCTCGCAATATCTGGTTTAGTGGCTAAACGTAGATGTTCAGCCACTGAAGTTTTCACTGCTGTTACGAATGAGCCAGGGTTGGTAACTTTCAGTGACATGTGCAACATTTCATAATATGGATGGATCACTGAAACTGCAGGCCTGTCTTTGCCACGAGAACTGTAATGACAGTTTGCATGGGCTCTAGGATCTTGATGACACTTTCAACTCCTGTCAAATCACCTTCAGAAAAATCATGAGGTCTTATCCATTTCTCCAGACCTGTTTTGACAATAATGTGGCACTAATAGCTGGTTATTGCCCTACCTATCTAGATAACATGTCATAACTTTGTTGGAACATCTGTTATTAATTTACATTAGGAAACAGCCAGGGGGAGCTGCTTTTTTTCCAGCACAGTATTTGCTGTGTGGGCACTTTGGAAAAATGATGCAAACAGTGTTCACCTGGTGCACATTTAGGCTCTTTTCAGTGACTGAACTGAGAGCATGTAAAGCATCTAATATGAGAGGACAGCTCTGCTGCTTTAATTGGAGTCAACTTGTTAACCACATTATCTGTGGTAGCAGATGGGTTCTGACAATACTTTTTTCAAGTCCTACTGAAATGCAACACTAGTCAACACATGAGCAAGGTTGTGATCATTCAGCTATCAGAATGATCTGACTTGTTCAACTATCTCTTTTGAAACACAAAGTCTTGATCTGATGTTAGCTGGTTTTGAAATATTTTGTTATTGTCACTCAAGATACTGTGGCCCTAGAGGTTATAAAAGATACATCAGAAGCTTCTCATGTGCTTTGGCCTTTGATTTCTACACAGGCTTATAAAAACATTTGCAAATTGTTCCTCCTGGGAATGTAACACTTTGACTGAATTTTATATATAAGCGTCCAAATGTTTTCTTTCAACCACTGAACACAGAAGCAAACACGATAAAGGGTTTGTCTTTGTTGTCAACTTCACTCTGCAGTTCAGTCCTAAGTTCTGGTACCCCACTTGTCCAAACTTTATACAAGTAAATTCAGTTCTAGGTTCTCTTTTGAAGTCAAGCAACCAGTTTCCACCAAAACAAAACTGAGTTGTTCCAAATACTTTGCTCCAGGGACTGTTGCCTATATTGCATTGTGCTACTTTGGTTCTCCTCACCATGTATAGTCCTCCAATACTAATGCAGCATCTTCTGCATCCAAAAATATCTCTATACATTTTCCTGTTGTGTTCCAAAGAATGCAATGTGAACCCTTGGCTTTCATGCTAGAACAAAAATACTTATTTTATAGGCTGTTCTAACATTATTTCAGGCATTTTGAATTAGGCAAGAAACCACACTCATATAAATAACCTTGTTTAAAGTGCAATGGTGGGGACCAGGGGAGGTCTGGATCAAGTGCTAAGCAGTGCTGAGACACCCTTAGATAGTGTGGATGCAAGCAATTCTGCACCATTTTGTCTAGAGCCAGAATTATTTCCTGGGATGGAGGACTGTAGCAATGCAAGTATAACGAAACACAGCAGTAGATTCTGTAATGTGGCCACATGATGATTTCAGTTTACCTGACACCAACATTAGAAAAACTGTGTGTATGGATTTACACTATCTTTTTACTTTGGGATTCACCAGCTGCCTCCAGTCTGCCTTCCAGAGCAATTCCACATTTTTCTCTTCAGAGGCATCATTACCGTATTGCTGGCTTTAGAACTCATGTTGCCATAGCAAACATTGCGCATTGTCTTGTTATTTTTTGTGCTTTGAATGCTTCCGTATACAATTATTTCCAAACTAAGGTATTTGCATTCTTAGGACTGAAATGGTGCCATGGATCTTTGAATTATGATTGCAGCTTGTTTCAGCTAAACCACTTTTTGCATTTGACCACTGTGGGAGTACATACTGGTTGCTACGATGCTCTGGTTGGCAAGATACTTGAGGGTCAGTTCTAGAGGAGATAGATGGTGGGAAATGGGGCCTCCCAGGGCACTTTTGACAAAGAACATGGCAGGAGCTTTTGTAACCTATCAGAGACAGCAGGAGACCTTGGGAAACACACAACAAATATATCCAGTTCAGCATGCACACAAGTCAACCCTCCTCAACTCAGCAAGAGTCAATGAATTTAACAGGAGGTTAAGTACCTAATCAAGTGCATTATCATGTGCTGAATAAACTGTGAACAGTGAACGTTTTCTCTGAAGCTAGTAAAGCTACACATATTTTAATAGCAGTAAACAAAGGAAGAAAAGCATTTGTGCTTTAGGATTTCCTAACTTTATAAGTCCAGAAAATTGTTCTTTTCTTATACTGACTAGAAAAGGACCACGTTATCTTGTACAGAGCCTCAGGATCTGCCAATTCTTTGTAACAAAACCCAAGGAAATGTGTAAACATCAGGCATCTTAATCAGCAGTGTGTTCCCCTTCCTTCCCCCAAATAGCTCTAGTAATAATAATTTCTCCAGCTACTCACTTAATATGCAGTGTATTATGTACCACAGAACAAGTAGAGTGGTCTGCTTACATGAATGAGAGCAAAAAAACTCACCTGTGTTCAGTTCCTGTTAACTGTGGTATATTGAGCGGGAACACAACTTAGACCTAGTCTAGGTGCTATATTCCAGGGTCAGACAATATTTTAGAGATGAACGTGAGACTAGGAGGCAACACCTTTTTCCCAGTTCAGTGTTTTCAAAGGTCTTGTGTCATCTACATCAGCTCTAAACACGACTAGTAAATTCCTAACAAGTAAAAATGAAAATGTGTCAGCCTGAGCTTACGCCATACATCACAGTAAAATACTTTAGATGATCTTCATTCTTTTTTGTTTTATTTCCAACTTTTTCTGTGGTGATTTTTCTACGTATATTGAGTACAAAACCTGTTTTTCATCACTGTTGTGGTTTACAAAATATTATGATTGTAAAGAGCACCTTAAATTAGTATCTAAAGTTGTTCAGCTGATGATCTGAGCTATTTCTGGAGGGAAATTTGTTATACAACTTTGCAAGTGACCCATAAGGATTTGTGTGTCTCTTAGGAATTGACATGATCAAATAAAATTGCGATGACAGCTACATACAAGTACCTTCCTTTGCCTAAGAATGGATGCATAAATGCCTGGGATAGATCCTTAGTTTCACATTTATTAAAATAATCTAAATTATTGTAGAATTCTTGGGGGTGGGGTGGGGGGTGGGAGGGGAAGGCTCCACTTACAATCACTTAGCTGATTTCTGCACAAACTCCTTGATGGCATTAGAGCCTTGTCACTTAATTGCCCCTGCCTTCTATTTCTTTTTCATGCTCTCCCATTGTCATAGATGTTAAAAGTATTTGATATTCCTTGTCCGTAATAACAATTTACTGTTGAGAAGTTGGCATTATGCCAGGAGTCAGATTTATTTTCTTACTGTATATAATTTCTTGTTAGTATTACAATTTTAAATAAAGATTTAAAGATTTCCACCCTCACAGTGGAAACAGTTGCTGGGGATTTTTAATGTACTGAAAAGGCTTTGATAGCGCTGTGGTTACCTGAGTAGCCACAGAAAAATGGCCAAATTGAAGGCTGGTAGCTAACAGGAATAATCAAAGATGGACAAAAGAAAACCCTCCTTAGCACTGATAGATTATTTGTTTGCAAAAGAGAAAACAAGGATATGGGTAGAAAATACAATTTTAATAGAGGGTTAGTTGAGTGCACTGCAGCAAGGAATTTGAGTGTAATGCAAAATTGCATATTGTTTCACTTGGCTTCCACATGCTTTCCTGCCATGCTAATGAGGAAAATGTCTTTAAAATACCAACAGAGAAATATGAGTTTGTACCAGAGAATTAGATTTTGGATGCAAGGTCATAGAATTTAGGTCACACAGTCCAGTGCACAGAGCAGTGCTGATAAATTCTGACTGAGGTGGTAATCAGTTAGGATGAAAGGAAAATAAAGAATTAAGGAAAACAACAGTTTTCACATGGCTATAGTGCACTAAACAGCTTCTATACTCAGATGAAATACAAATAGTTTAAAAGGAAAGGCAACCTGCAGTGTGATAGCCATTTAGCCAAATGCTCTGAAAGCTAAAAGGCAATGTTCAGATCCTTTCTGTTTTAATAAATATCACTAGTATGAAACGTAGGAAAAAGGATAACCAGGTGAGACCTATATATCCTTAAACTAAAGAGCTCAGATATAAACTAAGCCACCATATTACAGACTGTAGGGTTTTCAGACTGTAGAGGTTGCTATTTACCAATATCATGCCAGAATCAAAATAAGAATACTGATTTCCAGAAAATACATCTGTATTAAAATCCTGGGTTGAATCTAGTACAATCAATGTCCTGCTATTGTTTTCCATCTTTGTACAAGTCTTCCTGTCTCACATTCTTACAGCCTGGGCCCTACAAGCTTAAGTATAATTTGAAATAGGAGGTATGATGCAGCATTGGCTAAAGCTGCTGAAATTCTTTTCTGCAAATAAGGATTTTATCAAATAGCAGAGCCTCAACCAAAATATATATCAAAAGCATGTTGTTTTCAGAATGAAATACTCACATATTCAAACCATCCTAGTCTTCTAAGGTAATTCTTGTTTAAAAATACTTCAAAATAATTGCTTCATCTTAAGCAAAAAAAACAGTATGTATTAAATTAATTCATTATTTTCTTGAAGACATATAATGTAAAGAATAGCTTTATGTTCACCGTTGGCATGCTGGCAGTGCATACAAGCAGACAGGCTGTGTTGAAGGTAGAGGAGCAGCACTTCTTTTAAATCCTAATGTGATGTGATCTGAAAATTCAGCGTTATGTTAGGGCTTAGTATGATAAATAACAAATGCTCTCAATCTGACTACAGGAGCTTGCCCATTTTAAGGCTGGGTAATGCAATGACTCAGTTTCCTTCCTTGCCAAAAGAAGCTGAGTTGGTGGGCTGTATGAACTGTCTCTTCAAACTTCCTTTTTTCCTACAAAGACTAATTACTTTTTATTTAAGTATTTAAGCTTGGATGGGATTACTTGTTATTTCCTGGTTCTACTTTGTTTATACAAAATAGTACCTTATTTCAAAGTCAACACAATTCAGCATACATTCCTATTTTCATCAGCATCCAAGTCCCCCCAAGAGTTCAACAGTCCTTGTAGTCTGTACCAATCCTTCACAATTCCTTTGGGAACCCTTCTCAAAAACCTATTACAAATGCTTCACTCAGAGAAAAAATTCTGTGTAGTATTTTTTGGCATACATTTCACTGTGGCACTTCCAAGTGCCACACAAGGTTGGTGTCATCAGTCTGTGAATGCTTTTATAGCGCCAATGACCAAGATATGATGTCAGCTTGTCTTATGTACCTATATGTGCTCTGGCAGCATCATGAAGCAGATCCTGTTCCTACAGACATCTACATATTCCAGCCCCACTTTCTCTCACAAAACTACAGCTTGGATCAGGTTGGCTGGTCCTCAGCTCCTGTTACTCCTAAAATGGACAATTGTTTTGTAGCAATAATTTGGTAAACATGCCACAGACCAAGCTGCCAAAAACTCCACAATAACAAAAGTTATATCACTGTCCCCGTACAAAGTCACCATGAGGCGAGTTAAATATAACGTATAGCCAGAGCATAGTAACAGGAAAACAGTTTAAAGGTAACATGCATTTGGCACTGGCCAAAGACACAGCCAGACTCTGCTGACTCGCTCTGCCTCACTCGTTGCCCAGGGAGTAATTTTGACGGAAACAGTGCTGTGAGTCACTGCAGAAGGTGTTATTTATCATAACTATTTGCAGGAGACTGAGGATCCAGTTTGAATAAAATGTCTGATTTGCATGTTTAATGTATGATAGTTTATATTTTAAGTTATTAATGAGTGTGCCGATCTGAAGAAAGAAATTTGCTAAATATTTAATGTTAAACAAGCTTTGGTTAAACAAACTGGAACAGAAGAAATTTCTGAAGTTGCAATCACAGCATTTTTAAGCCATGGGTTTATCAATATTCAAATATATGTAGGAGATGTTTGGGAATCTAAAACCATATAATGATCTTACATTTCTATAACACCTTTAATTCAAAAGGACATAAAAAAGTTTAACAAACTGCAGACAAGGATTGTTTCACCTATCAATCACTAAAATGCAGACATGGCTGCAATGAGTTTTGCAAGTGCTTTAGCAGCGCAGAGGATCACTGCACAAAAATATAGGAAAAAAATAAAGAATGCTGCAGCTTCAGAGACTTGGTATCAATGGGATTTAACCCTCAAGGTTTATGAACTCATACTGGCATATCTGCAACTTTAGGTCCCCACATGATTAAAGAAAATATGACGCACAATAAATTGAGCAGCTCAAAAGCAACTAATCAAATAGGCAGAATACTGTGGTTAGCCTATGACTATATTTCGAAAAGCAGGATGAGACTAAGCTCAATATTCCTTCATTGAAATCTGCTGATAGACAGTATCTTGGTAACAGACATAGTCTGTTGTTCTGGTCATGGTGCGAAGTATTGAGTCCATAATAATCCCACAAAACAATGATATTTATCAAGTCATCAACAATGCCTTTGTTTTCCTTGCCCATTTATTCACCCCAAAAGACCTGCTTCTTTAGATTATGAGACGTGATAGAACAATATCCCTAGGATATTGGTGCATAAACATTGCCATGGCTCAGTGGCACCCATGGCCCCGAAGTGCTTGAGCAGAATCCTTACAATCAGCTGGTAAACCAGAGACAGAATGGGCAAAGCAGGAATGGGTGTTCACAAACTATTGCTTTTTCAGCAGTTTTGCTGAATTCCACTGGATTTGGTTCAGTGTCTAATTAGGTTTGACTTTTTGCCGTTTGAGGCATTTTTGATCTTCACTGAATAGCACTACAGCTCTGTCTTTAAGACTATATGGATTCCTGTTTAAAACTACACAAACAAACCAATGGTGCAGTACATTGCACAAGCAATGACGAAGTAAAAGCACCCACTTCTTCGATCCTTGCCTTGAGGAACGCTGACAGGGAACTAACTGGATGGCAGTCCTTCATAACGTACCCCAATTCAGTTTTGATTCTAGTGGGCCTACTTTTACCTCATTCACGAGAGAGTCATGCAGGACTTTCCCTGCTTCTCAGCACTTCAATGTGATCAGTTTATACATTTCACGTAATGATGCTCAAATTGCAAAATTCTGGTGCAGTCCCTTTAGCACAGAGCACATCCTTGAACACACTTCTGAAGGAGACCAGTCCTCACCGGGTTGTAATATTAGGTTGACATTTTAAAAATATTTTTTCCTAGCATTCTGAATCTTTCACTCAGTGGTGCACCCAGTGCCACCTGCCCCAGCAGGGACCAAGTCCATGCTCCTGTCTCAGCCCAGCTACCCAACAGTGTTGCCTTTGCACCACTCCCAGAGGAACTAGATGGTGAATATTCAGCCTCTTCAGGCTGTATTTCCCATTCCGGTGTTCTAACCACAACACCTCTGCATAAAAGGGGAGCCCTAGCAGAAATCTGATGATATGCGCACAGACATAGCCTGGTTCTCAGCTCCCATCAGTAAAATGCAGATAACCAGGAATGTTCCATGCTATTCAAGTTTTGTGGAGGTTACTGTGGTAGAGAATAGGAACTGCTCAGACATCATAGTAATGGGGGGATCATATAGGCATGTTGAAGAGAGAAATACAGGGTTGTTCTTTCCTCCTGACTGTCCACCTTCCTATGACAACTGGATGTACTCAGTAAGTGTAACCCATGAGAAAGGCAGAGAAAGTGGCTAGCCAAGCTGGAAATAGGCAGCTCTATCCTGCACTCGAGTTTACAATTTTATGACAAATTGGCAGTCTAGTCAGCCAACCAAAGAACTGATGAGTCAGTGCTGTCTCTTAAACATGCCCTCATAAAAAGCCAGAGTGAAGTATCCTGATACAGCTCATGTTTCAGAAAAGTTAGATAAGAATGAATCAGCCTTTTACCCAGTCCTGCTGGGAAAGGAAAAAAAAAAAAAAGAGTGTTTACCAAACTGCCAAAATGGAAAATTCCTTCCCAGCTGCAAACGTGACAATTATTTTGGCCTTTATGCAAAAAAAGGAGGGCCATGTTTAAGTGTGCAATTACATGTGTTGTTCCCAGGTGGTAAAGGACAGGTCCTTCCTTATGTGAAGCTTTCTCAAGTGTGTGGGTGCAGGCACATGTGCACAAACACATGTCCAGGTGGTAGGGTGGCATTCATTATTAAATGCAAAGAACCCTCAAAGGATATAATTAAACAATCCGCTTAGCCACTACTGGAATTTCGCTGGAGGGTTTCTTTTTCACAAAATGAAGGCCTCTGATGGTGACAGATATTGGCTAGGTTGTTCAAATGTAGAATTTTTACATCTTTTAATTAGCTGAGTGCTTTATCAGAACTATTTCGTATCAGTCATCTTCAGTAATTCTATACACATTAAAACTAAAAATTATTAAGTAAAATAATCAGAACTGAAAAAACCTATATATTTCCAATTGCTACCCCAAAGGACTTCTTTTGGTTGCGGTTTTGAAAATCACTACCTACCATGACTGACAGATGGCAAACAAGTCCTCTTCTCATAGTTGAAAGCATGCAACTTCAACTTTGAAAAGTGCTTACTGATGCTGGAGCCTAATCTTTAAGGAACATTTCTTCAGCATGTCAGTGATATGATACAATTAGTTCCTCATCAAAAAGAAATACAGCATGTCAGAATTCAAATTTTATTATTGCAAGGGTTTGATTTAACATCCTGCATACCTAAGCACTGCCAGGCAGCTGGGATGGAACACACTGCATCGAGATCTATCCTTTTTATTAAAAACATATTATACCTTAAGGGAAGTAGGTTTTTCTGTAGGGATTGCTCCACAATTTAATTACAGCAGACTATCCTTTCATTTTATGAGATTCATCGGAGCTCAGGAACCACAGCGTGATTTATATCAGCATATCCCGCCCTGTCAGAGCAGAATGGGTAGCTGTTCTCCATTCAGAGAAATACTATGGTTGGCAAAAATTCTTTGGACAAACTGCAGAAATGACAGTACACTGTTGCCTCCACAAGGTAACATACATCATCCCACTAACAAACTATTACCCACTAGAAACATCTCAGCAACATGTGCTGGCTGGGGGAATATAGCACTTCACTATATCTTCTTTTCCTATACAAGTCAGGCAATGGCACTAAATTTCTAGGGTGGCTTTTTCTTTTTTTTTTTTCCTTTCTCTTTTTTTTTTTTTTTTTTGAGACCATATTTTACAAAAGCAGAAACCCTCAGGAGAACAAACAATCTTTTTGACATCTTTAATATGTTTCTTGTTTTTAAATTTCTTTAACCACTTGTAAACAGTTGTATAACACATAATCTTCTAATTCTTATACAGCCACACACAAAGGGGATTTAAATACTGCTGTATAAACCAACTCAGTTGAGGACGTTTCATACTATTGCAGTCCTCACTTAAGGACAGAAAACGGAATTTAATCTGGGACGTACAACAAAAATAGAAACAAAGTTTATCACTGCAGAAAACATGTTCCTACTTAGCATGACAACCCCATCTTATGAAAGGGAACTGACTACATAGACATGTAAGTCACAAGCTCATATGTGGAGTGAGGAAAAAGGGACTGGCTGAGAGTGGTAAGAAAGATTTTGTTAGTGACGTGGTATTTCAAACACCTGCTAGGTAAAAACCCCACCATTCTTCTCTTACTGCTGGGCAACACTTTTATTAAATCGCCAAAAGATTTCAGAAATATAAGCTGAGGGACCTGAGTCAAGATCACCAATCTTAGCACCTTAGTTCTCTCATGGAGTCCTGCTCTTTTGGCTGGTTGCCTGGTTGGTTGGTTGGCTTGCTTTTTATTCCTCCAAGTACTCCTTGATGACAGAATTATCAGAATGTACGAATATATCAGCTGTCTTGTTTTCTCTTTAAAATAAATTTCCAGCCTAGCCATTCTTAAGAACAAGAAAAAAAAATTACTATCATGCAAACTAGCAACATAAATAAAGAGAAAAGGTATCAAATAGACCAAACCTCAAAAAAATTTTTTTAAAAATCATTCATGTATTTTAAGCTATTCTCAAGATTTTTTAGTATTTGGGATTTGTAAAACTGCTTATTACCTGCCTTACTGTCAACTATTCCTACTATCAAGCCTTCATTTTATGTTCCCAGAAGGAATCATACTCTCTTGTTTAATACTCTGTAGCATACAACAGTTGACAGATGTTGCTGTCTTCCCAGCAACAGTACACAAAGAAATGCTATCTCCCACCCTTGTTTTCCTCAAATGGGGCAGCAGGTTTGCAGGAATGATTACCTTTGCACATCTTCCTTCTCCATACTGAACATCTCAGACAGCATTTTAAGGATGAAACAACAGGAGGAAGACTGAGCGCTAGTTCCTCTGAGCTGGTTTTCTGAAACAAGAAAGGATGTAGGATGCTGCTGTATGGATAGTCTTAGCATAGCCAGTAAACAAGTGCAGAAGAGCCATAGAGAAATATGGTGGGCTGAAGGGAAACCCGTTACTGGGTCCCCAGTGACTGTGGAGAACACGACAGGCACAAAGAGTCCCAATGTCCTTTGGCAACGGGATGTTGTGTGGATGGAAGAATTCCTCTTTTTATCGAGCACAGAGGTTGTGACTGCCCTGACTTGAACAATATATCAGGTTAACATTCCTTTCACCTGTATATACTTCCCCTAAAAACATACATAAGGCCCAAAGGCAGTCTGGCAAACTTTTAAAGTGATCCCAAAGAGGAATAATTCTTGTGAGAAGCTCCCATGACTTCCATTCCTGCAGCAATAGCTTCTCTATATTTGTCCATGGGGGCTATCTGATCTGGAATCTGGTCTCCAAGCAATTAAACTGACAGAGGGAAAAATGATGGGAAAATTGCACACAAGAAAAGGGAAGGCTTGTATCTGAGTGGCTGTTTTGGTATCATAGGTGTTGAGCTACACGCTACTGTCAGTGAGGCAGGTGACATGGGATTTCTCTGGGCAAAGACCATGAAATGATTTATAATTTAGTTAAACTTGCATTATTAAAAAGGGACTCTGTCTCTTTTGAAAGATATTTGTGTCTGTCAGTCATTCTCTTGATTTTACAAGGTACTGGCCTAGCTGGATACCAAGTTATTAAAAAATAATCTTTTTTGTTGTTGTAGTTATTGAACTGATGCTATCAAAAGGACTCTATGATTTACAGCATCTGTCTCTAGGGAGGCTTTAGTCCATATTTTTTTTGTCTCTCCTTTTGATGTACATTTAAATTTGCCATTCAGTAAGATTCTATTTCTCTCTTCCCTTGTGTGAATGCAGATGCTTGAGCTGCTCTATCATTCACCCTATATCAATGTAAAATGGATTTAGGCTGTGGTATATCTTTTTTTCCTGTTTGGAATTTTCTAAACTTATTCTTACAATTAGCGTTTTGGCGACGGTACTTCAACCAAAAAACTCCATGACAGGTTACACAATCTTCTGTGTTTTCTGAAGCTTTGAAAACAATATTTGAATGCTTGGGGCAGTTATTCTGCCTAGTTTCTTTTTACCACTAACCGTGAAAAACTGACACGTATCACACAGTGAAGCATAGTGCACACAGATATGTTTGCACTGACCACTGCAAGGTCTGCAGTTGGAAATGGTGTAACCTCAGCACCACAGCACAGTTAACAGAAAAACTAATCTTATGAAGAGGAAAGGTTTAGTAGTCAGAATGCATATCACAGTTGCTTGTTTTGGGGGACCTGATTAATACCTTTGCATAATGCCATGCCACAAGATGGCTTCTTAAAGCTAGTTCAGGACATGCAATACAAAGCTGTTGAGCTGCCCAAAGAAGTGCAAAACATAACCAATACACACAGTCCATATGTCCTCAGCCTACAGGCTAGACATAGAAGGGAACCAACCATTTACAACCAAATGCCAGTTTGCACTGAGAGCACAGCAGGACTTTAAAAGTCCGATGAGGACCTAAAATGCCTTTAGCTTCAACTCTTGCAGACCTTCACTTTGTTCAACAAAGCGGAGCAGAATTCAATACTACTACATAAAAAAAAAAGGTTTTAAACCTTTCCAGGACTATCACATTTTAAGGAGGAAAGAAATGTCTGCAGAAACTCAGAGAATTGTTGTCTTGCACAGAGACAGTCAGATAAGAGTTAGAGGTCTCCCAAGCTCCTCTGGGCACGACGAAGCTGGCTGCCCAGAGAACTGCTGATTAACAGCATTTTACTCTGCAAGAGGCAGCCCCTTCTGGCTCCCACTTTCTGATGAGTTCCTGTGCCCGGGGAGCTGTTGCGTTTCCTAACAGAAGCTGGCGTGTGCTCCTGTGCAAGCCTGTAGTTCTCATTAAACTCGTAACTACAGCCTCTCCCCTTCCCCCTGACTGAAAGCATTGCTGGCTGGCCACATACTGAACAATCAAATGGGAAGACAGAAGAAAAGCTTCCAGGGAGACATCAGTCATAAAACTTCTAGTTGTGTATTCAGCTCACACTCCTTTCATACAGTATTAGAAACACCAATCTCCGCCCAGTGTCTTGCGAAAGCAGATACACGTGGACCACCAAGAGTTAAAAGGAGACTTCCTATATATTTTTAGCAGCACAAATAAACAGATGTATAGCATGAGCACTGACTATTTTAGAAAGTCAAAGATGAGAGTCAACATTCAGCTTATTTTTGCGCAACCATCCTACCAGTGGACATTAAGTTAGTCTTTAGAGTCAATAATCAGCAACTGATTGGCTGATTGGTAACATCATACACTGTATCAAGCATATAGTGACATCTCATTAACTAGTTCCCAAATCATTTAGGTTGCTTGACTGTGTTTTACATTTTAGAAGGTCCTTGAAACTACTCAGTGCAACAGCAGGCATGCAACTAAGCCCAATATACATGTGTACAAACACAGTTATTTGGCAATGAACCATACCTTGGTGCAGGTCTACACGGAGATGGAATATTCACAGTCAGTGTAGAGGAGCATTTACTTCCAGGCAGTGGCTCCTCTGATCCACTTTCTGTCACTTAGAATGAATCAAATAATTTCTTATACTGACATTTCTCTCCCTGGATGATAAATGGAGTCTAGAAAGCTAGCACAGATCTAGATATTGTAGAAAACTGAAATTAGATGATGTGAAACCCTAATCTTCCCCAACTGCCTACATAGTCAGTGGAGAAAGTCATGCATCTTAAAACAGTCTCTAAGTTAGGCTCACACACTGCCAAGCACAGGTAAATATTTCTTCGGGAGGAAATAATCTAGGCCAGAGAAACAAAGTGAAAAAAATCTTTTTGGAAGGAAAACAGAAAGAAATATTACAGAAAGAAATACTGTAAAACTAACAGAGCACTGCGCCAAGCCTTAGCAAGCTCCTCAGGAAACATTTTTCAAAGCAGTCTCATACCTTTGCTGTAGTCCCATATCAGTGTTGCTGATTTAAAGACAGGCCTAAGATATTAACATGAAAAGAAATCTCAGCAGTTCTTGCCACATTAACAATTAACCCCATTATTAAGTTCAGAATGTCAAGGTCAGTTATTTTGACTGGAAGCAACTGATTCATCTCCAAGATTTGTTTTTTAATCTGTTTTACAGTATTGGGAAATGCAGTAATATTCTGTGAAGCAGGACCAAAACCTATATCTCTTTTCTGTCATGGGAATACCTAGCCAATAGCCTGTATAGTGATGTTCCTGTCATTCTCTTTTTCTCTGTGGCCCACAAATCTCATAAACTTTTCTGAAAATTGGAACAGCTTCACCATGAAGAGTGTAGTGTAGTTTCTTTCAAGAGTAGCCCATAATTGATTCCCCTCAAGGAGATGGGAAATATGGAGTTGGATATGTTCAGGCTGAAAAGGAGTTGAAATTCTTCCACATCTGGTGCAAAAGCTAGGAAAGACGTTTCCCAGCTTTCTCTGATTGGATATCACTGGCTGCAGCAAGTATCATCACCACTGGCAGTGCTCACTCCCGTCTTTGTGTGGATCTGTAAAAAGGCACAAGAGAAGGCTTTTTTTTTCTCTCTCTCCTCTCCTTCCTACATTGCTTCTTTACACTTCCTGCCAGGATAGCCCTTCTCCCTCCCATTACAACTCAAACTGCGGCTATAAGTTCATCCTACTTCCTGCAGCTCAAACTGATGCCATCCTCCTGAAAGGGATCCCCGATCCCATCACAGGAGAAGCCACAGTGTGAGGTGCTACTACAGCCCACAGCAGCAGCCAGCAGCCGACCAGCAGACCAGAGTGAACGGCCCTTGGGCATAGGTTCTCCCAGTGGCAGCCTTCCCTCTGTAGCACAGATGAGAAACTGCATGATGTGCCTATGTGAAGGGGCCCTTTCTGAGTCATGAAGGAAGTTTCTGCATGCAGGCAGGTGTTTCTACAGTCCCTAATCCAGCGCAGACAACATGAAGCTTCTCAACAATGTCTACAACTTACAAAAGACAGAAAATTTTACAGTAACAAGTGGGAAGCTGAGAACGAAAAACCCTATAAAAACTGGGTTTTGGCTTCATGGCTTTAAAACAGCCCTCTTACCTGCCAAATAAAATGGGCCCCAAAAGCACTTCTGTCTGTGGGGGTGGGTGAACATGTGGAGAATGAGAGGCTGAGGACAGTGGGAAGGTGAACCCTGCTTTCTTCCCCACTGAGCTTTCTTCCACCCCATTCATACTTGAGGGAACGCTTCCATTAATACTCATCTACAGAAGATATTGGAGGAAGCAAGCCAGACTGTTCCTCAGCAGGAACTGTCTTTAACAAAGGGAGATCGTTTCTTTACAATACTTTTGCTTCAGGGTTATTTTACTCTGAAACTTAATAGAATATAGCAGTTGTTTTGGTTAAAAAGCCTCAGTGGACTAGAAGCATGACAAAGGACCTGAGAAAGACTTTTGTCTCCTTACTTCATTTAGAAACTTCTAAGTCTGCTTTTCTACTTCAACATCCATTTTAGATACCAATGTCTGGCTGAGCTATTAATAGTTGATGGATTTGGGCTGGGACCAAAACCTATATTCGTTCTCCTTGCCTAAGGTAACAAAGAATTCCTCTCCAATACCAATCACTGCACAGCAACAGCTTCAACAAGCTGATATCAAACTATAATTAATTTAAATTAATAAAATATTAGTTTAACAAAACCAAATAAAGTCTATTAAATATTCTTAGACAATTCAGTAAGTTGTGCAAACACAACATGGAAGAAAGGGTGCTTGGATCGCAAAAATTATTTGGTATGCCTAAAATGCATTGTTTGCATTATCTGACACTGTAGGACTTGCAAAGTGAATTAGAATCTAATCTGTGATCTCCTTTATTTTGGCACTGCCACAATGACCTCCCTAAAGTGTATGGGAGTGAGTGGGATAAGCATCAACTCTCCTTTCCAAAATCATTCTGAAGTTTCACTTTACCTGAATTACAACATCTACTCAGTATTGTGTAAATATATATCCTCACCTTGACATTCATGACAGCACGCAGAAATCACAGCATCAGCACCCAGCCCAAACCATTATAATTCATTGTTTTGATTGAACAGTCTGATTTCTCTGCCTTCACTCACTATATGAGCATGGCTGAGTGCCAGCTGAACCACGACGATGCCTAAGACCCAGGAAGATTATGTGGGTAAAGCACGTACTGCAGCTGTGATGATATAGAGGAAGGCGCTGGATCATGCTGAGAGTCACTTCTGCCACACAGTAATTCAGTAGAATAAACAAACATCTCTTTATCTTAAGCTCTGTATGCCCAGTGCTTTCACAGAGACTGGGGGGAGGGCCGTGTTTGGCGGTTTTTCTTTGGTGGTGCGGGATGGTGCCTTTGCAAAACAAGAGATAAATCCATTCATTTAAAAGACCTGTCTGCATAATTTCTGGAAATGTCATTGGCAACAAAGAAGAGACAAACTGTGCATTGTCAGCACAAACCTGCAAAGCTCTTTCATACTAACAATCACTGTACCTTTTAAAACTTCAAAATTTTCTGATTTCCACCACCTTTTCTCCACTATTACCTTCAGCAATGCATTCACACTCTGCTCGGAACAGACAGTTGCTACTACTGTAAATTTGCAAGCAGGTGATGGTTGGAGTCAACACTATGGAGCCTATACATTACAGCATAGCTACTAAATAAAATGAAAGCAAGGAGATTCTGAGTACAATAGCTACAGTGTCCAAAGGCGCATCGTTTATCTGAATCCAAGGCAACCTTTCTACCGGCTACAAGTGGCTGCTGGCACTTCTCGGCCAGCAGGCAAGAAGGAAGCTATCTACAGAGCAACTATAGCATCGGAAATCAGTGCAAGATACATCCGCTAGCATTTAGGCTGAAGAAAAGACCATAACAGGAAAAGATTTTCACAGTAGGACATTCATATAAAAGTGGGACTACTTTCAAAATTAGTGTTCACCACTTTTGAACAAAATAAGATATTCTTCTGAATAAAGCTGTGATGTTATAGGAATTATGTACTGATGAAATGTCTAGTGCTGAGAAAAGGAGACAGTCTAATTTAACTAAAATTAACAATTATTTTAAGGAGAAACTAATGCAAAGCAAAGAATTGAAAATACAATAAAACAAATATTTTTGAAATGTAAAATAGATAAAAATTCATCCAGGAAGAATCACAGTATTGGATGAACTATGAAGTTCTCAAAAAAAGACGTATCTCAATCTCTGTTTTCGCTAACATTTAAAGAATGACTCATATGTGATCTCCATCAATGCACTGGGCTGAAGGGGCATCTTAGTAGCCACATACTTGTAAAGCACAAATACAAGGAATAGTTGAACTAATAATAAGCAGAGACTCTTTTGGGGAGAGAACCCATCTCTCTCTCAGATCTATATTTTGAAGTTCTCTGCTACTCTCAACTTTGAACACTTTGAAGAAATAACATGCTGTACAGGGTTACAAGGTTATTACATTAGAATAAGAATTTCAATGGCCACTTTTTTACAACAATATTAATAGCATCTATCCATGACTTGGACAAGGGCATAAACATATTTGAATCTGCAGAGCACAGAATGGTTAATGTGTAACAGTGAGAAGCAGCAGATTATTAAAGAGTGAAACGAAGCTCTTGGTTAAATAATAGTGGTCCATCAATACAGATTGGAAGTCAGCCAAAATTTCAGGGTAATACCTAGAGATCTGGATTGCAGGTTATATGTTAGACATTGGGACATTCAGCCTTGAAAACAGTAAGTTGGGTGAAGATGAGGTCAAAGATTGCCTGTTCATTAACTGTGAACAAACTATTACTGTTAAAAGGCCTAATGAACTCCTTGGAGACAGAAGGAGATGAGTGGTCTCGATTTGGGTGAGACAGCTACTGGAATTTATGCACCTCGTCCTAGTGCATACTTCATGGCAGACGTAGAAAGGAAGACGTGTGGGATGCGTGACAATCTTTCACATTCATTGTCTAATTTATTTTTCAAAAGATTAGGATCTTAAGACTTCTATGAAAATAAAAAAAGTAAGAAATGTGATCCTACTGATGTTCCTGCTGAGAGGGCGCAGTGTGGGTTCAAGCCACGGTAGGCTTCCAAGAACTCAGGAGCCCCTTGTTTCATAAATTGGTGAAATGTTAAAGCCAAGGGATATGCAGGCGGTCAGAGCAGATGATATGACAGGGTCTTGACTTCTAGTGCAGATCCTGAAGAAGAGAGTTCTAGTGAAGCTGAATAAACCGTTTCCTATCAGAGCTGTCCACTACAGTCCGCTAAATTAAGTAATGTTTTGAGAAATTTCAAATTCCTACTTATACCTCAAAAATTTTCTACAGAGGTCAGACACGACTGACATAGCTGACAACTAAAAATGTGTGGGATTTATAGGCTACCTTGAACAGCATTTTTGGATAAACAAAAGCTTTCCTTGCTCTCTCTTCAGTCAGAAAGTAACTGCTGCAAACAGTCTTAGTGGTTCTCCACTGCCTTTGCTATTTCATCGTGACCAAAACATTGCTGCCCCAATAACAATAATTATAGTAGCAGTAGTGATAATAATTAAAGTCCAATAAGCAGTAGTGATGATAATTATAGTGCAATAAGATTCACTTCTCAGGATGACAGTAAAACTTTTTAATAATTGCAAAAATATTTTTTTAACTCCTCACTATTATCTATAACAACATAACATTGCTTAAAGCTTTTTCCTAACTGATTTGCTTTCTCATATTGAATGGACACAATGGTTAGTTACAAGAGAGCTGCTCATTAGTGCTGAACTGTTGGCAATGATCACTGAAGCATTTGTGTTTTTACTAAAATAAATAATTAGCGACTGTACTAAAGATATTGGATGTAGGGGAAAATGGAACAAGGAAGAATCAATATGTTAAACCTCTGAGAAGCTCATAGGCTGATGAATGACCTCAGTGGTAAAACACCATTAATTGCCTTATAATATAGCTTACATAGATTGGGGCTTTCTTACTTGTTAGTGAAGAGAAGGGGCTTTTTAGGAGGAAGAAGCCCATGCAAAGTCATGGACAAGCACCCTTCAGCATTAGGCATGTCATTAATCTGACAGTGCTTATTTTTGTCATTAATATACGTGTCCTGTTTTCTGAGATGATAGCAGTGTGTTCGAATTACTGTTTTTAAGATTTGCAAGACTTGGTTTTTGGCTTCATTTTCTAGCCAAATATCTGAGAAGCAAGTTTAAATCAGTGCTGAGCACAAGCACTGCTAAGCCCAAATCTATCTTTTTGAGATCTCCTAGGTTGATGGTCTTTTTCTAGAAATGCAAACATGTAATGTATTTTCTTCAGTTGAAGTCTAAACACTCCAACCCTTTATCCTTCTCTTTGCAACTGATAAGGAACACAGTGTTCTCTAACCATATGGGAATCACCGTAGCAATTTCCATCCACACCTCAGTTAGAGGAGGCTTAGAAGATTATTGTTCAATGATTGCATGTATATTCTCCACATGAAAAAGCAATGGTAACATTCTGGAGATAATGCAACTCTGTCCAATGATTCTTTGCCATTTTAAAGGGGAGAGAGGACAACAGGTAAATAATCTGATATACAGAAGCAAAGAGGGCAAATTAGGTTGAAGTTCTCTTAAAGTACAGCAAAAGAGCTACCAAAAAAAAAAAAAAAAAAGGAAAAAAAGCAAGCCAAACTACTATGAAGCAGCTTTTAGTTCTTTATCCAATGGAAAACCAATATTTGGAAGCAAGTGAATCCCTCCCTGGTTGGCTTTAAGTTTCTTAAAATAAGAGTCTAGTATTTTATGTGCAGCTGCAGTCACAGAATCAATATACCAGGTATACTAAACCTAGTCAGGTTTTATGCAGGTAAGGTCAAAACAAGACAAGCAGGTGCTTTGATCTCATATGAAAAGGAGCACTTTCTAACTCTAATTTGACACTGAAGATTAAAAAAGAGAGAGAGAGAAAATGTGAGTTGAAATATAAATACACAAGGTTTTCATTAACTCATTCTCCAGGAGAGACCAGTGGGGCTTCTTGGTCATGACTGGCTTATCAGCCTATCCTTATCAACAGTCTGTGTGAAGGCGGCATGAGAACTTTCTCTCCCTCCAACCCCTCTTCCTCTGCCATGTCTCCAAACATTTAGATGAGTATGAACATAAAATTTGCCTTTTTTGCCAGAGAAGTCAGTGAGCAGCTTCCTCTGAAGCCTATCAAGAGACTAGGCAGGAGACCACTTTTGAGCACTGAGCCAACACCGCCAGTGAAGCCTCAGAGCTTGATTCTCATAGCTGCAGGTCATCCCAAAAGTAGGCACGGTCTGCCAGGCATGGGAGCTAGAGACCTGAGGCCTTGCTTCAGCTGAGCACCCCTTCTCCACCAAAGCAGTGCTGTTTGCCAAGCTGCAGTGCCAACAGAGAGTCCTTTTTAGACAAACTGAAGTGTTATCTCTGTGAGCTGCCAGTTCTCTGAATTCCTCATTATCTACGCATGAAATCCAATGTGCGCCTAATGCCAGCTTAAACTACAAATCAACACATTACTAGCAACAGGGTAAGTAGGTGTCTTGAATGTATACAAACATAGCATTACAGGCAGGCTCCTGTTTATGCTAGTGAGCTGTTCTGCTTCTGCAGTTATCCGTTACTTATAAAGTAAGTTAGAAATCCAGATAAAACTATTTTTCCAAGTAGAAATTGACAGCCTGCCGCTGCTGCCCCTGCATAAGCATCACCAGTTGCACTATTCATCTTCCAGGCAGAAATACCTTTCCCTAGTATTCTAATTCATTCTTATACTTCATATTCTTCAGGAGATTTTGGAGTGTTGTGTTAACTGGAATAAATGTGAAATGACCTCATTCTTTAACATAATCTTGCAAGAGGACTTTCCATTGAAATGGGACTCGTTCTTGTTCCTGTACATAAAGTTCCAATGCACGTTACTCCCCTGGGCCTCTCTCCAAGCTGCATTTCAGCTCTTATCTCTTGAATTGCAGAGGAGTGGTGTAGAATTACTCTCTATGAAATATCTATATTTCTTCTGATTTTATATCATTCACAGATGCTCCCATTAATTATGTGTCTTAAAAATACATGTCCCTAAGATTAACCTGCAGAAATGTAGTTTATGGACATACACGAGGCTTCTTTTTACCAACGAAATAAAATAAAATCAATAAAATGCTGTATCTTTTGCCATGTTAGCAGTTAACTAATGGGCACTTCACTGAGTGCCTTGAGAATGACTTTGCTTGTCTCTGCTTCTCTTGCTTCCTTCTGTGTTTTACCTCATTTAAATTTTGCCTCTCTTTCTAAGCAGATTAAATTTAATCCTCTTCTATTATTTGCATCAATGTGTGCACAAAGAGATGCCCATAAACTGTTGTGCTCTGGTATCCCCAGTTTTCTCTCTCCCTTTTTTTACTGACAACTCTGAGCTACTTACTAGGCTTCTAAATGATAGCATTGCAAACAGAAAAACCTGGGAATAATCTTTGCCACAGATACTTAAAAAGCAGAAAATTCATGGCCTTTGTGACCTTAGCCAACAAATACCTATGCTTTTTAAGCCTTTTTCAACACTAATTTCCAGGTTAGATACTAATGCTGTTAAGCTTTTCTCATGACAGCAACAAAAAGATGCCCCGGCAGGAATTAATTATGAAGCAGTTAGGGCTAATAAAAGCCTCTGTAGCTCCATTTACAAAGCTCATAATGCTGGTGGTAGCTACCACACACAGGAAACAAAACCAGGACAAAAATGGAGGATCATGCCACTTACCTATGCCACAGCTGACAGCTGTGTAGATAATCTTTAGCCTTTTTCCATGTTGCACAGTGAGTGTGATAGCCATAGACAGTCTCCAACATGGGACATCTAACTGACTGCATGCCAAAAAATAAGATAAATGTGTTTTGTTTTCAACGTGAATTTTTTTTCTGTGCTTAACAGGGCAGACCTGTGAGTGCTTGTCTTCATCCCAAAGACAAAATTTTCATATACTTGGGTGCTCAATAATCAACATACCCAAAATGAGTAACTGATGCCATTGTTTACGCAGCAAAAGTTTAGGAATTCACTTCTTATTGAGTAAATTCCCTATTCACAAGCTTGTAAAGTATCTTTATTCTGTGTAAGAGAACAAGCCAAGCAAATGAACAAACTAAGCGAATCTCAGGCTGTGATTGTGGATGCTTTTGTATCTGGATTGAAGAAAATATTTGGATTTCAGACTTAGCCATTCAGATTATGTGAGGTTCATTAATTTGATTTGGAGTCAAAGGTTTCTGAACAACCAGACCCTGTTTGATGTGCTTTTCTGAGAGTATCTATAGATAACATTAGGTAGGCACTTTTACTACATCCACTCTCATCCCTTTCTCATTAACAATGTTGCTCTCAAGATCCTTGGCCCAGCTCTCTGTCTCTCTTTTCTCAGAAGGGAAGGGACAACCTTCCTAGTTCACTTTCTCTTAGCCCACCACTCCAAGAGCCTTTCCAGACCCCTTGCTCCCACAACCTCATCTAATCCCTGGACTCCATGACATCTTCCCATCTCCCTTCCTCATTCCCTCTCCTGGAATAAAAAACCATAAACCAGAATTTCATTTGCACTCCTGAAAAATCTTGAACAATTTCAGTGACTGACAACATAATGTCATATTTCAATTTACAATAGCACCCCAAAACTGTGGGAAAGACTGCTCATAGTATGCCCTCAATACAATTGCATCTCTTAGAAAAAAAAAAGGTATTGTGTGGAGCTATTAGAGGCATTTGATAATTTTTCAGTCTTGGCAAGAGAGGAATTTAACCTTTATGAAACTGATCCTCTTTTTATATATATATATATTTTTTTTTTTTTAGTGTGCGATGAGATGGGTAAGCAACAGAGAAAAAAACTGGCATCTTCGCTCTACTGATTTTTTACAGAATCTGCACAATGTTCAGGTTTCCATACATTAGCTCCTTGGGGGGATCCTGTCTGGAGTCCCTCATGTTTATAGCAATCATAGAAGTCTCTCTGGGTCTCCCTTGCTGAATAATTTCCATATCCCTTTTCATTTAAAGCTTGTTTATATACAGATTCAAATTAACAAGAAATCAGCAGATTAGAATTCTAGATACTTTTCACTAGCTCTACTACAAATGGATTAATTTGAAAAAATCATAAACAGCAGTTAAAGGCTACTTTATATATCTGATGAAAGAATTAACTTTTTGTTCAGAATTTGTCAACAGGTTACTAGAACAGCCATGGCAACTAAATTTCAAACAAACATCCCAAATATCCAGAGCTAATGGCAAAGTAAATACATATAGTTTTTTGAAAAACATATAACCTTTCTTAAGAAATACCTCCAGAATAACAGGAAAAACCCAGAATGTTTAAGCAGTAGAGTTTGGGCTATTGTAAGACATCCTTCAAATAGGCTGAGCCCTACTAAGTAAAACACAGCAATACACACACACACACACACACGCAATCAAACTGATAGACTGACTAGAAACATGTAACAAAAAGATAATAATAAATCCTTACTGCATCATATGAGGGACAAGAAACCAACAAAAACTTGTGTGACCAATAAATGGTAAGGCTATAAAAAGTACACTCAGAGAAGGTGTAAATAGAGCAAAGAAGCCAAATGAAGTTTTTTACACCACCATTCACTATGGAAATAACTACAGACTCCCATGCTGTAATCCTTTTGTCTGGGACACTTGTCAGAGGATCTATATGAAATAGAAATCATTGTAGAAAAAGTCATGACACAAATGGACAAAATTAACAGTAGGAACTCACCAGGCCCAGATGGTGTCCACCCAGGAGTTTCAAGGGAGCTTGAGGATGAAGCAGACAAATGGTGGGTTATAAATTCCTGCCTAAACTGTGCTGGTACCTGAAGATAAAAAATGAGGTGTCATTAAAAAATAAAATGAAATGAAGGCAGGGGAAAGATGCCAAAGGAACAAGATGGAAGCCTGATACTTCCCCAGTGGCAGTTAGTAAAAGCCTTAACAAGAGACAGGATAACTAAAAACTTGGAAAAATATGATCTACTTGGAAAAAGCCAACGCATCTTTTCAAAAGGGAAGCAGTGCCTTAAACACCTATTGGGGTTCTCAGTGTTGAATTTCAACAGGAATCTAGATACAGATCCTCAACTTGATGTAACCTATTTGGTCTTCCAAAAAGGTTTCAACAAACTCTTTCACTAAAAGATTTTGGAGAACTAGACAGCCAAATGCAAGGGAAAATTCCTGGCTGGGTAATTGGCTTAACAATGGGATAAAGAAGATGTAACATGACCAGGTCTCAAGTAGTGAAAAAAAATCATCAGTGGATTTTCACTGGGACCCCTGCTGTTCTATATGGTCATAAATATAACCTCCCAAAGGGGGTGAAATAGTGAGCTGACAACATTTATTAATGATACTGAGTTATTAAAGTAGGAAGGACAAGACTCATGAAAAATTGCAGAAGGATCTTATGAGACTAAGAGGCTGAGAAATAAAATGTGAGATGCTGTTCAATATAGGTAAAAGTCCAGTTAGTCAGGTGGAAGAAAAATAATCTCAACTCCACGTTTAAAGTGAGAGCTGCTGAGCTGAGTGTTACAGCTTCAGAGCATGATTTTTGGATTGTGATTGACAATTCCATGAAAATACCAGCTCAGTGCTCAACAGTAGTCAAAAAAAGACAACTCATACATTACAAACTATTTCAAAATGAAAAGAGAATAAAATGGAGAACTTCATTATGCCATTGTATAAATCCATGGTACACACGTATCTTGAATGTTGTATGTATAACACACCGCAAGTACTGTGTTCAGTTTTGGGCCCTTCAGTACAAGAAGGACATTGAGCTGCTAGAATGTGCCCAGAGAAGGGCAAAGAAGCTGGTGAAGGGTCTGAGGAACAAATCCTGTAAGAAGCAGCTGAGGGAACTGGGGTTGTTTAGCCTGGAGAAGAGGAGGCTGAGGGGAGACCTTATTGCTCTCTACAACTACCTGAAAGGAGGCTGTAGTGAGGTGGGTGTTGGTCTCTTCTCCCAAGTTATTAGTGATAAGATGAGAGGAAATGGCCTCAAGTTGCATCAAGGGAGGTTTAGATTGGATATTAGGAGGAATTTTTTACTGAAAGTGTAGTCAGGCATTGGAACAGGCTGCCCATAGAGGTGGTGGAGTCATCATCCCTGGAGGTGTTCAGAAAACTTGTAGATGTGGCACTTCAGGGTACTGTTTAGGAGGCATTGGGTTGATGGTTGGACTCGATGGTCTTAGAGGTTTTTTCCAACCTTAATGATTCTATGATTCTGTTCCTATGTTGCTTAATCTTAGAACAGATTCAGTAACATGAAATATGTACAGAAAAAAACAGCAGAAAATCAAAGGTGGGGGACAGCTTTTGTACAGGGCAGAACTAAGCTAACAATCTCTGCCATGGAAATTAAGTGACTGATGGAGGATATGAGAAAAATTTACAAAATCATGACTGGTATGAAAAGTGTGGATAGGGGTGAACTGTTTTATTTCTCCTCTACGGTATCAGAACTAGGGGGCATCAAATTAAGATAGCAGGAGCCAGGCTCCATGAACAAAAAAGGAACTGATTGTCTATGCAGTATCTGGAACCCCCACAATGCCGTGGAATGACAAACCTGGGTTCAAGGGGAGACAGAACATTGAGGAGAATTCCACTGATGGCTACTGAACAGAAGGAGACCAGATTTGGCTTATAGAGTTCCCTGACTGAAAACAGTTCCCTGACTGAAAAAGCTCTGACTGAAAACAGTTGGAGACCAGTAAAAACACTGAAGGGAAGCATCCTACATCCTTACTCTGCTTTTATTCTTTCCTAAACATCCATTTATATATTCCTACAGAGTCAGAAAACAGCATTAGATGGACCTTTGGTCTGACCCACTGTGATTGTCTTTATGTGTTTATAGCTTTAGGATATAAGGCAAGTGTCACTTGCAACATATTAATCTTTCCCCCCATGGATTAAATATATTACAACGGAAGAATGCAAAGTTATTTGTAACTTCCTCTTACACTCTTGGTGCTGGGGCTGTCCCATATCCACTGCTCAACCAGAAGGAATACTTGGCTCATCTGCTGCAGTTGTGAATCTGGTATCTTCCTGTCACATATAGTCCAGTAACCTTCATGACAGATCTTTTCAGTTTTTACTAGCAGCAGGAGAAATATTTGCTTAATCTGTTATTTTTGCATGGAGTATGTCAGAACATTTTCCTTTGTTGTTATATAATGCAATGGCCATTTAGTACACTGCAAAGAAAGAAAATTCTAGAGATTATGGCTGAACTAGTTTCAAAAACAGTTGGACAAATAAAATATTTATATTGAATAGATTTCACATTGCAGAGCCTGGAATTTGGCAACAAACATTACAAATCATGAGCAATATAGAGGATACAGGATTTAATTAACAAAGCTAAAGATGGAAAAGAAAGCACACTGATATGTGTAATATGGTTCTCAGCTTCAATATTCAGCAATAAAATAACAAGCCAATGCTTCTAAACCAATCTGAAATGAGTAAAAAACAGAAGCAACATAGTTGGAAGGTTATATTTCAAAATGTAATTAGTGTCAGAATATTTCAGAACTACTAAAAGCAAATAAGTCACCAAGTTCAATACAAAGGGAAGCACGCATGACAAAGAAGTAATTTAGAGAAGGAAACATACCTCATTATTTTTATTATTTAAATCTAATCATTATCAGATTAATTTAGAGGAAATTAAATGAAGGTAAAATACTACATCTTCATATTGCCAAATAATTGGTGTCAAAGAAATTTTAATTTACTGGAAACAATCCCTTCTGTGCAATTAAAGAGAAAAAAACCTATTATGTATGTTAAATAGCAGCTTTCACTGTAAAATATAGCTCTCCAAAGACTAGCCATGGTTTAAATGAGTGGCCACAGAACATGATTTCCTATACTCTATCTTCATGAAATTAAAGACAACTCGGAAAAAAAAGCCTATGTGAGTATATTCAACAAGAATACTGAGCTGCAATTTATTTATAACTGTACGTTAAGAGATCTTTTGGGCAAAGTTAGTATTTTATTGTGGAAAATATTGAGATGCACTTTCAGAAAGCATACGTTCCAGTACAAATGCCAGGTGGATGGTCATTTCAAATCAGAATCCAAATATTTCCACAATGTTCCCACAAGCCGGCAACGCTGAGCATTGCCAAGATGTCATTTATATGACTAAGCAAGAAGTACCGCCTCCCTTTGGCTGTGACATGCAACACTACCTAACTTACGCAGACAACTAAGCATGATGAGAAAATGCTGGCAATGGCACACGTGGCAATTTTCAGTGCTCCCAGACTAACCTCCTCTACAGAAACTTCATGGGCACTTCAAAAAACCTTTCAGGTATAGTGATGTTACTGGCAGTTTTCTCTTAACTGCTACACATAGAATACTCTGAAATAGAAATGGGCAAACATTCAGATATTTGGATATGTGGCTTGGTTCAGAGACAAAAGCCTCTTGTCTAGAAACACATCTGATGATAAGAAGAGAGACCAAGTGACCTCCTTTCTTTCCAGTTAGCCTGGAAATGTGCCATCCTTGCACTGCCTTTCATCTGTTTTACTGCAACCAGGAACTACAGACAAATGTTAATGTGTAAGAGTGAAAATAATAATATAAGCTTTGTATTGTTTTGCCCCTTCCAAATTCAGGCTCAGCTTGAGGTCTGTGCACAGTCAGACCAGTTGTTGTTTTATCCAAACCAGTTCATCCATCCCTAATCAAGATGCTAGCAACCAGCTGTGTTGATCCTCTTCTATTCAGCACACAGCCTTTCTGTGCTCTGCAGAAAAAAGATCTCACTTTAGACTATGCTCAGTCAAGGGTGTTTTTCCATCAGGGATCCACAGGGGCAAAATCTCTGGCTTTGGCTTTGCTCTGTATGAAAGCTAATTGCATACCCCTTGGATGACCATTTAGACCTGCGCCTCTTAACCTCTGCAACACTGAGAATAAGCACCATGTTCAGCATTACAGAACAGAACAGGAGCAAACTCACCTAATTACCCCTCCACACTTCCTCCTTTAATGACGTTTTCCAATGCACTGCTCCGTCCTGGGCGCTCAGCCTGAGGTCTTCCTACTAACTACTCCCTCCTGCCTCCCCAGAGTAAAGGAGGTACCAGTCCAAAGGAGTCACTGCACACTCCTCAGATTTCTCTCTTCTTAAACCTTCGGGTAGCTTTCTGGTGTAATAGAGTACTGGTTCCTGTCCCAAGGCTTCAGTCAAGTCACGTAAAGGAAAGGTGTTAGCAGCTGGGAAGAAGGGGAGGATGCAACGCCAGTAGGACTACGCAGTCTGGTGTGAAGAGCTTCAGCCAAATGAGGCTCGGTACCTACAGCAGAAACATGGAGCATACCAGGGCTGGGTGGCAGCTATGCACCACGGCATATTCCAGGGTCCTGGTGATTTGTCATGCCCTTGAGGACCTGAGCACAGCACCGTGTGTGTGCCTACTATTCAGTCCAGATAACTGTATTTCTCTACTATTAATCAGGGTTCAAGAGACCAATGCACACAGGCTCATGATGATGAAAAGGTCCCTCTCCTTTGACCTTGATTTGGGCTTAGCTGAGGAGTCTGGATTTAATGGACTACCTGGTACACCTAGCAGTAGTCGTCCATCATGGATTGCAGGTCTCTTCAGCAGAGGTATCAGGTTTGCCTTTGCTCTTGCTTGCATACAGTCATTTGTAGAGGAGGGAAATTAATTGTCTTTAAACCATTGCTAAAAGGATTCTTTTCTGGTTGGTGTCAGCAGGTATGACAGAGTAAAATGTGACTGTGCCTCATCACCCTTTCAATTACAAAAGCAGAGGGAAAAGTTCACTACCAGGCCTTTGCAGGGAACCATGCCATAGAAATTAAAATTTTTTTCTTTGCATAGCTACACTGTTGTAAAATTTGCTGATGTAAGGGTACATTTTCTTAGTTTTTATCTATTAAGAAAATGTGACTAACGACCAAGATGGTAACCAAAATGAAGGAGATGAGGGAGCTGGTTGTAAGCACGCATACGATATACACGTTATGACGTACATATATAATACAGGCAAGATCGCCAAAAACCACTGCATTCAGTTCATCACTCTCTCTTTTTTTATATATTAAAAAGCCAGCAGGTAGCTTTCTCCAGGGAATTTGCTGACGAAGGGACTTCTCACAGATCTCACAGTATGGTGGGCTCTTCATGAAATCCTATGACAGCCCTAGCAAAAGGATGTATTTTATTATCACAGTAAAGGTAGAAAGAATGAAAAACAGCCAACCACAAAGCTGTCTTGGGGCTACAGAACCTCTGAAATCAAGACTTCTTGGTTTTTTCCTGCAGCAGAGCCTAGGGTGGTCCTACAGCTTTGTTTGATTTACCTGAATTTCACATTGATGTCACAAGCATCCACTGCGCTTGAACAAGGGCCATGTTACATGCAGAACCAACAACTTCCATGGGAATGTCTGAAGCCCTTCTTGGAGCTTGGGATCCTCCAGCAATTACACCATGATAAGAAATCATACCTTGTAAACTTCAGCCCAAAGTAGTTGAGCATAGTCCATTTGTGACAGCGTTTGTTTTCCCCACTGTAATTTTTCAGACAGTGTCATATCTATTTACTCACACTGTTGTAGCTTTTGGAAGACTTAATTTTAATTTATATTTTACTGTTCTAAGGTAGTTCTACACCATTACTCAAACTATATATGTGCACATAGTTTTGTTGCAAATGTATAGTCAGACGCATCTGTTAGAATATTGACTCTTCTCAAATTAAGTTTTAGATATTTTTAATGGTAAGAATATTGCTAATATGTATTTATGGAAAGAAAGATATAGTTCAGCTTCCGCTCATCTGAAGTAAACCACTATTTATCCGTTAAAACCACCTTTCCCCACAACCATTGTTTAATTAATCACCCAGTGCCTGTGCTCTGGGAAAAGTTTTATTTCCCCCCCTTTTTTTGATTAAGCTCTGATGTCTCAGTCAGTTTAACACAATACCAGTAGGTGGAGTAATGGTAAAGCAAATATCTGCTCCAGCTATTTATATTTATAAACGGCCATTTTTAATATCTTTTGCTAAGATTTGCAGAAATCAGTTGGATATATCTCAGAAACACCTATACGTATGAACAGATATTACTTACATGCGCACACCTAAAAATATATAGATTAAAAGAACGTTCTTAATACCTAAGTGATGAAGCACTTTTCTATCTTAATTCTAAAATTCTATGCTGTTTTCTTCAATGTCTATATACTGGGTAATACATATCTTCCAACTGTGCTAGAAGCCCCAAACCCTACATTCCCATCCACTTAAAAAGAACTGATCAACGCCTGAAGGGAGTAAGAACTCGCTGGCAAGTTCTGCTTTGGTATTGAGGTCAGTTGAGATTTGAGAGACGGCTTTGGTTAATAGTGTCATGCCCTTGCCAACCGGCAGCGGTGTAGCATGCCCAAAGCCTTCAGTGCACTGGATAGGAGCAGCATTAGCAAGACCTTTGTCCTGCGTCAGGGTGGAGGATGTCTGTGATGGATGAATGCACTCATACAAAAGAAAAAAGTTTCTACAAATGCAGCTGCTGTTCTTCCCCTTCTCCATTGCACAAAATTCTCCTAGCTACTCATCTGGACTTCAGAGAAACACTGGCAACTTCCAAGCATTCAGGTAGGCAACAAGACATTTGTTAAGGAAAAAATGCATAGCAGCGCAACGTCACCACTGTAGCTGAGTCTCCTAAAGCAGCAATTTTAAGCTCCAATTTAAGTCACCCCCATATGTGCTATCAAAACATAGAAACTTTAGAAAATGAAACAGATATGCACGGAAAGAAATCTCATTTGGACTGAAGCCTGTAGTTCGTTCAGGCAAAATTCCTACTAAGGTCAGCTGCGGGGTGTTTTTTTCTTTCTGATTAAAAAAACAGGCAAAAGCCCCTTGGTCACTTAAGACAAATGATCAGTTAATATGAATGTATTTATTGAGTCATTGCGTTCAGATAAGGAGGAGTCCAGTACACTTCTGTATAGCTATCTCAGAATTATGTCTGAACCATAATGAAGACAATACATTCTCTAATATCAGTGTTAATTTTCTAAGGCAACTGAAACTGAACTTTGGTTGTGTGCAAAAATTAAAAATTTGGTCAGGTTATCACTATCGTTCTTTAGCTATGAGATTTGCAAGAAAAAACATAAGTGCAGGAGCTTCAGTTTGCACCTAGTGATCATATTAAATTGCAAATACCAGCATAAAGTGGAAAAAAAGGAGGACAAAATTTCCACTGTAAAATGAATATAGGTCTAAAGAACTGTAAATATCAGTCTCAATATATGCACTACCAAGTACAGGTAAGGTTACTTCCCCTATCACCATTTGTTCTACGCAGCTATGTGAAGATTATTGATATTAAAGGAACACATTCTCCCCACCAAATCCACAAGTTCAGGAAAATATTTTCTCATATTAATTTAAAAATACTGAATCTGTCTGTATTTACTTTCTTTAGGATTGTTCAAGCTCATAATCATTTTACTATGATTTTGTTTGTAAATTACTTCTGATTCATTTGGGATTCTTTTATCCTTTTTGTATGCAGTATTCAGTAAACAAAAAATATCTGTATTCTTTCCCTGCCAATACAAGCATTGCAGTACGATCACCTTCTACATCCCTATTTTTCTCTAGGAGAAAGAGGGGGGAAGTGCAGAATAACAGATATTTCAAGCTAACCACCTATTTTCTGTCAGACAAAATATAGTCGTATCCCTGAAAACAAACATAACCTCAACTTACACCAGAGAAAGCAAGTGAACAAAAACAGGAGTATAAAATATACCATAGTCATTCAATAAAAAGAGCTGTACGATTGAGTCATGAATTAGCATGATCTCTAGAGATCACGCTCGTAATATCTGACATGTTTTGACACGTATGGAAAGGGTAAATGAGTTTTAAAGCTGAAGAAGAAAGGAACATTCTACAGAGCTGTTGACTAATTAGGCCCACGTTCTTCAAGCTGCTGTGCACCTCCTGCAGCCCCTGCAGCCTCGACAGCGAGAGGAGTCAGAGCGGGGCTGCACCCAGCACAAGGGGCAAGGCAGCCTCCAGAACCAGCCCTATTTGGTAATCGACAAAGCGAAAGATGAGGGTCCCCGCGAAGGCCGAGGCAGCACAGGCAGGTGCGAGGCTGCAGGGATGGGGCCACAGGACAGGTGGATGTCTCACATGGTTGGCATTCCCTTTTCTCAAAAGGTAAACCCGACTCACCCTCTGCACTCCCTCTCACTGGTGAGTACCTCAGCTGTTGATTTCTTGCTTTGTTGCAGTAAAAAGTATGACTGTCTGGGGAAAAAAAAAAACCCACAGACCTTTTTTAACAGCTTGGTGTATGAAATTCAGTTCACATCCAAGCCTTTGGAAAACGGGGGGTGGGGGTGGGGGAGCAAGTTCATATCTCACACACTAGCACTCATTCTTCTGCTGTCTCGCATCTCATACATCTGGCAGAAAAGGACCTACTACCTGAATTTCAGGCTTGCCTTTTCCAAAGGAGACAAAAATGGCTTTCTTCTTCCTCAGTCCTTGTTTCTGTCTTAATTAAGGTCAAAATTGGTTTCTGCAGAGGCTTTTATTCTCACTGAAGGAGGATTTAGACTGAACAGGATTTCCCCCAATTTTCAAAATTATTGCTTCCTGTTACTCAAAGGTTACAGGTCAAAAGCCCAAGAAACAGAGATAATATTTTGGCAAAATCATATCCTGTGCTCTAATTTTCTAGTTCATCAATGTACTTGTCCCCTTTCTTTTCCTTTTTTTTTTTTTTTTTCATTTCAACTAGCACAGTTTGGATTTTCACAGATTGTTTGGGAGAAGGGAATTCTTTCTGCTCACAAGGAATCCTGCCTATAGAAAAAAAAAAATCTTGTAGCATTTATGGCAAGGGCCCTTTCTACTGGTGACAAAAAGGATGAACCAGATCAGTTTTGCACTCATCTGACTACACAGTTTTCAGATTAGGTGCTAGTTTGTAATTCACAGTTATCCACAGTATAAGGTTAGGAGGTCTGACTTGAGAGGCTAGGGGATGATTTAGTGTATGAATTTACCCTTTTTACATGTTTCTTGACATTTCCAAGTGTAGATATCCCCTTTGCATAAATCTTAGCTGATGCTGCCTAGAAAGGTAAGTTTACAATATTAGTCCCTTCCACTGGTGTTATTTGCATAAAACTGCATCCTATCTCAGTGATTGCTGGGTGCTGCATCTCTATGTTACGGTTTGCCACATTTTACACATTACTCCCTAGGCTCAGAAGCACGGAGGAGAGAGGGTTTGGAAAGCAAAAGCAGAAAGGGAAGTGGGTCTTAGTCAGATTTGCAATGAGGCAGAAGTCAAGGGCAAGTCTGGAAGCTCTTGACAGAAAAAGAGACAAGAGAAAGTAAAGCGGTGGTTGAGGGGCACAAATAAAAAACAGAACACTTCTGAGAACTTGAACATACCACAGGTGAAATCCAATATTTAGCTGAAATGTTTGTCTTCCCTAAAAGAACTGTAAAAAAGTAACACAGAGATCCGCATGCAAATCTTAAACTTATTGGTTAATTCAGGTTAGAACTGACCTTGGGAGGTCATCTACTCCGACCTCCGCTCAAAGCACAATCAGCAGTGAATCTGTCCCCACTCTGTACTTGTGAACAGGCGTGTAATGGATACTGTATCCTCAACCAAGTGTCCTGGACCAAGAAAAAAAAAAAAAAAGGGTATCAGCTACTGAAACAGCTTGACATCTGAAAGGTAAAGAATGTATCCAGCAGTAACTAACATAAGTATTCATTACACTATCACTTCAAAGCGCAGCCTTCACGTTAGTGGGAGCCTTGTTACAGCTTTGCCTTATCTGCATTAGCACTAAATCTCAAATAACATGCAGAAAAATGAATTATAGTAATGCTTCAGTGGTAGGGGGATCAGAGGAAACCTAAAGAAAGATGTGAGGAAAAAGTCTTTAGTGTCTTCCTAAATTTTCTATACAGAACTGCAAGACATGCTATAGCAAGAAATAAGATCCCTGCAGAGTCTATGTAAATGAGGGTTCTAAAAATGTGTGCTAGGTACCAGAGGATTTGTTCATTATTAAACTTGTATTGTGTTTACCTGTGTAGTGCAAGATTGAGGAAGACTTAATTGCATACTATGTCCTTGCCCTCTGACCTTCCTGTTAATTACATTTTGCTATAGTAAGAATTAGATGCACCATTTTCTCTTATTTCCCTAGGACTGAGACAGTTATTAATTCCTAATAAGCTGCTTTTTCCATCTGCAGAAGGCTATATTTTCTTTTCATTGCATGCACAGTACTCCCAGAAGCTTTTAATTTGCATATATTGAAGATCACTTCACACATTTAACACTTCCAAAGTAAACTTGCTTAAAGCCACCATGTGGCTGTGCTCTGAGGTTTAATCTCCTCCCGGTGTGTAACCATAACATCCACAGAAATTAACAAGATGAGGAGGAGAAGTATGTGTGTCTGTGTGTATATATATCCTCACACATATATTGTGAGTGTGTGTGTACGCACAAAGAGCATGGCTGCCTGGTAGCTTCACTGAGGTTCATTTTCTGAAGTGTTAAATGTAAAGACTAATCTTGAACATACTTCCCACTCTCTCTTCTATGGAGCTGTTACCGCCATGTCAGATGGCTTAGTTTCCAACAAAGATGAGGTTCTTTCCTGAATCAGTGAAGATTTCTTTATAATCTTAGAGAATGTTCTTTTTATTTCAGATGGGATATTAATTGAAATTATATTCTACTCTCATCCTCACCTACTAGCTTAATAGTCATCACATTGCACAAATTATTTTTAATACCTTGAAAAATTCATTAAGTGAACAAAAGATCCTGACATAAGTCATAAGATTTTTTTTTCCTCAAATGTGAAGTTAATAAAAAAGGACTCTAGAATATTAAGGTCTACTTTTTAAGCCACCTTTCTTCCCATTTTAAAGAAGGGCCTTTCTGCTTATTTCCAGCAAATTTAGACACTAAGCTCTGACGAAAGATAATCGTTACACCAGAGGATTTTAACATGCGTGAACCTCCCAGAAAAAAAAAAAGATTTTCAGAAGGAGAGTTATTTTCTTTGTAAAGAGACTGAGTACAGAAGGCAGCAGTTAAGCCTCTTCTCAGATTTCACCAGGGTAAAAGCTGCCCTTTATAAGAGGACTTCTGTCCTCAGAAAAGACTCTGCCATGTAGGCAAATAGACTGGATGGAAAAGGAAAGAAAAAGTATAGCCTATATGATGACAGTGGAAGCATGGTGCCCTGCTTGCATGTAAAAGTGCTGGAAAAGCTGAAAATAACTTGATGTCACAAGCACAGCTCAGTTTCTCTGGACTGTCAAGCATGAAGAACATATCTTGTCTTCCTCAAAGTCCATGGCAGTTCTCCGGAGCTGGGGTATTCAGCTGCGGTCATGTCCATATGTGCTCCATCTCTTCACCCCAATGAACCACAATAATTACCAGGCTCTCCTGTTGACAAGAAAAGACTTTCTCACTTTTGTTTCAACTTGTCCTACCGTCTGACTCCAATGAGACTTGGAATTTGAAGGAATAGATCCCATGAAAGACTGCAATAACATGGATTTGGGTAGGGGTCAGTTTCTATTCTGTCGTTATTGTTGCAAATGTAGCAGCAGAGTAATGGACAGATCCATTTATTCTCCTACAAACACATTTTCTCCAAGGCTTTCCCAGCACAGAAAGCCATTTTAATATAGTTTCCCGATCCCTAGTCAGTGACACTTCTCTCACTGAAGAGGGCTTGCAGTCAGAGATGGATCATCACACTGTGCAGGTTAGCCAGCAGGAGGGCAGTCAGTACCCACAATTATTTTTCCAACAGGAAACAACCAGAGATGTCAGGCTGTGCTCTGTCACAGCACACTGATGCAGGCTTGGGGAAGCCTTTGTGAAAAATAGCTAAGCCAAGAGAATGGCCAGGGACAAGCCTCACCCAGGTCCCCCATGCACAAGACGCCCCTTGGCTTTGGAGAAGTGTTTTCACTCAGGTCTGATCAGTCACCCACTGAAGGGAAACTGCCTCTCTAACCAGACACCAGCCAGACCCGGGCTGGCACCTGGGGGTGGCTGAGCTGTGAGTGACCCTGTCACTGTCTCAGCCCAGCCTGCTTCACTGGGGGCAGCGGGACGGGGCTGGTTGGGAAGGAAGGACACAAAGCAGCCCCACAGCCCCCACCACACTCAACCTTGGGACCCCACCAGCATGGTGACGGCTCCATGGAGTGTTTGAACCCACATTAGTTCAAAGCCATTTGTGAAATTACCAGTGTTTTTGGAACTTAGTCCAAGTTAAAACTTGACAGACTTGTAAAAGCAAACGAAAAAAATTTACCGTTTTTAGAAAAAGCTGTTTCACTTTACATTTAAATATGGTTTTGCACATAGTGTAAATACGTAAACCTGCATATGCCTATTTGCAAGGTGTTTATTTTCTAGTTAGCTGAGATTTTCAAAGGTGACTACATTGGTCAGAAATCAACAGCATTCTCCACAAACAGACAGAAGTAAGTCATTATGGCATATCTACTAATTACTTTTGATGTTATTTTTTTCAAGTTGCTCTAGATTCATCCAATATACTTGACTGGTGTGTAAAATTATCCTTTCCAAGAAGTCATGGACAACTGCAACAGAAAACTGCTCATTGTTCCCAAAACAATGCATTCTCAGTACGTGCTTGAAACCTAGTGGTATTGAACATATGTTTAAGTGCTGTTTTATGTGAACTGGCACCCTTGGTAGCTCTCAAGGTTTCATGGGCATGTATTTGGCTGCATAGAGCAGATGTGGTTGGAAGACTAAATAAACCACAAACATCTGAAATGTCTTTTCCTTTGTTAATTTAACTGCAACAAAAAACCCTCCACTTAGATGTAACCAAGCCTTTCATAAACAATCACCAGTTGGCTGATTCTGACACTGCCATCAAAATCCTTCTACATCTTGTTTTAACAGAGGACCATCCGTATTCAGAGTATTTATCCAACTTTGCTAATGCTCCTATCTTGCCATAAATGGTTGATTAACTGAAACTCAGTTTGTAGCAAGGTAACATCCCAGACATGTGACAGAGGTAAGGCAACACATTATGCATTGCAGGACCATGTAGGAGAGTTAATGGCTCTTTCCAAGAGCCAGCAAGTGTTGGCAAAGATTTTAGACATACAGGAAGAAGCGATGTGAAACATAATAACCTCTCTAGGGTTTCTACAGAGCTTACTGAGTAAAATACTGTGCTCCAATACAGAATGATACCTTTTCTTTGTTGACAACTGTCTTCAAGAAATTTTCAAAACCTGCATAGTTTTCCATTTAAATCTATGGTTTGACATAAATTTAAAATAAAATAAAATAAAATAAAATTCTACAAGGCTTTTTAAAACATTTGAGAAGTACAGGGCTTTTAAACCCTACTTGACTGTTGTATGTATATTTCACATCATAGAGGGGCATCTAGCAACCTAACGTGATAGGATCTTGAAAATTAATTAAATCCTTGGTCTGTCTACTATGACTTCCAATTACTGTCTAACATAGTGATCATGTTCTGATATGCAACTAAAGGAATTCACTATTGCTTTCCACTAAAACAAATTTCTGCATAGTTAATCAAACCAGGTACACACAAAGCAGCTTGTTCGATTTAGTCTGCTGTTCACAACAACCTCTGAAAGCTTAGATGCAGGAACTTCCCCATAATCTGAGACATGTCATCACAGAAGAATTAGGCTGAAGCTACCAGTTCAAACAGGCAAGAGAATAACACAAAGTTTGGTGTTTGGTATGTGGTCCAGCAGCACAGCAACTAATGAACATAGGAACATACTATTAACATTATCATCTAAGCCCTCCAGGCTTTTTGTTTTGGGTTGGGGTTGGTTTTTTTCTTTCTTTTAATTCATTAATGGGTGGCGTCATACACTTTGCAGATGGAGGCCTAAGCACCAGGTTAAGAATTGCATAATGTAACCAAAAATGTCTCTTCCTTTGGCATTTACTGCACACAGTCTTAAATCCTAACAGGGTTGTTAAAGATTAAAAGGAAAACAAATGGTCTTTTAAAGCCAGATAAGCTAAATTATTACAAATTATACATGTCTCAGTTCAAAATCATTAATGGCTCTCAAAGTAAGAGATTAAAAGACAGAAATAACCTAATTAGAAAAGATTTACAGTAGGGAGTTGAATTATTTGTGCTCAGAGCAAGACAGGATTGGATCTGAAGCCCAAGACACAATGCATTGGCAATAAGGATGATGATCAGGAATGTTAACTAGTACAGCTCTGCCATAAACCAGTCACAATCGCATGAAAAATTGCAGAAAACAACTCAGATACAATCTCTTGTTACCTGAAAACATAGCCTGCTTTGCATTCTCTAAACAAAAGGAGTGGTTAATTATGAGCTTTCGGATATTGCTTTCACTACACCTGTAGTATGTAAAGCAGTGAATTTCAACAGCGATTTTAAACTAAAGCATGTATATTTATAAGCAACCCTTACGTTACATTTGTGAAGGGAATACTGAATAAAAGGTAGCTATACTACTGGGGTTGGATGATTTCTCAGCCATCAGCAGGGAAGCTGCAAAATAATTTTAACTGAGCTGAGCACTCAAGGGTAAATTCAGCTTTCAGTTACCCATGTGTAATGCCGGTGATTTGCATTCAAGAAACTGTGGGTAGAATTTGGCCTCAAGGAACTAGCTTGTGTTAGTGCCATAACCTTTGTTTTACAGGGAGTACAACATTTGGCCCAGAGGAGAAATACACCTCTTGTAAACCAGGTAAGCAAATGGGCACAAACCTGCTCATGACATCACCAGCATAAATCAGAAATAATCTCATTTCCATTTAAAAGGAAACTAACACGGTATGAAAAACAAATCTGCGCATATTTGTTCTGATTCTGGTCTCACAAAGGGATTTTGGATTGCACTGCTCGGATGGGTCATCCAGGTCTGTCGTCTTCTTTCAAATCAATTTGTAATTTACCTATTAGATGCTGATGGTAGGACTCTAAAGAATTTATTGCTAGATTTCTTTAGAGATTAAATTCTCTAGTAATCTGCCTTACCTACACGTGGCTGGAGCAGTACTGCTCAATGTTAATAACTTCAACATCTCTGCCTTGGTTAAAAATCTGAGCATGGTGCCACATCTAGTCACCTTCCTGATCTTTTTCAGCTCTCTTGATGAAAAACAGAAAGTTGTATATATTTCCAGAATAGTATACCTGAACACCTGTTTGGAAAGTATACCTTCTGAGTGGAGGACCTTGGTTCTGGTGTAGCTCACACCATAGTGTGGTACATTTGTGTTTCCATTAGCACCAGAGCCCTTCAAGCTCCCTCTGCCTTCATTTCAACAAAAGGGAAAATATTTTCTGTGCACCAAGGATATGCATAGGGTACTGTATAACATCCAGCTGTGCATTTCAAGGAAGTTTCATATTTAAAAAGAACCTATGTTGCACTCTAAACTGCTATAGCAAAGCATAAAACGAACTTTTGCTTGATTAGAATAGGATTCACATATGAGTCTCACCAGCCTACCAGTAATGTCCTTGTCTAAAGATTATTTAAATGTGACACTGTGAAATAAAAAAATCTCAGGGAGTACATAATCATATCCTTAACATTAACGCATTAAATTATCAATGCCAAAAATGTGTTTAGGAATACATTTTTAAATTCTATTTTAGTGCAAGACTGCTTACATTTCTGGTGGTGTCTATGCTTTCACCATTATTATTCAGTTCTGCACTTTCATAGAGTCAGTGGGTCATTTGCAGCCCAACTTATGCCCAGTGCATAACACTGTAGTAATAAAAGACTTAAGAGCAACGCTGAAGCAGCTCAGTGTACTCTTTGCCCCTGCCTATAGCCAACTGGCAGAATAACTTGCTGGTCAGAGGAGAGCCAAGCAGCATCAAATCTATTGTGTATTTTCATTGCTAGTTCTGGCCAGAAGGCACTGTATGAAGATGACATCCGTTGCCTTATCTAAGTGAAGCTCCATTAGGAATGAGTAACAGAAATATCCCCATGGGTACACGTCCCCTTTCAAGCATGCTGCCTAAATTTCCAACTCAAAATTTAGCTGGTATCACTGTTTTTATCACGTTAACGACAAGTGAAATATTTATCTAATTATTCTACCACTTCTTAATTCTTCTGGTTAAATCACCTGTAAAAAGGATTTTTAAAAATCCTTTACTAATCATTCCCTAGTTTTTCTCTAACTCTGCCAATCTGTGCAAGCATATGACTTAACTGTCACAAGGATTTTATGCAACCTTAAATGTTGTTGTGCATATTTGCCTTCTTTCCCAAATCTTAACTGATTTACAGGTAAGGCTGTAGGTGCTAACATAAGGAACGAGTTGGTAATTCATTATAAACATGAGGAGGAGTGTAAATGGTCCAAAGAGTTGTTAAGATTCAAACCAGTTTGAAAACAGTGAAAATAGATCTACAAATATAATTTTTTTATTTTAATAAATCTTTGAGCAGCAAACAAATGGACATTCCATCTTAACAGAGCTGAGCAGCCTTAATATAGAAAACAAAAATAATCAGAAACTTTGATTTTATTGGGAACTCTGGACTCACTACTTCACTGGAAAAGAAAAACAAAACCAAAAAAAAACAACCCCCAAAAAACCCCCAAACAACAATACTTCAGGCTTTCTACGACGCTAGAGAAATAACAGGGTATTTTCAAGTTACTCTAAAAAAGACCCCAAAACGACTCTGTTATAAAAGCTTTAATACTTGTATCAATATGTTCATGAATGACTGAACTTAGGGTAAACAGAAATGAAGTCTGCATTTCAAATTCAAAAGCAAAACTCACAAAACAAATTTTGCATAACATTTCAGCCTTAGAGGCTAAGTAGATGCGTATTTTCCTGCTAAGTTTCTTTCCCAAGCCAAGGGCATATCTTGCTTTCAAACTTAGAGTACAAATAAAATGTTTTAATGAATTCAAATCACAACCATCCAGTCCCTGAGAACTGAGGAAGCATCAATTTGTCTTGTTTAGCCTATTCGAAAGCCATAATATTCCCATTTAAAGGAGATGCATCATATATGAAGGGACAATCTAGTCCCCATCTAGTTCATCAGTCAAGAACATGAGCATCCTTCCATTTTCACGAAAGTGCACAGTTTCTCACACATGCCATGTAAGGCATTTCTGTGAAAGACAAATCTACCATCAGGAATCCCGGACTACTGAAATGGTCATCTGTCCTCCACCACCAAGTTGTCTTTGTACTGGCAGAGGAAAATAATTTAGTAGGGTTTTTTCCCATTTGTAACTAATGGAATCCCGCGTGCTTCACCACAAAGACTGTGGAAAACACAGTTTCAGCTGACAAGAGGGCTCCAGCTTCCCAGGCTGACTGGTTCAGTCAGCACACAGCACCGATCCCTGGGCAGTAGAGTGTAAATTTGGCTGAAGAAGTTTCTTCATGTGTGAGAAGGCAAAAGCATGAACCCACTTTTTCCACAGCACAGTGAGCTAACCATTTACTGCTCAGCTCCTGACTTGAGAACCCAGCCTGGGGGGCATCTCCAGCTGGGGCACAACCTGGGCAGCTGCATTGAGGGGACACATTTCACTTCAGCAGCTTCCTTGCTCAGCAAGGCAGATTAGCCCAAGCTGAGACCTGGAAGGTTGTAGGTACTGGAGCTGGCTAACTTAAAGCTAATGGGGGCACCTTTGCCTTGCAGCCCACTCACATGGCACCTGCAGAGCAGAAGTTCTTGGAAGACGACTGTATTTTTCAGGATGACTGTTATTTTTCCATTCTGGTCATTGATACTTAAATGATACTTAAGCATGAGACAAATCCTTCAAGACAAAAAAAGAAAGCTGTATATCACTTTTATCCAATACAATAAATACAATTAAAAGGAACTATTGCTGTCTCTCTTCGTTTTCCCTCATATATATCAGCTGTCATTCCTTGAGCTTTAAAGTGCTTGAATAATAAACCTGCACAGAATTGAATTACTTCACTAGCAAGTTGATTAGTTCCCACATCCAATAAAATGTCTGTGGTATCTCATATATTTGGCATTTAATGTTGTAATTAATAAGTCTTGATCATGTGCCTCTTACAGCCACAGGTCATTGACAACAGTGACATTCCCTTTCTCAGCAGGAAATTGAGCCTCCAAGACATTTTCCTAAGACACTTTCAATTATGATAAATTGTCAGATTTGCTTCAGTCATTTTGAAAACTACTTCAAGTATGTCTTCTCAGGTAAAAGCAGTACAAAGATATAAAACAGCTTTTTAATTTTTTTTCCTTTGTGCAAATCACATTTTGGGGAGTATTTCAGCTTTTTAGGGTCATTATAGATTCCCAAGTGAAAGGTGTGCTTTACAATGAACTGTTCTCAACTACATATCTTTCCAACTTAATCTAGCATTTCCAATAGAGGGCCAGTACCAAATTGCTTTAAATCTGTGTAGCTCCATTGATTTCAGTGGGTACATGTTCAATTTATTCCACACAGGGACTTGTCTCTTTAATTTAAAATGCTTAAAAGGCAATGTTGCAAAAACATTTATACTTCCTTTCTTTTTAATGATGTATGCAGGAGGTGGGTTTTTTTAACCTTAGTTTATTAAATATGAGGATCTTATTTCCTTTGGTTTTTTTCATAGTTATGCTGACAGTATGCAAGGCTGATGATGAAAACACTAGTGGACTTAAAAGTGTGGAACAGGTAGTGGCATTTTTATGACTTATCACTTCAAACATGTAAAATCTAGGCTAGACAAAAGTTTGGGGAAAAAAGGAAAGCAAAAAGTAGCAATGCCATGAAATCAACTTTGCAATAGCTACTTCTTTGGCACCCACAGTAAAGTTACATCGTTTTTTCCTATTTGTGAGGTTACCAATGTTGCCTTGTTCACATAAATATAATTTTAAAAGAATGTTCCTGCATATCAGAAATTTTAAATACTGAAGGTAGACTTAAGGCTATTAATTTCTAATTGCTGGTAAGAGCAAAAGATCGCAATAAAAAGGAAGAAAAAACTTTGCACCTAACCTCTCTCATGCAATATGCCAAGGAGAGGGGCAGAGGGAGAAAAGGAAATAAAGCATCCTTAGTATTTTCTTCCCTTGCCTGGAACCTTGTTCAGTTACACTTGCTGATCAAGAAAGGTTTCCTCTGAATTGAAGACAAATGGTTGACAACTCTCTAATTATCAGCCTGGCTGCACATACTCAACATTTACAGTCCCACCTTGCTCTTCATGTATGTAATGCTGCCAAACCTGACACTCGCACACCATGGCTTAGACTCCAAGATATAATTCATTTTAAAAAGTAACATAGTTTGGGTCCTCTTCATTTCTGTCCCAGTTTTTCTTTTAGTCTTCAGAGAGTGACTTTATCAAGGTTTTCTTTCTTTACAACCACAAGAGTGAGAAACTGATTTCAGGTAAATCTGAAATTTTTATACAGTCATGTGTCTGCAAGATCTGGGATGTTAAGAGAAAAAGGAATATGAAATATCGTAAGACCTGCTGCTAACTGTAATAAACAGTAAAAACTTATGAGAGTATGATACAACATAAAATAGTCATACTTTCCCCCAAAGAAGGATCCCCCAAGCTTCAGGAAGCAGGTTATTAGTCTTCTAATAACTCCGTAAAACTTATGATAGAGAGCTTAGTGCTTTGCCCAAAATCAGTCAATTAAAAAAAAATAAAAAAGAAAAAGACTTGGAATTAAAGGTCTTCAGGTTTATCACCTGCTGACTGGGAGTGAAAATGCATTCTCTAGCTCTCAGCCTCTTGCTTTAGACATGGAGTCAATACCCCCTGAAGAAATAATATTTGTTACTTGTTTTAGGAGGCAACCATAGGTGCTGGAGATACGAAGCACTGAGAAATGGCAAGTGAAGAAATCCAGAGCTTTGTAGCAGGGACTGAGTTACTGCACCCAGCAGAGTTTTGAGGCACCTTCACGCACCTCTCCTTTCTTATGTCAATACCATGCAGCAGCGTGAGGTGTGAAGATCTTTCAGTTATCATCTGCTGATGCTGGTAGCCCCAGATGGCACAAGCCGCGTCTGGACATACCAGCCCAGGTTCAACTGCAATCAACTGTTGCCCCATGCGCTGGGCCTAAGTGAAAAAGCTGTACTGCTTCTGGATGCTACGTGGGAGACACAGTAATCCCCACCTATTCTGACTTCGGGGTTAGCTCGTGCAGAGCTGCTTCTGACAGTACAGGTATGTCCTCAGTCTCATATCTCAGAGGACACTAACATTTAACATGGAAGGAACAGGTGTATTGCAACTAGGGTTCATGCATTTTTGAAGAGGCAGTAAAAATTTATTTTAGACCAAATAGCATGACCACAATTTCCTCCCGTTCTTAGTACATACAAAACAGACACACGTTCTTGCATATTTTGCAGGCTTCAGACCCTTCCCTATATTTAAAATACTACACAATAAAGTTTGTTTTGACATAGTTCTCTAGTGAAAAAATGTATCAGTTATGAGAGTGTTTAAGATGACCTCCCACCTCCTCCAGATTCTACAGTATATTTACCATTGCTCCAGAGAGGTAGACGTTGTACTTTATAAATGTGAACTGTAATTGATTTAACAAATTTTTTTAAAAAGAAGTAAATAAGTTGCTGAAATACTTTAAAAAAAAATTATATTTGTATTACCTATTAGTAAGAAAGGTTCAGAAAATTTGTAGGAGACTGAAACCAAATATCTCCTTGGAAACAACCAGCAAAGAATGTGGACACCAACATTAAACAATTCCAAAGAAATTAAAACAACAAGAAGAATATTTAGAAGGACAATTACTAAAATGATTAAAAAGGAAATGAGATAAACATCATAGACTGGATACAATATAGAGAGAGCATAAGGATATAAAAGGCAAATGAGAGAAAGAGAACAAAAGCACAGAAAACATTCACTGTAATAGGAGAAAAAGTTGAAGAAGAAGCAGTGACATCATCTTTTCCACTCTGATTCTTGTAGGTAAGCAAGCTGTCTGTGATGCCAAGATCCCACAATTCTGATCTGCAGCAATTGCACCCAAAAGTGCAATTTAAATAATTCCTATCCTTTGGTTTTCTAATGTGCTGCTTTCTATTTTGTATTATTATTATTAAATTAATAAGATAATCTGAGTTGTTTAATATGTCTTGTTTCTAATACAAGAACCTGGTAAATAATTTTTCATGTTATAAACTACAGTTACTAAGAGGGTCTCCAGCTGCTCTCTAAATCTATTGGTTATTTGTAGTTAAAAAAAAAAATCACCCACAAATGAAATGATTTTTTGAAAACAAGGAAAGCAGAAACTATACAGAGACTTCTGTTCTTCCTAAACCAGAGATCTGACCGTTGCACCCAGACAAGCTTGTTAACTTAAAACTCATCAGGTTTAAAAGAAGTGTGGGAAGGAGTTACTTAAAAATGTGAGCAATCGTAATCCTCGCTGGCTGTGCACAAGGACTATCCTTTCTTATATAAAAAGCCATTCCTGGTGTCATTCAGACACATACAGTTCTCACAACAAACTGTGTCTATGCAAAGTCATTTCACACCCATTTTATCCACACCAGAGCTACCTTCATCACATCAATCTTCACTCACTGCTTTGTCAAAGAAACCCTGGCTCACACCTATTCATCTCACTTGTCTGACTCAATAACAGGGACTGGGAATTTTACTGTGACAAGCATATTCAATGGAAATCAAAGTGTCTTGCCTAACCTGGATGCTTTGTACAGGAAAATCTCTATTATATTAATGTTTTATGTTTTCTTTTTCAGGATGGAAGGAAGGAAGATTTACTTTGGAGACCACCTAATCCGAAACAAAACATTGTTGTTTTTTTAAACCAAACCGTGCCTCTTCATTTTGGCCTCGATCCACCACCACCTCTGTTTTCTGCAGTTGCCACAGCACCTCACAGGAGCAGTAGTTTGCTCCTTCCAGGGCTCAACTTTTCCCTACAGGCACCTTTGTTGAACAGCCGCCACATTTATACACATCCCCTCCAATTAAACTGTTAAGCACACCATCTGAGTCACAGGACTATAGTGCCTGATGGAAGATGTAGTTTGAGCCCAGATCTGAGCCAAAGGGGATAAAGAACTGAATTTCAGTTTTCATAAGGCGCTGGTCCCACTCAGCCAGGCACAGGGTAATGTCCAGCCTAAAAACTTTTGAAAGTTCAAGGTTTCTTAGAATTTTCCATTCTATTAAATACTTTTTTTTCTTCTCAATCCAGGGAAAAATAAATGTTGAAATCACAGATTTTCACACTTTTTCACACCACTTGGGTTACTATCCAATTTTCATGCCCCTATTGCCATTCACAATGTTCCTTAACACACCCATCTTTTCTGTCCCTTCTGTCCTCACAAAATCCACCCATTTGCTTCTCATACCCACCTTTTCCCTCTTCCCAGCAGGGTTTCCTGGGGTTGAAGCAGCCACGGTCAGGAACTGCAGCTGCCCCTTAGCCTAGGTTAGGGCTCTAAGTCAAAAATAAAGTTACAAATCCTGACCCCAGCCTGCTGGGAGAGAGGGGAAAGCTGTTCCCCCCCACAGATTGGGAAAGATGACTAGAATGAAGGCAACCTATTAGAGGTACTTGTGCAGCAGGGAAACAGATGTCCTATGGACTGAACCTCAGCTGGTTGCAGCACGAAGAGAAATCGGCACAAAGAAGAGGCAGGAAGGATGAAGTAATTGCTGATCTTTACAAGCCCTATGTAAAATACCATTCATAATGGTGATGACAGTCACTTTCTGCACACAGGCACAAAGGGCTTTTTCTTCCATGGCACTCTGACAGTTTAGGCAGGAAGAGAGAAGTGGCTAGTGGAAGTAAATTGTCAGCGATCTGTCACCGAAGAGCAGATTGCTTTTCCCCTCCTGAATTCTCCCTCCTGAATTAAGATTAGTCTCTATTGAAACCTAGGGTTCTCTTCATCACCGGCCAGCACCCATAGAGATGAAATTTCTTTATCAGATCTCTCTAAATAACTAGTTGAAGCTCAAATCATTCTGACCTTCGGAAGAGGAGGAACAGTTGTTGCCAAATACTGAAGAACAAAGCATACTGTAAAATAAAGCTCCATAACGAAAAATAATTAAACCTATTTTTCTACATGCAGCCTGCTGTAGTACAAATTAAACCCAATGCAATCACAAGGGAATTAAGGCCAATAAAATTATCGTAAATAAATTACTAGACTTAAAACTTCTTCGATTAGTCTATATTTAGCCGTGTGTACAATAACAGAAATTAATCTGAGAAGAAAAGATTCAGTTACACAAGAAATGCTGTAACTGAATGCAGAGTAACAGGAGTTTCTGAAATCATGGGAAAGCCTCCTTTGTTTTATTTGACTTTGTTTTGATAATCACTTTGCTGTTTACCCAGGTATAATATCGTCTTCTTTGCAGAATACCAAGATCCATGTGGAAAACAGAAATGTCTGCTAATTATTTCCTTCTAAAAGCAAACAAGAGAATGAAATGCCTTGTATAATTGAATTTGAAAAATTTCAAGAAAGTTTCTTCTCTTTACAGCCAAAGTTAAAGCAAATTATTTTGGTGAGGGGGTTGGGGGAACCCACGTTTCCATTTAATTTCCAGGTGCACACACATTTTGTCTTTAGTTGTCAAAAGGCAGCCTTTCCATAACAGGCTACAATAAATAGATGAAAAAAGCAAAGCCTCTGTCACAAGGGCTCTGCTTTTGTTCTGTATTTGTGCAATGCCCAGAACACTGAAGCTCTGTCTTCTAAGCTAGTTATAAATAAATGTGGAAGGAAGTGAAAGAATGACATGAGAAAAATCAAAAAGAAGGGTAACTTGAAAGAAGAAATAAAATTGTTGTATTTATGCTGTTTAACCCTTACGTGTCTAGCTCTTTACGCTGCCTTAGAAAAAAGCCATTTTATTACAAGTCAGCAATATTTGCACCAGCCTTTTTTACGACACTTCAAAGATAGCACCAATGGAGCATTATATATATATATATATTTATACAGCAATCACACTCTGTAACACAATAGCTCAGTTCTTTTCATGTGGAGCGTGTCCCACTTTTACACAGCAAAGCCCATAAGAGCCCTGAGTTATATAGGTCAACATATTGAACTTCTTTAAGTATTGACAAGGAATCTTGTCATTTGTTCTCTCCAGGTAGCATGGCAGTCTTTGATATCAATTTATAGCCTCCAGAAACCAAAAATATCTACTTGATCTCTAGGACAAGAATGAGAGCAATGTGCTAGCCCACCTGCAGGAGAGGTCCCTGCTGGTGGTTGATGAACTGCTGTTCACCAGCCCCAGCCCGTTGGCCTCTACAATATTTTGCCTCATTGACTGGACCGTGCAAAGTTGAATCAGACTCTTGTAGCACGGCACAACTGGGATACACCTTTCTCCCAGAAGTTGCTGCTCTTATTCCTTTCAACACAGCAACAACAACCATCAAAGAAATCGTTGGCAATTTTCCGGAACTGGAAGACTCCAACAGCGGCACCAACGTCATTGAAAACAATCCACCATCCATGGAAACAAGACTTAACAAGCTTGCTTAGCTGGCTTCTTTGCAGAGGTTTTTGCATGGTACATAACAACATGTGGCAATTATATACAGTACTTATGTACAGATCTGTGCAACCAACCAACCATGATGCATTGTAATGAAGGAGGGGAAAAGGTGTTACAAATACACTAACTTCTTTTACATTCAACAGGGAATGTTATGAGCTGATACGTAAGAGAGAATAGAAGAGTAAATACTGTCCATCCAGAGCAGAGCTTGTCCTACATGGTATGATCAACGGATAGACATGCAAAAAACACTGTATTTCTCACATTAGTACTTTACAGCTGGATGCAGCAGAAAGAATTAATGGGATAGCTGTGGTCTGCATATTTTGCATCGCAATATCTTAAGCAGCAGTTTCAGATTTCGCTGTGCTTTAGCTGTTTTGCAAAAAAGATAACACGAAAACATAGACAAAAGAACAAAAGGTGGCTGCATTCAGAGGGGTATGTAGATGTTTTTGTGACAGTATGGCTGGAAAACTTTGCCAGGTAATTGTACCGATATTACTAGGAAAGGACAGAGCTACAGAGTACAAATATATTGGTATTGTAGTTTTACAAAGTTACGTCCCCTGACTGAGAAATGCATTCATGACAACATGCAGGAGGGGTGGGAAAAAAGAGATAGTAATATCTCTGTTTTCACCAGCTGACTGGAAACCTACAGAAAGGAAAGGTTAAAATGTCACAGTGGCATCTTTTTCTGCAGAGGAACCTGGCAGAGGAACCTTTGCTGTTGGTATAATTGCTGATGTGATCTGGAAAAACTGACATGAGGTTCCAATGGAGTTATTCCCAAATCATCCATGTGCAAAGAAAGCATCTGTGTTCTGTTTTCACCAAACCACAGTGCTAGTAAGCTAAGTGCCAAAGAAAGGAAAAGCTGTAGCATCATCATGTTGCATTGAAGACAACAAGGTTATTTCAGAAGACAGCAAGCCTGATATTAGTTCATATTATAATCAAAACAAATCAAGCATGGACAATTTGGATCACCAAACCAGGCTTTATACACGCAAGAGGAAAATTTGGTGGTAGCCAGTGGTAACATGATACTGATGGGCTGTACTGAATGGCTACATTTGTCATTTAGTATTCAGAGTTCCCATGCTCAAATTCTGCAATGTCCTGTGATTGCTGATTGTTTCTGTAGAAATAGTCAGCAACTGAGCTAAACAGAGAGATGATAATCCAGGACCTTTTCAGTCTACAGCTTGTATTGGATTTCAAGCATTTGGGACGGAAATACCAACCTGCTTGCAGCTGTTGCACTTGTTGAACAGCAGACATCAACAAAGAATTAACACTGTCACTTGTAACCACACGGTAACGGCAGAAAAGTGAAGATGTCCACCAAAGTGCCATATTAAAAAAAAAAGGTTTATTAAATTTGTTGCAGAAATATAAAATAAACTAAACAGTCTGAATTATGAAACACAGTTCAACATGTAGAGTTACATAAACACAGCCACAAAATCTGTTGTTAAAAAAAAAAGACAGATATAAAATATAGGTCTCTGCATTGATCCCAAATTAGAGCAAACAGAATAAGCCAATTATTTTGGCCCTATGGCTAAAAAGAAGTATAACAGATAGCAATAAAATAATCTATACAAGAAAAAGAAATAGAACTAAGGAAAGAAATGAAGATAGACACATAAGAGATGAGAGTAGAAGGTGATAAATGAAACAGAGGGCAAATCAAAAACCTGCATGCAGAGCTTTTAGCTTTAGCAAATTTAATAAATGTCTTTGGGTTTTCTATATTTACCAAGGAAATGCTGCTGAACATTTGAGATTAGAAGACTGCTAATTTGAGCATGGGAGGTATATTATAGGACTAAATAGCCTGAAGGACACAGTAGAGGAAGCCAACAAAAATTCACTGAAATGCAGGCGGCGTCCTGGTAGAAGCTGCTAAATGGAGCTGGAAGCTTGATCTGATGGCTGCAGCATACAGGCCTTAATCCACATTTATTGATGCAAGTCTTAAATTCTGAGTGGTAGAGGCTCAGATCATTTGTCTGGCTTTTTTGAAATTTGCAGTGCCAGGCTATGGGCTTCTGATCAGTCAGGGAATGGCACTTTTCCCACTGAATCACTGAGCCAATGACCTGTCATGGTGTCAGGGGCAGGGAGGGGCTGGTGCTGATGGAAGGCATGTGTGTTTGGATTAAGAACCCCCACAATTTCCCCTCAAAATAGGTACATTGGCCCAGATACTCTGGCTGAGTGCAAGTGCCGTTGCATTCTGCCTACCTCAATTTTCCCTGTGGTTTTAACTGAAATCTATATTGCTTACTGCCCATCCTAAAATGTTGACTAATTCCACCCTGCCTTGCTGGACAGCTGCTGTGTTATGGCCCAGAGGTAAGTGATAAGGTGATCCCTCTGTACCCCACACTGGCTGTTTCACTTGGGTACAAAATGTCTTACTTAATGCTTGTAAAGCACTTGGAGATCCTTAAATGAAAGGCATAAGAGCACAAAATACCATCATCATTAGCTATAAGGGCCACTGCAGAGCAGTGGAAAATATTCCTTTTCCCTGCCCATCTGGGGTTTTGCACACTGCCTAAGCAGTGCTCCCATCCCCTGCCAGCTCAGAGAGCAAGAGATCAAATCTGTGCCTCTGGCATAATAGTGCAGAGTGCTAATTACAGAACTACCATAAAACATCTGCTGTAATGCATAACTATAATTCCTTGGCATGCACAAATACAGCACCTAGATGCTCAGAGCATAGCTCTGTAAGCAAATCCTATGAACCAGAGTGTAAGAGGCCCTCAAGTGAGTCTCATCCCAGATGAAGGGAGGCAGAAGAGCATGGAAAGGTACCAACCCCTTGCACACTCCCTTCATGCAAAGGAGTCACAGCTGCAGGCTCTGCACTCAGAGAAACACAGGAGCAAAGCCATTGAAGCCGCCATCTATCTGCTCCCAGTGCAAAGCCAACTATCTAAAAGCAAAGAAGGGCTGTACTCAAGAGAATACAGATAGGCACCTTCCTTTCACAGCCCAAGGTGACCCAGAACTAATTGTTCGCAACACACTGCAGAGCCTTGCCCCACCATGGGAGGCCTCAGAGAGATTACGTCTGAATATCAGTCATCCCCAAGACACAACCTGTCCAAGACTTCCCATGGCCATGCACAGCTTCCCAGTGCTTCCTCACTGCCCCTGCAGAGCTGTGTATAAATAGGATGTCTATGCTCCACTGGCATAGACAAACAAGACATTAAGAATCAAAATAAAGCTTCTGTTCATACACATTTGGAAAGGGCTACTTCTCATTTATGCTTTGAGTCAGCAGTTGCTGACTGCTGGGGACCAAGAGTACTTGTCACAAAATGTTATGCTTTATTGCTTTTTAGGATTGGAGGAATGTAAACACTGTCTCTCCAACATGGTGCTCTGTCTTAAAGGACTTGGGATGGTTTGTCTAAAAACTCATCCAATATATCACACTTATAAACTGGATGATAAACTCCACCCGTCAGGATGGAGTTTCAAGGAAAGTCGTCAAATGTTCCTTCATTCCCAGCTGATGGGCATGGACTTAGAAAAGTGACACAGAAGGTGCCTGTGCTCTGCACCAGGGTCACAGGGAGAAATTATCTGCTGGAAACTTTTTGTTAGTGTGAAGCTTCTTTGCGCTGCAGCCCTTGTGTGTCACAAAATATGTGCTTCAGTGCCTGCAGGAAATACATAACCTAGCCTATTACATCTCTCTCTTCATCAAAGGAAACACTTGTAGTAATCGTTGCTATAATTTTAAAATATTATCACATTTTAAGCATCAACTTTGAAGGAAACCTATAATAGGGACCAAACTCAGACCTTGCTTTGCAAGGAAGTAAAGGACAAATGGAGCCTTTGATTCCACAATAACAATTTATGTGCTAATGCGACTAGCCCTGAAGACAATCAGGCCAACAAGAAAAAAAAAAAAAAAGAAAAAAAGAAAAAAATCCATAAAATGGCTCTGCAGCAGTTCTGTGAGCAAGTCCTATGGAATTGTAAAAGTTCACTGAGCTGTTCTGCTAATATCTTTACAGTAAAACTGGAAATGCAGACACTTCACTTATTTGTGCACAACGGCACTAGAGGAAATACATAAGAGAGACCCTTCAGCCTGAAATGGATGAATGGAAATGAAACATTGCTTTTGATGCAAGGCTAATCAGAGAAATTGGAGGCTTTTCTGCTGAGTTTCTTTGATTTGTTTTGTCTGCATAGAAGCACCTTTAGAAATGTCAATATAAAAATAAGAAGATTTCACAATGCCAAAATTCAATATCAAACAAGATGGGCATGTATGTTCTAATCTCCATGCTGGCTGTATCATATTTGTTTGAAGAATCTAACTACAAAAATTCTACCTACAAAATCTGAGGAGCATACCAGACATGTGAACAGACCCTTAACTGTATTACACCGTCAGTGCATCTAGAGGGGAGGCACTGTGGGGAAGGCAGGAAAACTTCAGTAATAATTTGAAACTGTATTTGCAACTTGATGAATAAACTGAAAGTGAGCTTTCTGTAGTTTGCTACAGAATATTTATTATTTTCATTCTTGTCTCTGATAAATTTATTTTCACTTAAGAAATGTTATGTTCTCTTTCTCTTTATATGAGGCAAAATAATAGTCTTAATGGGAAACCTTCATTAAAAAAGAAGAAAGTGTGGCTCTTCAACACATTCTAGCATCCAAATCAAAAGTTTCTAGAAGAAACTAGGCACCGTCTTTGTAACAAAAAAGAGGCTGTAACATTAATGAACAGAAGTTGGTAACAAGTGAGGGCAGAAAACAGGAAAATATAAATGCATTTTTCTGCCTTCCTGAGAGAGAATTACTGGTGATTCCTGAACGCTTCTCAGTTTATTCTACTGATCCAAAGGTCCTTCCCCTTTCGTCTTTGAATATTAGATTTTGGGGGATTCAATTGACCACAGTGCTCCATTGCCTAAATCAGTCAGCAACCTAGCATGAAAGAAGCCAAGAGAAAAAAGTCTTTTAAAAGGTGTTGCTTCCATAGAAGCCAGAGATAAAGAGATTTATTGCCTCTGTCCTCACCAGTGACCCGATTCTGTCGGAGACTGAATATGATGGTACATGTGTGTACACAAGAAAAGCAAGAAAGAAAATAGACCTTATCTTAGACAAGTATATGTAGAAACTGCATTTGGGACTGTATAGATTCACAGATGTCACCATATAACCTACTCTTTTTAAAATTAGTCACTGAAATTCAATAAGTTCTTCCGAATGAAACAATATGCAGAAGAGAAATAAAAATACCATATAAGATGGCTGCGTTAGAATATAAAAAAGGAAATAATTGTTTAAAGCATCTCATAGGATCTCTACTTGGTAATATGATGTCAAACCGCTAAGGCCACAGACCATGCTTTGCTTGAGGTCTTTGGTATTCTTCCAGACAAAAGGAATTTATCAAAGCCTGCAGAAACTGCATATGCAGCTTGACACTGAACCCTGTGAGCTGCTGAGTATTACTGGAGATCAGTACATTTCTTAAAGTTACTTTTGTGTATTTTTTGTTTTCTTTACAGAATATAAAGAAAACAACTAAAATGGAGATTGTTTTAAACACAGCTCTATCCAGCAAGGAAAAACAGATAAATAGAGAGTAACTTGGGACAGTATAAAATGGAAAGATTAACTGTTCTTAGAAAATGGAGGATTGAGAAGAACAACAAAATAAAAAGAGTGTATTTCATGAAGGAGGCTAATATATTCAGAGAACTAGTATACCATAGCCTCATAGGGAAGAGATAAGCCTAAAGAAATTTTGGAAACCTAACAATTCCTTAAAGAAATTATAACAAAGGTGCAAAAGCAAACTAACCCAGTGTAAAGGAGGGACAGAAAATTTAATTTGACCCCTGTTGGATAAATCACAAGCTCTTCATTGACCTCATTTTAGAGGAAGCCACACAAAATTACTAAGGATAGGAATAAAAGAACAGCATTAGTATTGGGGGTAATGTGGAACATAACTTACTAGCAAACAATGTGAAAGATAACAAGAAATCATCCTAGAAGTACACTAACGTGAGTAAGACTAAAAAATAAATAAAATGTCAACCTGCTCTTCAGAGAGAGAGGATGCCCACAACGTTGAAGTACTGGATGCTTTTTTCGGTGTCAGTTTTCACTAGAAAAATGATGCACAATTAATGTCAGCAGCAAATGGCTAGAGTAGGGAATAAACCTCTCAGAGAAACTTATTATTTGTTTTCAGACTCCATGAGCCTGATAAACTTCATTTTGGGAATTTAAAACATTGGAAAGTTCTTTCACATTAATGGCTGGTTTTGAGAAACTCTGGGAAATGGGTAAAACTCCAGAAAACTAGAAGAGTTCAAATACAGCATCTATTTCTGAGACAGAAAAGGGAAGTGGTAAACATTACACATCAGTCTCCTTAACCTACTACCTAAAAAACTGTCAGCACAATCAAAGAACTTTTAAGAACTAGCAAGGAAACAAGGGCATGAGTAATTGTGAAGAATGAGTTTTATCAAATCTATCCAGTAAACTTTTATGGTGAGATAACAGGTCTTCTGAACTTAACCTTTCTGTGAGAGGGAGACTGGTAAACATCATGTACTGGCTCTGTGTATTGACTATAAGGAAGTCACAGGTAGCAATGAAGGGAATCAAAGTCCAGATCAACAACATGTATATAATTTACTGGGCTGTCTTCAGAGTACCTATCAGGTGTTCACTCTCAAAAATCAAAAGATGCATCAGGATTAGTCCAATGGTTTTCAATGGTTTTGACTGAGTACTTTCATCAGTGGTTCGAGTGATGGAACAGAACTGGTCTATTTGTTAAATATAAAGGTGACACCAACACGAGAGAGGTAGCAAGCACAATACGAGAGACCAGGATTTAAAATTATCTTGCATATTGGAGGGCCTTTTTTTTTTTTTTGAGAACGGCATTCCACACAGCCATCTACAGTTAGCAAAAGAAACAAATGATTGCACAAATACAGGCTGCCCGCTAAAAAAAGACAAATACGTGGTGTTATAGTGGATCACAGAAAGAACATGAATCAACAGTCTTATTCTCTGGCAAAAAAAGTGGACATCAAAGCAGGATTATAAACAACATGAACTGTACTGCTTCTGTGTTTCCTAGCTTTCATCCATTTTGGTGTAGTAATGGGTTCAGCTTTGGGTATTGCCCACCAAAAACATGTGGGTTGCTTGCAGAAATTCCTGAGGATCAGAGATGTAAGATATATAGCCTACAAGGAAAGGCTGAACAAACTGGGGTTGATAACTGCAAAAGTCTCGAGTATATTAAAGGCTTTCGCAGAGAGAGAGGAAGAATAATTTATCCTCCATGTCTATGAAGGAAAGAACAAGAAATAATAGGCTGAAACTGCAGCCAGGAAAATCCACTTTCCGTCACCAGAATTTTTCAAGAACAGGCAAGATAAGCATTTTTCAGGAAATGCAGACAAAGTTTGTCTTGTCATTTTCTGCAGCGTCTTCCCTCAGGGTATCCTGAAGTCCCTTTAAACCCTATAATCTATGATTTGAAGTCAGTTCCCTGCCCATTCAAAATATGTACTAAGTCACTATATTTCCTTTTGCTACCCTGAAAAATTGTGGTGGAAATATTTTTTACAAAGTTGTACTTTTTGGTAACTGTTCTAAATGGTATGATTGCCAGATATGAATAAGACAGTATTTGTTGGAAGTACAACTTGGGTCTATGGTCTGTTCATGGTGAGACTTTCCATTTCTACTTTGATACTTTCCAGTTGAGAAAAAAGAAAACTTCAGAAAAAGGAAAAATAAAAAGGAACATCTTTCAAACATTGATCTCATTGACCTCAGAATGTTTTTGGCTCCTTACAAAGGCAAAAGCATAGGCCCTTTCAACCTCCTGTAAACAAATATCTGTTCTTTGTTGCAGGAAATAGTTCATCATGAACAGCATTTATTATTTTTTCTTATTATTTAAATAAATTCTTCTCTGTTCCATCCTATGGTAATGACCCCGCAGTCCTTAATATTTCATGTAGTCACAGAAGCATTGACTCAATGGGAGCATGTTTTCTCTTTCCTATCATTTAGGTTGAAGCAATACCTAACTGTTCACCTTTTTCTTTTCTTTTTTTTTTTTAGTGTATGCTAAGAGATGTCCACCCTGACCACACCACTACTAGCTCTCTAGAGATCTGGTAAACAAAACAAAATAAAATTTACAAGGAATAAAGAAATAGAACACACGCCATGCCTAATAGTCTACTATTTCACTTGCCATATGTCCTTGTTTGAAATTTTGTGCTCACGGCTTCAAAATATTAATATTGGGTTTTATTACTAGCATAGTGGTCTGTATCATTGTCTTCCCCCTCCCCCAGAGGCTGTCTTGATAAAAGTCTCAGGACAGTTTATGTGAAAGAAGAAAAATTAAAAAGTTAAGAAGAATAGAGTTAGCTCTCTGCACAAGAATGAGTGCCTTATTTGAATTCCTGGATTTAAATGTTCTGGACAAATTTCTCACATGCAGTGCTTTCTTAGAAGATGAAGAGAATATATAACAAGTAATAAGCATGAAACTTCTTCCAATTCCCTTCTGCCCCAAATGTTCTAACAAGATGACCTCTTTTACCTTGGTTTACCTATGAATACACGCCATTCTTAAAAACATATATTTATGTATATGTAAAGTTTACTTTAAACTCTATCATTCTAAAAATCTTCAGAAACACTTGAACAACAACAAAAAATTCCATTTAACTGTAACAAAATATTTTATTCAACCCAAAAGAAATGTACTGATGAAACTATCAGTTATTTAACAGCTTTGGTTTAAAGCTGGAGCATGTACAAAAGTACTAAAAAGAAAACCATATGTATTTTTCATATCTACAGCTACAAATGTAGTAGACTGCAAATCTGGCAAACCTACCAGTGTCAAACGGGTCTCAGGCAAGTGTAATAGCTGTCTTGAGCCACATAAGATGACCCCAGGATGGTGCTGACTATCAGAAAACTTCTAACCCTACTTGTCATTGAAATACATGTATTTGGGGAAGAGGTCCTGAAAATGGTGGACTCCTAAACCAAGAAGAGTTTCTCCTCCTACTTCAGCTGGTCATTCCAGCCAGGGCAAAAGGACCATCAGGATCCAGAGACTGCACCTCATACCCCTCAACTCTCACAGTGATACTGCACTAGGGATGTCTCTATCAGAAAGTCAACTCAGATTTTTTTATGTTCTGTACCTCATTGCATCTTACAGCACATGAAGGTTGCTGGAATGCAAAGACATGAAAAATCAGCAGGACAGCAGAGGTGCTGACAACTGGACTGGGATGAGATAATGTGAAAATTTGTGAAACCAGTGAGATGTGGTGGAACAACACTGGCAAATGCTGACAGAAGAATATATTTGCTGAAAGGATGTGCTTGCTGAAACAGAGAGTGACAGAATTGCCAAGGAGAATTAGGTGGCTGGGTCACTGACCAAACAACAGGAAAGTTTCATGGCTATAAGATTACACATGACTAATGCTGAGACTGGAATGAAATTTGCTCAAGAGGAATGGTGTTAAACTAGCAGGAAATTAGGGAAGACAGCAACGGCACACACCTGTTCAAGTTGCAGGCTCAGAAAAATATAAACCAACAATTTATTATTTGTTTATCTAAGAGATGAAGCCAAATAATAACCCAGAGGTACTCAGTTTAAAATCAATTTGCAATGAGTTTACAGTCTCAAGAAACTGTAGACAAGAAGAAAGAGATGAAGATTAATCTGGCTGCTTTAAGAATGTAAAAGTATTAAACAGAAAAAGGAGATCAAGAAATATCAGACTGCAACTGAAATAGCCTACATCCATCTTTGGTATAAACCACTGTTAGTTCTGCCAATGTCAGCGTACACTGGCTATGGTGCTCCACTGACACTTACTGCCCTATGAAGAGTCCATCATTCAGGGTCTTCTGGTAGAGGTTTGATGTGAGAAAGAAGCTGAGGTTCTAAGTTTAGCTGCAAAAATTAGGCATATCAGAGACAGCAAGTATATAAAGAATCTGTACTTTCTTTGAGACAGAGGAAACGAGAAAATCTTTGTGCTGGGGACTGTGCTGGTGCTAAAGGTGGTTTGCTTCATTAATACTTCAGTGACGGAAATGGTGGGCGATAGCAGAAAAGTGTAAGTTGAAACAGCTCAAGGAAAGATGACGAGAAATCAGAATTAAGATGAAATGTGACAGGGAAGATTTCGGAGAAAGGAAAAAACCAGGGAAGGAGAAGATACAAATAGGAACTGACAGCGAGGAACTGCTTGGGATCATAAATGAGCTCAGTGGAAAGCAGCGTGGCACTCGTTGGGCTGGAACCACTGAATTACAGGATTACACTCCCAGAACTCAGCCCCACAGCATCCTCTCCCAGCTACCCAAGCAGCTCTAGATTTATTATACTGTACAGCTCCCTGCCATTCCTAGCCTGTCCTTATAAAAGCATTGAAGTCAATGCTGAATGGAAAATTAACCAACCCCTTTCTCTTCTTGTCTTTTTGTTTCTCATTAAATTAGTGAGAAAATGTTAATGTTATTTTCTCCCTGTCTGTCTCTTCACCAACTGTTGACATGTCAGGAGCTAACAGTGAGAAGATTTAATTCAGAGCTTTGTGCTCTTTCTTCAGAAGCCAGTGGCCTTCACAGGTGCTAGCAGGAACTATTCAAACTGCAGCACTATTACTTTCAATTAGTGTTGTGACCCATGCCCATAAAACACAAAGGAAGAACTTAAAATGAAAGGCAACAGGGTGCTTATAAAAGCATTTCTTTCCAGGGTTTAGTAGTATTCTACGCTAAGTTCATATGAAGGCAAACCTTTCCTAGGACAGTTTCATAACACTCCAACATGGAAACTCTAGGAATATAAATAGAAAATTCACAAGGCTGCAGATGGAGTTTGCTCCACATTATTCAAGAAAAACCTTGGTGAGCCTTCTCTTTTTCAAGCTGGTGGAAAGAAGGGAGGGAGTTTGGCTTATTCAGTCTTCAGTGAGTTTCTTTGTTTCAGATTTTTTTAATGAGTATGATTCTAAGAATGCTGAAACTGAACAAATAGAGAAAGCAGTGGGTTTTTATGTCCAGATATTGAACAGAAAAGATACAAGGGAGATGCATTTTGTGGAAGATGAAGACTGTGCTAGCCTTTCCTTCACGTTGTTTTTCTCTGTATTTCATCAGGCCTTTCCTCACAGAAATAAAATGTATGGACACCACCTGTGTGGTTCTTCTATTATAATATATTCTTTGGCCAGCAAAAATAAATTTCGTTCATCTGGCTACTTCCATCTTCACAAGGTGGGACCATATATTTAGGCATATAATTTTGGACAAAGCATTCTCACATCTATTTATCATCTTAAGGAATCTAGGATTTATTTAATGTCATTACTCAGCCTCAGGACTGAGGTTTGTATGATGCCCTGACTCTTCCTCCTTCCCCCAAAAGGATCACATGCTGCAAGATGTTTTAAAACAGAGGTAAAAACCTTACCCTTCCCAAAGCAAAATTCAACTCTTACAAAAAAGTGCCAGACTTGATTTATTGGAGTGCAGTAAGACAACCACAGGGCACACAGATTTCTGCAGCAACCTGGCTTTTAGCAGATACAGCTCTTGGCGCTGCTGTTGTTTCTCTCTGTGCAGAGTGCTTGAAGTAGTGTCATACAGGCCATGGCAAATTATGCTTTTTGTTTCATGGCTTTTCAGTGTGAAACAACCCCACTCAGAACTCAGCAGGAGCCTCGGTGCCCACCAAGTCCCTGCAAATATAGCAGATCCAAAGCTACCACCTGTGTAGGGGCAGAGGGTCCCAGCCCTGGAGGGCAAGGCATGCTGCCTTGTGCTGGGGCTCATGGGCTCAGGTGAGACACCTGACCCCCTACTTCATGTCCCAGCTCATCACTCTGAGAGCAAAACCCTGCCAAGGAAGCCCTGGTTTTTGTTAGAACTCAGCATCCACCTTGCCCAGCACAGGGCTGTGGTTCTTGGCTCTGTCAGGATGCTTGAAAAATGTCACTTGGAAGAGGCTAAGTCCTCCTGATCCAGCTGTCCAGCAGGGAGGTTCCCAAGGTGATGGAGCTGGGAACATCTGGGTGCTGCTCCTCTGACTCTGCTCCAAGCTGGGCACCTCCCATATATATGGTACCTGCCATTGCCTAGAAACTATATGGTCTTTTTCTCTCATCTATATTTTTCTGTATATTTATAAAAACTCTATTCCCTCTGGTTCCTCCCCAGAGCTCTGGAAGGTCTGCTCCTGTGCTGAAACACACAGAGTGACATTCTGGTACCATGAAATTTAACAGCAAAACTCTCAGTGGCTAATTGGAATCAGCAGTAATCAGTATAACTTTACTTTTAGCAGAGAGTAACTCTACTTTTTCAGGAATGGGGACAGCAGGGAACACAAAATCCCACATTACAGATACCTACACTATCTAAATATAGTGAAGTTTTCCTTTTTGCCAACTCAACTCCTATTTTCTCTCTGCATTCCCTTCAAATTTATTTAATCTTTTGTTGTTTTGGGATTTGGTTTTGGGTTGGTGGTTTTTGTTTTGTTCTGTTGATTTTTTGTTGTTGTTGTTGTTTTTTGGTGTTCCTTTTCCCCCACTGCGGATTGCAAAACCTCTTTTAAGTAATCATAAAAGCTCTTGAAAAATGAGGCCCTTTATCTTTCCACAGAATTAGTATAGCACAGGTTGCTTTCCTGTGCAGCTGGAGGCATCCACTTATAAGTGGAAGAGTGGCTCATTCTCCTCAGCCAGCCAGTTCTCAGCCAAGAATCTAACAAAGGGAAATAATTCCTGTGTTTTTGAAATGTTATTCCCCACATTGCATCACAAACTCACATTGCTGTATAGGAAGAATATAAGACAGACCCTGCCCCAGGGAAGTTAAAAATAATGCTTTCATAGTTCTTCTTCCCTTCCCCGAGAATTGTACACTAGTTGTTAAAGAAAAATATATTAAGGGCTAAACATCACAGGGGGGAGTCAGGTTGAGGAACAACGCTCTTTCCCCTGCCTACACACCCTTTTCTACTTTGGGGCAAGAATGCCTACTCCCATCTCCTGCTGGCTGTGAAGAGAAAAGGGTTATAGTGGGGAAACAGTCTGTGGGATGAACCAAGCCACTCTTTCTTCCCCCCGAGATACAAAGGGGCTGCTACACTCAAGAGCTGAGAGGCAGCTGCAGACAAAGCCCTTTGCCAGCAGATCTCTGCTTCCTCTGCTCCCCCTCTCCCTCCACCTCTGAGCACCCATGCACACAGTGTGGGAGCTGGTGCCAGCAGACACTCACATCAGGTCATCATCCTCATGGGAACAGGGGCAGCAAATCTGCAAGGAGCAAGAGGGAAATCCTGAGCGAAAGAAAAGGTGAAGAAGAGATTGAGGGCAGGTGAAGGACAGTAACTGGAAAGAGCATCGAGACTTTCAAGACCAAGAGAGCAGGGCGGACTGAGTGAGAATAAGGGGAAAACATGGATGGGAATAAGGCTCTGAAGACAAAGGGTGAGATTTGGAAGAAGAAAATGAGACAGGGCACACCAACAGATGATGAAAATGTCTCAGAGTCTCGAAGACCTTCCTCCCCCTTGCCTTTTTTTTGTTTGTTTGTTTAAGAAGTTATTACAGAAAGAAAAAGACAGTATTTGGGAGACTGAGCAGGAACAAACTAAAGGCCACAATATAAAAAAGGAAAAGGAAACAGGAAGGGCCAAACATACCTTTCTTAAAGAAGATAGTGAAAAATATACTTGTGGAGTGTACCAGTGGTCCAGGGCTCTTTTTACCTATTGACTGTATATGATACGTCCTAGCTACTATCTATAAGCATGTGCTGGTTTTGGCTGGGGTAGAGTTCATTTTCTTCCCAGTAGCTAGCATAGGGCTATGATTTGGATTATGCTGGAAACAGTGTTGATAACACAGGGATGTTTTAGTTACTGCTGAGCAGCGCTTGCACAGAGCCAAGGCCTTTTCTGCCTCTCACCCCACCCCACCAGCGAGCAGGCTGGGGGTGCACAAGGAGTTGGGAGGGGGCACAGCTGGGACACCTGACCCCAACTGACCAAAGGGATGTCCCACACCATATGGCGTCATGGTCAGCATAGAAAGCTGGGGGAAGAAGAAGGAAGTAGGCAGGGGCATTTGGAGCGATGGCATTTGTCTTCCCAAGTAACTGTTACGCGTGATGGAGCCCTGCTTTCCTGGAGATGGCTGAACACCTGCCTGCCCGTGGGAAGCAGTGAATTAATTCCATGTTTTACTTTACTTGCATGTACCACTTTTGCTTTCCCTATTAAACTGTCTTTATCTCAACCCGCGAGCTTTCTCACTTTTACTCTTCTGATTCTCTCCCCCATCCCACTGCGGGGGAGTAAGTGAGTGGCTGTGCAATGCTTAGGTGCCGGCTGGGGTTAAACCACAACACAACATTTCAGCCAAAATCACTCCACTGGTACAAAAGTGGTTTGTGCGATCGTAGATGTTATCTGCACTAAGGTCCAACAACACTTTAACATCAGCTAGCCAGCTGCAATGATGCAATGGATAGGAATTTACATGGTTGATGCAGTGACTTGAAAATGTTGAAAGTACTATGATGGACAACTTTATACTTCTTTCCTACAGACTATGCAGTTGCATCTAGTTGCAGAATGGGATTTTCATTCTAACTGGGGGGAGGTGGGGGGGAAGATAACAGCAAACATAAAATCAGTAGGAAAAAATACTGTGCATCTCAGCTCTGCTTATTTTTGGAATAAAGAGGTAACAAAACATAGCAAATAATTTCTGTTCTTAGGAACAGGTTTTAATCAGACTCAATTCTGTCTCGGGTTGTACAGTCACACAAGGGAAATCATCCTCAAGCTACCTGGCTTATCAGCATGTTTAAGAAGAGAAAAGACTCCTTGCTGACTGCCCCCTTTGCTTCCCCTCTCCAACTCACTGACGAAAGCAGCTGAGCAAATAGGAGTTGGAAAAAAGTTTGCAATTTACTACAATAGTGTAGGAGTAAATTCTTGCCCCCTCCAAACAAGAAGGATGAGCAATGACTCAGAGAACTGTCTAGATCACGGTGACTCCTGGACCTTCTTAGTCATACAGTATTTCAGGCTGCCCGTAAACCGTAGCTCTTGCTTGGTGAACTTTTAGATCAATTCCATTGATAATTTCTTGAATTGAGGTAGATAAATATGTTCTTTGATTTCATGCATCAGGCTACTATTTAATATAAATAAACCCTATATATTTCAACAAGCAATGAGTTCAAGGTCATTATTGAGATGCCAGAAGTAACTAAAGAGATTATTGATTGGCATGTATCTTTGCCTTATTTTGAAAATCGTAAGCAATTTTGTGGTGTTTATTTGCACAATAAGTGAAAGCAAATGTGAAATGCAGTAGTAAGTCTCATCTCTCTGCTAAAAGGTATATTCACCCTTTTTTCCTTATTTGTTCAATCTGTGATTAAGACTTCTGTCTCAAATTTTTTTTCTTTTTCTGGATGAAATTTATTATCAGCTGTATTAACAGAACATTCACTGTTACATGTTATTTGGTCATAAGTTTTAAAAACATATTTATGGAGCTTTGGTGAGTAAACAGACAGGTTTCCTTGAAAAAAAGAAAAAAGATAAATCCTGCAAATCATCAATCAACTGCAATTAGAAACACTAACTAGAACCAAAGTAATGCGTGCTCATAGCCACTTAATATATGTTGCAATGACTTTTTCACAATATTTTTAATATGCAGTACAATAGCTTGCTATTGCTGCATGATACTTTTAAATATGAAAATGTATATTGAGATGACAGATAAAACTGTTACATGACGTTTGTCCTTGGATTAAAGGTTCCTTATTTGTTTGCAATGACATGAGAAATGATAATGGGTCCTGAAAACCTGATATGGTTTGTCATGTCACAGGTCCATTGAGATTTTCCTCTTTTCTGTGACTTTTAATACAAAGGGAGACACAAAATTGTATTAAATCAAATCTTAGAGGCTTAGCTTAAACCTTAAAATCAAAATAGTTGACACAATTCTTGATAAATCTTCAGATGTGGGCAGAGCAATGCATAATAAGCAACAAGTTTGGATCCTGTATTCAGCTCAGAACTTACTTCAAGTTACAGTCCCATACAGAGTACACTAACATTTAACCTTCAAGTAATAAAAGGATGACGTCTTATTATTCAAAATCACCTTGGAGAGCAAACATGGCAGTTGTCACCTTGCAAGGCAAAAGTGGAAAAATTGGTTCATGTAACATGCAGGATCTCCCATTCTTAATCAGTAAAAAATATATGTTTGAATTTCCATTCACCTTTCCATGCTGGGAAAGAGCACTCTAATTGCATTAATGCTGATAGGAAAGAGGAAAGACTAGCAGTGCCACACCTGGAAGACCTATACACTGCAAAAGAACCAGAGTTTGGTGTTTTCTTTTCGGTAGGAATATGGTAATTCAAAAGGAAATGTTAGGCTGCTGAATTTGAAGCCAAGAGGACTGAATCATCTAAACAAAAAGGTTTGTTGGTATACCTGGAAGACCCCGTGAATGTCGTATCCAGTAACATAGAGAAACGTGAGACCAGAAGTTATTAACCCAGATTTGGAACATTGCAAATACCGTCTTAACAGCAAGACGTTCTGGCTTTTGCACTTTTTATTGCTGACTTAGGGCAGACATGTGGAAATGAAGGCCAGTGTGCTTTGGCTCTATTCCAGGAATTGTCTCCTCTGGTTGCAAGCCTTAGGAGTTGCCCAGATGGCTACCACAGTGCTCACAGATTAACTTTTGGCTAGTTAATAATCTTTTATCCAAACCCTCACCTGGACACTATTTAATTCATTCTACTAGCCTAACTACGACACCAGCTTGCATGCTCTCATTCCATGTCTGCTCCTGAATGCTCCTATAGCATACTGATTTCTAGCAAGAGAGATGTATTCTGCTGTAACACCCAGAGAGGGAATTTTGGGAGAGATGGTAAAGAGTGAACCTTGCTCACAGCTGCTTTTCCAGTCTCCCAGGAAGATAAGAATATTAAGTAAGAGTTATCAGAAAAGTACTTTTCCATCTCAGCTAATGCAAGATCGGCACTATCTCTTATATGCACAAAAACAGTGTAAAAAAAAAAAAAAGTATCCACAGATCTAAAGGAATTATCAAAACATTCTGGTTTTGTCCCATAAAAAGTTAACATGTCATGCTCCACCAGGTCTCTTTCCATGCATTTACAGGGGCAGGACATTAAAGTAATTCATAAGATGCCATCTTTGTCCAGGCAGAACCTTCTCAGTGATCTTCTGCACAAAAAAACCTGACATGTGACAGAGGGCATCAGTTTGCCAGCTTATCAACATTGAGGCCTGAACATCATAACAGTTTTTTAAGATCTATTGGTGTACAGTAGTCTGTGAGGAAAGACACCACTTTCCCATTTCCATGGACGGGGTTGTTTTGGTCACTCTCTCAGCAATTCTGTCTTCAGAATAACAAGCAAAACCCAACCATGTAGCCAAGCTAGTGATAGCAAGGATTTGTCCATCAACCTTTAGGAACAGATATTAGGATAAAAGCATAAAAACGTTTTTGCTTTTCATGCAGCCATGGCATATAATCTTTAAAAACAATCTATATGTCACAGTTGGCTTGAGTCAATGTGAGACCCCCATCGCTGGCACTTTACTTGAAGTCAGTGAGACAATGGATGTGCTGAAAGACCAACCATGTTTCCAACTGTTTATAAAGAAAAAAATACGATAAACTGACTCTAGAGAAAAGAGGGAACAACTTTTTTATCATAATACCAAACATCAAAAACATATTCTTTGGCTTTTAATAGTGTAAATATCAAGAATTAGAATATCCTTTCTGAAGTAGGAAGGAAAAAAAAAACAATGGGGGGGGGAACATTTAAAAACAGTAGCAGGGTTATTTGCATTGCTTCCTACAAAACCTGTAGCTCAGTCAGGCACAGAATTCCACAAGCAAAATCCCACACACTTCAGGCATGGTCTGAACTTTGTGTAACACAAGCATATGCACACTGATCTGAAAAGACTCTACGCAATCAGCAAAGTGTTCAATAAAAATCAATCTGGAAAACAATTCCAGCTAAAACAATATCTACTGCAGGAAAAATGGCAACATTGTACCCAGTAATAATTGTACCTGGATGAAAACCCTAGAAACAGGAGTTCATTAACCCATAATTCCACAAAAATAAACTTTTCAAAATATGTTTTTCTGTATTACATATTATGTTACACACTATGATGAAAAAACCCAAACCCAACTCCAAATAACAAAGACATGGTAGAAAAAGTCCTCTGTTGTTTGAAATGTATTCTTGATTAAACAGACATTTTAGAGGTTCACTATTCTTGTAATTACAATCGAGGCTGGTAGTCCCAGTCTACGTAAAAACATCTGTGCAATTAATTGTATTGTTATGATTCCAAAAGTTATATTTTTAGGTTTAAAATATATGAAATTAAAACATACAGCCTGGAAAAATTAAACAAACACACACAAAAAAAAAACAGAAAACAAAAAAATACCCAAACGTACACTGAATGCTTATTTTTGTTATTGCCTAAGTTGGGTAAGAATTATCTCACTGTTATATTAATTTTTGCTTCTTAAAAATAATGTTGCGCTAGCTACATGAGATTTTCTAAAACAGAATGAAGAAATAAAGGGAAAAAACTAACAACAGGGATATGAGCATCTATTTATCAGCCTGACCTGAGATAATATTACTTTCATTTGCTCTCCTTTCCTTGTTGAGAGTTGCTGGCAACAGCCCTAGCTTGTGCCCAAATGTCAATGACCCCTAACAGATGTTTTAGTCACTGAGAACAGCAAGAGCACATTAACAAAGCAACCCAGTCATCCTCCCTGCTGGGGATGCTGATGAATGCTGATATAAAACTACTTTAGTCCCACTTCACCTGAGCATCACAGAACAACAATACTCTATGGACTGATCTCACTTTTCTACTTCCTGACCTTTTAACGCCATTGCTACATATTTCTATGTTTTTGAAAGAGCAGAGATCTAACATCAGCTAAAAAAAGAAAGGGGGGGAGGGGAGGTGCATCAGGAACAGTGAGGGAAGGAAAATTAAAGTATTACTCATTCAGACCTATGAAGGTCAGAAGGAGACTTGAGGAGAAAAAGCTTGCTGAAGTTGGGGTTTGATTGCTGTGGGTTTTTAAGTTGCGTGTGTTTCATACAAGGCACAAAAAGTTCCCTGCCTAAACAATAAAATAGCCAAAAATAGTCACAAGCAAAGGGACAGAATTTCTTTGCTCAAATATTACCAGTCTGAGAACAGCTTTTGCCAGGAACGGTCTCCATAGGTTTGCTTTCGAAGTCAGTTTGCATGGACCCTTCTGCCATCCTCAGATATTTGCTGACTTCTCGACAGTATTCAGGCTACTGCACTGACTTCTCCACTGCATCCGAGGGCTTGCTCTGCTACTGGTATCTGCAAGAGGATTTGGCCTTTTGTGACAGCAGCACCCTTTCTGAAGAGTGAGGAACTGCTGGGGACTGACAGGATGCCCCTGGCAAAGTGAGGCAGGCACACCCTGGCTGGACTGGGAATTCCTGAGGGAGTCCAGAGGTGAAAAGCAAGCATGGGGAAGGTGGGAGCAGGGAGAGGCTACAAGAGAGACCACCATGTGCAAGGTTGGATTCAGGATGGGCAAAGCTTGGCTGGAGCTGAAACAGCTGAGAATTGAACAAGGCAACAAGAAGGGAGCCTACAGGTACCTTGGTAGCAAAATCAAGAGGTAGGAAAATGTGGGCTTGCTGCTGAATGGGGATTTGGCCTATGTTAAAAAAAAAGAAAAAACAACACAGAAAAGGCCAGGGTACTTCATGCCTTCTTTGCATCGGTCTTTACTGAGGAGGTCTGCTCTCAGTCTCAGTGTCAGCTAGGCTAAAAAGGAACTACCAGACAGAGGAGAATCAAATTATGGGATGCTTGAGTAAGCCAGGTGTATACCTGTCCATGGAACAGGGCAAAGCATACCAAAAAGCATGCTGGCCAATATTGCCATGAGGCAACTCTATCCTCTGTAAAAGGCTGTGTTGAGTTTCATGGTCCCCAATCACTAGGTAAAGGCAAATGTTCCTGCCATCTTAATAAAAAATAAATAATCAGAATAGCAGGACCAGGATCCAGGGAACTACAAGCCACTAAGACCCTCTTAAGTCCTAGGAAAAATTATTTATTTGGCAAGTCCTCAAGAAAGACACTTCTATGCATGTGAAGGTCAGGAAGGTGATTGGGAACAGTCAGCACAGATTTACAAAATTGCACTTGAGCAGTGTGATTACCTACTGTGATGAAATGACTGGCTCTGTGAACCAGGGGACAGCTGAAGATGTCATTTACTTTCAGTTTCTAAAGACTTTCACTGGTCTCACCTGGCAGATAAGTGGCTAGGCTGGCTGGACTTTTAGGGGCAACAGTTTGAAGCCTAGTTGCCAGTTATAATTTGGTGGTTTTTTAATGACTAGCATATCTTAGGGTTTGATAGTGGAGCTGATAGCGTTAAAAATCATCACCTGTGAGCTGGATGACAGGGGAAACTAACCCCTCAGGCAATCTCTGGATGGCACCAGGTGGCAGTGAAGAGCAGGGCTGCCACCGTGGCAAGGTGGGAGAAAGGGCCCACAGGAAAACTCAGGAGGTTCGACAAGGACGAAAGGAAACTTCTGCACCTGGGACAGAATAACCCCAGGCAACAGTACAGGCTGGGGACCGACGGGCTAGAAAGTGGCCTTACAGTGGAGGCGAGTTACATTATTTACAGCATAGCAAGTGCCTCTTCCATCTTCTATCAATAAAGCAGGCCTACTTCATATACCAGCCTCAACTTTTCATTCAATTTCCCAGCCTAAAAATAAGTTGCAGTAATCTGATAAGGTGCCAGAAGGAAAATGAATATCAGAAAGAAAATCTGTCATAATACAGAATAGAAGCAACTAGAGCAATATATTTCCTAGGTTTTCTTCCTCTCTTAAATTCTGAGGCTGGCCATCTGAACTAGTCAGAAAGGGGGACACAAGAAACCAACCCAAAACCCAACAGAAATATCTGATGACTCATGAAAACCAGAGAGATAGCGAACAAAATGTGAATGAAACGTTTATCAGTTGCCAAATTGTAGATGTGTCAGATGCTTATTTGAAAATAGGATCTTATCCTACATTATTCTGCTGACACCATCACTTTCATAACATCATTTCTATTAGACAGTGTATACCTGTCTTTTACTTTTCATCTGAGAATGTTTAATCAACTTCGATATTTAGAGAAAAGAGGCTGGGCTGATCAGTTTGCAGTTCATAAGGTCTACTAGGTTTCAGTAGAAATTGTACACAAATTTATATCTATATTGCACTGAATTTTGCACATTAGACAAATTGAGTTCATGTTCTGTAAGTTTTCCAAAAAGCAGAAGTAGCATCAAAGCAGAAAGCGCCCTGCTTCCTGTTCACTATGTGGTAGGTTTGCATTTTTAAACACAGTGCATTATCGTAAGTGAAAAAATGGATAGACTCAGCCAGAATTATTTTTGTAAAACAGAAATTATACACAGAACTTCCCGGCGGGGGAGCGGAAGGAAAAAAATTACAGGCTCTCCTTATTTTGGAAAAGAGCACAGTACAAGACTTAGAATTCAGCTCTATAAGATTTTAAGATATCTATGCTTGTCTTTATGGAATGCTTCTTCACATGAAAAGAGAACAGATAAAGAGACTTGACTTGGAAGTGCTGGGAAATGACAAAACAAATAGCTAAAATGCAAAGCATAGGTTCTTAGTTCTTGTGATTAAAATAATTTTTAAGTGTTCCCTACTATAAGTGCTTGCATTTTCAAAACAAGCCTAGTGATTTGAATCTTGGACACTATCTACATTTGAATGAGTTCATCTGACCAGATAAACTGGCACAGCTCCAATAAAACAATAGAGCCAAATCTGGTTAGAGCCACTGGGGACTTTGCCTTACACTGAGACAATCAGAAAAAGATAATTTTCTTCCTAATTATCTTTGGAGGCTTGACCATGCCACCCTTACAAGTACTTTTTCAGAATTGTTTGGTAATGCTCAAGTAGAGACCACACTGCATTGAATCCTGCTGACACCCCCAGCCACACATGGGCTTCAGCCAGCGAGGATGGCAGCAGAGACCTCTCCTGCCCTCCCTGACAGCTGTCAGGGCAGGGAGCAAGGTTTGCCCACAAACTCTGCAGGTGCCAGCAGAAGAAAACAGAGAGGTGAGGGCTGCTGGCTTCTGTCCCTTCCCTGCCATGGGCAGTGGCCATGTAGCACTTCATGCTCCATGTGGCATGGCAGGGGCACGCTGTGGCGTGGTGCAGCTACAGGAGGCAGAGGTGGGAGAAGAGGGGAAGAGCAAGCTGCTTTTGCCCAGCACAGCCTGTCTAGTTACCCAAGCCTGAGGAAATCTCCCAAGGTCTTGGCATTCCCATTTCCAGCTCCTCTCCCATGCAGGGAGACTGCTCTCTCCCTGCCAACACCTGGGGACCACCAAAAGACATGCCAGGGTCCTCTGCTCTGAGGTCCTGAACCTCCGCAGGCCAACTGCCCAGCCCAGTTCAGGGAGGTCAGTGGTCAACTGAAAGCAATCAGCCCAGGCACTGTCTCCTGCAGCTTCAGCTCCCAGGGCTCAAGAGGCAGCCATCTGACCTCAGGCCGATCTTTTCTGGAGCATCAGCCATGGCATTTGGATATTTCCCCTGAGTAAACCCAGCAGGTTTCTTCTCCTTATCATACCTTCTTAATGAGGTGCTCATATTTAACTTAGCCAGAGGAAAATCCTGTGCTTTTTTCTTTTAGGAGCAACATATATCATCTGAAACTTTTCAATGCAAACACACACCCACACATTAATCACTCTAAAGCAAATGCAGGTCTCAGAGACATTCAGTACGACTCCTAAAGTCAGAAGTTATATGCAGGTGAAGACAGGTTTTTCTAGCACAAAGCCGTCCATCCAGTTGATGGGCAGCACTACCAGCTCTCAGAAGTCCCATTCCTTTCAATCTACTTATATTTCATTCCATATGTGTCGGGCCAAGTCATATTATTTTAAGCTTCAACTACTCATGTCAGTTCTTACGTACATAGTCAAACAAAAGGAAGGCTTGCAGTCCAGCATACACACTGAATATTTAACAACCAGCATCAACCCAAGCAAAATCATGAAAATAGTTGAAGAAGCCCTACAGTCTCCTCACTGTGTGTTCAGAACAGGAGTTAATAGAAAAGCATCTAGAAATGCTTCTTGAGCACCATGGTTATGAGTGAGTGCATGAGGCAGCAGAATGTCTGTGCCATTGGGTGGCTGCTGCAGCAGAAGCTCCACCTGTGAAACACACTGCTCAGATCAGAGGAGGTCAAGCTTTCAGTAGGCGACCACATCTTTGGTTGGTCAGTGTACTTCCTAGTCCTCAGAGACTCAACTTCTAAGACCCAGGCCTACACAGTCCAAGTCATGTTTACTGTATGACATCTTGGCCATTCTTGCCTCAGGCCTGCTTATCTGTTTTCCTTTCTTGCCTAAGGAATCGGACTGAATGCTTTCTCAGTAATAGGACTTTTGAGAACTTGCTTTAAAGCAACTAATAAAATTCAAAACAAGTCTTCCTGATTTGTTTTCCCAGTATTCCCACTTCAACTCCTGCCAAAGCTCCCCTCCCAAGGCAGGCAAAAGTTTCTTCCAAACTATCTTCCTCCCATATATTAATAAAGCATTACTCCCAGGTCTGTACTTGCAGCAGGCTTTCTTTTCGCTGACCGCAAGGTAATTGTATACAGATTTCCAGCCAAGCACTGCTGCTAGCTTAATTTTTGTTTTCTCCACTTAGGGAGTTCAAATTCACAGTGGTTATGCTGTGCCTACCGCATTATAATATATGCAGTACACTACAATTATTCTGCTAAAACTTAAGCAATATTAGCATATATAATTAGCAAACCCTCATATTATCATGTTGTAAAATTAGCAAACATTGTGTAATCTGAGAAATTTTTTTATCTGGTTCTTTTCGCCCCCTAGGTGTTACAATTAATTATACCTGCACAGGACATCCAGTTTTTGGGAATAAAATGGCAAGATGGATGTTGTCAGATCCCAATAGACGTAATCAACAAAATAGCAGCCATATCCTCACCATCTAGTGAAAAGGAAACACAGGCTTTCTTAGGCATTGTGGGTTTTTGGAGAATGCGTATTCCAAATTACAGTCTGATCTTAAGCCCTCTCTATCAAGCGGCTCAGAAGAAAAATGGTTTCAAATGGGGGCCTGAGCAACGACAAGCTGGGTAGAGAACCTGGTTGTAAAAGTACATCACTCAGATGCTTACATAGCCAAGAGTCGGGCCACTGAAGAACATCAAAACAACCAGCAGGTGGATCAGGCTAAGATCAAAGTGGCTGAAGTGGATCTGGACTAGCAACATAAGGGTGAATTATTTCTAGCTCGGTGGGCCCATGACACCTCAGGCCATCAAGGGAGAGATGCAACATACAGATGGGCTAATGATCAAGGGGTGGACTTGACCATGGACAATATTGCACAGGTTATCCATGAATGTGAAACATGCACTGCAATCAAAGAGGCCAAGCAATTAAAACCTTTGTGGTATGGCTGAAATAGAAATATAAATATGGGGAGGCCTGGCAGATTGATTGTATCACACTCCCACAAACCCGCCAAGGCAAGCACCATGTGGAAGCAACCAGCAGATGGCTAGAAACATATCCTGTGCCCCACGCCACTGCCCAGAATACTATCCTGGGCCTGGAAAAACAAGTCCTCTGGCGACATGGCACCTCAGAAAGTACTGAGTTAGACAACAGGACTAATTTCTGAAACCACCTCATAGACCCCGGGCCAAAGAGCACAGCTTTGAAAGGGTGTATCATATCCCCTATCATGCACCAGCCTCTGGGAAAATCAAACACCACGATGGACTGTTAAAGACTACACTGAGAGTGCACGGTGGTGAGACATTCAAACACTGGGATACACATTCAGCAAAGGCCAGCTGGTTAGTCAATTCTAGGGGATCTGCCAATCAAGCTGGCCCTACCCCATCAAAACTTTTGTCTGCCATTGAAGGGGATAAAGTCCCTGTAGTGTACATAAAAAACATGCTGGGGAAAACAGTCTGGTTTAAACCTGCCTCAGGCAAAGGGAAACCCATTTCTGGGATTGCCTTTGCTCAAGGACCTGGGTACACTTGGTGGGTGATGTGGAAGGATGAGCAAGTCCGATGTGCACATCAAGGGGATTTGATTTTGTGTGAGAAAAGACAATGTACTGAAATGTATGATGTGAATTGCTATATAATACTGTATGTCATCACTTTTAGGGTTGCTATATGCCACATCAACGGTATATACTAAGAGCCACTTAGATTAATGAAGAATGAACTTTGATGAAACTGAGCACAGTGGAAGCTGAAGCCAGTTCTGGTTCCATCACTTCTCCTGTCCTGAAAGTCTGTTGTGACAGATGGATTCCAAAGCCATGGACTAATGAACCCAATAGCCATTTTAGAGGAGTGGCCCACAGACTAAGGGAATGATAGGGCCAATGTTATTCATCATCTTCATGAGTGATCTGGATAATGGGATGAAGTGTAGCCTGATGAAGTTTGCTGATGACACCAAGTTGAGTGGGGAAGCAGACACTCCAGACGGGAGAGCTGCTCTGCTGGGAGATCTGGACAGGCTGGAAGAGTGGGCCAGCAAGAACCTTATGAAGTTCAACAAGAAATGTAAGGTCATGCACCTAAGAACACATAATCCGGGAGTGCAGCACAGACTGGATCCACCCAGCTGGAGAGCAGCTCTGTGGAAAGGGACCTGGGGGTCCTGGTCAACAGGAAGCTCAACATGAGTGAGCAGCGTGCTGCTGCAGCCAAGAAGGCCAACAGGATGCTGGGTTGCATCAAAAAGGGCATCGCCAGCAGAGATGAAGTCATTATCCCACTCTACTCAGCGCTTGTCAGGCCACACCTGGAGTACTGTGTCCAGTTCTGGTCCCCGCTATACAAAAAGGATGTGGACAGGCTGGAAGGGGTCCAGAGAAGGGCCACCAAGGTGATCAAAGGACAGGGAAGCTGCCATACGAGGATAGGCTGGGAGAACTGGGTTTGTTCAGCCTTGAGAAAAGGAGGCTTAGAGGGGATCTCATCACCATGTACCAGTACTTAAGGGGCAGCTACAAAGAAGATGGAGACTCCCTTTTTACACGGAGTCACATGGAGAGGACAAGGGGGGATGGGTACAAGTTGCTCTTGGGGAGATCCCGATTGGACATGAGAGGGAAATTTTTCACAGTGAGGACAGTCACCCATTGGAATAATCTCCCCAGGGAAGTGGTTGACTCGGCCACGTTGGACACTTCAAAGACTCAGCTGGACAGGGTGCTGGATCATCTTGTCTAGACTGTGCTCTCCCTAGAAAGGTTGGCCTAGATGATCCCTGAGGTCCCTTCCAACCTGGAAGTCTGTGATATCTGTGTGTATAGATTAAAAGACAGGAAAAGTGGTGGCAATTAATTACAATGTATTAGAAAGGGTAGGACCTGGGCATGATGCAGATGGTATAGAGTAAGGGGTGGATGCTGTCCTAATTTTGGCTGGGATAGCGTTAATTTTCTTCCTTGTAGCTGGTAAAGTGCTGTGTTTTGGATTTATCATGAGAATGTGATAACACATGGATGTTTCAGTATAAACACTGCTTAGCAACAACTAAGTTAAGGACTTTTCAGCTTCCCATACTCTGCAGCAAGCAAGTACACAACAAAGCTGGAAGGGCCTATAGCCAGGGCAGCTGACCCACACAGGCCAAAGGGATATTCCATACCATATAACATTGTTCTCAGTATATAAGCTGGGGGTAGCTGGCTCGGGGCAGTGATCACTGCTCAGGGACTGGCTGGGCACTGGTCATCAGGTAATGAGCAATTGCATCATGTATCTTTGCTTTGTATATTCTTTTATTATTATTATTATTTTATTTCAATTATTAAACTGTTCTTATCTCAACCAATGAGGTTTTTTCACTTCTACTCTTCCAGTTCTCTCCCCATCCCACTGCAGGGAGGGTGAGAAAGTGAGTGGCTGTATGGTACTTAGTTGCCATCTGGAATTAAACCATGACAGTCTGGTTCTTTTCACCCCCTAGGTGTTACAATTAATTATAGCAGGTTTTTTGTTTTGCAAGTATTATTGTAGTTAATGATGATTAGTGTAGATAATTTTGTTAGGTTCTTCTTTTCTAGCTTAGGGGTATCACTTTCATTCTGAAGTGTTGATTGTTTCTTATCTAACTTTGAAAATGAGATTAGATACATTTAAAATTATATTTCTTACATTGTCTAACTATGTAGATTTATACGGTAATTTAAAATCTGATAAGCTATGAGTGGCATAAGACTGTGTAATAAAGCAATCACAGCAGTTGACACTTCGGAGAGAATTAAATTGAGTCTTGCTTCGAGAGAGAGACAAAAAATATGTACTATTACATGCTGGGGACCAAAGTGCTGGGGGAAACATTTAGGGCTAGAGAGTCATTACTTAACTTACATGCAGTGCCCTCATTTTCTCTGCATGACCGGACAGGTGCATCCATTATGTGTTATTTCAGGAGGAAGAATAAAGAAAATAAATGGTCAAATACCAGGAGCTGCCTAGAATGAGATTGACTCGCTGAGGATTTCTGTGATGGGACTTGGATTACAGCTTCTCCTAATGCAGCCTTCTCTACGTGCTTTTGCACAGGCATGGATGGGAGAATAAGGAGGCAGGAGTGACCCCAATCCAGTGGGTGCAGTTTCTTCTAGAAGAAAATCAAATTCTCCTCACAGGTGGGGCAAAGCAAAAGAAACCCTTCCCTTCAGATTTTAAAGCAGCTTCTACACCAAAACTGGAAATTGAATTATGCATAAGAACTCTGCATGGAAATGCCCTTTGCAGCATACATGAAAGGGAACCAAGAAGTTAAATGGGTGCTTTTAGGGAGGATGATGCCCCTGGGGACTGTTAGGTAGGACACAATTTTGCGGGATGGGAAGCTGCATGCTGATTTTCTTGTTAAATGAAGTCACACTAGTATACACTCTTAGCTGTTAACTCAGGGCTGTCATGCTGCAGCAGGAAAGTTGTAGGACAAAAGAGCCTAAAAGTACAGTCTGGAACGTGCTAGAAGAAATGTTCATTTGAACTATATCTCTTGCACACTGCAAACACAATCTTGGGGCCTCCAAAGACTATAGCAGAGGCTGCTCTAAATAGGTCTGGGCAGTGCAGTGACACCAGCCCATCACCACTGCCTGACACTCCACCCAGGTACCTTCCCCTCCCAGTGAAGGACAGACCCCTCTCCTTCCTAGTTCAGGGCTTCAGAGAAATCTGTCTGATTACAAGCCCTCCTGATGAATTAGCCTATGGCATAGCCAAAGCATTGCACCAGTCTGCCGTCCTAATGACTGAAGAAGACTACAGTCTCAGTGTATGACCTTCGTGGAATACACATTAAGGAGACTTTGAAAACCTGCATGATGATGGCAGAGGGAGGGATGGGCTGTGCCTTCTATAAATGATCTAATTTTTAGCAGGACAAAAAAAAAAAAGGCAGATACATATGTCAAGCCAATGCACATTTAAGAGAAGCCAAGCCTTCATCCGAAAAGCAGAGCTGTGATCTACTTGTTTTAGTTATACAAATCATATTTTATGACTGAATTGTGATTAAGCACTATTATAACCATTGTTCTTGCAGATTTTACATCTGAATGGTAGACAGTACTGTATCATCAGACAGCTGAGCCACAACACAAGACACATCCCTTTCCTGGCTGCACAGCATGATTAACTACCCAAAATAAAGAGGATAAAAGCCCTGGGTTAAAGTAGGTGGCGGAGATCCTTTGCTCTGGAACAGGATCATCCTGAGTTGGGAAGAAGAGCTCCTATGGGAACCAAGACAGAAGATTTGCCTTTGCTTTTAAAAGATAATTTTATGGCATTTCCCACTCTCCTTTTCTCTCCTAAAGTCCTGTGCATGGCTGGAAAAATTTCAAAAAGGGCCTGGAAGGTGTTGCTGAACTATGAAGGAATCCATGTGCTCTCTATTTGCTTTAACAGAAACAAAGAATAATCTAGTATCCCAAACCCATCAAGAGATAAATTTAAAAAAAGAAAGCAACAAAAAAGTGTATTTTCTATATCTGAAAGAGTTTAAATGCTTCTGCACTGCTACCCTCAGTTAACTGGAGTTTTGAGGTATGAACACCTCTTCTTAAAAGCAAGAGCTAACACACTGTTTTATCAGAAAAAAAACACTAGCTCTAACAGCTCAGATCTGCCAGTGAGAGACTGATTAGCAAATCATTTTATTCTTGATTTCTGCACACTCTGTCCTCTCAGGCTGGGCTGTTAGCACACTTGTGCTTGTGCTCCCCTAAGCAATCTCCTTGCCTTATTCTGCTTTCTTCCTCTGGACGCCTCTTGATCTGCCCCCTACATGGTCCATCTCCCTCCAGGCAGCCCTGCTGCTCATTGGGGTGAAATGGCCTCCCACCCTCTCTCCAAAATCTATCCTGATGACACAAGGCACTGCTACCAAGCAAGAGCTAGCAACAAGCAGCTGCCTCCCACCCTAACCTCTTCCCAAATTACAAAGTAAAGAGTGAGCAAAAAACACCCCAAAATCCCCCCAAATAGGTTGTGAGCAACAAAAAGATAAAAGACTTCTAGCAGAAAACCCAGAATTAAGAAACAAATGTTACCCAGAAAGGGGTAAGGCTCAACTCTTAAATCACTTAATGCCTTCCTTGAAGTCACATATCTACTGTGGACCAGGGAAGTCAAATTTAGTCTGCTCCAAGGGATGAAGGCAAGGAGGGGCACTACAGGCTGGACTCAAACTCCTATCACGCCCTTTCATCTTTAGCAATCCTTGTTTCTCGTCTGATATATCTTTGCTATAGACTGCAGTGCCTTTAATACTAGAGATTGATGCAGGACTTTGTGTCAAATCCACAGCAACAAAGAATTCTAGCCATTTCTGGGAAATCTTTTCCAAGTCCTCTCCCCCCATCAAATTCTTAACAGTATCAGTTAAACAAAGTTACATAAATCCAATATAAATCAGCTATTTTGCTGCAATTCAGCTTGGAACTCTTTCATACTGCTCTAACTCGGCTATGCAACAAGTAGTATCTGCTAATAAAATGGCTTTTTTGTGAGGTGTTCATAGTATACCTCCACGTAACCAAGGGCAAAACCAGTTGCATCCTTTCTTTTGGCAAACGATCAGCAAGGCAAAATACTTAGACTAACCAAGCAACATATACTAACACCACATGCTCAAGAGTATTCATAATCATGCAAATAACTTTGGCCCATTGACTGAGTTTCCGCAAGTGAACAATTAGTTTCTCCTCTATAAATTTTAATAAGCATAGGGCAAACCATCTATGCTGTAGCTGTTAGCTTTCTCCTCATCTCATTATTACAGAAAATCCATTTGGCATTTGTCAGCTTTCTCTGCATATCTTCAGAAGAAAATTGTTCTTGGTATTCAGCAGCTTCTTTTTTTAATACATTGTCATAAACAAAAGCATGTATTCATTGCTCCTCAGATTTCTCCATAAGACTTGAGAAGAGAGAGTTCTGCTTGGCAGTTGTCATATTTCAGGATATTTTTCATAAGCAAATCATTCGCCATTCATCAGCTTTATGTGGATCTACTAAAAAAAGGAAGTGCTTGCTCCACTTTTCATCGACAGATGCAACCTCATTATAGGTCCAAGGATGAGCAACTCTAGATGCATAAACTTATAACCAATTAGCATTACAGGGAGATCTTCTGTACTTTGAAAATAAAATTTGTGCGAGTAGCTAGGGAAAACTTCCCTGTGGTTATTAATTAGAGTAGGTAATTAAGACTATTAATCTTACCAACATTTTTCACGAATTCACTGCAATTTACTTCGGAATAAATATGATCTTTTGGACAATTCTTCCAGCCTTGAACAAGAAGTTCCTTTCCAGAAGAACAGTTAAGCATGGAAAGTGCATTCTCTATAGGCAGTACAAACCACAAGTAGCAGAGGGAAACACAGCCCAATTCAAGCATCTGAATCAAAGACAACTGAAGTAATTTAAATTGCACCTGCAGCAGGTCAGTAGGAACTTCTTCACTGCCTTCACATACACACTTGTCCACTCAGCTGATCCCAGGACAGACAAAAGTGACAGGTAATGAGGCAGAAAGAGGAATCCTCTAATTTTGCTGAGGTGGGAGGAATCTGATGCATAAATACACTGTTCTATGCCTTTAGGTCTAAAACTGCTGCACTGGCATGAGGTTCCTGGTATTATGACAGTGATTGCCACAGAGCCCTGCTGCCAGTTTTCCAGGAGGCCCACCACTGGCTTGTTTTATATATCTAAAGGACTATTGCAACACCCAAAAGCAAAATTCTTTTTGCCATCTGCATTTAGTGAAAATTTTGCATTTGATTTGTGATTTTTTTTTCATACAAGCCTTGTACCTCTGTACTGCTTAGCACCTTTCAGAAGCACTCAAAGCACTATCTGTCACAGCCAGCTGTTTCCTTCCTGCACCCTCCCAAGAGAGCGCTGAATGGGGATTTATTAGCTGGCTCAAAATGCAATAGGCCAGGTGTGGAGAGAATATGACAGCAGACACTCACTAATTTAGAGGAACAAACAAACAAAAATTCTGTGATAATGCAGCCTTCTGAAGAGAAGTTTATTGCTGCTACTGCACAGGCAGGAGGGTGGCACAAAGATATACATAAGCTGTGGCTCCATCATTCACTAAAAAAGGACCAGGGAACAAGTTTAGGCACTGGACCCTGATCACCCAGACTCGCTGTTTCCTAGCTGTTTTGACTATTTCAGCTATACCTCCCCATCACAGTGCCCAAGTCCATCTAGAGATATAGCTTACTCCAGGGGTGATATACATGAGACTTCACAGGATCTGGATTCTTTTCTCTACACAGTTATTTGTTACTAACCTGGAAGGTTCATGACAAAGCAAAACCACTCTTCTAGGTTGCTACAAAAACTTTGAAACATCTCGTATCACATCAAACGGAGAAAACTGAACAAACTATTTCATAATAAAGTAGTCTTGGAGACCCAGAGGAATCCCAGGTTCAAGGACCACTTAAGTGCAGATTTGGCCAGTCTGCACATGAACTGGTGGTTACCCTACAGCCCTGGGATGAGGGACTGGTCCTTCTTATTCAGAGCTGTAGATGTAAGCATGTACACTCCTATGCCATCAGGGTAGACGATTACTTACCTGTAGATGTGCTCAGTGCTTTACAGTCACATATTAAGACTGAGCGCCACCTCTAAGGGTTTACACTGTAAAAAAGCATCTGAAATTTTGAAATAGAATCCAGATAGCCCTCAGGCTCTTTAATTTTCCTTTCAAGCTGTTGTGAATTTATACTAGGTCCCTTCTTCAAAGACCATTTTTGACCCAATGGCCTGTAATGGCTTCTTCAAAGCAAGCTACAGTCTATCAGTCAAATTCTGTTTAGTTCACAGATCATTGATACAATGGAATTTAACAGCTGTTCAGGAGCTATCATAGTCTTTCATGTCAATCCGATTGTCAAGGGTGTACAACAAATGTCATAAATCTTGAAGAATAATTTTAATTGATATTTACTGACCATACACAAGAAATAACCTGTATGCCCTAGCTATTTCTCCAAAGGCTAAAGCCAAAATACCTTACAACCTGGCAATTAGAGCTGCCAGAACAAATTGTTCAACACAGTAAACACCAGATATATTCTTAAGCTGTAGGAGCTTAACAGCACATTTACTCAATAAATCCTGCTCTTCGATTCACTCCTATTAAATAAAATCAGCTAAACTTCAAAAAGAAGTTAAAAAAGGGAATACTTTGTATTAAGATTTCACATCTGGTTTACTATAGGGGTTTTTGGGGGGCGGTTGGTGGGTTTTCTTCATTTTTTTGTTTGTTTGTTTTTCAGTCAGCACAAAATGTTATCCTCAATGTCATGAACGTATGAAGCCTTCAAGAACTACAAAAACTTGGGTTATGTAGAGGAACAATCTTTACAGGCAGAAAAAAAATAGTTTGTGAGGTCAGATATATCATTCAAAGCATGAAATAAAAATACATTCATAAAGTAATTACTGGAAGAGAGAAAACCCTTATGAGCCAAATTAAAATACAAAGTCATCCTTGAAGATGTCAAATTGCAGCCCTGAAATTCAGCCCTCAGAAATCACCTAATCTTGCATAAAGATCATACTTTTTAAACTGTCCAAGCTCTAATTTTATACATGAATTAAAAGATAGACAAAGCAACGCCTCCTTTGGAGAATGTCCCTTGCCAAGCAGCTGAGCAAGTTCCTCTGCTCCAAAACAAGCAGCCACGTTCCCATGTGCCCCAACTGCCTTTGCCCCTTTTCCCTCTACAGATAGGACACCCTCCCTCCATTCTCTGTTGTATTTTTGCAGGTCCATCTTGCCACCACCAGGGACAAATATAGATCACCAGGGCTTCACCTGGACTGGTGCATAGAAAATAAGCCCTGCAGGTACTGGGCAGACTGGAAAGAACCATGAGGATGGGTCATGGTGAGAAAGGTGAGGCAATGATGCAGTCCCAAGAAAGTGTCCTAACCAACTGGCAAGCGCCAGTCTGGACTGAATATAGTTCAAGCAGGGACACACGTGATGGGAGAAGCAAAGCCTGCAAGTTCCTGCTCAATGCCAGGAGGTCAGTGGTGATTAAGGGTCAAAGAAAATGGCTGGAACATGAAAACATGAGACAACAGCCATCTTCCTCTTTTAGAATGGGCAATACTCAGTTTTGTCTATGCTTGTAAGAAGCTTTAAGGAAGAAAGTAGCTGTCTCCATTTTCTTTACTTAATAAAGGTGGTGGGGAAGAAGGGAGAGGGAGACATGTACTAGACTAGTGGCTAAAATACTCATGAAATAAATGTTTCCTTTCAAAAAGGAAAACAAAGCAAAACAAATCCTGCTGCTTCCCTAAAAAGTGTTCTACTAGTCTCTTGGCTAAGAGTTTGCTGAACCTGAGACACCAGCTGAATACAATACTTGGAGTCAAGGAGAAAAAAATTACAAATGAACAGTACTCTGTCCTCTTAAGGGATGAGGTTACATTCATGTGCATGCATGGGTAAGCCCGTCTGTACTCTGTAGTGGAGGGAGAGGAAGACAATGGGTAGTTTGTTTGTTTCAGTATTTTCTCAAGAGAGTTCTGTATGTCATATACTGCACATCAAATGGCAGACAGCCACTGACCAGGAACCTAGGTCTTTCCACTTCCAGGAAACACTTTCCCACAGAGTGACAGGGCTGGTTTTTTTCCTGACTGAATGTATTTTAGAGATGTGTGGAAAGGAATTCAAAAGGAAGAGCTGCTACTAAAGCAGCATTCAGGTAAAGGGTAGGCATCCATTTTCATTCTCTCAGAGGATAACAATACGTATTAATTTACTAGATAGTAGGGAGTGATACCATCCACATCCTCTGTACCTCTTCCAGTAGATGCCTGTTAAAATAAGAGCGGTCTTAGTCAAGACCTGTAAACTAAAGGTTCTAGGAAGTGGCAATCGGTGGTTTGCATCCAAATCACCATGCTTGTTCCCTCAGGTGTGTATGTGGCCCAGAGGGCTGGGACACAAGGACTGATCATGTCTTCTGAGGTTTTCTTTTGCTAGTAAAAGGCAGCTGCATGTCCAGCATTACAATTTTAAGTGGCTCTAAGACACACAGCTGGCTCTGTGCACCCTACATGGAAGAAGGCAACCATGCCCATTCACCTATCTGGACACCCACCACAGGGCTCTGGACTACAAACTCAGAGCTGAGGAGAGGAGAATATTCTTAATTTTCAGGTTATCAGTTACTTATTTGATTTAGCCCTCAGTTTCTTTGCAAAGAAAAAAAATTTGGAAATTCAAGTCATTGCTGGGAAATAGCCCCTCTTGCAGAGAGAGTGAAGATTAATTAGGCAGCTAGGCCAATTTATTAGGAGGAAACTGCAAGCTCAGTCACCATTGCCAGGAGAACTTAGTCTCAGAAAAACAAAATTAATTTGAGGCAAAGAGAAAGAAAAGGGGGAAATTTACAGATTAGAAAGGCCAGGTACAGGAATATATACTCGATATAAAGGAGTAACTGATAAATTTGACCAAAAATTAATTCTTAAAGTCAATATTTTTCTAGTTCTAAAGTCTAAGTAGACTATCTCCCTCCCATTCAGGGTCAAAATTGAGATGAAGTATCTAAACAACCATTTAGGAAATGGAGTAGGAAAGAATATCCACTCAATTCAAAGCATGTCATTTAAAATAATAAAATATGAGCTATTGAAAAAAATCCTGCAGGTTTCTATAAAGTTTGCAAAGTGTTTGTTCAAGTAGTTGTGATGCCATGAATACATTACAAAACCATTGATCTATATTAATTGATGTTCTCTTTTCTGAGGTCTGAAAAACTAGGAAGTTTTACACGTAATTTTTTTTTCTTTGCTGTGCTCTTACATCTCTCGATCTAGGAGGCAAAAGAACATGCTTACTTAAAAACTTTTGACTTCTCTTCAAGCTTATTCCTGCATAGACAAGTTTCACCCATATCTAAAATGTCTAGGATGAAAAATAGAGAATCTTCTGAAACATAGAAATGAAAGAAAGTAGACTGATCTTTTTGGTATCAAATCACAAGGAGAAACGCATAAGGAACAACAGCTGAAGACTGAGTAAAAACTTACTATTCACATGCCTGTGCACAGGTGGATTGAAGCACCACATATCAGGTAGCTAATTACATCAGAGTAATCAGTAAAACACGTTAACAGAAATAACTGTAAGAAGGCTGCAGAACATCCATTGCTTTCAACTCTGTGAAATTTGGGTCTTCAAAACAAGCTGGGATCCCACTTTTTGTTTTGATAATTCTTTGCGGAGCTGAACTTTTGTATTGCTGCAGAATTAACTGCATGCTCTTATTGTCCCATATCTGCATCCTATTTTCCCTTAAAGGAGCAACTGTCTGTGAGGAATCCAGGGCTTTCCAGCCTTTTGTTCCACGCTCACCACTACACTCAGCAGGAAGGAAACAGCCTTGATTAAGTTATTTGTATTCCTTAGAGGTTTAGTACTGCCTTGTCTCACTCTGAAGTCTTCTAACCCTGATCAGGAACAGCTGAACAACTGAAAATAGTTCTGGCTGTTACATGCCATTAAGATATAATGATTATCTTACGAGCACCGAACAGCAGCACTCATTTAACTTGAGCAGCAAAGCTTTGGCCTCACTTTTCATTACACCAGTCTACCAGAAACAGCAGGGCAGGTTTACATAGAAAACTGTGATGCACAGAGAGAGATCCTTAACAGGACACTGAGTCCTCGACTCTCACAGTCTACGTGTGCTTGTTGTTCCCTTTTAACTTGCTCTCAGCTTTCAGAGATGCCTACCAACTGAAAGCATTTCTTTAGGGTTTTATAGCATGAATCATTATCCAAATATATAAGGCTTGGGCTGGAGGAGACACGGCAGCAGCAAGAATAGGTCGCTCCCCAAACAAACGGAGAGAGGGCTAGGCATTATGTGCTACAAAGGTATGAGGTAAAGTGTCTACACTCCCACCTAGGACTAACCTGTGGCTTGTACAGCTGACTTTCCAGAACGCCACCCTTCTCTCATAAGGATTCCCTGTCCAACTTAACCAGGTTACAAACAATTCTAGCTCACTTATGCTACTTCTGCTTTCTGCATTGTTGCGGGTAGCACAGCTAAGGATCATTGTAAACACAAGTAAGTGTAACTGAGGAAGAGACTTTTTAAATAATGCAGCAAGTGAAGAACTTCCCAGTGTCCTGATACAAAAACATGATAAAAATGTAGTTTTCTCTATCTTGGTGCTTAATTTACAGGCCCACCTTGAGAGATTTTACGTTTAATCAGTAAAACAAGCAAATACAGTAATTCAGTAATGTGGATGAGTAAGAGCATGACATTTTTATGCAGTTCTGTGTTTAATTAGTTTGAAAATAAAAATCTAAAATTATTTCCAAAATGCCTTTGCTTCTTTTCTTTTTCCTTTTTAAACAGAGAAAATAGTGAACAAATATTATTTAAACTCCTAATACATTCAGGGCAACAGCTAATTCTGTAACCAATTAAAGGAAACTGGGGCAGAGAGTAGGTTTAGAAACCACTATCCATGAAAAAAAATACATTGTTAGGTTTCCTTGCAATACTTTTCAAAAGAATTTTCACACATGTCATTAGGCTCATTATTTCTTAAACACTACAGATATTATCATCAGCATAATACCACTGTTCATACATCTTCCTTTTTTCCATCTATTCCTTCTCTAAACTTGCTATCCTCTTCAAAGCAAAGTTCTCACACTTAAAAAAAAAAAGTCTCCTGTCAGCAAAGCACTCTCATTCTCTTCCTTTAAATCCCACCATATGACCTACATTTCACTAAGATTGACAGTAGTGCTCTAAATGCTGTCAGTATCACACCCTATCTTACAATTTTACTCTTATCCTGTATATCATATTCTTCTAAAATCAGATTCTAAATTGCTTGGGGCTTAAAGTTGCCTCTCTCCTTTATCTTGAATCATCCAAGGGGCCAAGTGCTTCCTACCCCAACTGGTTAATTTGTAGGAGCTATGGGACTGCTTTATGGCAGCTAGAAGAACAGCTTAGGTTACTCTACCCATGAACTAGGAATCAGCTGAGAGCATAATATTACGGCTCCATGTTTTCCACTCCAATGGACTCCATCACTGGCATAGGACCAGTTACATGGCATTTGGAAAGCAGATCAAGGTCAGCTTGCGTTGTTCATTTTCAGAAAGCTATCTTGACAGAGCTGTGAGTCTGCTTTAATTTACTTGCATTTTTGTAAGCTAAAAATTAAAAAAATCCAGTGACTTTTAATTGAGTGTCATGTAGATAATAATGTCCTTAAAAGTATATAATAAACTGAAAAGTAAAAAATTATAAAGTCCCAACAACAAAGGTTCTAAGCATGGCAAGTGAACAGAGACTGTGGAAAACAAGATGCTCTGTGATAAATGGGGGGTGCATAACTTCACCACAGCAGAGTATGGCAAAGACTACACATTCAAGACTCTAAACATAAAATGGATGCCTTCAGACAAAAAAAAAATTACAAAATTCAATTGTTATGTTTAATGCAATAATATGTTAATCTTTTTAATAAATAAAGGAAAACCTTTCTTTGGTGCTAATTATATGAAGTTAATGGAACTTCTCCCTGTCAAAATATTAAACCCAACTCACCCCAGGAGTCCTGACTATCTGAAACATAAATCTTTCTCTACTGCTTTTGAAGTATCAGTATATACCAGCAAGCTTTCTAATTGACAATTTTTTTTAAATATAGAAAGTCTTCATAAAATGAGCCAATTTAAAACTTTGATATTCTTTGCACTGAACTGCTGAGGAGATAAAAATCATATCTGAAACACAGAAAGCATAGGTTTTTAGAGAAGGTACCTCTAAGAAGCCATTCAAATAATGTTTGCTTAGTTATTTTCCCTTTCAAGGACTGAAAACCCATTTTAGAGTGGCTTATTTTTTTCCTTAAGCCAGGATATCACAAAGGCCTGGTCTGCTTTTGTAGCAAAATAGCCACATTCAGCTGAGGCACAGGAGCAAGCAAAAGCAGCTTTTAATCACACTGTGGTGTTCTTTTCATTAAAACATGGAGATGTTCAGGCTTATTGTAAGTGGCAATAGCCACACGGCTCCTAACTTATCCTGGTGGAAGAACGGCAGAGCTCTGTGGTGCATGAGCGAGGCTCCTTTTCCTTTGCCCTGCTCTTAACCAGGTGTCTTTTGCAGGGACAGGGGACTGAAGCACTGCTGGGAGTTGGTCTCTCACCTGGAGAGGACCCCAGGCCAGAGAGTCATGAGCACTGCATGACACTGAGGTGGCACAGGTAAAAGGGGAAGCAAAATCTCGTTTACAGTTTTCATAGACAGGAATTTAGAAGGGAGAATCCATTGTTTGACATCAAAGGAAAAATACACACCTAATTACAAATTAGAAACTAAAGGCCATCGTTTCATTCAACAAGAAGGCACAGCAGATGCAATTAACAAAAGAAAAAAACAGAAAAAAAAATACATAACTGGAACATGCTGTTTGGAGTAGCCAGAATGCGGCGCATAGCAGCAAGGATGGCTGCCTCAAAGCAACTGGGCAGCACAATGCACCAGTAGCCCATTGCAGACAAGTAGAACATCTACAACCCGATTTCTAGCTCTGTGTTCAACTCATACTCTGCCTCAGAGGACAAGAGATTTAAAGCCTCAACCCTCAAGAACTGCAAGCTCTGAATGCCAAATCTATCCACAGCCACACTCTAACAAAGATTATCTGCCCTGTTGTGGCTGAGCATGCACCAGTAAACCTCAAGTGCAAAAATACTGGGATATCTTGGAAACTAGTCCAAAAAATACAAACTCATTATCATTTTCCTACAGAATGAAACACCTGCAAGGGATGCTTTAAGAAGTGTCTAAAACATGGATCAATATCTGAAGCTCAGTATGCCCTTGGGATTAGCCTGCATTCCTGCACTCATCTGCCCTTTTTGATGATGTACTCTAAGCAAAGCTTCATTTCTATAACACAGAGGCTTCAGCTCCTCTCTGTATTGGAGAATTATGAATCTGCAAAGCCATTTTAATAGACATACTGTAGCGTAGCATAGAGGTAAGAAAAAAGCTAATCAAGACACTACACCTGAGATGAAAATTTACTGATCCTAAAAGAGAAAACGAGTCAAGAAAGTTACGGTTTAACATTCTCTTTGATCTGTGTATGACTTTGCAGTTTAATTTGCTTAAGCTTGAAAAAGGTGGACAAGGAAGAGAAGGTTTTATGAGAGAAATGGTTTCACAGCAATCCAACTTCGTTTGAGGATTCTGGAAAAGCATTAACTTATATACTATAAATCTGTCTCTCTTTTAGACTTTTTCCTCCCACAGTTTAAGACAAAGTGAAAAAAGACATTTTATATTCATATGGCCCTTGATCTGCTTAGATCATGTTATACAGTAGATGTATCTCACCAAAGACTAAATAAGGTTACTAATTAAATCCTTACAACTGCAAATTTACACTTAAAATTAGCTCTGTATTTATGACTTTTGAAACAAATAAATAAAAGATGTGAGATGGACTGATATGGAGCAACAGTGGCATGGACTCCTTGAGACATGCTGCAAACATTGCATAGTACATCTGGATAGCACATAATACTGTCCAAAGGACACTCACCCTGAGCACTGGTCAGCTCCACCAATGTTGTTGGTTCCCTGCCTAAGAGGCTTTGAGAAGTCACCATGGGCAGCAGGGTGCTCATGCTTTCTCCTGGCCAGTTTCCTTCAATTTGGCTGACTTGTTCCTCAAGGCTGGTGGGATTAATTAGGCACAATATGGGAACTGGCCACCGCACAGTTATGGGGCTGTGCACTCTGACACTGTCCCAGCATCGTGTAACAACTGCCCCCAGTACTTTGTGGAAACAATAACTCTGCATCTGGGGTGCTTTGCTCTCTTTTACTACATGTCTTTACAGAGGAAATCACTAACCCAATCTTCTCAACTGTTTCTTGAAATATCCTTTCTCCAGCCAGCACAAATGTTAGTATGAGCATTAGGGAGGTATAATTTGATTCCCAAAGCCCCATGATCCCTTCTCCTCCTTCAGCCTTCCAGATAAAGAGTGCATCATAAGAAGTATTGTGTGCAGTTTTTTCAGAGGAGCCAGTGAAAGCCAGTCCCATGGTCACATTAAAGGTCCCAGGGTACCTCTTGTTAGAAGAGAATAAGGACTTTCTTTTTTTGTGCGTGTGCGCTTTCTTCAGCCAAGCACTTGCCTCCCAGGGCGCTGTACTAAGTACCTGCCAGCTGTCTTCCATCTAGCAGAGGGAGCTGAACGCATTTTTGTAATGAAGGCCACTATATACATCTAAGCTATTAATTCAAAGACAAACGGGCACTTCTTTAATGGAAAGATGCGAGTCTGTGAGGTAGAAACGGGTTAATAAATGTGAAAATGAATCTTCTAAGGATAATGTGCCAGTTTCAAGTAGCAAAACAGCTGAAGCACAGTTCTGACATCTCCTCAGGACTCACAATATTCTCATAAAATCTGGGCAGAGGAGAAATATTTGATGTCTGGCCCTACCATTTATATTTTTAGAAGGCTACACAACAATACTCTGACACCCCCTGAGGTATCTAATGGTTCAACAGTCCTGTGCAGCTAGGCTCTGCCTCCTTTCTAAGGCACACAAATCCATAAACCTTCACTGACCTGTAGTGTCGGTATGTTCCTGCCTGCAGCCCTTTTTATCTGCTGTGTTAGAAAGCCTGATGAGACTGCTTATTGAATTTCTTCCTTTCAACATCAAAGATCCTAGCCATGCTCTCCAATTATTTAATAGATTCTGCTACAGTAGAGATCACTGATTCATTTTCACTAGAGATATCCAGTCATTGTAAAGAGCAATTATATATAATAACAGCCTAGCAGTTCTCAAACGTTCTTTTATCAAGCACACAGTCCAGCGATTACTGAGATGGGCAATGATCTGATATTGATAATAAAACTTAATGTCTTTGGTGTTAGTTTTACCAAAATATCAGTGGCTTTGCTCTGCAGACCCCAGCACTCAAAATGCAGCAGGACAGTTGGATTGCCTTTTACTTTAACCATTACATTGATTTCATGGTCATTCTTTTTAAGCCCCGCAGAAAGGTGTCTCTGATTTGGTTTTTTTGCTGCTTGGCAGTGCTGTCTGGAGGAATGACACAGGGAGACAGGAGATGCTGACTTCTGAAGCCAGCTTTGTCACTGGGCAGCCTCGAGCAAGAGGTTTTGTCTCAGTCTTCCCATCTGTAAAACTTTCCTACTTAACTGCACACAAGGGGCTGAAGATCAATTTGTTAATGGCTGCGCATTAGCACTGTGCACAGTCCTTTGAACATATAACATGTCCTAAAAATACTAACCCTTTTTGCCCTTATTCACAGATTACTTCCCAGATCTACAGATTAAAGTATTCTTTTTCTAAAACTTTCCCTGAAATAAAAACTCAGCGACAGCTACTTACTGAGCCCTGCCTCTCAATGGCTCTGAGGTGGCAAGTCTTCTACTTGAAGGAATAACTTTTCCTAACCATTTTACAATTGTGATAAAACTAGACTATTGAGGTTCACAGGGCTTGCTTGACCTTGAAGCAGAAGTTGTGAAGAGCAAATTGAGAGCACCCACCTTCTCCAGGCTGGTTTTGAACCCAACCAGCTGACAAAGACTGCAGTGATGAGGATAATCAGAGTCTTGAACAGATTTTATATCCCTGTTGATAGAAGGCAGCAGTATGCTAGTCCGCTGCTCTAGAAAGCTTTTATGTCCCACAGGCAGTTTTCACACATTTTAAATAATCCTGTTTAGATAGACAACATGGTCCTCTATCTTTTATACCCTGTCCTTTCTCATCTCCAGGGCTACAACAGATACAAGTTTCCCTTGACACGTTCTCTCTTTCTGCCTTCAAAATCAGATCCAGGCAGACTGTGGCCATTTGTCCACTGTGTAGGACACCAGCATGGTCCCACTGGACCGTGGATTGCAGCCATCTCAGATCCTGCCCACAGCATGTACATAGGCAAATCCTAGGGGCCATACACCATAAGGATGATGTGCTTGTGCATGCAATAAATTTACCGAGGGCCCTTCAACTGCCTACAGCATGTACCATTCGTTCCCTGGATCTGGGAACTGCCGGGTGTCTCTTCAGTATTTCACAGGCAGAAGCCTTAAGGAGACAAGCTGACTGGAAGGTGTTAAGTACACAGGTTAGCAGGGAATAAAGAGCGAGAGCTCTCCTGGGAAAAGCAGGTGGATGGGTGCATTTATTCTGCCACATTAGTTCAGATTTTGCATTCAGACCAGAGCACAACAGCGTCTGCATGCTGAGTTATCTTCTGGATTTAGGCTGAAACAGGTCAAATCCGCCATGAAGCCAAGTAACCTGGGCATAGCATGGATGGCCTGACTCACACTGTTCTGCCTCTAACGGCAGCTAGGCTATAGGCAGGGATTCAAGAACACAATATGGCTGTACAGCCTTCATACAAAATTCAATCCAGCAGACCAAGGAGACTATAGGTATAGCCACCAACACCAGTCCCTGTAGGGGGACACTGCATGGGACTACGGCCAGGGTCTCTGGGAGTTCAGAGACTCTGCAGTGTAGCCTCCTGAAGCACTCCTGGCTGCCATTTCACCTCTGTCGCCCCCCGTTTCAGCAAAGTAACTGGCCTAGTTTACCTATTACTATCAACTGCTCCAGCTCTGCCTTTTAATTGGAATTCATATCCTGCAAAAGCTAGAGCCTGCAGCTAACAGATAGAGCCAATTATTCAGCATTAACCAGCATAATCTGTGCTGGTTTTCATGGTGCCTGTTTCCCACTCCTCCCCAGTCATGCACAGCAGCTGTGAGGGCACCTGGGGGTGGGAAAGAATTTTGCTTGTCCACATGGTCTCTCTACTTCATATTCTAACTCCACATCCATTTTTTTCCACACCAGGCAGCTGTGAGGCTTTGTTAATACACCACCTGAAATCTATTTTCATCTAGCATTCAAAACATGACTGTAAATGGTTTATTGTTGTCATACTTTTAGATTACTTTAACTTTAGGAGCACTACCTTTCCTCTCTTCATTTTTCCTGGCAACACACACTGCTTCTCTTCCCTGTAAGCTATAAGATGTATAGACTTCTAGTTGTCAGCACCTGCAAGTAGCCATTTAAAAGCAGATATTTTTTGTCAGCATTTTTATTTGTGAAGCTCCTATGACAGATTTGGAAATTGAAGCCCTTGATTTATCTCCGGGCTGAAAACTAGACAGAGGCAAGGACACTGTGAGTCCTAGGAATGAAATTACAAACATGTCATTACCTGCTTTAATCTGCTCTTGTTTCTGTGAAATTGCTCCAGACAACCCCAAAAATCCATGCACTTTTTTTTTTAAAAAAAATCCTCTTTCCAAACTATTTTCCACCCATATTATTTGAGGCCATTCACTGTTCACTTGTGTAAAAACAAAAGTTAGTAAATATACTGCTTTTTAACATGTGTAGAGTTAACCCAACCGACACACAAAACAGTCTTATCTAAAAGTCACACACCCACCCTTTTTTTCCTTTTGTTTTATTTTTTATTAAATCTTGTTTGGCTCACAGGACAAAATGGTTTGATAGTCATGCTAGCACTCAGTTCAGGCCACATTTGGCATAACATAATATCACATCTGGCACATTGAAACCATGACTGACAGACTCTGATCAAGATTCGTGTGATGGGAGTAGCAGGGGTTATTGCAAAGGAGAAGCGAGAGGCGTCAGAGGAGCTATAGTGAGAAAGTGGCAAAAAGCCCAACTCCCCTTCTCCTGCTCAAGCATTTCTCTCAGCTCTTATTTTTCCACTGCACTATTATCCTACACAGAAGTTAGAAGACTGACTACACATATTAGTTTGGTTGTTAACCATGTGACAACATCCATGCATAACTGAAAAGGATCTATTGTGATGAGAAAGGTTTGAATGGGGGTGCAAATGGTTGTATAAAGTATAGTCCCTTTCCTGAGCCAGCCCCTAAGTTGATGCTGACACTAGCCCTAACTCCAAAGCGAGCAGCGCCAAATGGAAAATCGCAGCCGTCCACAATGGGCGTATAAAACTCCCTTCTCAGCAGGCTGGTCTGTTTCCTGTGTGAGAAGTACTCTGCTCACCCTTAAGGTATTCACCACTGAGCTAGCCATCCATTGCCAAGAGAATGGATGACCTTGAGCTTTGTACGTTTTGCTCAGGTGGAGAACCAGTGACAGACCTCATTTTGCCTCAAAAATCAGAGAGAAAACTGCAACAACGGTGCCTTCACATCTTACATAGGTCTAAACAGGTAAAGAAGTCACCTGCTGTGGAAGAGATCTCATTTTGCTTCAGATCTGAAGAAGGCAACTCCACTGTAGGCAATTCAAATCCACATCTTCCAGCACCTGTGCTGTTACCATATACCTAAACCAAAAGCAGTGCAGGGGAGGGGGAAGAGTGTGTTTCTCCCCCCTCCTTTTCCAGGTGATTTGACTTTGCAGAAGAATGGGTTAGGTCCCTAGCCACTAACCTCAATAGTTATTCTCATCATCATTGACCCAGTAAAGTTGTAATCTTACTCTTCCAAGAGTTGGCAGTGGTGACAAACCAGCCCTGAAGCAAACATGGGTGTCTCTGCAGCCGTTATCACTTTACAGGAGAGCACTCATGCCAGAACTGAAAACGCTGGCACTGGGGATCATACAACCCCATTACCCTTACTGGTAAATCTGCTGTTTGACCTGATTTCTGGAAGAGGTTCAGGTAAAAGTTTCCAGTACCAAGCCCAAAAGAATAGCTGATTTATTGTCGTCTCAGCTAATTTGGCAAAGCTTCAGAGAAGGGTGGAAGTTTAGACATATGCTTTTTGTAAGCATCTCCTGCTGTCTAACACTCCACATCAATTTTAAATGCCTGCTTTCAGCGGGCTGAGGAACCACGTCTTAGGCACCCAGATCTATCCATGCAGATTTAACACAGAGCTCTGTACTCTGCTGTAGTAGGCACTAAAGATTAGATATCAAAACCACATAATTTTAATCCTTAAACACCTTTACTAGTCCACCTCTTTGTGCTCAGATTCTCCTCTGTGACATGGAACCACTACCCACCCTTTATCACAGGCCTCGTGTGAAAATAAACGCAGTAATCTCTGAGAAAATCTGGATGCTTTGCTGAACGCAAGTTATTTATACTCACTGCCATGTTGCTCAGCTGCTGTCTGTCCTCAGATGTGCTATCACAGAGATCTGGAAGTGGGGCAAAGCCCATTAGTCAAGAAGACAGAGAGTAAAAAGAAATGGAAAACAAACAAACAAACCAACCACCCCAAAGACCCAGTAATGATGTAAAAGCAAAAAAGACACAGGAGAGAGGTCAGGCTCTTCACATTGTAGAAAGCTGTAATAAGCAGCATTTGAAGAGGAGTGAAGTGTGAGCAGAGGTAAGAAATAAACAACTACTTCCCCTCCCCCTTCTCTGCTCCCCCATACCTGCTGCAGAGTCAGTGAAAGGGGTAACAGCTGAGGACAATGATAGCCAGGTGCCAGACAACACCATGGCAAAGCCAAAGCCATGCATCCCAAACAGAGAAGCCAGTCAGACGAATGAGCAGGTGATGGGCAAAGCATGTGTGGAGGGAAGGGAGGACTGGGTGTTACCATGGAAGAGAAATTGTGCCCAAACTGTGAATTCCCCCCTTCAAAAAAATATCACTGCTATCAGTAGGGCAAGTTTCTTTTGGGAATTCAAGTCTGTGATGGAATCATCAGGGAAAAAAAATTATTGTTAATCATCAAGGGTTAACGAAGTCACGTTGCCATTAGCCAATGGGTCCTTCCTAATGGCGTTTTCCATTATTAGGTACTTAGGCTGGAAGTTGCCTTCTCACATAAGATCTGTCTTTGTGATGAATGGATCAATTTGCTTCATAACTTGACCATAACAATGCAGAATTCCAGCTGTAAATTACTGTTTTAATCTTTCACTTATGGCATAAATACTCTTTATTGCACATTATGCATAGTTTTGCATATTAACTATGTAGTGGCATTTTACTATGGGCACATAATTTCACCATTTATATGGTATTTCATAGTATTTAGGACCATGTAAATTTAAAACAAATTGTTACATAATCTCTATTTTGGAGGAGATCTTTTGAGATAAATACATCAGACTGTAACTTCAGTGCTTGGTGCTAAAACTAAATCTTCATCTGCTTAAATGTAGGGGTTATGAGTGCAGCAGAACCATTCTCATGTCAGCGAGATGAGAATCAAGCCCACACTATGGAAAGATTACTTAATCTGAGATTTTTTTTATTCTAGAATTTGTGATTGACAGACTACCTTATTACTCTTCCGTTTTTTTCTTAACTTTAAGGATATCTAATGAAATTAATCATAGCCTGGAGGAGACAGTTTGAAACCAGCTAAGAATTATATATGTCAGTGTAAGCTTTACAACTCACTTGGACTAATTTGCTACTGGCAAATATATCACTGTCATACACTTCTGTAAACTTTGCATTTGCAATCTTTCAAACTAACCATACAAGCTGAAGCACTAGTTTTAAAGTCCAAGAGACTGATAGAATCATTGATGGAAGGTTTCTACCTTGGCAGCAGATCCGCTAAAGATGTAGTTTTATACTCCTGTGTCTTCTAGTAATACTTATTGTTTAGTCCATATCAGAGGCACAGACGGAGTGGGAAAAAATAACGTGACTATTTCTAAATAAAGCAAGGAACGGCTAAAGTGAAAAAACAGAAATTGACCTGTACAGGAACTCATACTGCATGCAACCAGGTTGTACATTAGTAGCAGACAATATCTTAAAATCATTAATATTATTATTAATTAACTCACACATCAACTGATCTTTCTTGGATGGCCAAAGAGGGTTGCATTATGCTCTACCCAGACTATCCAAACCTTTTATAAAAGCACCAAAAGTTAGAGGAAAGTCTCCAGTAGTTTTTACCACTTCAATACCTGTCACTACTGTCAGTTCCCTGTAAGTTATTGATTTCTATTTGAAACAAATACCAGGAACAATATCTATGCTATTAAAACTCCTGCACTAAAGCAAAACCTTAATTACAACCTCCCATTCTCTTGAGTCAAGATATTGACACATCTGACTGTCTCACAGCCCATCTGTTTCCAAAGTTGTTTTGCTTTACATTGCTGAAGACGCAGTAGGTATTATAGGAGGGGACGAGCTGTCCTGTGGAGGACATGCTTTTTCCAGCGTCAGGATTTAGAGATAGCTGCTTATTTCCAGACCAGGTGCTGCAGGTCCAGCTCTGTCAGATATCTGAACTGGGATTATTAGCAAATGCAGTAGATCCTGCTGAATTCAGTTTCTTTCTACACCAGTGGCTGTCACAGGCATTTATTTTCCTGATACCACCTAACACAAAGGCAAATCTAATGGGATTTATAATAGGTGTTAAACTAACATATTAGTAAGAGGCAAAGGCTAATTTTTAACATGGCAATCTTTAAAGTACTTTTAGAAAGTGCCTGAAGTATTACCTCCATTTCATAGATGGAAAATATGGAATGGATACCAGACTTGCTCAAAAAAACCCCAAAAAAGTAAAACCTAGGTATCCTGATACTGATTTTGCTCCCATCAGTTAAAGGGCCTTGGGGAAGAAAACATGTCCTAAAGTAACTTCTCCCACCCCAAACCTGCTGACAACAAAATGTATTTGCACACATAGAGAGTCAGACACAAAAGGATTTTTCTCAAAGCAGCCTAGGGATTTGAATAAATATATTTAGAGATATCAGTATATATATCTCAAATACATTTTGAGATCAGATCAGCTATAGATCTGTGTTCTCTAGCCACGCTGCTGTGGGACTTCTGGTTAACAGGAGGCACAGGCACATTAGTAAGTACAGCAATCCTTGGCTTCATTCATCACAGCTCAAGTCCCATCTGAGATGCTGTTTTGCAATATGTGTTTTGTCTCTGGGAATAGACTTTCTAATTCATTACAGTAGGAAGCGATAAGAAATCCAGGTACTTCCAGATTGTATTTGTGTTTAAAAAACAAACAAACAAACAAACAAAAAAGAAACCAAACCCAAAGTAAAACTTTGCATACCATTTAGATCCTTCTGCCTTACCAGTTTTCTTGGTTTTTTGAATATCAGATCATTCCTAAAGAAGGTTTCCTGGTACTAATAAATTTAGGAAGAAACAGGGAACATCAAGAAGCTAAGGGATGAGCTCAAGAATTTTTTTACACTTTTATTAGTTTTTTTAATCCATTTATGGGAAAGGGAAGGTCTCCTGGTAAGAGATGATTTGCAGAGGGACCTTTCACACAGGAGTCTTACAGAGACATGTTTGCTTTCAGTTTAAAGCCTGGTTCTCCACTACTGAAATGTTGATGTACCAGCCAGATGAAGCTGTTAGATCAGTGCCATCATACAAGATTTAGCTGGCTCCTGTGGCCAGCTCTGTACCAGCAAAGGAGTTAGATTTTCATAGCAAACTGAGCATTAGAGTGGCTGTTTGGCCAGCAAGGAGCAAGGGCATGTGGGTTAGTCACACTGTACCAGGCTCTGTTTTCTTTAGAAATCAGTCATTTGCATTTCTTGGAGCTTAGCACAGCTACTAAAAGCAGCTGTGCCCAGTGAATTTTATGAGGACATTTAATTCCCAGACTTTTCCCTGCAGGCCCACAATTCACTCACATAACAACTTCTCCTTTTGCTGAATCCTCCTGCAGTCTATCACAGAAAAAAACCCCTGCTTTCCCATGACTTCCAGTAAATATATAGACCTTCAGAGAAAACAAACAAACAAGCAAATACCCAGTCCCTCCATTATTTGCAGGTTTGATTTTTTTTCCCTGTCCAGCTGTAATTGCACATTTTCTAACTTGAAACATGGACAATTCACTACCAGTATATCGCTGTGCCAGACACTCATCCTTCCCAATATCCTCCCACTCCCAGTTTCTATGCGTTAACTTAGAAACAACCTGTATAGCTGTCTCTGCTCCTTGGAGGAGGTCAGTGCATTCACACACTGTTGATTTTTTATGAGGCTAGATGAGTGTGGGACAGAGGCAGCAGAACTGTAACAGAACTGTAACACTTCATGCAATATTTTTGGATGTCTCTGATGCTGCCTAATGAGAGCTTCAACATAAAAGGTCATTCAAAAGGGGGGAAAAAAAGAAAAGGAAAAAGAAAAAAAAAAGCCTGAACTAAACATTTCTTTGTTCCTTGCCCCAGGATGACACTACATCCAGCTCTTTGCAAAAGCAATAATTCGGTTCTGTGCTTACTTACACCCAGATGAATCAGGAATAATTTCACAGAAGTCTAGGGAGTTAGGCTGATTTTAAACTGAGCTAGCTTTGGTATAAATCAGTCTTATTTCCGTGGTTCTCTGTTTCACCTTGTTTCATACATATGTGATGTCTGCCAAATCATTGTTGGTTGATAGAAAAACTAAATCAAACCATAAATTAGCTCACTTGTTAGGGATATAGGGTAGCAAGGGCTTTCCTTTATCGTCGTTTATAATGATCCCAGTTTCTACAGAATACTTCATTTCCATTTGCAAGAGAATTTTGTGGCTTGTACAATGAACTCTGTGGCTTGTGAAACTCTGATAATGGTCTTCACTCCTTTCTTTTGGGTAATTGTAACAAATTTCATTGCCTTGTTATAAAGGAGATTATTTCTGGGAAGTAACTTCCTGCCCGAGGTATATAAGAAGGTGAGAGCTTTCCAAGTTTTGTCTCTTGAGCATGTTAATAGTGCGCCAAGGTTTAGCCTCTTTCAGTGCGAATTTACCAGAAGGGTTTTAGAGTTCCTTTTAGCTATAAAGAAGTGAGAATGCCTCTGCCATTGTCAGACAGCAACCATCTGGTTGTCTTTTTGGCAAGCGCCCGAGTAAGTGGGTGGCAGCAGGTGACAAAGGCTATGACTGCACTTGCTATTTTCTTGAGATAGCTGGAGCAGAGCATTGGCCTGAAGCAATTGCTGCCGAGTTCCTTATGTCTCCGGTACAGTTACAGAGTTATAGAGTTATGCAGATGTAAATATTTACATCGAATATGCTCATTCCCATTGAAGCTGCTAGGATACTTTTACCCCAAAAGAACAGGGAATGCTTTAGATGCCATCATCATTTCCCATTAGTTATGGGGAGGGGATCTCTTGTGGCTACAGGAACCTCAAGCAATTGCCTTGCGCTTTATTGTCTACTACATATTTTATGCTGAAGGTGTTGCCTGTAGGCAACCTGCTCTCCCTTGGCCTCCTGAGTTCAGCGTGTGTTTTTAGCAGTACCCTTTGATCAGTCTGAAGGCCGCCTGTGAGTGACAGTAGAAGTCCTTTCTGTCAGGAACCTGATGTGATGCCTCCTCAGTCCCAGCTCTGGGGACTTTAAGGCATATCAGCAGTGCCAAGTGACACCCTGTCAGTCTGCCTTCATCTTCTTTCAGAGGCCTTTTCCTCTCTTTGCCTTTGCTTTGAAATTTATTTCATTCCCTCCCTGAGCCACTAACCGTTTTTATAGTCTTATCTGAATCTTTAGCTACATCCCCTTCTTTAACTGTGAACCTCACCTTCACATTTTAATAGTGAGACTCCCGGTGCTGGGCGAGATATTGCAGCATTTCCTCCTGACAACAGGTCTTTTTCTCACTTCTGTTGCATTTCTTGTTCTTCTCCACCCCACCCAGCCTATATAATTTTTTCCCCCTATTCCCAGTTCCTTACAGGGGCAGTTATTTGTTAGCTTTGTGCGTTAAAAGGAAATACCATATTGTCTGTTTTTGCCCTACAGCAAGGCAGGATGATCATGATTCATTTCCTGAATGAAAACATAGATTCAAGGCCTCAGGGGCACTGAAACAAGCTATGATATTTCCCTCCCACTCTGAAAGAAGTAAAGGATGATGTTGGCAGAGAAAAGTATGTGATTTGGTGGTCAAATAATGCCCTGATCTGGTACTCCTGATGACACACAGACTCTGCCAAGCTGCAGCAGAGCCAAAAAGCAGTGACACGACCAACAGCTTCCTTCCTATCCTGGGTGCAGCAATCGGCAGCTCTAGGGACCAATGTTTAATCTACCTCCCACTTCAGTGAATATGGCCCATCTGTACTGAGTACAGCGGGAAAATCCAAAATATTTCCCACCATGCCCCTTTTTATACAACAGTCCCTCCTTCAGAAAGCCTGAATATGCCTCCTGGTGAAAGACTTTCAACCAAAGTTGCTGATCAATGAGTAAACCTAGAGTTAGTTTACCTATGCCACACAGAGCGTCACTGGCAGCTGTACAGGCAAAAAACAAACATGAAAAAGAACAAGATGTGTCCTGAGACGCTATGGTAGATATAAAATCATGAGCTCAGAGTAGTAGAGCAAGTAGAAGATATCTACTGGGGTAAGTAGAAGGCACAGAAAATACACGAAATAAGTGTTGTGTTTATGTGTGCATATATTTCTGTGCATCTGTGCTTGTGTGTTTATGAGCTCATACAACCTGAAAAATGAAAATCCTAAATTACAGCCCTCCAGAACCAGATGATGACCCTGATTTCACATTTCAGTAACCTGTGATATTAAATGTGAACAGACTTCTTTGAGCTTCTAAACCACCCATCAGAGGAGAAGCTTATGATCGGTAAATGAGACTCTCTGTAATGACCTAGTGACCCTCTTCCCTTCTACTCTGTGAAAAAACATAGCACTCAATGAGGTTTTTGTGCGCTGCACAAGGGCTGCTGTAAAAGGGAAAGGTACTGACATTGGCTTTTCTGGCATGAGGCACCCAAGGAGTAGTTGTGGGAAACCATACCTCTGTCATGCGACTGTCCAGTCCCCAAGGATTAATCCTCTTCTACATCAGCTTCAGCTTCTCCATGCAGACAGGAGGCTGGTTGGGCAGATGCCCTGCAATCATGTGCTAGCTGCATGAAGAAGGCACCAATCTCAATTATGTCCAGGTAAATAACATTTAGGGGTCAGTCTGCCTCTGGAGAATGCCAAAACTAGGCCCCAGTCTGACACGGCAGCATTGCTACGCTCCCAGCAGAAGTACCGCTACCCCTCCTCTAGGGCAGCAGCCATGACAGTTGTTTTTTACCGCCTTTTGGCAATAAATGAATTTGAAGGTGGTGGCAGCAATCCATCTATGTCACCTGTCAGCTGGGCTACAGCCATGCAATATAGCTGGCCATGAAGACCATCCTCACGCACTCTCGAAGGCATGCAAAACTTGGATGTATCTTCTCAGTAACAAGCAAGCTCAGCCTGCTCCCCACAGCCTACATTGGCTTCTTCTAGTTTTTGGAATTTAGTCCAAGGTCTTGGGCTTTATTTTAAAGAGCAGATTTGAATGAAGCTGAAAGGCTCCCTAGAGCTCAGAAATGCAGGCCGTCATCAATAACTTTATTCTTCTATCTCACCGAAGGTTTTACATGGAGAATTTTCTAAATCTGGACCACTGAATCTCTCAGGAAGAAGGGACCATCACAAACCGTATTGGTTTCTTCTCCAAGTATAAAGTGCTTTTTTAATCCAAGCTTCTTACATAAACATAGGGGAAATATGAAAATAGATAAATAAATAAATGAACCAAAATGCTTCATTGCACACACACTCCTCCATGGGGACTGGATGAGAAAATAAATATGACAGCTCTTAGTCATGTTGCTTACTGCTGTTCTGGAGGGTAATCTCATACTACTCTAATGAGTGCAGTATAATGATGTACTTTAACTGGATCACATCATGGTATATGCACTTTTGTCTCTGAGGTTAGCATTAGATGCCCCAGAAAGTGAAAATGCACCGGAAAAAATTACAGAATTATATGAAATATTTTCTTTTTCCTGAGACAGAGCTGGCTAATGCTGTGATACACAACTAAAAGCCCTTGTAGAAGATATTTTTTCCATTTCAATTACTTGTACTTTCTATCCAGCTTCATCTGTCAAGGTCCAGTTTTTTATTTGCTTGTTTCTTCCTCTTCCTTTCTTTGTATCTTATAAATTCCCATCTCTCTATAAGTTCAATCAGCTCAAAGCCCTTGAAATGGGAAGCACTGCCTGTTTGCCAGGTGTTGGCATCAGTGTTTTGGAGAATGTTTCTCGCTGTTCAGTAGCTCTGTGGTTCTGCTGGTTGGACCAATTTCTTTCTGCGCCCCTTTTAGCTGAAGCTCTAGAAGTGAATACAGACAGAAAAGTAACAGGCTCCCCTTTGGTGCTCTACCTAGGGAGGGACAAACCTGTCTCCCATGCTCCTGGCATGTGCACAGCTTTGCCTCCTCTCTCCGCTCCCTCCCTCTTTCATCCAGCCAGCTGGCACAACCCGGAGGATGTACTCCCCCACAGTACACCGAGCAGGGATGGTTACCATCCTTACCAGCTGACATCAGTGCTAATTTCCTGTAAGTTGCCACAGAATAAAGAAGAGCCCTCTTTCTAACAAAAAATCTTTCCGGCTTTCTTAAAAACAGTCTCTGTCTTCTTTTCTTCCTGCATGCAGCTTGCAGAATCAATAAGGCCCTGGCCTCTTAGCCTTGAGCAGCAGAGAAGCTATCGCTACGAACTCAGCAGGAGCAAGAGCTAGGGCAAGTAAGTAGCCCAGAGCTAATCAAAAGTGCCCTCCCATGGCTCAGGACGTTGCCAAGTGCTTGAAGCGAACCAGAAGGCGCTGTACTACGACTTTTTTGTCAAGCAAGAAATCATCTTCATTATCCCCACTTGATTATTTCTGAAATTCACTAGATGCACTTACCTTTACATTACACTTACTGACAGAGCTTGGCCAAGTGTTGTTCTATAACACTACTTTTGGAAAAGTGTGTGTAACGTCATATAGGTGCCTGATGACTATTAAATGGGGCAAGTAGACTCTCTTTCACACCACTGTATAATGCTCTGACAGTCCGGAACAAAGACTCTGTATTCAATGAAATTATTCTCAGTATTCAATGAAATTTCAAGCCGCCATTACAGTTTAAAAGAAATCATGTTTGTTTCCCCTTACAGTACTCTTATTTAATAAAAAAAAACCCAAACCCAACCAAACCAAATCAAACCAAAACCCCAGACAAAATGGACTCTTGTGTTTTATTACTACAGAAGGTGGGGAGGAGGGCAAATATTTTGTTGGCTCTTGATGAAAGAGATCTCTTATTGGCATTTATATATTTAGGACTCCTTTTTTGAAAAGGAATCACGTGGGGGACATAGGAGGTTAGGGTGATCACTGTAAGAATCTACTCTCAGTCAGGGAAAAGCACAGAGCAGTGCAGTTACCTTTAGGGAAACTTTTGGCTGATGAAGGAAAACAGGAGAGTACTAAAAAAGAATTACATCTTGAATGCAGGAAACTATAAATCCAGCGGTGGATTGTGTCATTTTCTGGACTTCGCCATTTTCCGGACTTCGCCATTTTCCTTGGGTGCACTGTATATTTCCAGCATGCTTTGCCCTAAATCGTGGGCATATGACTTTGAGGATCATGTGGAAAGCTGCATTGTTGCTATATTCAAAACATACTTTATTGCACATTAAAAATTGCTTAAGGGGACGTATTCTGGTTTAGTGAAAAGAAGTAATAAAGATAAGAACAAATCTGCTGAATCCAACAGGGCTGTACATTTGTCAAATGTATGCTTAGTTTAGGACATAGGAAAGCTCTGCTATCAGGGATGCGCAACAGCACGGGGATATACTCTGCATGGAGGTATCAAACTCTGTTAGTGTCTTTCTCTGTATCTGGGACTTGTTTCTTTTTCATAAACACAGACCCACTCAGAATTTCCTCTCCTCTGTGACATGTGTCTCTCTCCCTTTGAGACCAGTGGCCTTCTTGCCCTTTATAACATCTACTCAAGCATGATAAGTGGTGTAGAAAACCTTGCATGAATTCTTTAGCTCCTTCAAGAGGGATAAGCCACCATTTAAGTCCCACAGGCTTAAATGCTTTTTCGGCGCTTGACCTCTTCATAAGGATGAATTTCTCCTACAGTGAGGACAGCATCCAAAAGTTGTTACTTTGTCAGTCAGAAGACACTATAAAGCAATACACAGTAAATAGTACATAAACATCACATAAAATAATAGAATTTGCAATTATCTGTAAAATACCAGTGTCTTACAGATCATTTTCTTGGCTAGCTCTTTAAAATCTCAGAATTAATACTTAGAGAAGTATTTGATTATAACAATCCTACTAGAAAGGGCAAAATCTGCTCAGTGAACAGCCTGTGTGTACAGCCACTGGTCTAAATCAACTCCACTGCCAAACTGGCAAGCACCAGGAACTATATTAAATGAATAGACAATTCAGAAATGTCCAACAGATAACTAAAATTGAAATTTTATTTTTTTCAATAATATTCATCAGACAATTTTCTGACAAGACTTTTCTGAAAGATGAAGTGCAAATGGGAACCCTGTAAGAATGTTTAGAAGAATTGTACATGACATTTTTTAAGCGCCACTAAGTACACATTGAATACTTTGTAAGTATATAGGCATAGCAACATGCAAGTGTCATGTACCTAACATTACAATATGCATTTTGTCTGCTTAAAGTTATTAATGAGGAAATTAAATGAAGTAAACATCTCTCATCATCAGTGCAATATGTTTAATTCCCATGGACTTTGTTTACAGAACAGCAGTTGTATTTCCGAACCATTCAGATAGATCTCTCCCAAGACCGTGAACTGCCAATGTAAGAGCAGAGTACACGGGAGTTCCTAGGAGAATACACTTACTCTGACTGTGAATAGATGAAGCTGTTATAGTACTTTCACAGATTATGCCTTATTATTTATTCCAGGAAACTGCCTGCTGAACTGAAGGTTTTTGTAGTTATAAAATATCTAGGCTAAAAGTAAAGGATGCACAAGGATTGCTTTATAATTCTGTTGGAAAAGAGCTAAATAGTAACTTGAACGTGTGCATTAATGTTAACTTGAGCCTTGTTCTTCTGAAATCAGTAGGCGTATTGTACCCAACTTTCATGGAAGCAGGACATATTTGAATCCAGTAACCTATGAGTCCGCTCTCTTGGCTCGCTGTTTAGGCAGGAGCAGATGATTGTAGGTCATATTTGCATCTTTCTATGGAAGCTATATGGGGGTATTAGCAAATCTGCTTTCACTGAAAAAGGACAACATGTGCAACTGCGTGTTTACTAACATTAATCAATATGCATAGAACGGAGAGAAAGAGGAAGTGATAAAGAATTCAGTCCAGCAATTAAAGATTTTCCTTCTCTTCATAATCAACATAAACAGTTGATGATCATCATTATTTTCTTCTCAAGTTATTACTTTAAAACCCCTCCTTTTGAACCTATTATGAAAGCCCTTCAATTATTTCATTGTAGAATAAGAAAATAAGTATGTTTAGAAGAAAATAGCATCAGAGATTTTCAGCACTATGCATAAGGGCAGGGTAAGGCTGTCTGTAGTTTGTGCTGAAATGTGAGATCAGAGCTCACACATGAAACACTGCTGGCTTGACCCCGAACACAGGAAAAGTGCTAAAGTGCTGACCCCAACAGGCTTGGCTTTGCACCTGAAATCTTTAAAAATAAAAGAAGAAATAAAACTCCTTGAACTCTTCTTTAATAGTAACACAGACTGCTCCTTTCAGAGGAGAGACTTTTTTTCCTACCTCCTTTCCAATTAGACTGCTGCGCTTAGTCCAGCAGAGAATAAATGACTTAAGCCACAGAACACGGAGGGCAGATCTATCGTAAACACAGAAGCCATGAAACCTTTTTCTTTTTTTTTTTTGCCATCTACAGAGAGGCTCTGGAAGCCACTGGTACTGGAGAGTCATCATAGTGGTTCCACACCATCTTCCATCTGGCTGCGAGTACGTTAAACACTGCTGAAGAAAATGAACATGGCTTGGCAACAAGATGATTCTTAGATGCTGGAAGAATTCCCTTAAGGGCTGCTGGAAGCGCACAAAGCTTGGAGCATCCTGAGGATGTGGAATGATACAGAAGTGTGCTGTTAAACCATGTTTGTACCCTTATTTCCTCCTGAGTTAAAACAAGTGCAGAGTGCTGGGTTAGTTTCATTGATAGCAAGAAGGAACCGTGCAAGCTTCTTCTAATGGCAAGTAGACAACTCCCGTTTGCTTTAGAGGTACTAGGTCCACTCTGAAAAAACAATGTAGGAAGTCCCACTCTCGATAAAGAGTGTCTACTCTGCTCTGTTGACATCAAAGGCTGCTCTATCCCTTTAATTTCCTCTTGTTTGCAAAAGTCCTTCCCTGTCCCCCATGCATTGAGTGTTTTTAATGTAAACATGCCCTGGCAATATTATGTTTGAATAAGTAAGAGACATGTCAGAATATCTCAAAAGTATTGATATTGCATATTTAATTCAAAAGCTTGCATGTGCTTTTAAAAGTTTCTCTTCAAACCTGCTTGCCTTACTGGAAAGGATTGCGTTGCAGTTGGATTGTACATCGTTATCTAGTGCTGACTAAATATTGATGTGTTATAGCAGTTTATTTTTAAGCAGTTTGGGATGAATCCCCAGCCAGTGTAAATTGGCCCACGTTTAAGGCAACAGAGTGAAGCTGATTTATACCAGCTGAGGCTGTGTCCTTATGCCCTGTTGAAAGCTCAAACTATCCCAAAATTAGTAGAGAACAGGGCGAGAATTATGAACCCAGGCAATATTTTTTTTTCTATTTAAAACAGAAAAAAAGAATACTGTGATCTCATTTCAAGACTACACCAAAGATTCAGTAGTATCTAAAATGTATACAAATATCTCATAGCTAGTATTTAGACTAAGAGGTAGATGTCATAGTCTAGGAATAGCATAGCGTGGAATGAAGCTAATGGCAGTTGCTAAACACATTTATTTGCCCGTTACACAGGGACACGAAGGAGGGTTATAGCAATGGCAACCACAAGAAGGCTTAGAATACTCTTTTCTTCTTTTGCTGTTCTATGGTATCTGCCTTTTGGTGCATTCCTTCTGGGAGGATGTGGTGGAAAAGTGGCGAGAAGTAAAAAGATCAGTAATACAGAACCTTACGTTTACAAAGCGTTAGCTTTATCGTTAAAGGCATCCTCCGTACTTCGATGGAAGCATTCTGTACTTACAATTTAAGATTACCTGGCGTTACTGAGCGAGTAGTGGAACTTCCAGGTGAGGTGATTCAGCAAAATAGGGGTCAGAAGAATGCAGCGCTCTCGCTCTCTCTCTTTCTCTGTTGTTCATGCTAAAAATACCAGGGCATATGGCAGCATATTTCAGCATCTTAACATACTAGGCTCCCTTGAGGACAGGAAAAAAAAAAAGGAAACTTGTGCTGTTGAGCCAGAAATAGATTACCGAACACTGCTGCCAGACGTACAGAGTGCTGGCAGCATTAGCGGAGTCAGTGTCTTACTTTGCCTAAAGGTGTTTCAGTGAAATTTAATGGGCCTCAAAGAAATGGAAAGCAAAGCTAGTGAGAATGAGGAGTGGTATAAGCATCTTTATAAATTAGTTGTCATTGCAAGTAGAGGAATTACACATATTGCATTAGGATACCCACTGCTTGTATATGTACCTTCCAGTTTGACCTTGTGACTGTTAGGGGTCACCCCCCTGCCTGAAATAATCAAAATGCATATTATAATTACATGGTTTTCCAATATCCATACACAGCAAGTACAAGATACTTACATGTAAGTACACTGTATTTACCTATATTTTTGCATAGTTTTTAGTGTGTACTTTGTGCCACTTAATAAAAAGCATTACTCTTTTATTTTTGTTGTTGTTGTTGCTTGTTTTTCTCTATTAGACAGCTTATTCAATTAAAGTTGAAGTAGCTGGATTTTTGGTATGTTCAACACAGATTACCAGTTCCTAGGAGTGTAGAGATTAGACACTTGGAGGAGTCTGGGTAAGCGGTGGGGGAAGCTGCAGTGTGAACATGAAGTTTTAAATCACCTCCTTAATTAAGAAATGCAATATCAGATTTATGGTGCTAATTTAATAAACTTACCTTTAATTTGAATGGAATTGTAAAGGTAAGAACTCCATTTGCCTTTTGGTAACACTTTACAATAAGTGGCACTAAATTACACTATAACTGCTATGTTACAGGGAATTACATGTAACTACACTGTAACTGTTGAAATAGCTACTGTACATGTGCGTACATGGTAACTTCAGTGCTGTTACAATCATGAATTACATAATTACAGATGATTCTGTCCTTTCTTTTCATTGAAATAGTTATATATATATATAATACTGTAATGAAAATACACAAGATGTTAACTTTCATGTCTTATTTAGAAAAGTTGGTTTTCTTCACGTATTCCTTTATAGAGGGAGTCTCAGTGCAAGACGAACCATCCTTAAGTAATGTGGACACATTTTAAGTGTTCTATATTAAATTCTGAGCCTCAAGTTAAACATCAGGTTCCTTAAACTGTTTCTTGGTTTGTCAGATGACGCTAAAAGAGTGGGAGGGTGCACCCCTTGTCTTCTGATGCACCACTTTCTTGTTCAAATCATGAGAATTTTCTTGTTCAGATCATGAGAATGTTCTTGAAGCATTAAAAAAAGAAAACCTACATCAAAAAGTTTAAAAACAATCAGCAACCAACACTGTAAACAGTACACTGGCAGAAACTAGCTACCTGGTCTTGAGAAAACTACTCTGCAAGTGTGTGTGTGGGAGGAAGTCACATAGATTTTAGCAAGGGCGGTTCCCATTCCGAGCCTCCAGTTTACACATTCGCCGTAATAATCAACCCTCACACCGTAATAAAAGCAGTATTTCAGAATGGGGTCTTGGACAAAGGCAACAGAGGACTGGCTTTTAGCCTACTGAATGTCATTAGTGTTGAGCCATGGTTCTGCCTACAAAAAAAGAGGGATGCCTCTTTACACCCAGCGTAGCGATTTAAACCCATGAAGACCAGAGAGGCCTGCAAAGTGCTATCCAGGTAGGATGCTTGGTGTGGGGTTTTTCACACCTGCATTGCACAGATGCAAGGGACATCACCAGGTGCAAGATAATGGAAGATCAACTGTGTTAAAAACGAGCACGTGTGAGAAGTTCTAATTGAAAACCAATTAAATAACTTATTTTAACAGTACAGTTTATATCTCTTTTTGCAAAATTTAAATGCTGTTTCTATGCCACTGGAGAAAATGGTTTGAAATTGTTACCCCAAGGGCAATCCTGCTTTTGAAGGTCTTGCCTGACCTTGGTTGGGTAATGGTTCAAGTAACAACCCTACTATTCAAGCAAGCTGGAGTTAGGAAGAATGAAAAAAGACATAAACACCATGCTGGTGGGGAATTCCACTTGAGCAAAGAAGGCCCTCATCCAGGGAAGCACTTATTTTTAAGCATATGAATAGTGCCTTACAGTCCAGTGGAACTTCTCCAACGCCCGAAGCTGAGCATGCGCTTAAATGCTTAGTTGAACTGGGCCCCAGGTCCTGAAATAAAGCCTGGTCGTATGTGATACTGTTCTGGAGCTAATATAACTTACTGTTGTGACAAGAACCCATATTTTTGGTATTAAACTGAATGACTTCCTTCGCCAGCCTTGTGTATGTTTCAAAAGACATGAATATCTTGTAAACCTATACTAGTTTTCAATGTGTCTAGTAGCACCTACCTGGTTCTCGCAAACTACCATATTATATTAACATATTATTGCATTTTTCCACAGATGGATATGGAGTGAACTGTAAAAACAAGCATGCAATCACATCAATGCAGACTTATTTCTTTTAAAATGTCATACTGTATATGATTTATTATGTTAACACTCAGCCACATCATATTATTTATGTCTGTATATTTTGAAAAAAGTGCTGCTTTGATTGACGTCACCCTTTTCTCTTAGAAATTAACAAGATAAATGTTTCAACAAAAACAATTAAAATACTCTAATATTGTCCTTAAAAGGTTTATACTCTTCTGATAAATAATCTGACGCAGCACCTTTATCTTCCATTTCACCATACTACATGATGTCACATTTCAAACTCTCTCTTCCCCACACAAAAATAAAATCCCAGGAGAAAGTCCTTTACAGCAGACCATCATGCTTTTAGGCTTCACAAGTACAGCAACCAGAGAGAAATACTCTTTTATCAAAGGTGCAAAACTGAGGAGCAAGACAAGCTCCGGCTAGGCTAACTTGCGTTCTCCAGTGTAGAATCATTTCCAAGAGCTGTTATGGCAACCTTTTTATTTCATTGGAAGAGGAAATAAGCCAATGGGCTTACAGTGTTTTGTTGTCATATTTAAGAGCATGTGATTTTTCAGCTGTCAATTACACAAAAAAATTCAGAAATAATCCAAACAGAGACTTTCACTGTTGAGCTAAAAGCATGGCAGGAATTCTCTATCATTCACGGTGACATAAGTTTGTACCTCACAAAATGCATAGACAGGAATTTAATATAAAGAATTAGTCCATTTACTGTATACACAAAACATATATCTTTTGTTTTAACACTTCTATTTTTTATTTTTTTTTATTTTTTTTCTTTTTTTTTTTTTTTGGCAAACCAACATAGAGAAGCAGCTCTGGAACTGCCAAATTAAAAATTGAGAATTTTAGCAACTCAATAGTAGTTTTTAAGGATAGTAATCAAATGTGGTTGTAATTTAAAACCTGAGGCTGTGCACTGGTTGTTAGCTTAAAACTACCTTTCCATATAACATTGTGCTTCCATTGTATAACAAAGAAAAAATTAACAAGAACTAGAAAAGTTTGCTGCTGAACAGTGCTAGGACATACAGACAAAAAATACTAATACATGTTATCTACTCAGAATATTGATTTGAGTCATATCTAAAGGGATATAATGGACATTAGAAAATGCTTACTTGTGACTGACTTAGCTACTGCCAAAAAAGTTAAATATGTATCAAATAATGTTTAATTGAATTTATTATATGCACTATATACAGATACTAAAACGCCTTGCAGTTGTGCCCCATGAACACTTCAAATTTGAGTAGGCAGGTGAGTTCATGTGAAGCAAATAAATTATAAAACCAGAAATTACTCAGAAAGTTTTCTAATCTTTGCGATCCCAAAAAAGCAGTAAAGGGGATTCAAATGAAGCACTATTATCTAAGTCTGCAGATCTGTATAGCTATTCAGCATGTTTTTACCACTGAAACATGGCACTGTTGTCAAGGTACCATTTAAAACATAACAAAACAAAACAAAAAATTCAGTGGACTGATAGTTTTTCTCCACCAATTCCAAGCGTACATGAAACTATACTAAAAGATTTCAGTTTGTCTTTCTTCCTAGGGCGTTATGTTTCAAAAACAAGTTGCTTTTTGAATCATAGATAGACATGTATAAAACATTCTTTGTAAACCTCTAATCTTAGACTTAACATTTTATGTAAGTAAATTAGGTCCTTACCTAACAGTACTTGTTATGGATATTGTTCTATGACACACTAGTAGGGACATGATAAAAGAAAACTGAAAAAGAAGCAAGCTGCGTAACATTTAAAAATGTAGAAAACTTGGATTAAGATGATGATTAACATTGTTAAGGCTGTATATTCAAGCACTGTATGTTAAGAGAGCAGTGGATATGAATTTTAGGCAATACGAAATGTCCTGCTTTACGCATGATACTGTAATTATAGAATGATGATGTCAGCAGCTGATTGTTGGCATAAACTGGCTACTTATAGCAGGTATGCGAGTTAATAAAGATAGCAGAAGATGGCAGAAATGAATTCGGAGAAATGATAGCCAGTTTTGTCCAGCAGTCAGCCTGATAAGTAAAACTCCAAGATTCTAGCTCTGCATCTAAATGAAATACTCTTTTTTCTCCTCTGCATTGACTTGGCTGCCTTCTGCATTGATAATGGCTGTGTCGGCATCAGGTGCATCTTCAGCTCCTTTTGCTTCATTCGTTAAATATGTTCCTATAGGAATCAGTACAATAGAAAAGAAAAAAAATACAACGAAATATTAGGGTTTTCTTAGCTTTACAGTGCATTATACGAAGTACATTTCTAACCATGCTCCAACCGCTTCATGAATGGACAAATATTTTTACATTAATTTAGTACACATCACACAGGTATACTCAACTTTCTCATTTGTCTAAGAAATATTTATAGTATTAATACTGATAATGGACATACACAAATTCAATCATATCCACAATAAATTAAGGAAATCCTTTAATAAAAATCCACTTTATCTAACTGCAGCAACATGCAATATATTTTGCAATTATAGAATAAGTAATTAGATCTTGGTTATTTCATGGAACATGAAAAAAAAATAATAAAAAACCACACCGACTTTGAAGACTTAGATATTCATAAATGCCTATTTTAAATTTTTTTTTAAAAAATGGTCATTGATTATTTTTGTATTTCTATTTTTTCTTGATAGTATCTATACTTTAATTTTACAAAATTTTATCATAGTAATTTCCAAGAATTACAAATTTGAGGTAGTTTTATTAACTGAACCCCCTCACATTACACTATCACAGATATTTTTAGGCTCAGGATAGGAATAAAAAGATTTGTGCACAATAGTCAACTTTCCCTTTGTGAAAAGCATTATTTATGTTGGCATAAGATTTATAAGTGTTCATCCAGGAAAGTAAAACAAAAGAGCCACACCTTCACTGGCTCATTAAAAAAAAAAATCTTGCCTTGCCCTGCACAGTCCCATCAAATCAAGAAGATATTTTTATCAGCTTATGTCTGCTAGCCATATGATTATCCTATCTAAAATGAGATGTAATGAGTTAATACCAGCACTCATCCTCTCTTAACCTTTTTTTTTTTTTTGGGGGGGGGAGGGGGGAAGTGGCGGTGGGTAGGGGATCAACTGAGTTTTAACAATAGGTCTACAAGCCATTCAGAGGTTAAACTTCAAGAAATGGTTTTGGAATTAACTAGGTCAAAATAGGATCACAGAGAAGCTTAGTCAGAAGTCAGTGTCACTCCATCCCTGTTATCTCTAATGGTGGGGGGACTGAAAATGAAGGGAGTAGAATTCTTAAGGTGAAATCTCTGAACAAAGTAAAGCTTGGCCCAGGAATGAACCCCTTATTCCAGTGGGATTACTGGTAAAAGGGTCACTGACAGAAAAACTCACCACCGGCTTCTGATATTATCTTTTAAATACATACTTAAAGTATTACAACAATTTATTAAAATGAAAAGCCTTGTTCACTCAAAATATATATATATTCTGCTGAACCGATATACTAGTTAAAACTATGAGATCATGTAATCAAGTGTCTAGAGCTACGGGCCAAAACCAAGGGTCAATCTTACCTCTTAGTCTCTCTAAATCACTGACTTATGAGATGACCTCGGCATATAACTAGATGTCCTTTGCCTTAGCCAGTCCACTGGAAATCTGGGTAAAATTCACAGGGACTTCACTTGCAGCTGGACTGTGAACTGAGCTTTCCTGCCCAAATCATTTAGCAGATGGCGGAAGGCAAAAGAAAACAGAACTCCCAGGTGAAATCATGCCTTGCTTCCAAAAGTGACTGAACTTCCACTAAATCTCTCCTACCTTTATGTCTTGCCAGGTATCGACCAAGGAGAATTATAGAACATAGTGTTACAAAGACAACTACAGCCACTATTCCTCCTATAAGAGCATGGTCAGGTCCGGTCTGTCCAGCCAAAGCATTTGGATCTAGAAGGAGAAACAAAAAGCAAAAGTGGTAGAGTGGTCCTACACAGACAAAAATTCTCAGGAAAATTCACAATACCAACTTCTATACCAATCATCCTGAAAATAGGGCATTTCTCTCTTTAATATTCAGCATGGTTATTCCCTCTTTTACTATCAGTATCTTATCAACAACATAGTGCTGCTTGTATTCCCAGACTGTTAAAGCCCCAAGGACATCACAGTTATGAAAAATAGTACCTTATTCTTCTTTGGAAGAGGTTATTAAATGGGAAAGGGTTCTGGTTTTGTCCTCGTCATTTTACAACTGAAAACCTGGCCATAGCTATTTATAGAAGGAAAAACAAGGAACTGAGATTTGGGGATCAGATAGCATCAGCAGAATAGCGTCTGCATAATACATAATTTATAGAACTGATTCTCAGTGGGGAACCCTTATATATTCTCTTCCTCTCAATCCTATCCTATTGCACCAGAAATAAAAAGGCAGATAAAGTGCAGCCGTGCCAAGTTCCTCTGCACATGGCTGAGTCTGCATGAATTTGGTCAGATAAAGGTATCAGGCAACCTGAAAGATCGTCATTCAGCCTCAAACGTCAGTTTGTGAATTTACTATGAATACTCAATTAACACCCAACCTGAGCAAGCTGTAACAGCTATGACAATGTATTAGCAGGTTCATTTTACTAACTCTGTGCAGAGCGCTAGGAATACTGCCAGGTTCAAGCTTTCTGTGCTGGTCATTTGCCTCTGCTGTTCCCTGGTGCTTCACAAAAGTTGCAAAGAAGCAATCACGGGAAATGGCACTGCTTAGGGGGTGAGTAATTCTTTGGAGCTTTTGAACAATGAACCAGCAATCTGTGACTGTGACTCACCTGAAATATGCAAAAGAAGGTAAAAATTCAATCTAAGGATCATGGTAAGATTTCTACTTTAATGAAAATGCCTCTGCTACTAAGCAATAATAATTCTCTGAAGATGCTATTAGCATGTACTGTATGTTGCAATCAGTCTACTCTCAGACCTTCAAGGGCATTTCCCTTGTAGGAGCTGTTTATATTCTACAGATAGTTTGCAAACAACTTCTTTGCTTTGCAAAAGGGAAAGGCAGGAAAAATAGTTACACAGAAAAGAGGCCAAGTCTGTAAAGATCATAGAAGAGCCTCTGATAATACCGAGGAGGTGTGATTCCATGATCCCATAATTACATTCTGCTGACCTGGATCATTGTATCACAGTAAGATGTATAGATATATCTACATACACACAAGTGTACATAAATACAACACTATATACATGAAATAAAAGAATTGCGTTTCCCCCTCCTTTTGTAAATTGTCAGGCATACTGAAACTACACTTCCAGCTCCGCTGGAGCACAGAGTGGTGTGGCCACTGTCACAGACACAGTTCCACTCTTAACAGTCTCTGAGCCCATCAAGCATGCCTCTGCCACTTATTGCTGGCTTTCTGAGCCCCCACATCTTCTGGCTGCTAAGAGGACTTTGGGGAAGCTGGCCACAGTGCTTCCGTGGATGCGGTGGCAAATAGTAGGTATTGGCCTCAAAAAACCTAGAAACACCTTATGAAGTCAGCCTCCACAAAGATCCTGGCATGGTGCTACTGTTAGTGGCATTACGCAGGGTACGTAGAATCAGTGGAAGGGGACATCATCATTATTTTGGTGATTAAAAATGTCCCTGAGCTCTGTGCGCCAGCAGCCTCACAGGGAAAAGCAAGATGACTGAAGTCTTTCCTCCCCAAAGCAAGAGCTTGGAGTGTGCTGCCGTCCTCTTCCATGCCTTGCAGAGGCTGTTTTCTGAGGGGAGTAAGGAGGAGGTGACTGCTCGCTTGAGAAAACGGAAGGTGACAGCTTGCTGCAGGATTGTCAGCCCGCTTGAGCCATCTAGCAAATTCCTCCTTCTGCGGTGCCTGTAGCAACGTAGCTGTAAACCTCCTCCCTGCAGCAAAAAGGCAGCGCCCGTTTGGGTACTACGGGGTAGCAACGTCCCCAAGTGCTGCGTGTCCCCTGCAGGAGATGCTCTTTCCCAACACTGGGCCAGGAGCAGCACGAACACGTTTTCCCACTAAAAGCGAACTCCGGCTAGCATACTAGCAGTAAAATTAAAGAATGAAACGTGATATTTTAAGGGATAATGTACTTCCTGATGCAGAGTATAATCCAGAGAAGGGTTAGCACAGCACTTTATCTAGAGGCATTGTTTGAAAAGCTGATTGCAGTGTACAGCCGTAGCTCAATACACAGATTTACAACGTATCTCCTCTGTGAGCTTTAATAAACACTATAGATAAAAATCCTCACAATACACTGAGATGAATATGCCTCTCTCTTTTCATCCTCAGATGATGTCCTATATATAGCTACTCACTCCTCCTCTGACATACCTGATGTGACTACACGAAGTGACCTAAAGCCAGCATGAATATAAGGTTCCCACCTGTTAGCATGGATTAATGCAATTCTACTGCTGCTATAGGTTGAAATTTTTAACTTGAAAATTAATTTAGGTATTCATTGGAATGCAAAGGTAGTATTGTATTTCTGCTATAATCTCTTAAGCTTGGTATCAAAGACAGATTACATTGATAAGTATTGCTAGACAAGTTTGTTCATGAAAAAACTTGTACATGACCTATTACAATTATATTACCACTGAACAATTTATTTGATAAAAAGAAAAAAGGAGAGGAAGGAAGAGATGGAAGGGAATGAAATAAAGATCTTCAGAAGTGGCCAACTTTTTCTTGGGAAACAAGCATTCTTTCATCTCAAAATGAAAATCTGTACAACATAAACAATATTCTGAACATGAAGTGCACCTCGTAGAAATATTCTCCTCATAGAAAAATAATGTCATCATTAAATATAAATATGTTCTACATTATGCATGCAGAGTAATGCTATTATGCATACAGAGTAACATTATACTTTTGCCTTTCATGAAATGACCTACGCCCCATGAGTGAATAATAGATCTGGGGCTATCTATCATCATATAAATAATTACTATGTCAAAATGTGCCTGAACAGTATCTGAAAGGTAGAAATGTAAGGGTTTGGAAACTATGTCATTTCGTATTTTAGGTATTTATACAGTGAACATGCATAATTATCCAAGTGTTCTGGACATTTGTATTAGCAACTCCCATTATAGTTCCTGAAAGTGCTAAGTGTGTATTTGGGTGCTGACCACTGTGCAGTTTGCTTTCCAAAAGATATAACAGTATTCGGATTATTTTTAGATTCCCATTCATGGGCTTTACCAGGTAAATCCTACCCTGCCACACATATAACTCCAGCAAATGAAATCTTAAGTATGCAACTGTGCAATAAATACTTACAGTCCAGCTGTTTCCATAAAAAAAAAATACATTACTCTGTTCCTGTTTTAAATATAGACTGTTTTTTACTGCACGAGCACAGGCAGCTACAGTAGTCATGGCCTGAAAGGGTGAAATGAAAATTTTGTAATCAGACTAGATCTTCTTCAAAGATCAGTTCTTTTTCTGTTTATTTCATCCTTTGATGAGACTAAGGAAACCTTACAGCAAGATAATGACACAAAAGCTCATAATTCTCTTTTATTTGTTTTTGTCCTAAATTTAGGAAGCCTCTTCAAAATACTGATTGCTGATGCTGTGAAGTTGCACCCGTTTTCAACTTCTGGGATTTGCCCGCTATTATTTGCTCACAAACCTGCAGAAATAACACACTTAAAATGACTAAGAGCAAAAAAACCCCATCATTCATTAAGAAATGAAACATATCAGATAAATCTTAGACCTATTAAATAAGTAGATGTGTGCTTTTTATGACCTGCTGACAAAGTTTCAGCATAGAACATTTTTATATGAATTCACACGTTAGTTTAGCAGAGAAATTTTGGAACAGTTTTTCGTGCTTTTGCATAAAGTATATGTTAATTATTCATCTAATTTCATTTTCTTCCTGCATAAGTTTCCTTCTTATTTATGCACAGTTGACTTGACTGAGCAGGCTGCAGGAGAGGGTCAGATAACCCTTTCCCGAGCAAAGAGAGAACAAGCACATTTGTGAATGCTGAAATGGCATATTTTGGGGAATATATGCTCAAGTGGCCCCCTTTATTGCAGAACTTTATTAAGGTGTATTTTTGGCACAGGCGCTGAAGTTTAAAAAAAAATCAGTCTGAGCGTGAGATGTACCCAGGTTTGAGGCATCCAAAATAATAATTTGGTTTGACCATTTCTACTAAATTGGAAATAAAGGTCCTAATTTGCTCTGGAGCTTAAATAGCATTCACAAAATGAAGATGTATTAAGCAGATGTATTATTCATAAATTACTGTTCCTTAAGGCTGGGAAAAGAACAGGGATGGCCCATTTCTCAGAAAAGTACTGAAACCACCAGCCTACAGTCACTTTTACTGACTTGATGAATAATCAACTGCTGAGGCAAAGTAGAACTGCTCCAGCAAGGGATCCTGGGGCATGGCTCCATGTTACAATTTATGTGGCAGAAAAATCTCTTCAAGTGACCCCTGCTTCTTTCCCCATATTCAGTGACTTGTTATCACCTCCATTGCAACTTGTCAATACTTCATATTTTTGCCAAAGTAATTCCTCGAAGGGCCTGGCTCGAAATCAGATCAGTAAAGCAATGTGCATTTTAGGGTGGGAAAACCAAAAAAGCAGAAAAATTAAATAAATTGTTCTGTCATGTTCGAAGGGCTGTTGAATTGTTGCAGATAAGGGTAGGGTGACAATGAGTGGTGGAAGCCAGTGAACATTTCTGGAGAAAATCTAGCAAGGAGCCACAAATCACGAGACATCTAAACCTGCGCTATTTTTAAGTGCCTTAGCCAGAGGAGAGCAAAACTCAAAAACTATGGGAAGCAAGTAGTTTTGGGTTTTGTGAAGTTCACCAGTGAATGCAAGTTAAATTCGAAATATTACTCATTGACACGTATCTGCATTTTAGCTTAATTTCCTAAGGAGAGGGAGCTTCCGTGATCATGCTCTCTCACTCTGCCCAAATTACTTAAGAATCGCAGATCCATTATGACAAGTTTTGAGAGACAATAATGATCTCAAGATTATTGTTTTCCTATAACGAACCTGAAGGGACAGGTTTCTGCAGGAGCTCAGACTTTATTAGGTATCAGAGAACCTATAGGAAGGGTGTCTTTAGAAAAACCCTAAAGGAGACAAAAGCTTCAGTCAAAATCTGTGCCCAGGAATCAAGTTTTCAATAGAGGTTTCTCTCTATTGAGAGTACTTTGGTGTTCAATAAGGTGCAGATCCTGTTTGAAGCTTTTCACATGGTTGGGAGGCATTTATAACATCTGAGCCCTTCCCAATTCACCTTTTTCCTCTTCCCCCTACCCACTCTTTCTGCTTCTCTTCCTTCTTGTCTCATAAGGGGTCAGCTCACACTGCAGTATTTATATAATTCAATTACAAAGGCAGTCAACCATGAGGCACAATCTCATTGGAAACCAGAGATTTCTTTCTGCAGCTTATGGAACAAACTTGGTTTTTAAAATGTATTTAGGTTAATATCATTCACCAGATTTAGCCATGGGGTCCATATCATTTTTAACTGTCCCACAAATGTAAGTTTTGGAAAAGAATTAATAATTTAAAAAACAAACAAACAAAAAATCCCACCAACATCACAATCATTTGTCTAACATCAGTAGGAAGCAAGACTAAAATAGGAATTTACTCACAATATGGATAGGAGATGGGGAAATGGGACTGAAGTTATAGCTGACAAGGCATTTGATTTAGGAAAAGCAGCAGTAGTGCTGTCTGTGAAAACCGCTGGTAAGTAGAATTTACCCATTTTAGCATCTTAATTTGGTCACCCCAGAGTTCAATTTCCCTTGCCTGGCCTGGAGTGATGAAACTGGTACTTTTAATCTCGTTTTGTAATATACTGCTAACCACTAAAATACAAGTACGCAAAACTTGTGAAAGTATTGTTAAGGGGGAAAAGAAAGTTTCTGCACCTTCATTTAAATTGCAAAGAGTCGCTGCCCAAAGGGGCTGGTTGTGAAATTTGTTGAAAATGTGTTTTGTTATTAACCAATTCTGAACTTAAAATATGTGACAAGCTTCTTTTTCCTTCGGTGCCTGAAGCAAAGAAGAACAAAACAGTGTACTAATATACAGCATATATAAACTGCTATTTTAATAGTAGAACATCATCAACAATAGAGGAGACAGGCAGAATAAAAGTTTACTTGTAAACCTTCAAAGGAATTGATAGCCTGTTCTTCCCACGTTACTGCAGTAGCACATTTGGCCCATTTTGCCTCTAACTGATTTTTTTTCGTAGTACTGTATTCAATATACATTCCTATTAAGCAGCGCCCACATCCCAGAATGATAAAAGTCCCACACTAATGTTTCAGCAGCTGAACCTACAGCTCCTTTTGAAGAGTTCATGTTGTTCTCATGAATCTAAGACTTCTTTCAGTGGACAGAAAAACCCAAATGTCTTTGTGATGTGTACTTGTAAGTAGGTGGCCCTTGTCAAAGCTAAATAAAAGCATTATCCATACCTGTATATTTTGTAAAAGTATTTTTTTGCAATGATAATAAGAGAGATGTACACCTACAACATTAAGACGAAAAGTTTAACAATATTTTTCAGGGTCTTTAGAGATAGATTTTGTGCCTTATGTCACTGAGACATTTTTTAAAAGCTTTTTTTCTCTTACTTTCTCTATTTTTTTTCCTTAATGCTGCTTTAAAAGCTCTGGTTTCCTGAAGGGAACAGCTCCTCTAATTAGAGCACATAAAAGACTTTTCTATTGACAACATTATATTTTTGTCCATCAATAAACTCATTAATTGCTTCAGATTTTGTCTTAGGAAAAAAGAACTAAGATCTGCAAATTTTTGCCTTCATCCTGTTTTCTGTAGAGGATAATTAAGTCAATTCAGGGTTTGAAAAAACACTTGCAGCCCGTTCGGCTGTAACTTCTGGGTACTGAGACAGGAGGCTGCAAGGAAAGAGATGACTGGCACAGATGACTTTAGAATTTCCCTGTTAAGTTTCTCTCCCCACATGAGTTGACTGTGGGCTGCAGCAGCATGCAGGTGATGCCTTAACTCTGCTTCCAGCATTTTAATTTTAATCGTCTTGTGAAGTTCCAGACTGCTCAGTGCCTCCATTGCAGAAAACAAAATAAAGCAGATAAAGTTTAGAAACTTCAGCCTACCAGATACTCAAAAAAAACCCAAAAAAACCCCCAAAAAAACCGGAAGAACCCACCCCTACCTAGAAAATCAAGATGCATAACTTCCTACTTTGTGAGAAAACACATTTCATAAGTGTCATTTCCTCTGATGACTTTCTATCAATAAATATAGGAGGATCCCTGCTCCTCTCAGTTTTCTTCATCAAAAAAAGGATGGGCACCAGCTGGAGTAGGTGTGTGTATGTGCACACAACTCCTTTTCCTGCCATCAGAAGTTAATTGTCTACACAAATAATGAACCATTCTGTAATTAACACAGAGACTGAAGATGCCAATGTACTCCTCTGCTTGCTTCCTTGTAGCACCTTACAGCTGAGGCTTTTGGTCAATTCTTGCAGACCTGTGTTTGCTATGAACATGATTGTGTGGGATGGGAGCGTGGAGCATGTGCTCAGCAGAATTTTCTGTGCGGAGGCATCCATTGCTGCCTGCCGTCACAGAGGTTGGGGCCAGGCACTCAGATGGTTTCTGGTGTTACTATCTTTCACGTACCACAAGAACGCAACATATTATCACCACAACTACACATCATGAACTATGGTTAGATTGCCAAGAGAGTAATTGCTCAAAGCATTTAAGAAAGTTATTCTGCTAACCTTAAGGAGGTCCCAATAGCTTAAGCCTACTAGAAAGTAGTATAAATGTTTCCACTGTGACTTTTTTGCCACTTTGTTTTTATGCTGCCTGTTATACAAAATCCCTCACAGATTGCTTCTCAGAGCTAATCAGTACCACTGCAGAGCTCAAATAATAAATACTACCTCGAGTAAGCAGTGCAAGAAAAGACACACTTTCAGCTAAGAAATGGTATGAAACAAATGGAGTGAAGTGGAAATGGAATGGAGTGAAGCTCAGTGAAGTGTAGAGATAGAGACAAAGCTGTTCCTGATGGCAGAAGCTAGGGAGGAGAAGGCTTTCTCACAGCTAAACCAAAGCCACAGACATAAAGTTAGCCAAGAATATATATGGTTGTATAAGGATCAGAGAGGCATGAACAGATTCACAGTTGCACCCGGTACATTGTACTGAATATGTTCATGAGAGTTTTAAACCCAAGAAGGGCGGCTTTAATTTGATTGAAGAACAGCTCTAATTAAAACTTACTCTGTGGTAGAAGAAAACCTATTGTTCAAATGAATTCTTCATGCTTGTCATACTAATTTTTTCTTACCAAATCAGATTAGAATAATTATAAGCCTATAATGACATCAAAACACCCCAGTAAACCAGCCACTTACAGCCAGAATCTGACACCTTATTCATGCTGAATAGCAATTTAATCTGTCGTGGGACTACTCAGTATGAGTAATTGTAACAGAATTTCCTCTTTGGCAGTTAATAGCATATCTTATCTGTCAATATATCTCTAGAAGATTAGCTAAGCATACTTGTGGCTAGGGTAACCGATCCAAAAGAGGCTGTGACTGACCCAGCTCACCTCAGAAACAGAAATGTGAGAAATATTAGCAGAGATAGTCTGTTGTAATGCACAGAGTAACAGAAGAGTAAATTATTGATAGGAAGGTGAACACCCCTGTTAATATGTGAGGCATCTTTTATGGCTGTTTTAATTAGGGCATAAAATCTTACGTAAATTATTTGGGACAATGTCAATAGCCATTACTGAAGTTTCTGTCCAAGCCTAAAACTGCCTTCAATTTGTTTGAATTTTTGCTTGTGATTTAGTTGAATGCTACCCATTCTTTATGCCAACTCTGTACTAATGGAAATAACAATATTTTTGCTATTTAATAACAACATGCTTGATGGAATTCAACATCTTAACCGAATTCTCCTCTGGGAACATTAAGACTTTGTTGTTTTCAGATGCCTTAAAGTTAAATACCATCCAGCTATTAGTAAGAGACTGTTTGTTCTTAACGCCATTGATTGGTAATGGATTTGCTAAGAATAAAGTTGATCTTTGCTTTCCTAAAGGCTTTTTGTATTCATAAAAAACAAAGCTACACAGTTTTTGGTTTGGGGGCCTATTTTTTTTGAACTCAGCAGCATGCATTCATTTCCAGCAGCACTCGTGATCTCTATTGTCAACACCGCTAGCTGCAGTACATCCAGATTCTACCAAGGGGGTCACATCCACACCAGTCTGCAACTGACAGATTCATTTCCTACCTTCTCTTGAGACAGCAATGAGGACTGGAAAAATCAGAGGTCCACTGTAATTACTATGTATGTTTCAGATTAAATAAATGTGATAAAAGCCTCCATCTGGCTGTTGATCAAACGTGCAGAGGCAGACTGATTTTCAGTGACATATTACAATATGTCTCTTGTAACAGTCCCTAATGCCATCCTGTAAATTACTTACATTTGGGATTACTTGACTATGGCAGAAGAAATATTACTCACTGCTTAAGTGCTGCCTACTGGGAGTATGGGAGATGTGGTCTAATCTTAAAGTTGTTAAGCAAGGCATTAAGAAATAATGGGGCCATGTTTATTTTACTAAATGCCTATTGTGCTCACACTATTTGAAGATGGCAAACCCAATTTAATAGTAGCCTGAGACTGTTCCTGATGCTGGAAACCTGTAAAAAGTCTAACACTGGGGAAATAAGTGTAAATGGTGTGCTGGAACAATTCTGGAGGAGAACTTTAAAAATCAGAAAAGTCCTGCAAAATACATCAGTAGTTTCAAACTATATCTGCTGAAAAATGCAAGCCTCTCTCTGAGCAGAAATTCAGAGATTCAGGGCCTTTCATTAAAGAAAAATCCCAACCAGCTACCCAAAAAAGACACAATAGAAATCTCAAGGGAAAAATCAAAAATGATGCCGCCATTTCTCCATTTCCTTTATGCCTCTCCCTGCAGTGGTGGTTGCAATGTGTGATGTGTGGAGAGTCAAAATTTGCTACATTACTACAGGTCTTTTTAAAAACTTATGGTAAGAAAGCAAGCCTGGGGAAAAATGTGTGTGGGATATTCACAGAATAACTAATTGTGGTAATAAGGGCTGTTCTTTCTTACACTTTACAGCTCCTTGAGGTTTAAAACTCACAGAAGAACAACAAAATTAATTCAAAATTGAAAATACAAGTGCTTATTTTTTAAAAAAGACAAATCTCCTCCCCTAGAGAAACTATAGATCTTTCTGGCCTACCATATCACATTTGCCCTTGTTGAACATTCATTCTGCCCAGAAAGCGTACCAGGACACTCCGTGTAAATCAAGGTACTGCCCAGCCAGGAGAGCTTTGGCCCAGTGCAGTGGTTAAAATTGATTTCCTTCTAGCCATTGGTCTGGAAGAAGTTCTTGGAAGCATTCATGAGCTTGGGAAACATCTCATGGCATTTTTTGCTCTAGAAATATTCTGCTCATCTCCTATATGATCACTCCAACCAGTAACCTTCCCTTCTTTTCCCTATTCAGTTCTTTTTCTGTTTTAACTGAATGAGTTTTTCCATATAATCTCTTTATGGTAAATTGTCTCATTAGCCTACATGACTGGGCATCCACTCTTACTTAACTGAAGTGGTTCATTAAATGACATGTCCTCCTAAAAGGCCTCTGAAAACTTAGTCCTCTCTTTAGGAAAGCATGAACACAAAATGTGAAAGCAAAAAACAACATTCCAAACAAATTGGACCTAACGCAACTCTTCCAAGTGCCACTGCTGAGCAACTTTTATCTCTTTTCTTCTTCCCTTCCTTCCTACGAAGTCTGTTCTCTTAATAGCCATGTAAGGGACATGACTTTTCTCTCTGAAGTATTCTGCATGGTTAAACTAATTAAAAATAAAGATGCACTCCAAAAATGTGATTCCAGTCATTATGACATTCTGTTCAATCCAGAAAGCTTTTTAGTCAGCAAAATTTTAGTTATTACTATCCCACTAACATCTATAACAATATAACTCCCAGTATGAAGCATGGGACTTAAAACAGGATTATATGCTTTTGTTGAGATGGAACTGGAGTGTTAGATCCCAGCTTCAGTTTACAAGACACTGGCTACCAAAGGAGGTACAGATAAACTAAAGAAGGAGCTAGGACTCCTTTAGCTGTGAGAAGCAGTGTTTTTAGCCTTCCTTGCCTTTTGGAAAGCTTTAGCAAGCTGCCTCTCCTCCTGTGGAGGTGAGATTCATGAATTCAGAGCCCACTGCGACAGCTTTGCTCTGACCCCAGCATGTCTGGGTCTGGTGCCAGAAGCAGAGGAGAGCCCACGGCACTGGGCAGCGCATAATCAGAGAGCCCCCCTCACTGGTAGCAGCCTCTCATCAAAGTGCTGCTCTTGTCACCTGGGCCAAGGGGGCAGCACGTGGCCTGCTCCTGCAAAATCTATTTTGGTACTTAAGGTGGACAGGGTTTTTGTACACCTTGCAGTCCAGCAAAATCATAAAAATGTACACTTGCTCTGCCTAGTGATGACTTCATGCGCTCACAGCAACGCGTAAGGCCTAGAGATTGGTGTGCCTCCAGGACACCATGCTGGTGACACCCCCTTGAGAGGAAGGCTAGTTTTTCCAGGGATAAGCATGGAAAATCAGGTTTAAAACCTTGCCATGCAAGAAATACCTGGGTGCGCACTTTGGCAAAGTGTTTTCTTTATCTGTGCCTCAGTTCCCCTAACGTAAATTGACACTCATGAACAACGAATGATCTTGACTCACAGACCAATGAATGATTTTGAGATATCATGGTAGTAGGGGTAAGGCAGATACTTCACCTGTCCTTACAAAGAATACTCTATATAATAGTATTTAAAAACAATTGAAAGGGACTTTTGTGGGTTTCATTTTTCCTAAGATTTTGCTGGATATATTTTTTTTATTTTCATATAGAAGGAAACTAAGCATCTATTATTATGTGTTTGTATAATGAGGAAATTAATAGCTGGAAGCCTTTATTTCAGAGAGATGAGCCTGAACAAGATAGCCTTACACAGCTACATTACTAAAAGTAATTCACACCAGGTAATTGATGAAAATAAAAAACCCCAGAAATACGGGAATTAGCCAGAAATAGGATGAATCTACTTCCAGATTATGGAAACAAACAGAGAAATATTAAGGATGTTGTTAAACATTGTATAACAGGTCGACATGAACCCTTGGGTTCATAAATGACCTTGAATTTAAGAGGAAAAGCTGTTCCATTTTAATAATAGAATCACTGAAGGTGTAGGTCATCTGATATAAGAAGGTAGCAAAGAATTAATATTTAAAAAATTAACAGCTATTATCTCCTGACTTCAGTTTTCTTTTTCATCCCAGTAATGTCTACTTTCTCATAAGTGCTAATAATTTATGCATTACAATTAAGCCCAGAAAATTATGATTAAAATTTCTTTATATTGAGTTTTAACTTCCTAAATTCTCAGGGAAGCATTTAAAGGTTAGTTCCTGTATCTGTATGTTAATCAAATGCAACAATACAGTTTGGAACTTTAAAATTACACAAAGCAAGCAAACCTGCATCTAGCTGTCAAGGTTTCAACGAACAGTATTACAAGGTAATCCTACCAATTTAATGACAACTCAGTAACAAAAGCAATCACAATAATCACAATAAAAGAGCCATAAAATGTGACTGTTTTAAAATAATGCGTGTACAGGTACAGCAATTTCTTTTAATAACTTAAGTAACTGTTCAAGCACATGAATGTGTTAGATATTTCAAGGGACATTTGTGCCTTTCATTGCTGCCATAGGGTATAAGCGGTTAAATCTTCGGTACTATAAACTAGCCTTGTTCCAAAAGTTACCACGGCTCTGCAAATATAAGCCATAATATAATATATTTCACAAATGTTAAGCATGACAATCCTGGTGAATGATACATAAAAATAAAAGAGAGCAGCAAATTAATTCCCTGCAGAGGTCAGCTAATTAGCGGCTGCCCTCGCTCATAGACAGTAAGGGTCACCAAGGTGGTTGGGTGGGAGTTCATAACGTATGAGGTGATGCTGAGATATTGACTTTTTTTTCCAGTCTTAGGAAGAGAGAGCTAAAGGAGGAAACATTATTGCTAGCTTCAGCTACTACATAGGAAGGAGAAGAGGTGATCAAGCCAGAGTCTTAAGAGAGGTGCATAGAGATGAGAGGTAATGGACCCAAGCTGGAACATCAGAAATTCAAACTAGATATTAAGAAATTCTTTTTCACAAGGATGGTCAAACACTGGAAGAGGTTACCCAGAGATGCTGTGGGTTCTCCATCCTTGGACATATGTAAAACTCACCTGAATGAGGCCCTGAGCAACCTGATGTACAGTGGCCCTACTTGAAGATGGCCTTGGACCAGATGGTCTCCAGAGGTCCCTTACAACTTATATTATGCTACAATACCAGGAAATGGGTAATGGCCCACCAAAATGAAGACTACACACGCATGCACACAAAAATTGATAAAGATGTGTCCCAGGTTTCTGCATCTTAAAATGAATAGTTAATAATAAACCACCATCCTGCAGATGGATGTTAGGATCCTACTATTGCTTTAAGATGTACTGTTCTTTCTGTGTTATCTTACATTGTTGCCATCATTATTATATCCATACTATCAAAAATTCAACAGGCTTTCCAATTAATTTTGCCCTACCTTCTAGTAATGGACATACTTGACTCAAGGAGCAGGAGACCACATTAAAACCTTAGAAATCATACCACAGAAAGCAGCTGTATATTGGCAGATGAAAACTCTATATGACATATATGAAAACTATATGACATAAGGGGCCTTGTGTTTGTCTAAGAATTTTTTTTTCTTGAAATAAATTTTTTTCTTGATCTCAAAAACAGGGTCAGAGCTGCCATTCTGATAAAAAACGTTCCATACTAGATTATTTCAGATAATGCTTTACAAAGCATTATGCATAATAAGAATGTCAAAGATCAGCGAATTGTTCCAATGGACTTGCCATCAAATTATGTTTACAATTACTGAGAGGGTAGATTTGGAAAGAAATGAGCTGACATTTCAGCATTCCGTGGCAATTGCAGTATTTTCGGTTTGAGGACTTCAGTTTTATGGCCAGCTTGACAAAACTAGTGTAATTCTGTTTTTCTCAGGTATATCTAGGTTTATTTATAGCAAGGTTAACTAATTTGAAATCTCTTGTATCTCTTTACTCACTAGAGAAATTGTCATGCAAGTAAAAATCTGGATGGTGTTGTTTCTCTGTAATAGCAGGGAGTAAGAAACAGCAACCACAGAAACTCTCTGCCTGTCAGACTTGATAGTCAATGCACAAAACATTTCATAGATAAAAATATACTGCAGCTTATCTCCATGCAATAACAGCAAGCACGCATCTTTCAAAGTACACTGTAGGCCCCAAACACAGCAGGGACTCTGACGGGACTACCACATGGAAGCCCTCATTTAACAATCTGACAACTAAATATATGGTCCAAATCTCCACAACCCTGGAGAGACAAAATCCTGCTGCAATAACTCTGATCTGAAATTCCCCTCCACCCCCAAATTCTGTGGGAAAACATTCAGTAGTGCATCAGCCATCTCTTTTTCTCCTGCTTCCTCCAGTCCCTTCCTTTTTGGTAATTTGCCTTCAAGGAGAGGAAAATTTCTCAGAAAATCTGCTAATGATATAGTATCCCAACCATATTTATGAGTTTGCTTCCACACAGTCTTCTGGGTCTCCTGCCTTCCACAGCTCTAGCACCATCCTTCTTCTCTGTTACTTTTTAATGAAAGATGCTCATACAGCTTCAGAAAAACTGTCATTTAAAAGGACTTCCCCAGTGCCACAGCATCTGCATAAAACCAGTTATTGCCTTGCTATAGGGTTGTTCTTACTTCCTACTATTGCTTTGGAAATTAAGAAGATTTCCTTGTCCCAAAATTAGGTTCCATGACACCTCTTGCATTTTTTTTCTAGTCAGTGTTACTGTGCACTCAGTAGCAGAACTGAAAGCGCATTAAAATATCTTCAGTACATTTTAGGTCAAATTTGAGCAACAAAGTAATGAAGAGTGTTCACAAAAGCATGGCTTAAGCCATTTAAAGGACAGTGAGACAAATGTGTCCCTGATGAACATATCCTTGGATAACTAATATGCTGTATCGTGCACATCTAAAGGCAGCACTGTTTTGGCTGAGCTGATCATTTGTGTACCTGCCTGCCCCATAAAGTTGGTTTAAATTCACAGGGTGGGTGTTTCTAGCCCTAAGTTGCCTGAGGGCCCAACTGATTTCTTTTTTTACCTCAAGAATGTTGAAAACACTGAATTAAAATCAAATTGTACTAGCCACAGGCCGCTTTATTCAAGTTGCAACATGAAGAGGAGCAGAATCATTATGTCTCACTAGGGTTGTGGCCATTAACAGGGCATATTAAAATAAACAGCATTCTGGCCTGTGTGAAAGGGGGTGAAACCTCCTGAAAATCGTAAGGGCATCACCACCACAAAATTACATGCCACGGCCATGATCACCCTTGCATTATGAGACAGAAATGAAGTCCCCAGAAGCTGATAGTCATGTTATCTGAGAGGTAGGGTTTTGTGACCTTAATTTAATAAAACACCACTTTTGAATGGAACTGGCTTAGAGCACAGGTAGAGTGAACACATGAGCTGTTGAACCCAAAGAACAGCTTGAAATGCCTAATTCAGCATCGATCTCCTCTTCTATAGCTGACTGCCTAACATGATGCGCTGAGTATCAGACTGCCTCTTCTTTGGCCACATCTCTTGTCTCATCTCCCTTTCATGCATGAGCAAGTGTATGCTGACCAGCGACAGTATGATTTGGCCTTGGGCATGGTCAAAATGCTCCAGCATTCCAAACAAGATGTAAACTACTTTCAGATGGGTAGTTCCTGACCAACACCTCATCTATGAATGAACTGGAACACTGTATTTGAAAACATCATATGTGATGGTGTCACATTGTATGTGATGGTGTCATGGTGTCACTAACATGTTCTGCCACTTTCTGTAATGATTAGTTTGATTCCTGACTGTATCTTCAACAGAATACAGACACTCAGTTAAAATATCTCTCTTTCTCTCTCTACATCTTGCATCTCTTCAAAGGTGTGTAATTCTGACACAGCAGTGGATTAGAACATAATGTTTTTAAGCACATGTACATTTAGTTGACAGGGTACATTTCTCATTTACGTCATGACTATTCTGTTTAACCAATTCCATTCTAGCAGCTCATGACAGGAATTTATAGTTCATTGCCTAATTTTCTATACTGTTAACATTTTTAAGGGAACATAGAAGAAAATAGTGTATGTGAAATCTTGCAAAGTTTTCTTCTAAGCACTGCTTTTCTACTGAATTTAGTTTCTAGTTATTAAAAGAAAATCTGTAGAAGCTAAGACGCACAGTTAAATGTATATCACATTGTCTACTGTTGCTTAAATTTGTTTTTTGAAACATCTGCTTTTCAAGCTTTATTTACCTGCCTGGTGATAGTCAGACAAATTACTGCAAGACTTTTTTGCCAGAAGAGATGTCTGTCATTTCACAGAACAGACGAAGAGAAAAGAAGTTGACTGTCTTTTCCTGAAATACGCTGGAAGCAAAACTTGCCCAAACAAAACAAATGCTTCGGTTTTCCATTATGTCCATGAAGAACTACACCAGCCAACACTTTAAATAAATACTATCGTGACTGAGCCCTTCATCAGAGGCTTAACCATGAGCAGTTTAACATTGTGTATGCCTCATGCTTGCTTTACTTCAGTATCTAAGGATGCAGACTTTCTCCCATCTGACTTAATGCACATTTCAAGCTTTTAAATATTTTAAACAACTTAAACTCTACTACTATGGGCTGTTGGCTGATAGAGATGTTTCTCAGCCAATACAGACTACTTCTGGGACCTTTGTGTGCAGTATGGTTGAAGATGTGCTGCTTCTTATTACAAACAATACAGAAACCATTCTGAAAAACACTGAACAGGTATTTATCTCATGCACATATTTACATTATGGTCTGGCATGTATTTAAACACAGTATCATCAAGAAGACTTCTTGAACCAGATTATAATCTTTAAAGCTAGTCTGTCACATTATCTCAGACCAGAGAGCAAACTCGACAAAGTACGTGCAGCCTGGCAGGAAAGAACAACCCTTGTGCAGGTACATCCCCAGCAGCCAAACCCAAGCAGTAAAATTTCAGGAAGGATAATATTTATAACTTTTAAATCGCATATTTTGGCATAATGCTTTTTTATGGACTGGTGGTTTTTTAGAGACCATTTAAGGATTATAATCAGCTGTTACAGGTATCCGTGTTTAAAATGCTGACATGTGAAGGAAAAACTTAAAAAAAATAAAGCTGTTTAGTCCATAGACTCACACACACAAATAAATACCGAGGGAAGTGCTAGAGAAAGGTTTCTTAACATCCAGTTCTCAGAACCTGACTCCAAATTATTCCACCTCTTCATATGCCAACAGCAATATGCATAGGATTACTTGAGGAGTGAAATACCATACAGTGTAAGAACTTCAGTAAGAACTGCTTTAAAGAAGCAACAATGTGTATGGGATCCATGGCACATCAAAAGTACCAGTTCGGGGGGTTGCTTAAAGAGAAAAAATGAATGTTGTGAAACACTCCAATACAGCACTTTGAAATGTCTCATATGTGCCTTTTGAGGAAACATAAAAAATGGTGGCTGTGATTGCTTTTCATGGCTGACAACAGCATTTTGATATCAGATCTTCCTTTCTGAGGTAGAACCTGTGTGAAACAAGCAGCTGTGCATCAAAACCAGAGTATTCTTCCAAAGAGCTTCAAGAAAGACCTAAGACATAAAAGGACTGATAATTATAACAAGACAAACATAATGAGCTCTGACTGTAATTGATGTTGAGTTGAACTGTTCTTTCAAATCAAAAAGTCAAACTTCATTTTCAACATGTTTAGCGAGAGTTATTCTAGTGCTAACATCTTAATAGTGTTTTTACACCTAAATTGTACAGGAACGTTTTATTCTCGGAACACCTTGAAAACTAGATGACTTATTTCAATCGATTATGCCTCATGAAACATTTTAAACAAACTTGAAAATCGATTATAATGAAAAAGGTGTTATGCTGGTTGTGGAAATTTTGGAAAAAGCAAAGCCATGTTTTTCTTTACAGCATTATGTGCTTATTAACGTCTTTGATACCAGATCATAAACAAAACATTTTAAGAGATTTTAAAGAAACAGAAGAGACTGGAAAGGGAGAAGAGAATCTGCCTTATGACCACAAACCTCTTTCCTTCCATTTTTCCCATTTCATTCACTTTTGTTCATAAACAATTTTGATTCATAGAGATGCAGCCATACTGTGATTTGTGGTGCTTCCTACATGACAGAATGCTCTAAAATTCAGCAGAAAGAGTTATTGTGCCTGTGGATTAAACCAGCCAGGACCAAGTAAAAGTACTGGATACATTTGCTTTCTCTATGTGGTAGAGATGGGAAAAGGAAAGGCATATTTTCAGAGGTTCCTTAAAAGAACAATTAATTATAATAAGCATGCCCTTGTCTTAGTTATTGCTTCTAGTAGTAGTAGCAGGAGTAGGAGTACCAGTTTTATTTTACACATATATTTCTCTCTATTGTTCAGGGAAATTAGGATTAGTGTTATAAACTGATCTTGTCCATTCTTCCTCCAAATGCTGTCTCTTTACACACTCTTTTAAAGAAACTATAAGGGATTCTTTAAATAGTGATAGGAAATAAGATACATCTCTCTCTGGATTGCACTATTGCCCATTTCTATTCTTATGGCATTGAAAAACAGACGCATACCAACAGAGAAATAAAATACATAGTTGTATAACCCTGTGCATCTTTGATTTTCTACTTGAACACCACTAAAGAAGAGACTGAGCTTTACGAAATGCTCCTGCTTCCTTAATGTTCAAAATGCAGCCCGCTGGTGCCCAGAACTGCTGGGTCCCTTCCCATCATTTCAAGAGCTGCCTTCTCGTGGTAGGCAACCAGCTCTGAACTTTGCCCTGTTCATCAGTCATAGGAGTTAAAACAGCAATGGCACAACTGAGCTCATGGGTTCTGCTTCATATTTTGCAAGTGTTCCTAAGTATTTAATGTTACTGAAAAGTGGATGCAGAGACATGAAATTACATCCTCTTCAAAAAGATTAAGGATGGGAATAGCTACAATGGTGAAACTCAGCAGGAAATTTCAACTAGCAAAACCAGCTTTGAAGCCAGAATACTAGCTGATTTTCTATTCACTATTGTATTATTAGCAAAAAACAGATGGGCAAACAATACATACTTTATCATGTTTCTCCCTTTTTTTCTTTTGTTTCCCCAGTTAGTTGATTGCTTTGCTATTGCTAAATTCCTTTTGTTTTCAAATAATTTAATTTTCTGTCCATTGAAGCAAAACTGAAGGAAAGAAGTGAGAAAATCATGGGGCAACTAGGCAGGTAAAATCCTTGTAAATCCTACTCTGAACTGCTCAATATTCTGAACCCCTGCTTCAGGGAAATGAAAACCCTGTTGGCATAGTCTGAGTTGCACTGATGTCTGAGCAGGAAGAGTTTACTGTAGATCTGGAAGCTTGACTCCTTAAAAAAAAGGAAAGAAAGAGCGAGAAATTAAGATTCCTCTGTTTTCTACAACACAAGTCTCACTGATAAACAGAAATGTAAACAAACAGAAATTAGAAGCATTAGAAGTGGTCACAAACTGCTGAAGGTCTCCTTTTAATTAGTATTCAAACTACTAGCGAGTCATCTAGCTCATTTCGATTCATTATGAAACATTACTGGAGAAACAGAAAAATAACATAATTCCTAATGATGAAGAGTGCCATTATGTATATTTGTATAGGCATCAGATTCTTTTCAAGTTGCTGGGACCAAGCCAGGATTCCAATTTTTGCCTGAAGCAGGCAAGAGACTGCTGAAATGAAACTTTAACATCCCTATTGCAGACAAAAGTATGCCTTGAGAGTGTGTACTCAGTTCAATTGCCTGAATATACATGCAGGGGCAGAGTCTTCTCTGCATCATCTAGTGGAATAGAAGTGCTGTTATCTGTTTGCTATATATTCTTTAACATCAGTCATCTTGTGTATTACTCCAGGTGTAGCACTGTATTAAGCTGCAGTATCACTATTTCTTTTTTTCTTTAGGAAAAGAAGTTATAATTAGGACGTACTTTACGGATGGGCCAGGAGCCAACTCTATACCTTCTTCACCCAACCACCCTAACTCCCCTGAAACAATCCAAATCTGAATATTCCCTCACATATTCAATGTAACATGCACAATATTTCATACACGGAGTTCCTAGGTTAGACTCACAGGGCTTGAGCACTGTAAGTCACTGTTATTCGACAGCCTTCACTGATGTGTAGTAGTAAGGAGCCTGCACAGTGTATGTAAAAACAGATCATTTGGATGAAAATGAATGCACAGATCATTAATTTCTACCTGTTGACGTCTCTTTAGTTGTTTCCAGTGATTCTTCTCTCACTCGTAAACAGGTGAGTATTGACAAAGGAGAGTCAAACGCAGACACTTTTAAATTTTCAGGGCTAAAAGTCACTGTTTCTGATTTATGACTGCATGTGAATTAACTGTGCTTTCTCCTGCCTATGTATCAGAGGGAGTAGGGTGGAGTGGCCGGGATACGTATCCTCTTAGCAGCTAGATTTCACAGCCAGCATTTCAGTAAAAGCGGAAATTGAAAAAGGCATGTAGTAAGTGACAAGAACTGCAGCAGCTTACTTGCTGGTCTACAGCAGGGGTACAGCTTGGGACCCAGAGAGCAGCATGCCTCTCCTTGCTCTCTGCAGAAAGAACCAGAACACAGCTTCAGCAGGGTGCCAGTGTCCAGTGCTTATTCTTTCAAGAGAATAAGCTATAAGACCTCTGTTGATGCACCTCAGGTCTGACCAGAATCACCTTTGCTGCATGATCTTCCTAGGAGTGCTCCTGAACATGGAAATCAGCCTGAATTTTATGCATATCACCAGAAGAAAAAAGGCCAGTGAAAGGTCTCTAATTACATAGCTTTTTTTCCCCAAAAGAAAAAAAAACCACCACCACCACAATCCCCCACCACATTAATTATTTTCTTTAATCTACTATATAAGACCCCTATTTTTATTAATTCATTCAAGGATTTTGTAACTTCTGAATATAAAAACATGTAGGGGTTTTTGGCGGGAAAGACAATGCACATATATATAAATTGTTCACAATGTACTTCATGCTCATATAAATCTGCCCTTATTGGTACTACAGTGAAATTCAGATTTGTGTAATGATCACCAACCTAGTGTGATTTTGTAAGAATTGTACCAAAGATTTTACCTATGTTTGCAGTGGTAAATGAACTCTGATATGGATACCAGCATATTTACATGGCTTCTACATCAGTAAGGTTTTAAGAGCAAATTGTACTGCTAGAAGATGTAGTTTAACTACATTGGATTAAGGTAGAGGGTTATTATAGTTGTGATTTAATAATCTGCAGATTTTCATATTTTTATCTGTGGGTATAAAATCTGAAATTGTATTACCCTTCTATATGCTTTATGTTCCCTATTCCTACCATTATTATAACATACGGTCTTTAGGTTTCCCCTACTACTTCAGTTAATTGTGGAAACATTACTGCTGTTACAACCCTAAGCCCCCCATACAATATTTCTTTACACATACATGGTATTTGAGACTTGTAGCCTTATAGCAGTGTGATTGCCGATTAGTTTTACCATTTTACCACTAAACTCACACAGAAGCTGGCCATGAAGAAACATTATTTTTCCCTTATAGCAGTACGAGTCACGTCTGATGAGCATTCTTTGTGTAATGGTACCTTTTTTTCTGATAATGTAAATTATATAGTAGGATGAGTAAATGACTCTTTAATCTGTAATTTGCATTTGCAATATAAGGATGGAGGAAAATTTGAAACTTGGTTTTCATGGTTTTACAATTTCATTGAAACTGGGACTCGGCAATAAAGAGTCTAAATTTGTAATTGATTTTGTTATGATGTGTTACATCACTATTATTTATGGCAATAACAGGGGAATTAAGCTGCACTTGCAAGCATTTCTGTCTGCTTCATGACAATTAGACTTTTATTTGGCTTGCTTACAAATACAATCTTAAATTTAGGGGAAAAACTTTCAAATTCCGTAACAGTAGAAGAAAACACACTTTATTCAAAAGCATCCTTTAGGAAAGCACGAAGTACTTCACTGTTATGAATACATGCATAATAAGCTGCCCATTTACTTTTATGTTTTCAGGGTTGAGGCCTAATTAAAATACACCATGGCGCCTTTAAAAAAAAGTTTTCCAGTGGCAAAGAATTCCAGTACTTGCCTGAGCCTTCAGACCCAGCCCTGCCCTAGTCTTTAAATTCTACACAGGCAGATAAATGTAACTTTGTTAAAATAATCTTTCAAAACATAGACTACTTATATTACCTAGCTTTACCAGTTTATAGCAAGACAGACTCCAATTGAAATGGTAACTGCTTTTTCTTTTTACCAGACAGTAAGAGAGCAATGTGATGGTTCCGAGTTCCAAACAAACTATGTACTCAAATCACAGACACATTTTCCAGGAAGAACTAGACCCACAGCAGGAGGGATGACAAAAATGTTCTCATGTTGCACGAAGATGTTTCTCCAGCAGTCCTTGTTTCTCCCTGCTAAACCGCATTTTGCCAAAAAATGTCAGGAGGACTCTTCTAAAAATATCATAAGTCAACACAAATTTCTGAATGGCCAGTTCATAGGAAAAACAGGGACACAGTTGTTCTTGAAAGTGTTGATGATTCGTGTAAGAATTATTGACTTAGTCTGATTTCATAAGATTTGTATCAGATGATTTTTACCTACGTTTTCTGTGGTAAGTGAACTCTGATATGGATAGCAGTATATTTACATTGTTTACGGTTTTAACAGTAATTTAAATTGTTCGAAGATTTAGTTTAGCTAAACTGGATTAAGGTAGAGGGATATTATGGTTGTGATTTAGTCAACTTGAGATTTTTAGTGTTTTATCTGTGGTTATTAAATTAATATATTCAAATTGACTTTTCTTAACACTGCAAGAAAAATAGTCCTGTTATCTATACAGTTATCTTAGTCAATAACCTAACAGTTATAAAGACCCATTTTGATTTCACAATTTCATTATTTTTAATAATAATTAAAACTGTTATTTGGGGTTGATAGGTTTTTATTATTTTAAATGATGATCATATGAGATTTGCGAATTTTTCTTGTGCAGAAGAATGTTAGAACACAGAAATGGCTGTAGTAGATCAGAAAACACCATCACCCAGTCCAATTTCATTTAAAACCAGATGAAAAATGGACTATGTGAAGTTCCCCTTGTTCACTCACCCATTTTCTGACTCCAGAGTCTAGAAACTTTCTGCACTGGTGACTGTATTCACATCATTCACTTTTTTTCATGTCATTTCTAATTTAATTTAACTGTTACCACCTCTCTTTCCAGCTAGCTCTTTTCCAAGCTGAAAAGTGCTAGTCTGTTTAATCTCTTTTAGCACAGACACCATTTTCAAACACCAGCTAACCTCCTCACATTCTTCTTCTCATTTCTGTTATATCTTTTAGATGCTGGATAACCAGAACTTCATGCAGCATTTTTGATGCAGAAGTGCAGTATTAGGCATGTAAGGCACACCGTAAGGTTCACTATTTAAGGTGCACCATAGATTTTTGCAATGACATGGTAATGATTTCTGTTTGGGTTTCTGCTTCTCTCCTGCTGGTGCCACCATTTTACCCGCCTTTCTGTATCATCACTGACTCCTGATATTTTTTTTCAAAGAACTAGATGCAGTGATTCAATATCTCTTTACAAAGTATTATCAGCAGCTCATTCAGACCTCACAATCACTGTTCAAGTGTGTACAGTGAAATTGGTTTTCTAGAACCAATGCATCACTTCCATTTATTACTTTTTAATACTTAATTAATACTATTTCAGATAACAAATGGAAGACTTTTGTACTATTCACAGTCTTGAAATATCTCATTTTACATGTGGCTTGTGAAAACAGCACTACTGGGCACAAGGGGAAGGGGGGGATTATCCACTTAGTATGTGCAGGAAAAATACCCATAGCCTCTGGTAGACTTCTATAAATACTCCGATACTGAAAATTATGAATCTTTCATAATTTTGTCATAAAAGTTATTATAAATAAATAGATAGATAGATAGATAGAGAAGGAAAGAAGGAAAGAAGGAAAGAAGGAAGGAAAGAAGGAAAGAAGGAAAGAAGGAAGAAAGAAGGAAAGAAAGAAGGAAAGAAAGAAGGAAAGAAGGAAAGAAAGAAGGAAAGAAAGAAGGAAAGAAAGAAGGAAAGAAAGAAGGAAAGAAAGAAGGAAAGAAAGAAGGAAAGAAAGAAGGAAAGAAAGAAGGAAAGAAGGAAAGAAGGAAAGAAAGAAGGAAAGAAGGAAAGAAGGAAAGAAGGAAGGAAAGAAGGAAAGAAGGAAAGAAGGAAAGAAGGAAAGAAGGAAAGAAAGAAGGAAAGAAAGAAGGAAAGAAAGAAAGAAAGAAAGAAAGAAAGAAAGAAAGAAAGAAAGAAAGAAAGAAAGAAAGAAAGAAAGAAAGAAAGAAAGAAAGAAAGAAAGAAAGAAAGAAAGAAAGAAAGAAAGAAAGAAAGAAAGAAAGAAAGAAAGAAAGAAAGAAAAGCGGTTATGTGAACTGCCAGGTAATACGTCTTTTTGTTAAATACTCTCACTACATAAAAGATCTATGAAATGGGAATGGGGACTGTTCAGCATATGAGTACATAGTTTTCATTTATTTTATATTTCTGTCATAAAAATACAGGTGTATTATTGCTGCCTAGTAGCAGTAATATTTAGCAATATCTACTATGGGACTGCAGATGTTCAGATATATATTTTGAAAACAAGTAAAAATTTGAAGTCCCATTACTTTGTCTTTCTTTGAAGCAGGTTCTGTGGACACTTCAGACAGAAATGGGGTCTTATCTTTATATTCACACCTTATCAAAGTTTTGAAGTGTTATGTAAAATAAGCAAATGGAGTAAATGCTTGATAAGTGCATAACAATATAAATGCTTTAACCTTATCATGAAAATTATTTATCTATAATAACACAGACGGAGCGCCAAGAGAAAAGAACAAACCAGAAAACTCATTTTTGTTCTACTTGTCTCAGTATGCAATGAATAAATGGGAAAAAAATCAAATTAATGGAATATTTGGGCATGATTTTGTCACAAAGCCTCCTACACAACCTTCCAAATAAGCTTTCTTAAATGAAGCTCAAAGAATGGGGCTTAGCTCTTATGTTAAACATGGTCCTAATCTCCCAAAGACACACATGCATTTGACTTAAAAAACAAATGTAGCTTCCCTGATTTCCATGGGATTGCTCACAACGTACAAAGTGTGCAGGTAAGCTTTTGCAGGATCGGTCTGGTATCTACAGCCTGATTAATAACATTGGTCCAGAAGACAAGAAATCACAGATCGTAGGAAGGCACCTATCAAAGTGCTAATGTTAACAATGTACGGAGTGATATATAGTAGTCACAAACTAATTCAATTAACATGTAATTTTAATGTATGTTTGATGTCATGTAATATTGATAAAAAGTTCTTAGGATTTCAGTACAGGCCTGACTGAGAAAAATATACCATCTATAAATGAATAACACACTGTTAGATGGCAGACCCCGTTCTTTCTAATGCTTTTGCCCTACTATGTATGTAAGTAGTCCTTCCAATGCAGCGCAGCTCTGCTGCTGATGCATCATTTTGGTTTTGATTGCTGAAAGAATAGCTGTGGAATACAGTCAGGATTAGTTCACATTCCTGCAACTGTTAGTGGTCATCATGTATTTTATGGCACTTATTGCCACGATGTTAAAAACCTAATTTTTTCAGTGCTACTTACTTTTATTTCTCAGTTTTCATCTGTATTTTTCTTTCACTAAGACACAGGCAATGTAAAGACAGTAATTAATTCTAATGAAATATCAGAGGATAAAACAGATCTTAAAATATAAGATGTTGATGGAAAGAATACATTTATTGACAAGGGTCAATTAATTAAAAATTAAATAAAGAACAGACTTTTTTTTTGACAAACAAGAAAAAGCATCCATCCTTATGATAATTGTCTCACTAATAAACACTCACTAATAAACAAATCATCCACAGTTATTTTTGCCCAAGATCTGAATTTAGAAGTTAGGTTTTAGTCGATGTTCAGGACTTATAAAGCTGATCTTTGGAACTCTCAGCTGACCAAGACTACCTCTGAGAACATTTGACTGCTATTTTCCTTTCTCCCCTTTCCAGAAGACTTCCTTTCAGCATACTGTCAATACTGCAATATGGCTAAAATGACCGCACTTTTCCAACACTAGTCTTTTGAACACAGTATAAATGACCATCTTCCAACCTTTACAAAGAGAATTAAAATAGCCATATATTAAAGGAATCCAACAACAGATGGGGAAACCTATGACTGTAACACTTCTAAATGTTTGTGTGTCTTTTTAAAAATTATACTACACTTTTATAACTTGAATTCTTTGATTATAATTTATTTGGAAGGAAAGATGACCTAGATTTTCCTGTGTTGTATGAAATGTAAAACTTAGATCTTTTCAGGAACCTATCTCAACTGGAGGTTTGTGAGTTCTAGTGCAACATCAGGTATCTGCCGTGGCTACCGGGATATAAAACTTAAGGATGACTAGACTAGACTAGACCAGAACAAAACAAATAGTTCAGTTGGAAAGGGCATACAATGATCATCTAGTCTAACTCTCCAACCACTTGATGGCTGACAAAGAGTTCAAGCATGTTATTAAGGGCAGTATCCAAATGCTTCTTGAACACTGACAGGCTTGGGGTATCAACCACCTCTCTGGGAAGCCTGTTCCAGTGTTTGACCACCCTCTCGGTAAACAAATACTTGCTCACGTCCAGTCTGAACCTCCCCTGGTGCAGCTTTGAACCATTCCCTCGTGTCCTGGCACTGGATCTCAAGGAGAAAAGATCAGCACTACCCTCTCCACTTCACCTCCTCAGGAAGCTGTAGAGAGCAACAATGTCACCCCTCAGCCTCCTTTTCTCCAAACTAGACAAATCCAGAGTCCTTAGTCACTCCTCAGTTTGATGAATGAATGCCAGTTCTAAGACTCTCAATGAATAGAGCAATTTATATATGGGTATAATTAAAATACTTCCCCAAATAAATTACTTCCTTTTTAAAATCAGGTAATCAATAATAAAAGTGATATAAATAAAAAGCATGTGATAATAACAAAAAGTATTATAGAGAAATATAAGGCTGAAATAGACAACTGTAAACAATCAACGGGGAACTTGGAGAGGTTACTATGCACAGGATATTTCCATGAATATGAAGCCACTAATTTTCTCTCATTTCTCCAGCTTTGTTTCTCCTACTGCCTTCCTCAACCACCTGTTTGGCCAATGACAGACCCGTTCAATTATAGACACCTGTGATTTTAACACTCATTGGAAGTTTACTCTGGGTTCTCCACTAAAGTCTGTGAAAGCACGAAGAATTAGCAGCACCATTCTGTAGCCATCAAGTGGAAACAGAAGGTTTATGATATGTCCAACTCTACAAACCCTAATCAGGTGATCCCCAGGGGCATGAAGATTGTGTTGTTTACCTCTGTTTAAAGCACATGCTAGTTGTTGAGCATGGTTAATTTTCAGTTACATTGAGATAAAAAATGTGATTTAGGCTTGTGCTTGAATACAGAACTAAGCTCAAATGCTGCCATGCATCCACCATCGATGCAGAGCATTCTTCACAAAATGGTTTAATATGTCAGGATTTTGAAAGTTGTCAGACAGACTAGAAACTGGGACAATATAAACAGGGTTAGTAGACTGCAATGTAAGACAACTCAGATATATTTTCAACAGTGGAAAGAGTTAAAAAAAACACCAAAAAACATGAATGTATTTGAGCAGCATTAACATCCAAAGCCCTAGAATCTGCTCATTGCATTCTGTCTGCAGAACAAATGGCTTAGCAGTTCATCACTTTTATTTTTTATGAAACAGACACATTAGAAAATGTGTTTTAGACTAACCCATGTGTTGTTCTTATTATGAACATTATTTATTCTGTTACTATATCCAAGTACAAGCAAGCAGTGCCTATAAAAACAGAAGAAAAAGTTTCCTGCCCTTGAACTTTCCTGATGTTCTTAATTTCTCCATAACACTGCAAATATACCAAGAGCAAGATGTTTTGCACTGCATAAAACCCATCTATTTTATTATGGTGCTGAAGGCAACCACACACTACTGTGAATTTCTCTTGTGCATGAATTATTCCCTTGACTGTTTATTTGATTGACAAGGATTTAGAATTATATAAAAATCCTACAGTTCACTCGTATTTCATAACACAGAGAAGCACATTCTGCATGGGAAATCGAAACTAAAATCTCTCAGTGTCATAGTAGCAATTTGCAGCAAATTTTTCCACAGAAATGATTTGGTAAGAATTAGTAGATACTACTCAAAAGCACCAGGAAGTAAAAAAAGCAGACATTTCAATCACACAAAGCCAATTAGCACACTTCCCCACAGTTATACTATGATACAGGGACTTACGATAACTATAACAACAAAAAAGTCCCATGGGGGCTAGGAATCTATAAAACTACTCACAAATTACTTGGCACAAGGTCTTGTGGTGGAGGAGAGCCAACCTGATTGTAATGATAGACTAATTTCTTCTTAGCATTACTAACTACAGAAATAGTGGGAACAGATGCTTCAGAGATGAACTGGAGGAATAGGGCTCTGAAATTAAGCAACCTTTAAAAACTGAAATAATCCAGGGCTGCTATTGTTTTGCAAAACATAGAGCTTATCTAAAAAAAGAAAACCAAAACCAAAACACAACAAAAAGGCAATCTGACATATGGATGTCCGTGTACAATAGCAACCCAGCACTCACACTAACAAAACTGCATTACAGGGGATAAACAGGTTCAGGATCGATGGCAGTAATAGTGCCAAAGAATCTCAAAGTGTGCCCAAGAATGCAATTCAGCCCAGGAACAGAGTGAATTCCTGCAAACTCAAACCTAAACATTAAAAATGTTCTTCTTAGGTCTGTACTGAAAACTACACCCCTCCCCACCCCCCCACAAAAAAAAAAAAAAGTGGAAAGGCTTTACATATTAACCTTCTACGACATTCTCCTTCTCTAACGAATTAATATAGTCATAAAACCTAGCTTCTGTCAAGGATGTCCAGGGACCTGGTCCAAAGTCAATGCTGAAGACCAACAGGGCACTTTGAATTCATTAAAATGAAAGTTGTCTCTTCCCTGTAGGGTGCTGAATGCAGTTCATGACCTGATGTGTATACAGTAGAGACTTGTTAGCCACAAGAAAAGAAGTTAATAAAATAAATAGAATGGCTTTCTTAAATTGTCAGTCTCGGGGATTTTATTTTTTTGACTGCCTATAACATATTCCCATAAAGATTTATATTCTGGCCTTTGTTGCCCAGGATCCTTGTCTCCTACCCTTTATGCTGGAAAAGGAAATTGTATGTTAACATAAATTGCTACTCCTGATACTTCTTTCCCTTGACTGATGGTTTTCTATTACAGGCTTGCAAGAATTCAGGCTGGAAAGAAACCCAAGCATCTTGATTGAAAGGATTTGATACATTCTTTTCAAATTCATGCTATCTAAATCACAGCAGGATGACTTGTAATCAAAGTTTTTCAAAAAGAACATAAATTTGGGGAAAAGGAAAAGGCCATTCAGCCTATTACAAGTCATCTTGGTTAACACAGTTCCTCCAGAATAGTATCTCCCTTCTTCTTTAATGACCCCAGTGCCTCCAATTCCAAACTTGGCTCAGTAGGCTATTGAAAAATTGTATTTCTCTTTGAGTGAAAAGTACTTCCTTGTGTTGGTTCTGAATTTCATTTTTTCAGTCACTTCCATTTGTGCTTTCCCGTTCAGTCTTTTATACTCAGCCAAACAGTGAGTCAAGTGTTATTGAATAAGGTTTTCCACCCAGTATTTCTCAGGGTAGATGAGCTTGTAGTTCTCTCTCTTCCTCAATTTTTACGACAAAAAAATGAACTCAGCTGTGATTAGGTATAGCCATTTACGATACTGTACACTTCCAACCAGCCTTCTCTTTTGCTTCTGTTTTAAACCACTGGTATTCAATATTTTTTTCACCTTTTTTCACATCAGCTTTGTTGACCCTGCTTTTCTGCACCCAATGTGATGGCCACATGGCAGCAAAATATTAGCCTTTAAAGATTTTTTGTTTGGAGTTTTACATTTAAAGTAACAGAACTATGGCAGTGCTCTCTTTGTATTTCTAGTCTCTCTCCCTCTCTTAGTTGTAACAAGGAAACACTTTTTAACCGTGCACAGTGCAGCCGAGAGGCCCACCGCCACCACAGCAGGCCCTGCACCTTCAGCGTTTTGGCAAGGTGTGCTGAAGCCTGCACGGCACACCCTCAGCATTCTGCTCTAGAAACACACCTGTGTCATGCTGTTACTCATCCCCTTCATCATCGTGTATACCACACATTGAAAATAACCCACGTAAACTACAACATCCCATACGGGGGCAACAGATGGCTCAGAGAGAAGATCCACGCCAAGTACGAAGCCCTCCTGATGCATCTGCCATCTCCTGAGGGAGCTACTCCTGTGAAGCACGCACACAAGCTATCCTCTCCAAGCACCACGGCACCCAGTTTTCTCCATGGTACGGTCCCAAAGTCAACACAGAACAGACACCCAAAATTGCTAATGCAGCAAAAAAGGGGATGGCTACGCAGTCAATTTCAATGCTCTGAAAAACGCTAAATATTACCTTCAGAATACCCCTTTTTGCACTCACTATCTGAATAAACTCACATGCAAAAATTAATAGGTCAGATTAAATCATCTCCAAAGTCACTCTCCACAGATTTGGCTTTTATTTTATTGTTCTGAGGACTGCTGTAGCTTCAGGTTTTACCAAGGTCATCTTTCATCCAAAAAAACTTAATATAATTGGTAACAATTCTGTATTTTGTGAGGCTCACACTGAAAGTTATCAACTGTGTTTCAAGTGGAGTGTCAGAGAAACCAAGGGCAGAGAGAGTAATCTTTTCAGCTTCAAAGGCAGAGTTGATGACTTTAGGTCACTGGTTAGTGAGAAAAACGTGCATTTTTTATTAAAGGTATTAGCAATAAATTTGAAACTATAAGCATTTCTCTCTCTTTTCCTTTGCTCATTTTTAGACCTTGTTGGCACCATTTCAGCCTTTTTTTACCATCCCACATGACATTGGAACAGTTGCTTTAGTTGTCTTTGTTGTTAACTGTTATGATACTTAGTTGTATACTTCTGCTTTTAACAGTGAAGCACTTCATCAGTATCCTGACAGCATAGAACTTGCCAAAATCTGCTTATGCGGTAATATCAGAAAAAAAGGTCTTGGTTTTCACTGGTACTATCTTTAAATACCATAAATAACTCTCTAAATAAAATAAAATGTTAGCCTTGCGCTTTGATATAAATACAGCAACAATGAAACATATTCAACAGAAACTATCTACCTAATCTTTCTCCATTTTAAAATACATGTATTTCCCTTAAAATTCATCATTGAAGATAGGCTTAACACCTATAAAAAACCAAAATACCAAAAGTCTTAATAAGATCCTAAAGAACACAGATTCAATTCTTTCAAATGAAGTCCAAAAATAAATTTTGAAGCATATTTACAGAGTTTTCTTTCTGATAAATATTCATTTCTGAGAAGAAAATACATATGGAATGAGAAGCATTTTAATGGAGAAAGGTTTAACAAGAACTAATTTATGGTTGTTAACCTCAAAGAAATTTATCTGAGAAGCAAGGTTCAAATTTGTAACAAAGAGGATAGTTAACTGCTGAAGTGAAACACCAAGGGAAATTGTGGATTCTCCATTCTTTGGGTCCCAAACCAAGTCTATATATTTTCTTGTGGATGCTTTTTAATAAAATAACGGTTTCTGTTCCTCATTATAAATCTGTAAGAGTGGAATCTGTACAATTATTTAGGTTAACTGACCCAGTGGGTCCCTCTGAACTTAGCACATAACAGATTTTAATCCACGAATAACATACTAAACTACATATAGCCCCACTGAAAATTAATGAGTTTATGTATATGTAAGGTATTACACAGAAGAAAGGATATTACAATCTGTTCTCCTGTAGAAGAAATTCCTCACAAATCTACAGGTCATTCTCATGCTTATGGGGCACTGCAGGCAATGCTGGTAGTAACTAAAAACACTGTCTCTCTTTGGAATGGAAAGAATCCAGATTCATCCAAACCTCAAAACTACCTGTCAGCTAGATGGGATGAACTCATTTGGCCAATTTGCAAGCCAAACTGCTTGTAGAGCTGTAAATACTTAATCCTAAAAGTCTCTTGAAATCGGTGGAATTCTGGGTTTTAAAGCAGCAGGTATGAATATCTAAACAATTTTTTTAAATTATTATTATTTTGAAAGTCACAAGATTATTAAGCATGACGAGTATGAAATTAGTATGCACAGTGTAGGCTTCATCTCTTGTTCACATCTGAATACTGAAAATGACTACACATTAATAAAATGTAGGAAGTAGCATGACAGGTCACCGCACAACTAGAGGCCAGATGAAAATGGTGAGTACGGTTACAGCCTTCAGTCCATGTTACACTTTACATAGAGGTGCTGATACTGATGACTACAGTCCTTCCCATGTACTTTTTTGAAAGGCTGGTTTTTCCTTGCTAGTTACATGTAGAAGCTGGGCAGAAGGAGTGCTGAGACCCTACAGTCTGTGGCACCTGAGGGAAAGTCTCAGGATGAATTCAGAGCAACAGACTTTCTTTGCAGGCAGTGAGCAGAAGGGACTCTTAATTTGGAAAATCTCTTGTACTGCTAGCATACAATAGAGACTGTTAGGCTGCATAATTCATATGCAGTAGGAAAAAACCCCGTGTGATCAGAGCTCAGGTTAGGAATGTTTGAATTCCTGCTGCATTGCTGAAGCCTCTCTGGAGCTCAGCTATATAATGGAATCTTTATCAAACCATCAGACAATTGTGATACTTATCTGTACAGCGTTGCATTTTGGGTTAAGTGATAATCCATCAAGGCTGGAAATCATTGTGTACTTTTTAAGTTGCATACTTCATTACTGCAAGCTGACAGCTGGATGGATTTGTTAGCACTAGAAATATTTGTTCCAGACAGAAAGAGCAGGTTCCTAATATATGATATTATGATATCTCCCTTCCTTTCACGCATTCAGCATGCCTGTGTTGTAATCTATGTCTCATTTATGATGTTCATTTACATGGCAAACTATTCAGAGTATGAAATCTATCTTTATTTGTTCCAGAATGCAATAGCCTCGTTTCAAGAATAATACGATCAAATAACATATAATAATGACGACAGTCTTCATCTTACATCATAATAGCTGTTAAGAAGAGAAAACTGCAATTTTCTAAATTGCATATTTCTTTGCTTTAGCTTGTAAAAGATAAAAATTGAAAAGCCCAAGCACATTTCATGGCAATCGAGGTGACTAGCATGATGTGGGTCGTGTTGCCAGAATTTTTGTTTGTGGCTAGACTGCTTTAATGATGTGCATGTTGACTAGAGGATTACTCTTGGATTGATATTACAACTATAAAGCATCTTTTAAAAGTATTTGAGAACTGGGAACACCACACAGAAACACTTGGGTTTGATTTTGGTCTGCTCACAAATATAAACATCAGGATACATTAATTTTTTAGCAGGTAGTGATAATGCAGTTTCACATTTAGTTTCACATTGCATGAAAAAGTACTTGCTTTCATAACCGCAATCTGATGCTACTTACTGCCCTGTTGTCCTGCTTCCTCTGAGCCACAGGAAGATATCTTCTCTGGATGCAACAACATGCAAAAATCCTAGCCTTAATTTCAAAAAAAAAAAAAAGATTATTTTCATACTATGTTTGTACAGCTTCTTGCTTGGAGCTAGCACGTTTTTGGTCTACGATCACCATGCATGTAAGACTATACTGTTTGTCATGATTCTGATTCTCTGTGGACATACTTTGAAATCTGTAAGAATCTAGCCAGTAAAGTAAGAACTGGCTTGAGTTTGGGGGTTTGGTTTGGTTTGTGGTTTTTTTTTGTTTGTTTGTTTTGGTGGTTGCTACAGGGAGATACCTTATTCCATGAGGCTAAAGCATATGAGAAACACGTGAGGACTCCCAATTTTAATTTTTTTGCATCTATCAAATCTGTGTACATGATCTACTGCACTAACATTCTCAAAAGCCACTTTCATGGTATTATAAGATGGCTTTTCCTGGTGATGTACCTGTCAGACCTGAAACTCAAAGAGTTCTTTGAGTTAGAACAGATGCTACAATCTCCTCTGCGGGTCTTAATTTTGTGAGCTCTGAGAATTCACAGAATTAATTGTACCACCAAGCATGACTAGTGGGATGAAACCCTATTTAAATGTTGCTTAGGGAAAGGAACAAATACTTTGTTTCCCCTAAAATGGGCACTGCGGAATACTAAGCCTCTTGAAAATATACTTGCAGAACTTCAGAAACTCCAAGTCCTATTCAACACGTGAGCAGCCAGAGAAGGCACAGACATATGAGGATTGGGCAGGCACACATTAGAAGAATAGTTTCTTGAGAAAAAGCTGGCAAAAGAGACTTAAGCATCAACACTACAGAGCTTTTTTTTTCTTTTGTATCCATTTTAATCCTATTTTTCTCTCTTTCCAGAGACTCTAGAAGTTAGCAAGTCATGCCACTTAAACCGCAAGTGAAACCAAATAAGCTGTATATACTGAAGGCATCAGGAGAAACACTGAGGGATCTACAGAAAACACACAGAACTAATAACAGTTTATCTTCCTTGCTCATGTAGGGCAAAAGTATTCTGGTCTCCCCTATGCATGGCGTAGTTCTGGTGCATCCTGCAAATACCACAGAAGAGAGGAGCACAGAACTGCCTAATCGGTTTGTGGGTTTTTTGTTGTTGTTTTTTTTTTTTTTAATCCCAAACTCTGCGTTCCAATTTCCTCATATTTCCATAAACATCACGTTTGAATCTTATGTCAAGAGGTATATTTCAATATAAAAAATTCAATTTTTTGATCCTAAAACAACAACTCTCAAATGTTTTCATCTTGCTCTCTGCTTTCCGGGTACATTGGATCTCTGCTTTGGGTTTGTCCTCCTGGTTGCACAAAGCCTGGGATTTGGCCCAAGGAGCTACATGCCTGCTGATGAGATGAGGCCATACGCAACACAGCTGTGGAGTTTTTCTTCCAACATCAGAGCCCTTGGTACCAGAGTGCTCATGTAAAAGGGGGAAACAGTGTTACACTCCTGTATCCCCCCCCTGCACCTGTTAGCTGGTAGTAGACCTTGGGAAAGTGGGCTCCGTTTCTCTTCCTGGTGTCCTCTATTTAGTCCATACAAGTGCCAAGGAACGGAAGGTGGCTTTCTAATCCTGGCCCCTCTATCAGCTGGTTGCATATGCTGGCTAGGAAAAGTTTCCCAGCCTCTACCCAGCTGTAGCTTGCGGATGTTTCACCTCAGTAACAGATAGCTCTGACCAGAGACAGCCCTGGAGGTTTCAAGACTTAGGGAAAGAGGCTTGTAAAATAGGTTTGGGATTTCATCATGGTCTAACTTAGGTTTACCATGATTTATTAGCACATCTTCTAAAGAGCTGGGAAACAAGCAGAATGAAAAATAAAGGTTATGAAAGAAGTCATTATAAAATCAAGTGATGGCAGTTCTTGGAAGATGGCTGCTAAATGCTTCCTTGAATGTCTGGAAGAAAAAAATAATCTAAAGAACTGTTGGTTCGAACCTCAAATTGTTTGGCCTCCTGGGAAATCTACAAGTTGGATAAGCCAGTAGGAGATTACTGTAAGAGAAGGGAAGATGAGAAAGAAGAAATAAAACATGGAAAGTTGTCATTTCCTCACCTGGTTTGAGTAAAACCAGACACTAGCTAGATTTTATGTTACTGCTAGAGCTGTAAAGTAGTACATAAATCAACTAGCTTTTAGCATGCTGTCATACAAAACTGCTTTTAACATTAGACAATGATAATTATTTTTATTATCAGAGTTGAATGCAAGTAAGCATACACAACTGTATTTAAGATATAAGTCTACCCTTATCTCCCTTGTCCCTTATATATTCTGTACCTTTTCCTTGTTTTGCCATTTCTTTCTCTGTCAATGTCTCAAAGTGCCAAGTTATATTAATCAGATGATGTGAAAGAAAAGTGAAATCACAAGGAAAGGACTGGTAATGTTTAACATATTTTTGATATGAAAAAACCTGAGGACATTAAGTACTGTCCAAGTAGTTTCTGCATTTAAACTGCCTATAATGAAACAGGTATTCTAGTCTTTTTTTTTTCTTTTTTTTTTTTCCTTTATATAGACTACAATGTAAAAATAGGAGAAAAAGAAAGTAATGTAATTTTGTAACTAAATGGTTGAAATTTATGCTATTAAATAGAAATATTCACACTTGAATTAAATTCACAGTAGTTTTCAAAATGATCACATCCTCAAACCCTTCCTTAATCCACTGTAAACTCTTCTTCTAAATTTAGCTCCACAGGTCTCCTTTAAGAAATCTTTCTTTTATATCAGAGCCAAAACCAATAAAAGCAAAGTGGACTATAATAAAGCAGGGATTTCATTCATATATAAATGTGTACATTCATTGGCTTTGTGGTCACCCTGGCTATTAAATAAACTCTTGAACTTCGTAGTGCAGCTGCCTGGGAGCAGCATCATATCTCCGCTGTACGCAATGACTTTTGGAGATGTTTTTAGGCATTGCTATATAAAGCTTCGAACATTCTGGCACAGTCATTATACAAGTGAGTCAGCTGAGACTGAATCACCCTGATACATGCAATTGAACTGAATGGATCTATCTTTTGAGTTTAGGATGTTCTTGCAATGTTAATTTTGTACCTATTTGGGGGGTGGTGGTGGTGAGATTTAAATCAATAATAATAATAAGTCAAAATTACCACGTTTTATAACCTCTTTAACTTTTATTTTTCTTGACAGGAATACAATTTAAATTAAAAAAAAATTGCAAGGGTGGTCTACAGAATCACAGAACGGTTGGGGTTGGGAGGGACCTCTGGAGATCACCTCATCCAATCCCCCTGCTTGAGCAGGCACACCCAGAGCAGGGGGCACAGGAACGCGTCCAGGCAGGGTTTGAATGTCTCCAGGGAAGGAGACTCCACACCCTCCCTGGGCAGCCTGTGCCCCTGCTCTGGCACCCTCACAGGAAAGGAGTTTTTCCTCATATGGAGGTGGAACTTCCTGTGTTCCAGCCTGTGCCCATTGCCCCTTGGCCTGTCGTTGGGCACCACTGAAGAGAGTCTGTGTGTGTGTGTGATTAACATAATGCCAGCCTGTGGGAGGGTTTTATGTACATTTGTGGGCACAAGCTTTTTTCCTGTGAATCCAGAAACACAGAGCTGTTCTGACTTGAGGTGGCTTCCCCTAGACTGTTAATCATGCTCCCTTTTCATTTATAGGACTGTTAAGGATTGGCACAGAACCATCTAAATTAAGTTTATGCTAACAAAGAGTTTCTCCAAGGGAGGGAGGCATCGCTTGTTTCTCTGCTGGGGGCAAATCCACAGTCCTCTTGTGCCTCTTCCCAGTCACAAAAGGGAACACTAGCATGGATCCACGCACAGCTTTCACGAAAATCATTACATAAATCTGATAGGAAGGAAACTACTCATACAGTGTATAATTATTCTTTCTGTAGTCCTCTAGTATTATTTCTTCTCACACAATTTATTCTCATTTTGTTGTACATTCCTCACATGGTTATTAGGCTTTAAGATACCCTTGACAAATATATAAAGGGCAATACTCTTCATTGGCATCAAATTGTGTTTAGATTTTTTGAGTTAGTAGGTAATGTACCAGTAAAAGAATAATTAATTCCTGAAGGACTGAGCACAAAAGCAAGTGTACGTTTGTCTGAGAAAGTGAAAAGTTTGACTAAACAGGATGTTTATGAATTATTTTGCTGTCATCCAACTGGATCAGTAGCTTTTTTCATGTTGTTTACTAAATGCCATGCAAATTAAGACAGAGATAGGTCACACCGTTCCAGAATTAACTGATGATGGTTTGGAGAAATTTTTTTTCTCATTAATTCAGCCTTTTGGTAATGATGAGGTACAATCATCATAATGTAAAATGCCTTAGATTTACAGATTCTCTGGGCTCTTTATATCCGGTATCATATTCCTGTAAAGACATCTCCTGTGACTGGATGGGGAGTAGCATATCTTCAAGGTGGACTATGTAAAAGTCATGCAGAATGCAGGAATGTCTTTTACAATTTACCTGAGGTGATACAGAAGTATCAAGTCATAATTTTAGAACAGAATTAGTGAAATATATCCAGCACGGCTATTATGTCAGCTATTGGAAATCCAGTTCAAAGATATTAATTAGTATGTACAACTCTGAGATATTATTAATTAGTATGTACAAAACTGAGGCAAACTTCTGTTCTTTAAGGCATGATCAAACGAGATCTGATAAAGTAAGATAAAGAGAAGTGCTGCTTCCAACATACCTGGAAGCCAAAACACACACAAAAATGTTTCGAAGGTTGAAAATATATGAATAGCTTCTCAACTTTATGTCCTTACATACTCCGTCATGAGAAAAATCTTATTGGAATAAGAAGCAGAAATGTCAAAGGAAAACATGTTTATATGGCACTTTTTACTTAGACAGAAACAGATACCAGTGAAAATCTGATCCTCCCCAAAATGGCTCTTATAGCGTTTGTACCTCTGGTGTGTAGGTGCTCTGGCTATCTAGATAAGGTTCCGTTTCGTATTTCAGGATGGCAGAACTCTGCCTTCACAACATTCACTGTAAGTTTGTGAACATTATTTGTTTACGGGTCCAAGAAATATAGGACAGTAAGACAACTAAGGAGAGCACCTTGTCCATTTCCCTCTGCTATGGGAATCAGTCATTTGTAAAGAAAGCAAGGATGAAGGAAGCCATAGAACTTCAACAGCTACACCGCATTACTGCCTCCTGTGACATTAGAAAGTTCCCCCACTAAATGCCTTTGCCACAAATTCAGTGGATTCATTTTCCCCATTGAACTTGGAAAACAACGCTTCACCAGAGTCATACTGACTTTTCCTTTTTGAAAGCAGAGCCAAACCAACTGGTGTCTTCAGCTTCCTCGCAGAGCTTTAAACTTCCTGTCCGTGTTCTTTGATCTGTCTCTACTTGTGGTCATCTTTCATTGTGACACCCCTATTACAAACAGCTCTCCAGTTGTCATCCATTGCTGATGAAATACCAGTTACTTCAGCCTTGTCCTAATCATTCATGAATAGGATCACTACATATCTTTATTTTTGTCTTTCATCTAATATATTTCTAATCCCTTTTGGTTTGTTAAATTTCTCTCACCATACTAGTTGCAGCTACTTTTGCACCTGGTTGTTTCTGATTTTATGCCTGGTTTCCTGTTTCTTCCACACTAATGTACTCCATGACTTATGCTTATAGTAGTCTTCCTCGTTTTCACATTTTTGTGGGCTTTGATTTCTTAGATTGTTAGACAGGCAACTTCACTAGTCTATAACGTTTTCATCTGCATTGCGATAGATTGTCATTTTCCTTTCAATACAAGCTTTTCAAAAAACAGTCTTCCCACACTCCTTTGTCTCTCAGATTATCTGCCCAAGAGACCATACCTACCAGTTCCTTGGGGTTGAAGTGGTCTCATCTTCTCAGCCATTTTGCTGCATTCACTTCTTTTTCTGGGAAAAGTGAGTGATTGATCACCTTCACCCAGATTTCCTTCTTTTGCTTTCTCTTAAAGCATGACTTCTTTGTTACTGTAGAATCAAATTGCATGCATCCTCAACGTGTTAGAGCTGAAGCTTAGTAGTGTGTTCTCCTTTTCCAGATCTTTCTTTTGATGCCAGGCACACAAATGGTGAAAATGAACACTTCAGAGTAAAGGAAGACGAGGTTCTAAACCACACTTAGGAGGTAACACAATGCCTTCATAACATCAGTACACTAAACATACAGCCACAACAGTGACATAGCTTAGTTATGACCACTAAGAAGAAAACAATTAATTAAGGACAGCAAACACCAACCTGGCACACCAAACACTCTGTCCTTCCAGTATCCAAGCCCTCAGAAGGCTGGGAAGCTTCTGCTGCTTGACTGAAAACAGTCTTTTATAAAGACATGATCAATCCTGTAATTCTGTTCCTTTTCAGGAAATGTTCCTCTTGCAGTTACTCAAACCAGTGAGCACTGGGTTGTTTTCCATAGCTTTTTCCCTTTTTTTTTCTGGAGGGAAAGGACTACTGTAACACTCTCTTTTTCACTAAAACAACAATTATTTTTTCAAACTGTAAGTAATATTAAAGCTTAAAAATGTAATTTCAGGTTTGATGTCAGTTTATTACATGAAGGGCACAATATGAAAATACCAGTGCCCTATGGAGGAAAAAATTTGGGTGATCCGATACTATCACAATCTTTATACAATGGACTTGCACTTAGCTCAGCTTATCTTTGCAGGTTAGGTGGGTCACTACAACTGACTCATAACGATGCTTCCAGAAAGAAAAGATTTCCTAACTCTGTCTTAACTTTCCTGGGATAATTATACCTCATCATGTGAATACTTGCAGTGTGGTAAGTGAATATTATTTCCACTCTTCTTGCACAGCGAAAGCCTTCAACAGACCACATAGGAACCTTCTGCCATTTCACTCACCGTGAGAGATTACTGGCTACTCAGAAGATGATTATCTGTGAAACCTTACACAGACATCTCCGCTATTGAAGAGTTATCTGATCAGTCACTGCGTACAACGGTAAAATTAAACTTTATATTTTGCTCATAACAAAGCAAAGCATTACTAGAAACATTTTAAAAAGCTATAACAGACAAAAACCCAACAGGATGGGAGGCGGGGAGGGGAGAGAGAAATTTCAGCTCATTTACTTTAGTTCTGGTAAGACAAAGACACCTCTAAGTTAGGAATGCCTTAAATCATAAAAGACTAACAAGGGTGATGTAATGCGATGCCTCTTTGTTACCAAGCAAGGTTGCATCAACAGTAATTCCAATGCCGAGACAGCTATCTTGTTTTAAACCACAGCACCCAAAATAACCAGTTTTAAAAGGTCATGTTTATTTAAAAATAGCTCGCTTGCATTTTACATTAAAGTTAATTTACTAACCTTAAAAAAATTAAATGCAAATGTATACAAATAATTTAAGCATCCTGTCAAAGTTCACATCCACACTGCTAGAGCAATGAAAATATTCAAGGTCATATGAAATCTTTCTTAACCATGTACCATCCTGTGGATTATCCTATTAAATATATATATTGAACTGAAGTGTTTGAACCCTCTCTTTAGCAATTTCTATCCTTCTTAAAAATCAAGCCTATAATTTCCTATTTATAATGTGTTTGTCAGGCCATAACAAAGAAGCATACTGTACCTCTGGTGCTGATGGCTGTTGCCGATGTGGTTGTGCTGGTTGTTAAGGCTACAGTGGTTGTGACTGTTGCAGTGGTAAGGGAGGGGATGACAGTAGTGGGAAGCAAAGTGTTGAAAACATCTGGTGAGTGGAAAAAAAATATAAAATAAAATCATATCATGCAAACAAAGGAGAACCATAATAGTGGTTTAATTTGTAAATACAAATATGTCAAAAATGACTAAATTAAAACATGATTAACATAAATTATTACAGGTACGATGGAGTACCTTTAAATTCTTGACATTATATCACTCTCAATTTTTATAGTCAATCTTCAAGCATACGGAATTTAAAACACTGTTAAAATGACCAAGTTTCCACAGATCTGGAGAGTGACTGTTTAAGTGACAAGAATCCATTTCGTCACTGAGCCATTTTAAATGTCTCATATAGTAGAAACCATATACAGATGAAACATGCTGTGTCAGAGTGGGAGATGAATAAAACAACACCATCATGCTAAAATAAACACACACATGTTAACGAGAAATGGCAGTATGTTAAAACACCCACTTTTAGACAGACTCAATGGAAGGAAAAGGGAGAAAATGCTACTAACTATAAAAGCTGATTTTTCCGGATTGCTTTTCTTCTTCCCACACTTTTGTTTAAGACACAGTTGTCTGCTAAGATCCAGAGCAGAGTATATTTCAAAATCTTTACCCTAATTAGCAGGCACAGTCATCTTTCAGTCATCCTTAACGCTTCAAATTGATTGTTAATACACACATCAGTATTTCTCTAAAACAGCTTAGAACTAAAAATCAGAAATGCTAATAATATTACCATTAAAAAACCTGTGTATACAAGTCAGAAAAAATGCATAGCCCTGATGACAGCATCCTACCAAACCCTTCAGCTTTTGATCAGGTAGGTGCAGGTATGCCAGTCTTAGGTGTGCTGCTGCTTTGTTGCAGAGGAACCGACAATGTCTGTTGCAAAATGCTCCAGCACAGAGCAGAACATAACCAGATGTACAGATAGAAAATACTTTGATTACACTGCCAAAAGCAATAAAGACCAGTATCACTTCGCTTATAAGGTGATTGCAGGTTTTAAAGAACAAACAAACAAAAGCCCTGAAGAGAACTAGAGAAAAGCACTTCTGTGAGGACATAAAAAGCATTTGACATTTTTCAGATTATTTATACCACAGGTTTAAAAGGAAAGGACTAGTTTCTCAGCAGTTGATGGCGAGTAACCCATTCCACACTGATTTCACTGAAAATATTTCTGAAGGGTGCTATTCAATGCAATAAAAGAGTAAAAATCTGACCCACGATCTGTCTTCTCTTCCTGTGGAAAGAAATGCAATTGGTCGCTGAGTACAATCAATCCTGACTCAAATCAATGGACGCTGAAGTAGCTCAGAGCGTTACAGTGTTGGGCCCTACAGAACGCATTTCAGCCACAGGGTCCTTGAGTTCAGCATTGCATGATGACTCTCCTAAGACTTCAAATTAGCACGCTTACCTTATTTCCATACTGGGTGACATTATTTTGCCACTTTAAAAGCCTCCTTGTCAGTTAACATCTATAAGTCACCTACAATTTTCTGTGTTCCTCTGGTTTTGATAAAGAGCAGTACTAATCTCTCTGGAACCTATACTTGTGGGGTTTTCCACTCTCAAAGCCATCAGAAAATGGCATGAGATCCCTCTTTCCTCTGTTGTACACTGATATTTAATCTGTTTCTCAGTACAAAATATTCCCAAGCCAGAAAAACTAAACAGTCTTTTAAAAAACCCCACAGTGCAGCCACATTAATCACCAGGAAAGATGGTAACATTACCTGGAGTGTGAGTACCACAATAAATAAACAGAACTGAGTATAACAAGCATTAGAAAGAAATTAACATGTTAAAAAAGATACGTCACATGTACCGATCTATGCAATTGCTTTTCATAAAGGGAAACACCTTCCCTGATAAGTATCTGCGAAAAATGAAATAAAACAGAAGAAAACCACCTACTTCATAAGGTGAGCAAAGCCTTGTTGATTAGGAAAGCTTTACAAATCAGTCTTGTACGTGAAACCTAATTAATGTGACTTATGGGTCCATTAATTGCCTTTCTTAAAAATGCCATTTACTTAAGCCTATGCAATGGCAAGTTAACTGCAACTGACAAATACAGCTACGGTTTTATGACAGTGCTTTCCATTCTGTGAACACACTGTCTACCTATTTTACCACATAATAGCTTAAATGAGTCACTGGTGATTTTAGAATTTCATTCCTTTCTGGTTTCTCTTCTGATTTAAGTATTTCCAACAAGATTTCTTATTTTAAAAGAAAGGCTACCTATGAAACAGACTAGCTAACAAGAACTAGGATATACCAGTGTTTTAATACAGATGTGATAGATTCACCTTTTCCGATCAGCTCAAGAATAATGAAAACGTGTGCAGAAATTAGTATGCTGATCAAAGTCACAAACTCTGATGCCAAACATCAAAATCAGATGTCTCAATGAAAAACATATGTTCTCAAAAGAAATGTAAATACAAGCAAAAGCATTGGCTTTGTTTCTTTCTTCGCAGAGTAAAGTGAAATTCACCGTGCAAATGACTGCAGTTGGTCTGTTTTGCTCACAGCATTACAATTACTTGCTCTCAAAGACTACAGTACAAGATAGCAACCAGGAACCAGCTGCCTGAAGAGCGCTGCATTGCCCAAGCAATGAAATCTAAGTCTGCTCTGGACTCTAGGAATGCCTGGATCATACCTGCTTAGGTTCGAGGCTCTGCTTTGTAGAATTGCTTCTTTAGTGACATGAATGTGCAACAGAAATGAACGTGTAAAGTAACAGAATAGCTCACAGCTCTCCAGACAACACATTTTGGAACTCTTGGGCCATAGCCCATCCTTAAATCTATTTTGGCGAGCCCAAAGCCAGGCATAGAGTAGCGTTCTGAAACGAGCGCCACATTCAAAAGACTTATGTGGACGGGGCCCGTCCAGTCCTACTGATTGTGACAGAAAGGCTCCTTATCAGTTCTTCCAAGAAGATTTATAGATTCTCGTGAAAACTTTACATGTCTTTGCCTTGAAAAAGCTTTTGTATAAGAGAATGCAGAATATGCACTTCAGTAAAAAAAGAGAAGTAATGTGCAGTGCCCCTCATTCTCCCATCATGTACTGTAGGTGTAGGAGGTAGGCAGGTTTGGTAGTTCCCAAAATCAGACAGACTACAAGTATAATCTAATACTCAACAGCTCAGGCTTTGGTTTAAGGCATATGAATCACTGTGTGTAAAAGAGGGTGTGCTGTTTCATTTGCATGCCAGAAAAGGGAATTACAATTTGACCTGTTTCTAGTCCTGTAGGACTTTTTGATCATTGTTTTTACTGCAGGGCACACCTATCTTACCCTACTGGTGAAGCACATGTTACGTTATCCAGAGATCCCTATTGGCATCTGCTCAGAAACACACTATCAAAGGGACTACGTAGATTTGTCCTCTTGAGCTCTTCATCAAGAAGGATCTTAACAGAATGAATATGCAGACTTCTGCCCAAGAAACCTGTGCTGGAGTGAAACTTCATTCCATTTTCTGGCCTTGCGATTTCTGAATCTAGTTGTGCACAATGTTCAGCTGAAAACAAATTTTTGTTAATGACTCTCATGCCACTAAATACCGAGGATCATTATGACCAAGAGACCTTGTAGAGTGGAACTTTTTAATTCAAGTAGCCATACCCAAATCAATGTACCTGATCACTAATTCAATAATACTAAGGTATTAATCTGTAGCCTTCTGTGAAGCAGAAAATAGCTACATTTTGCAGATGGGGAACCAAAGAAGATAGAAAATCCATGCTCAGAGATCTAGAAGTCAAGCAATAATTGATACCATTAGTTTTGAACATCACTCCTAAAATGAATGCTTGCTGACAGACAGATATTCAGTCAAAAATTCAATAATATATTTAAGTTGGTATTCATTTTACCACCTTGCTACCTCTGAAATACAGACAATTCACAGAGAAGTAATTCTTTCCATGAAGAAAGGGGTTAGACTTCACACCAAGGGGAGTTACTAACGCCAGTCCCAACTCTGTTTCATGTATGTTCCCACAGGTTACACTGGTAAGACCTGAACTGGATTTTCCATGAAAGAGAAGCGCTTCTAACCTAGAGGCACAGAGGGGTTTGAGCCGCGCCGCAAAAGCTCGGTCAAGAACTCTCTTTTCAGTGAGGACCTGACATAATGTCACAGTTCAGTGGGTGCAGAGAAAAGCAAGGGGAATGATTTAGAAAGGTGTTCTTCATGGCCACTACTGTCTGTTAGCATGCCATCAAGCTACGCGATCACTGGCAAGGTGAAGGCAGACAGCAGGTAATCTGATGGCTGATTGCGAGCGGACAGTGGAAAAGGGAGGAGCATGCCACGCTTGGCTTGGTCTGGAGGCTGCTCTTTAGCAGAGGCACAGATGGCGTCTGTTTATGAGTGGCAGAACAGTGTTGTACAAGATCAGCTCAAAACACTGTCAAGCCCTGCCTGATCAAAATTTCCTGTTCGCCTCTCCTTCTTTCTTGAATTGATGCTTCATTCTTCTTACTGAAGCAGAAGACATTCATCCATTTAAGTGCAGGGAGCCTGGAGAATTTACTCTCACTGCTGATTTGGCCCCGAGTATTTTTACTCTGTTTCCAAAGAAATGAGAAATGGTTCTGTTTGGTTTAGCGGGCTTATGTGAAAGATAGATCTGACCTATTGAAAATATTTGACTTGTTTGGTAAAAACCCAACTGATATTCTGAAATGACTGAGCACAATTCAGACAACAATAGCTGCAGTTGATAAAAATGTAAAAGCTTTTGTTTGACGCTTGACAAAGGCTGACAGAAAAATTAAAGGACAAAGTGATAATGATGGATGGCCCTTGCTGTATTTTGACTGAGAATGAAAGAAATTTTAAGTGGTAAACTGAACTGAGTGATGACCTACCTGGGAAACAATCTCACTGCTCTGCGCAAAATTTAATCAGTCTATGGTATGTAGTACTAAATAATTTAGCAAGGTTTTAAATTCAAAGGGAGCTCCATTTAGCCTTGCTCCGAGAAAACGGGATTGAACAAAAGGATCGTTCAGCTTGAATATCATGTGCCAATAGCTCCTTAGCACTTATACTGAATGATCATGAAGGCTCACGGACATGAGGTCAAGGGGTTCTTTTTACTAATTGATTCAGATTTATGAAACTCTGAAATGGCAATTATGTGCTTGACATTTTTGCTAGCAAATCAGATGTCATTAAAAAATATCCAAACCCTTTTACAAAAGTGCCATGTAGATCTAGATCCCTAGTTAAAATCATTAGAGACGTCCAGTGGATGAGTTCATCATGCAAGACACACAGCTGGGCTAATATGGCTAGCCAGCTTAAAAAGAAAAGAAAAGAAATTCACATAGTCCCATGATTCTAAGACATTTCATAGGCCTGTAGGTGATATTAAATGTTAGAAGACATGGGACAGCTCATTAAAGTTTGATTAAATATAGTTTGGTTGCACAGTCAGGACAGAGGAAAGAAAAAACCAAGTGTTAAGAGACGCTAGGATTTTGATCTCACTGCTCTTTTTTCCTAAGTTAGGAACTGGGAAAGAACAATACTTCTTTGTTCTTATAGAAAGTTTGATAGTTAGGTGGGATTTTTTTTTCCTATTTTGAAAGCAATAGGGTTCAGTAGCAAATGAAGGAGGACAAAGTATTACAAAATTATAGCAAAAAAGAAAATGTCTCCTTCTGTTTTTAAAGAGCCAAGCAAAAAATTGGTACCTACACATCCCTGGCCCAAATTCTATCCTTAGAAAGTTAAGAATATAACTTGAAAGAACAAAGCCTATTTCGGTATTAGTACTTAGCATGGTGTCATCCCAAATCACTTGAAAGCTCATCCTTTAAAATGAAGACCTGATATCAGACCATGGCGCATTTTACAACACATGCTCTGACCAGAGTTGCTTATGACAAAATAAAAAATGTGATGAATATGAAAAAACAAGGTGTAGTATCAATTTATTTCTGATTATGCCTTCTTATTTGACATTGAAATATGAAGAAAAATTTAACTGCCCTTAACTGTCTTGAAACAACTCCTTTATTGAAGATCTCATTCATTATGTGCACCAGAGCAACAGCGGGACTCACAAAGACTACAGGTGTGTGAAAAGATGATTTTCTACCAGTAAAGCCAGGTCAGGCTCAGGACAGGTGTGCAAGCTGTCAGAAGAAAACGGAGCTGTGGCTTTCAGGCAGGTGATAAGAAAGAAGCAATGGGAGGGAAGTGCCCTGATGTGGTAGGAAGGACATGGTAAGGGAGGACAATTTCTGAGGGCTGAGCACAGTGACCGGTTCTGCAACTTCCCTTGTCCCCACAGATGCAGCTGCCCAGGCTCAGGCCAGCTCTCACGCAGTGCCGTGGGGCCCTGGGTCAGGTGGCTGGAGAGGGATATTTTGATAAAACCCACCTCTGCCTTCTTCCATGGGGACTCTAACAAGCAGACCATGCTGAGCAGAGGCAGCTCCCACCCCTCCTCTTGAACCTTTCCCCTTGGCATAGAACAGAATTTGGGATTTAGTGGGCACTGGGTCTATGCATTTCGTAACGCTCATGAGTACTTGCTAAAATCCAAAGAGTAGCAGTAAACACACAAAAAAGGGCATTTTCCTTTTTTTTTTTGTTTTCTGGCTAGAAAAAACATGATCTTTCTCCACAGAGCAGATGTTACCACAGATATGGCTTTGTCACCTGGAGACTAGTCTGTTGCACACACAGTTGGTGGAGTTGCACATAGGGACCACAGGAAACCTGAATCAAGCATTTCACAGGAAAGCATCTAACGTGAACATTTAAGTATTGCACTAGTGGCTGATAACTTTCAAAATGCCGGGTTTGACCTTTGAAGCCCTCAGTGCTTACTTTAGGGATCATTTCACTCCCCACACCACTCTACTGAATTTGTGATCAGCAAAAGCACTCTAACTGCAGCTCCCTTGAAACAAAAGAGAAGTTTGCAATGAAGGCCCTGAGATGCTGGAACACGCGCCCGTTTCATTGTCCATCAGAATCATTGTTTGTCACCAGTCTAGCCATTTAAAAAGCTCACCGATCTTGCTCTCAGTGAAGCAGAAGAATAAAAGGTGACATAATATAATATCTCACAATACATTTACCTTTTGCCGTTCAGTTTTGGTGGGGCAGATTATATGAATTGCAACATCTGTAATAATACTTAAATAATAAACATTTACAATTGTGATACACAGAGAACATAAAAGGATAAATTTGATAATAACTTGACCTGATGATTTGATATTGAAGATTATCTTTGTACAAAGAAAATGTAAATTCTCAAGTACGCAAATTCTTTAGTACTGTTTTCAGGTGCTCCAAGTTTTACTTTATTAATGGTTATTAGCACAAGATGTACCTCTATGGACAAATCGAAAAAAAGTATTCAACAGAAAGATGAATGTTCCATGCTCTGGAGTTATATGAATGCAATACATACTTCAGATTACTCCAAAAGTATACTGTAAGACCTATTTTTCCCAAAGTTACATAAGTTTTGGTAGTAGTTAAAAAAAAAGTTCTTTCCCATTTAATAGTAGTAACATTAAAGCAGCTTATTTTTTAAGGGAGTCATTCTATCTCGTATAAAAGCCCATCTTTCTAATTAAAGTAGTTAAAATTACTGCACTGAGCAAATCACTGAAACTTATGCAACTAGTCTGAAAGAAATTAAGTAAATTTTCCAGAGCATGCAACAGGTTAAGAATTTTGCAATTCAACATTTTAAATAAAAAGGGAAAGTTTTAGAGCATTGTTAGAGACTGCAGCCTCAAAAGAAGTTGCTTTCCTTTTAAAAAGGCATCTATACATGTCTTGATTTTGTTGACAACTCCACATTAACAAATATATATTCAGTAAACAATGGATCTCCACCTTGAGGTTTTGTAAGATCATTATTTACACAGTACAGACCAAATGTTAGGGAAAAGGACGTAGCATTATTTCCATTTCACAGCTGGGGAAATGAACACAGAAGAATTAAGTGGAATGTCTGATATTTCTCAGACTCCTGTGCCTGACAGGGGAGTTCAGAACAGATCTCCCAAGTCCCATTTTAATCCCCTACTAAAAAACCCAAACCAATCAAAACAACAAAAGAAAACAAAATCACTTAAAATTGCATTTACAAAAGCAGTTGCCCTTATACCTGAAGTCGCAATTACACTACACTTAAGACAAAATGTTACCACAAAAGCCACCAAACATCTTGTATGAATAAAGCCAGCATGATTTGTCCCAGAAGCGCAGCACTTTATCATTATTAATATGGTGTTCTAAGCCCATTGCCACTGCTTAAAAATCACATTAAGGCTGTGATGTTCATTTTTATTCTTTTTAAGTAAACAGACAAGCCATATTTCCTTGTTTCTCCAAGCCATAAAATAGGATTATTCAAAATTAAATGAAATAAAGTACTGGCAGCTGGCCCTTGAAAACCTACAAGGAAAAGCTAATGTACAATACAAATTCAGACACCAGCAGCCTTGAACAAATATGACAGCTTTCTCAGAATGACACTTGACTCTTTCTGTACAAAAAAAATTTCAAAAAGCTCAGCCAGAACTGCACTAGGAAGAAGAAAGAGGCCAAGGAGAATTTTCTAAAATTTCCCTATTAAGGAGACAAGCGTTGAAACTAAATGGAGATAAACAGATTGCTGATCTTTATGTTGTTACGGTTGCTAGTTTCATTTCTTTGAGAAATTCAGGACAAATCACTGAAATTGCTTAAACAACTCAAAACTCACTGCAATAATTTTAAGGTTAGTAAAACAAGATAACAGAGAATGTTACTTATTTTAAATTACTTTATTTCAAAATAAAATCAAAGGGGTCCAACACTAATCTGAAATACTTTATCACAGTGGGATAGCCTTATCCCATTGAAAATCACCTTGGGCGAGTTAATGTCATCTTTGCAACCTGAAACACAGTTTATTGTACTTCTTTGGACTGTCTTTGACTAATACGCTTAATTCTCACATTTTTATTTCCACAGTACATTACACAAGAACACAAGGCCCTATTTTTCTTGCTGTCAGTCTTTTATGCTCTGTCTTTTTTTTGCTCAAGAGAGTTCTATACATGTAGTTGAATTCCCCTCATGACTCGTTGGCTTTGTACAACACACTGCTATGAATGGTGGGACACATGCAATATGGTCAAGACTTAATTTTATTAAAATTATCCAGCTTCCCTTCAGGCAGGCAGACATTTGGTACTTTAACTACTAAGCCACCAAATAGGACAGCTCACCAATGGAATATCGCAGTACTTATTATAAAGAACATTTGGTGATATCTGCTAATTTATTTCAAACAAAATGAGATACAAAGCAGTGCAAAGAGATTTCAGTTCCTGCTTGTGAATGATGAAAGCCATACAGAGCTCTCCTCAACCAAGCAGCAAACTAGCACTTCAACATGTCAGCCTCCTTCAACTCCTCCCTGCCTCCTTCTAATCAAGGAATAGGAAACCTGCAGAAAATAAAAAACACAGAAACCACAGAGGGAAAAACAAATCCCCTAGCACAATGACCCACAGCAACATCTAAAGAATAAAACACTTCACCCACTCCTACAGTTTTACCCTGCCAAACTTTTCTTCTTCGAGTTTTCTTCTTCAAGGGTGTATCTGGAAAGTAAATAAGCTGTGTGGATACCAGTGAAGGAAAAGAAAGGAAATGCATGTCAGGGTATAAAGTAGAGAAAAAAAGAAATAAAAGCTTTAATTCTTATGTCTTCAGGCCTTCTAAGAAAAGAAAAATAATCCCAAGTGAAAATTGTTTGGATCACTCTTCTCACAAATGACACGTCACCTTACACCATAACACGAACTCAGTCAGTCGCAGCAGGTATCTGGAGACCTGTTCACAGGCATCTGCTGGGTAAGTTTCTTCAAAAGGGGTTACAGCTCACTTAGCGCTAGTGAGGCAACCACAGCCTTGTGAAAGCAGTCAGGGTGTTGCAGGAGATCCCTGTATGGCACTGGCCGCTCCAACCGACTTTATCAGCCTTGGTAGATCATACTCATAACTTGCTAGCAATGGCTTTTGTGGGTTTTTTTTTTTTTTTTTTTCCCCCCCTGCAGCTTGAGAATGGTTTTGAGATATACCCTTACTGTCCTCCTAGCTAGTTCTTGCTGTCTCTTCCCTTTTCCATGGGAGTCATACAGAAAGATCAAAGCAATGAGCTTTCTTAAAAGCTGTCAAAAGAGTTCTGAATCCTTGAGACAAGGTCAAAGTGATTCACAGTAGGGCATAGCAAGGCACAGGAAGATTCAATACACAAAGGCCTTTAGCATTAAAAACTGTGACTTTAATTACAAAGCAAAGAGAATTTTGTTATATTGAGTCAAGAATTCAAGCAGTAAGAGCTAGAAAAAGTGGTTTGTGATTGCAGATTAGAGCTTTCCCTTCTGCAGGAGCAGCTAAATACACTTTGGGTCCCACCACAAATTTAGACTGAATCTATGCTGTGAAGAAACATGTTATGAAGATTTTTACATTTTCTTTGGGGAAATTTCAAATTTTTGTCACTTTGATCTGTTTTTCAGTTGGAAGAATACTGAAAACAAGGGGGAAAAAACCCCTTATTTTCTGTAAGTAAAATACTAATAAAATACTGTAAGAAATACTTTTTTGAATATTTTTCCCTTATATAATATAGAAACGCTAAGATAAACTCCAGAAAAAGTTCACAAGCCACTAATAGTTAAAATTACAAATAGCAAAAATAGAATAATCAAAACTGATAATTATTAACATCAAATTACGGATGTTAGAAAAATTAATGGTTTGAGATGTGCCAATTTCTAAGCGTCTGCTTTTCTCTGAGCCTCTATGCTTATCTTCACGTGTGATCAGAGACCTTAGATACAGAACTTCTCAAAGCTCTAAGAACTATGCGTAATTTTTACAGAAGCTTTCCCTACCCCCCTCAGACTCAGGATGCTGGCAGCAATCTCCCCAGAGCATTTATATCTTCTCCATTTGCTCAAAACCAATTATTTGTTCTACCTTCCCAAGGTTTATCATCTCAGTTGGAACAAAACATGGTACTGATGTATCACCAGGCTAACATCGCCACTTGACATTTTAAGCAATATCACTACATAGCGCACCATTTTCCCTTCCTGAAGTGAGTGAAAAACTGAGCAACCTATTCTCGAAAGAAAGGTAAGTTACAGAAGCACCATATGAGAAAGACAGAGACAGGACACCCTTATCTGCATTCCACGTAGCACCTAATGGTGCAGAAAAGATTTCAATTTAGAAAATTACTAAGTCACTTTTATAATTTCTTTATGGATTGAGTTTTGTGAATAATAAATGATTTAGATGGAAACAGAAGATCATTAGCAACTGTTAGACTGTAACCTTGTCATCAATCTCAAGTGAAATTATTCTGTTAACAGTTATATTTTCCTCATGAAGATTGTATATGATGTTCATACATTCTGACCCCTCAAACAAGAAAGCTGAAATGAAGTAAAGTTCAAGAATGTTACAGGTGTAGGCAATAGCAAAGCTCAAAGTCCAGAAAATTTAGAGAGCAAGCTGTGCTGCTATAGTAAATCAGTGATAATAAACTCACTATTTTAGAAATACATATCACTTAAAATCAGTTGAAACAGTTGTTTTCAGACGAGCAACAGCAACATATCTAGTATATCTAGTTCAAAAAGTACTTTATTGTAGATGCTCTACTCATATACAAGCATCCAAAATATTAACTTTATACAATTATTGTGTATGGAAAAAAACCCTCATTATAATTCAAAATTAACATGCAGTCTTTCCCTTTTCAGAAATCACATAGGGAATCCAGATCAAGAACCATCACAATAGCAAACTATATTTATACACAGAAAATTAAATACTTTCAAGTGTTGTATGTTATTAAAGACATTAACCAAAACTACAGGTTTTTAGAATAAGTACTTCTATTCAAACAGCAATGAAGGAATGAGCTATACATGCTAGAATATGTTATTAAAGATTGGATCTGGGGAGAGATTTGCTGCATTCACCAGAAGAAAAAAAAAAGTAAACCCTGGATAAATCCAGATTTAATTAAACTGAAATATTCTGAATTCAATTACTTCAACGAGTACTCCAGTATGGAAAAAAAAATATTAAAATCATCTATATGTTATCTAAAAAAATAACTTTATTTTAAAAGTTTTCTTTCATCAAAACCAGTATTTTAATGTAAAAATGCAGAAGTGTCAAAAAGAATCCCCAAAAGTGCTACTGTGGTTTGGAATGTTATTTTCTCGACCTTTCTGAAATAATTTGGAGCTAATCTGAAAAAAAAAATTTGTATCTTATTTTTCTAAAGTCATAGTAAATGATGAAATATCAGTCCACACAACCCAACTATAGACCCCACTATTCAAGTATCTGTCAACAAAAAGCAATTTCAAAGTAGCTGCCTTGCAAGCGTTCAGGGATAATAGCTGGACAATTCATCCATAAAATTAAGCCAACAATTCCACCGTAAGTTTCTTGACAGACTTCTCATACCTCAAAATGTCAACTAAACATTATTCTTCTTTAGTCCAATAATAAAAGCTATATTACACAATGATTTCTTAATTCATCTGATTGCGCAGCATTTATCTGCATTGTGCTCCAAGGTCTGGGCCACCTCTTTCAGCATAACCAAGAGTCCTCCGGAGAAGTTAACTTTAATATTATGATAACGATTTAATACCTTAATGTCACTTTAGAATGTTAACGTGCCTGCAAGATCAAAATACTTCAACACAATTTGAAGGGCTATATTTTGCAGAGTAACACATGAATGAAATTCTCTCTGTGTTTATAATGCTACCTTTAAAACAGGGTTATGACGAGTTACTTTCTTAGGCCTGCCACAGTGAAATCTCACTTCTCCACACCTCAGCGTTTGCAAGAAAACCATCCAGCTGCTGTGGATTTCGAAAGGTATGTAGATGAATAAAAAATATCTCTTCCTGGCTAAGTTGACCTCTAAAGGTGCCTTCCAACCCAAAGCATTCTATGATTCTAAGTTACTAGGCCTCTGTTTGGTTTGGTTTGCGTGTGTGTGCATGTGTGCATGTGGGGGGTGTTTGTACGCAAGCACACATAGCGGGGAAGGGGAAGACAGAAAAAGGAAAAAAGAGATGGTTTGGGGGAACGAAGGCTTTTGAGAAGGAGAAAGTCTTCAAGAGCATTCTTCTATTTATTTGTTTTTCAGCTGAAAGCTCAAGCTTCTATGTATGTGAGTTGTCTTCTGTAGTTTTTTATGTTATTTTTACTTTTTATAAGATGGGAATAGGAAAGACTTTTCACCTCTGTTTTAAGGGCTCAAACCTGAGATACCTTCTTTCTTTTAATTCAAACGGAGATACTAAAAAAAAATCTCAGAACTAAAAAGCATAGGTATTCACATGCACAGAATTTCAAATTAAGTCATAAGTAGTCTTCTGAGCCTCATATTCTTGATATGCCTTGATTGCTGTAAGGGCAAGGTTGTTTCTGCACTAAGAACACCCTCTATTGTAGCTGTACATGTTATTATTGTTCCATTATACCACAGGTCTGCTCAATTATCTTTTTGCAAAACCCAAGCTTTGTTCACTCAAAGGGTAGGATTTTCCCATAGGCAAAGAAAGTCTCTTCTCTGAGATGTGCCTGTAAATGAGATGTTTCAACTCAGGAACTAAAAAGGAGGAAACTTTAGAAATTGTCCAGCTACCTCAATGTCTAGGGTCTTAACACCAAAATAGAGGGCAACCAGATTACTGATGAGCATGCTGCTCCACATGGTTGCTGCTTCCTTTCCGTCCCTTCCCACCTTGCCCCTGCCCCTTCAGTGAATATTTTTATGTGTTTTTCTGATATATGTTTATGAGGATAAGGTGTCCAAAAACAGTACACAAGATTTATCAGAGGCCTGTGGTGAAAATATTTGCAAACCTGGACACCTATTGCCTATCCGATAAGCTCAGTTTTCAAAGAAAAAAGAAAAAAACCCTCACCTCCTCAGTTTTATTTCAAATTACTGTTCTCCTCAGTTTTTACTTTCACAGAGTGAGAGGTGTGCACAAGTGAATTACAGAAATAAAGGATAGAGAGGGACCTCTATGAGAACATCACATCAGAAATGAAACATAATAAAAAAGTGATAGTGGGCAAATGAACAGACAACAATAAAGGAATCTAGAGGCAATGGAGTTTATTTCTTTTCAGATGGGCTTTGGATTCCACAGAGTTTCTACTAATTTAAAAAGAAACTTTTACAGACGTAAAAGCGCACGGTGCTGGAATTATGGGTGGCCACGGAAGGTGAACCTCTCTAAATGTATTTGGAGGCAGGAGTTAACAAACTAAGGTGCCTTGTGCAAATTTGGCATAGCACTGTTACAGATATGGAGAACAGTCAATCACAGAGATTTACTGCTAGACCAAAAATGAAAAGAAAAAGGCAAAAAACAGACCATAAAAGAAGGAGAGCAGACACAAGGGATGGGAATCCAGGAAATGCAGAATCTAAGATCATAATTATTAAGAAAGTGAGAGTGAGCTGGAAATACTTGAGCATCTTTTGAAGGGAAGCAGCGTGAAAATAAAAGTGATTTTAACTGCATACTTACAGCACAAACAGCAAAAGAAGCCACAGAGATTGGAAAGTTGGGAACTGAAGAGATCAAGCAGCAGGGTTAAACAAACCAGAGAGAATACTTTTTCCTCAAAGCACATAATTCAATTCAGGAACTTGTTGCCACAGGTTATTTTGAAAGCTAAGATGATAAATGCTTTGAAATGGGACAGGACAAGCAGGTGGAAGATAAAAACATTATGGTCCAAAGGTAAGATACAGCAGGACCTTTGGTCTTATACATTGTAGGAGATCTTCTGTTTGAAAGTACATTTCCAAATATTAACGAGGATGTAACTCAGTCTTTCAGTTGCCTTTATTTGCAAAAAATAGCTTGCCCAAGAAAAAAACAGAAAATAATTGAGAGGCTGAAGTCAAGGGACTATCTTATGCCACTTTTTATTCTACAGGGATACTGAGTTACCAGCTCAGTCGCTTTCTACTGTATGTATAATTGTGCCAGTAAAACTGCCTTGACCATCCACAGTTCCTGATTCATGTTAATTTCCGTATCGCTTTGAAAGATAATTGATACATGACACGTTATAGCTCTGAATATCTCAATTAATTGAATGTGAGTCTTTAGACTGGCAAATCAGGGTATTTCACTAAGGTACTTTATTTCAAATAAGTCTGCAAATTATCAAATGCTGCTGTTTCCATTGAGGACATTTCCCAAGGATGTGGACTTCTGTCACCCGCTCAATGTGACGTTGAACTAAGTCTTCAGCAGTGACATCCAGAGGTTATGAACTACTGCTACATACATAACAGCCGTGTCTTCAGTTTGATTATGATGGACCACCTCCTTTCTCAGCTCCAGCTAAATCAATGCAGTTATTACCTACGCTTTGCAAGTAGGATCTATGTTTTTGGGTTGAGCATCATGAGTCTGACAGTTAGCTCTGTTTACTGGTGATTAATGACGAGTATTTGGACAAAGGTAAACAAAAATTCTTAATAAATTGGAAGAGAGTGAAAATTGCCTGGGGACCATTACCAAAGAAAGGGTGTAATATATCTAGCCGGAATGTGCGCTTCCAAAGCACTAAGCTCGCCAATTAGATTACAGAAATGACAACGGCTACAGGCATTAAAGCTCATGCCTTTGTTGCTGCACGAGACAAACGCTTGAGCAAACTACATGTCTTGCCTTTGTACTACTGCCTATAAACTCTGACTTTGTGCCCACCTTCCTGCTTCATGAAGTGTTTTCTTGACATTTATTATTAATAATAAAAGATAAGAAAAATGAAAGTAGCAGCCGTATTGATTCAGCAAAGCAGCATGAGCATATTTAATAGCCCATGCCTTTTACCTGATTCAAATATATTCAGTTTCTCTGAAGTCTGATTTCTTTAATTATACTACAAATCTAGAAAGGCTTTTTATGTTATCAGATACTAATTATATTAGACAGAATGCCATTCATCTGCTTATAGCGATATTTTTTTCCACTGCCATCACTTAACAACAAAACAGTATTACCCTATCATTATTTACAGTGGAAAAAGTACTACTTTTCTGTATAATTTGGTGTCTAGGTTGGTCCAGTTAAAGGCATGAGACACTCTTTGCTTGGTTTGTATAATTACTATGTATAAATACTTTGCTTGCCCTTAATCTCTAATTATGATAAACTATACTTCCCATTTCTAGGCAAGCTTCTCTCTGTGTTAAAGCTGTCTAAATTTCCTCTGAGTTAAGAAGATAACTTCAAAAATTGAGAGAATTAGTAGACTGAGTCCCACCGAGAGGGGGATTTCTTAGGTGAAAAAAGGAATAGAAGCCACATGAAACTTTTACAACTTCAATAAATAGAAAGACAGATAATCTGTCGATTTAGAAGTGAAAAAAAGGAAAAAAAATGTAGAGGATAAGAAAAGAAAAGCTGTGAATCAGGTTACACTCTCCTTCCTCTGCAGAGGATACCTTCCATTGATGTCCTCTGCCTTCTCACACAAACTCGCCTGGAATCTGAATCAGCCATAGTATCTCTCTAAACCTGGGCATGTGATTGTCATTCTTTCTCTCCATCACTCCAACTCTTTTGCGTTCTAGAGTTTCCTAGAAAAACTATTAGTTGTTTAACAACTGTGGAGCTGGACTTCCAGAGGCTCCTTTAACACAGTAGCTACGGGCACTCAGGGCACTTACGCCGTTCTCTTTACAGATCTAGTAGATCACTTTTCCTAGAACTTACTTCATTGACCTGCAATTTAAAATAATCTTTTGTGAAGAGTTCTCTCCTCATACAGATTCCTCCCCTCTCCTCTCCCACATCTTTGTAAAGATATCTCCCCTTATGATAAACCTGGCGTGTACTTGTATTGAATACTTGATGTTCAAGGTAAGAAGCACACTAATATGATAAATTGGCTCTAACAAAGGAGTAGGACAAAAAAATTACATCAACACATTAGGCACAGGGGAAGGGATGAGAAATCAAAGGATGCTCCCAGATATATTTAGGAAGGTACAGAAGAAAATACATCCTCTATTAAATGGAAGAAGAATGCATCTCAGAAAATGATAAAAAGTAGGTTTGCTAGCTGGGGGACGGGGAGAGGGAGAGGGGAAGAGAGGGAAGGGGAGAAAATTGTATAATTTTGGAAGGATTATGTTTCACTAGAGACATTCATGAATATAATGAGCTAAAGAAGGGGTAAGACTGCTTAAATTGATATATACAACTGATTGCTATACTTGATAAAATAATTTTGTCAGTCTCTTCTGTACTTAAACTTATCAACTCTGAAACGCAGTAAGTTGTTAAGCACTAAACACCATCAAATACTCTGACACAATACTCTCATGGTTTCAGAAACCTCAGAAGCACCTGACATTTACCTTCTCTACTTCTAAGACTGGAATTGCAGAAATGCAATTAGGAAAACTCTGGTACTCATAACACAAAAGGTCAGCAATGTGCAAGCTAAACCTGGTAACATGCCTAATGTGCTGCCAAACGTAACAGAATGCCTTCCTGATAATGAATGATTTTACAGACTGCCGTGAAGTTGTTGCAAGATAATCAGATCAACAGGGGGCATGCCACTATGCGAAAGACACATAGGAGATTGTGAAATATGGTTTGATAGAGTCACCACTGATGCAAAAATCTACCATTACAAAAGGGTGTGTTTTCAGAAATAGTCACATAAATAAATTGGGCAGAAAACACAAATAACAGAAGCTTCAACATTTGGTAAGCGCAGAAGCCATTACTTCAATCAAAGGCAGTGCACTTTGTGTCTGAAGCCAACAACCAATACACCACCACCTCCGGGATGTAAAAGATATTTTTTCTTTTTCTTTTCTTGTAGTAATCAATGCAAGTAGAGGTTAGAGGGTTTAGTTTTTCTGTTTGTCTTTAATACAGAAATACTCAATGCAGCAGCACAGGCTCTGTGTTGCTCATGCAAAGACCTCTTCCTTAATTCTGCCACTAATCCTACATAAACTAATAGCAAACTTCAAGAAAAATGAAAACTAATCTAAAGGATTCTTTTGGTAAATGACATTTCATCAACACAGCAAAAAAATAGCTCATTACTGAAAGCCGAAAGTAGCACTTATTAGAAGATTTCTGCCAAACACCTAAAGGCAGGTTAAACCTTTAGTGCAAGATGTTTTTGAGACCTTACAAACACCAAAGAAGTGTATACGTGTTATGCCTCAATTCCTCATGAGCACATAAAGTCTATATAGTTCACATGTCTATTTACAGACTATGATTTGTATCAGACTGTCTCATTTTACTTTGTCATAGTTATAAGAAGTTGCATTTTTTAAAAAACTAGAGGAAAAAAAGTACTGTCGTGAACTACAGTGGAGCTTTGGCCTCTGTATTCACTTAAGTTAAAATCCAGATCACAGAACTCATAATCTTCCAGGAATTATCATATAAATATCTGTGATATGACAATATAATGTTTTGAGACTGCTAGATCCATATTGCAAAGCTGTATTAAAGGCAAATACTGACTTTGTATTATAGTTTCTCCTATGGCTGAGTTATATCAAGCTATTTCATGACCAATGTAAAAAACAGCTATTCGTTCCATGTGACACATATTGTTGCCTAATTAATTAAGGAAAACAAATCAACTGTAATTAATGTGAAACTTCCTATTTTTCCATTTTATTAGAAGTATCATGAATTTAGGACATGACGTATTTTTGAGGATTGACTGTAATGATAGGCCAGATGATGATCAGCTACCTTGTACAAGCTGAATTTTCCCAGTAGCAGGCTATAACTTGTGCGAAGAAAACTATCTGATGTCCTGTCTTTGGTGGTCTATAAAGAACTAAAAAAAAATCCTCAAGCACCCGTCTGTCTGGCACTGCCATATTTCCCTTCATATATCCTTTCGTAACCAGCTTTATCTGAACAGTGTGTGCCTGAGGCAAGTTTTTCTAAAACAGTAGCGACATACTGCAGAACATTTTTACAGGTGCTTACTTTGCAAAAAGTTCACAACATAAGCCAATATGTTTTGTTTAAACTGTATGAAGAGAGGCACACCAACAAAAGGAAGTAAATACCCTCCCCACAACTAGATGACAGCATCAATAAAAATGCAATTATACTTCCGTTTTTTTTCTTGCTGTTCTTTTGGTAATGATCATAAGCAACTGATTGTATTTTCTTGAAATGTTATATATGCATAACATGCACCAAAAAACTAATGAGAACACACTCACCATGTACTATCAGGACATATTCTGTGCTGTTTCGGCCAATAGGATTTTTTGCTTCACATCGGTATGTGCCATTGTCTGTTTTGTTTAGGAAACTGATGCTTAGGACCCTGCCGTTGACAACCATTCTCTCTGGATCTGGTAGTTCTCCACCATCCTTTGTCCACAGTACTGGTTCTGGCCTGTTGGATCCAAAGCAATGCATTTAATCAGATACATGAAGCAGGTATATGCAACGCATACATCAGAAAGAGTAGCATCAGAAACTTATGAATAGTAACCTGCCATCAAATTATGTTCAATGATCATTTCAGTTACTGGATATAATGAACTGTCACTATTACAACCTCACCATCCCAGGTGAGAACTACTACAGAAAGTGAGAAAACAAGCAGGGAAAAGAAGAGAAACAAAAAAGGAAACAGAATGGTACTGGAACAGGCCAAGGTCGTTAATAAATTAAAAAGTAGTTCTCACAAGGTTTCAGGGCTCACAGTTTGGCAAGATGCTTGGCAAGCTAAGTGAAAAGAGCTTTCCACTTGTGTGATGAGCAATATGGTCCTGTGTGGCTGACAGGCATCAGAAATCATGCAAGCAGGTAGATGTAAGTGGTTTGTAAATGGATTCTAAAATTATTTAGGCCATTCACATTCACAAGTGCACTTGCATGCGCTGTCTTTCCTCAACCAGGCATATCAGTCTCAAAATAGCACATCTTACACACAATGTAAATTTGTTTCTGTTGCTGCATTGTGTCACAGCCCATCCCTTTCCCCACCCTTTCTGCATTCGTCCCTCCAATAATTGCTTGTTATTCATGTTAAAACAAGCAATAAAAGATTTTACTTAAAACCCTGGATTTTTTTTTGTTTTGTGAAACCTTTCCTCTTGTGCCTCATGAACTTGCATCAAACAGACCAAAGGCCAAGCAATGGCAGCAATAACCCCCTAGGCAAACTAAGGGCACCACAGAGAAGGAAACTGACCATCTTGCAGATTCACATATGTCTTCCTACTGGCAAGTGATACCTAACTCTTTCCTAAAGACTCTCAAGAAGCTACACAGTTCATGAGATTTGCTTAACAGACAGCAGGATGTGTTTATTACTGGTATGCAGTCTTTACTTACATGTAACAATATCTACTTTCAAATTTACATGAGGGAAATCACCAAAAAGACAGGTCTGTGACCAGGAATGAAAAGTCAGCTTACTCAATCCTGACTATCTCACAAACAGACAAAGCATCTCAGGTCCTTAGATGCTAGTCACCAAAGCAAGATGTATACAGCCTGGGGATTCATTGCTACATTCCTTGTATCTGGTAGCTTTGTACCCTGTAACCCAAATATCAGTCCCTTTCTTTTGGGTACTTTACTTAAGTAATTTCAGTCAGAAGCGGTTCTAGATTTTGTTTGGTAGGAGAATGCTACGTTATATTTTCTGATCAAAGCCTGCAGTTGTATGACTAAGTAGTAAAATAAAATATAAACTGCTGTTACAAAATCAGCAGATGCCAAATTAGTCGCTAGTCTTACTCAAGAAATACTTAATTTCATTAATTTAAGCAGGTGTTTAAAGCCTATGAGATATAATAAGTATTCAGAATAAGAAATAACCCTAAATACCTAAGAAGAGACACTCTGCCAAAATGTGGCCTCATGCACAGAAAAATAGTCCTAATGACTGCAATGATATGATTTTCTTTTGAGTTATGCAAGACATGTAACGAAGTATTTTTTACTGAAATGCATTTACTGCTATATAATTTATATTACTTTTAAAAGTTAAAATACTATAACTTAAGTTTCTCTTGAAAGATAACAGATATTTATACACATTTTAGTAGTATATGGATGACACTCTGTTAAATTGTTGTTGAACTTGTTACCTAGACTGGCTATTCTCTGAAGTTATAATTAGGTTTTTTTCTAGAAGATCATATACTAGGGAATAAAACAAGATTCACATAATTTTAAACCAAGGATTAAGAACTGTTGGTGTAATGGGCCTTATTTACACCTTACAATAAATATGTCTTAATACTCTTCTAAAGTGCACTTTCAGGAACTAGTATCTAAATACACGATGCACAATATACACACTTCCTTTTGCTCAGTGCGAGCAGGGAATCTAGATGTCCATGCTGTTGCAGAAACACTGCCCTACAGAGTTCATAACATTAAGGTGCGATTTGCTTTGATATGTTAAGGTGGATTTGTTCAATTTTCTAGCAAACTCTTCATTGTTCCCCATTTACCAGATTACTGTGAACCTCTAATCCCAGGAGTGGAAACTCTGAAACTCTCAATGTGTACCATTACCTTCATAAATGGCATGTTAAAGCAACTCTGTGCAGTGGTAATTTATGGAATTTACGTTTTCAGTTGAAATTAGATGGCATATCCTAGGGGAAAACCCACAGGATAACAAAGAAGTGTGAAGTGGAACCTTAGATATAAATTATTCAGGAAGCTTTGTCACATTGTAATATACCAACTCTAGTCTTATACAAAGTGCTTAGCTATGGCTGCACAATGATGGTGGCAGAAAAATCACGGCTCAGAGAGAGGCAGATCTACATACTCTGGGTGTCGGGGAAGATGCTAATTAACAGTTTTTCCTGTTAACTAACAGTTTAAGCCATCCTGTGCTGGCTTAGTGGAAGCAGCAGAGCAATTCCTGGGCAGCTGGCCCATGGTCAACACATCATGGCGGCCGGGCACAGCCCTCACTTCATCTCTCCGCTCCCAGGGAGGATGGTGCCTAAAGCAGCAATTCTGTCACAGCCACAACATTAAATTTTGCCTGCAATGCTGGGAAGCTTTGAGACACTCTGGTCTAAACAATTTTTTAGTTAGGCAGAAATGAGCTAGGAACGTGAGATATGCCCATGCACCCAGGCCAGCAGGCTGCTGTGGTCAGTGACGAGGGGAGTGGCTGTTTAAGGAAAGCGTGTGAGTGTGGCCATTTTCTGTGGTCCTTTCCCCCCGTACTCTGCCAGCACCCACAATCATTCTGTTGAGGAAGTTGGAGGGGACAACTCTCATTCATTTTTGTATCTACTTAGTGTTTAGACCTGTTGCCTATGAATATATCTAATATCTTTTTGACTCTGCTTATACTGTCTGTCAACTCAGCCTCCTGCGGCAATGAGTTCTGGAAGTTCCCTACCCGCTGTGCAAAAATGCATTTACTTTTGTCTGTCTTACACTGATCTCCTAGCAGTGGCAATGAATATTGCAGGATATGGTAAGTAATGCTTCTGCATATTATAACCTTGTTATAAGTTACAATAGCCTTGTACGTAAGTAGGCCTCTCTCTCTGTTTGTTTGAATTTGATACCTTCTGAGATTATTGGCAGGGGAAAAAAAAAAATCACAAGAAAAAAGGGTAAAGGAACCATAAATTTAGAGCATATTGGCTATTCCTTGATAATTGCTTTAGTAGCTTCATTGTCCAAAGCACAAATGCAGATGAAACACTGATGGGGAAGCGCTCCTTCTGTGACACAAGGTACAGAGAAGTGTGAATTCCCCATAGTTTATCCTATTGAAACATGTTCATGGGTGCAGAGCCAGACAGAGGTTCTCTCTCTTACCAAACATTTTGAAAGGGTTCTGGCTCTACTATTTATAGGGGATATTTAGGTTTGACACTGTAAAATACCCAGCAAATACGTACGCTCCTAATATTGTACATTTTTCTTCATCGCATACCTCTCCAATATTGTAGAATTTCAGCTTTTCTTCACACACTAAAGATTTGCCATAAGACTATCTATTGCTGTGTGGACTAGAACAAAGAGGGTATCCCTGTGCCTTGCATTTGTGCTTTCTTCACGTTGAATCACACTTACCAGTTTTTCTCAGACAATCCTGAAAACATCCTTCATTAAGCACAATAGCTATAAAGCCAGAATGAGCACTGTGGCCACTAATGCAATTGAATGTTACCACCTTCACACATTTCATGGCACAAACAAGCTCACTGACCTGCTCTGTCCTAACAGGAGCAAGCGGCCTGATAGTATCAATGCAGTCCCCCAAAGAACAAGTCTGTCCTCCCTGGTGTGTTGGGTTTTTTTGTTTGTTTTCTTTTTTCCCCCATCTTCAGTGAGAGGTGCTTTTCTATATCCCTGGTTTAATCCCTCCCATATGGATGCAGTTAAGTGGAAATGAGCTGTGCTACCACTGAGATCTTTCACTGGGTTCACAGAGGTAGCAGAGCTGAGGCACCAAGATGACGTTTTCTTCCCCAAAATACAGCTCTGCTTCTGGCTTACCTATTCTAATTTGCTCCCAGTGTGACACCTTTTAAAACAAAAACAAACAAATTAAGCATGCTGTACTGAAGAAATTCTTTCAAAGACACAGGTCAACTATGACAGCCCATGCTATTTCTTTGGCTGGTATGTATTGCTTTTACCGATTTGGCTTTGCACGCAGCTGCCCACAGTGGCACTATCAGGACTGCATTAAACTGAAAGAAGTCAGAGATACCAATCACAAGCATACTAAAACTGCTTAACTATGACCAGTAATCTCTCTGCCAGCCCTCCAGAAGAAATTTGAACTCTATACTCTCTCTAAAGAACTGCTAAATGGGCTTAGATTTTGGTATAATTTATGTTTAATCCTAGTAGAAAAGCCCAGAAACTTTCAGTAACTGACCTGCTAAAGGGAACTGGGTTTTGGTATAAATAAATAATTTTGTTAACTGCCTTCACATTAGCCTTAAAATTTGACATAAAAGGCTGTAGAATTTGGTATTCTTTCTCAGAAAAACTGAAATGGGACTGCAACGAGGATATTAAAAAAAGAGGTATCATATTCCAGGATGATTCATGTTTTATACTGTGGAACAGGACTTTTCTTGCAGGTAACTTAAGAAAGAATTTGTAAATAAAGCAAAATTATTTTCTTATCCTCAGGTTAAGAACCCTTTTCTTCCAGGATAAGTCAGTGAGAAAGCTAAAGGTGAACTGGAATGTGTTGGGGAAAAAAAAAGGTTTTAAAAACCACAGTGAGATTTGATTAGAAAAGAGCACTTAAGCACAGACTTACCTTTTCAACAAGTGTTTTGTTTATGTAATATGAAAGTCAACAGTTAACATTTAAATCCACATTAATGTTTTATAATCTAGGCTTTTAAAAGTTACATAGTAGTATTTTAAAGCAAGTTGGTTAATTTTCCATCCCCTTCTCTATCCATTCTAGCGATATATCTAACCGTTATATTTACCTTGACTTAGCTTTCATTTAAAAATGATACTTTGATCTATTGTATCGCTGCTTCTTTCCTGAACAAAGTGAATTTAAGCAATGCAATCCATTCCCACTTGAAAGTTCTTGGCTTTATTCATTTTTGTTGCCCTTTTCTGATTTTTGTTTACAGAAAGGTCACGTACAAGGTGTTCGTCATTGAGACCTTAGTAAACAACACTCAGGTAACTTACTGGTCCATAATACTAGCAGAGGATAACCTTCAATTTCTGTAAGATCACACTCAAAAAACCCCTAGAACAACGATGATAAATAACTCGTGCTGGCTTTTTGCATACTCAGTCTCACTGAGGATATTATCATCCATATGGGTATCTAAGCAGCCTGTCAAAATTTTGTAGCCAGTGTGGATAAAAATAAGAAAGAGGGAAGAAGGATTTGCAAAACACTAACAAGAGAAGTAAATTCGTTATTTTGAGTATGGCCCTCTTGAACATTGCCTTTTACTTCTCCAAACAGGGGCACACTTGTATTCCCTGCAGTCCATAAAAACATAATCTAGTGGAAATGCTCAAATGACTAATGGAAAAGATAGCACCACATTTATCAGAGCATTTTTTGCTGAAATCTTGGTGCAGTGTTAAAAGTCATCTAAGGGAATGACTGCTTCATTAATTTGAAACTTACAGAGTTTCTCTGTATTGAGAATCTGGATTTCTAGCTTTGTCAGTTAATCATCCAGTTGAAAGTTTAAATCCCGAGGGAGCTTCTTGTTTATATAAAGTCTCAGTCTGATGAGTCATATTGGGATGAGCTGGCTTGGGAGCATTTCATCTATCAAAAACATCAATATCCACAGTCACTAGCCTTTCCTAAAAGGCTTGGATAGATGGTTTTTATTTTATGAGATAAGAACACTCTGTGATTTTGTAGTTCTGCAAAAATTGAGTAACCTTCATAGAGTGTTTTTCTCCCCAGAAGAATTAGTCAAGAATATCCTAGGTACCTTTTATGAAGTTCTCTTTTTTAAAGAAGGAAGTTTTGAACATCTGAATTGATTATTATATTTGCCTACACTTTTCTCTTTTAAGCATCTAGGCAGACATAACGCAGCCTAAGAATATTTACAATGCCCCATACCAATGCTTTAAAAATGATTAAGAATTGAATTATCAACATAGGTTAAAAATAAGGTGGCAACAAAATATAGATTTCTACTTTTTGTATCATTAAAATTTGACTGGAATTCACAGCTATAAAGACAACAGGAACAACAAGAAATGTTGACAACAGTTGCAGTGTATTATGCCTTTGGAAAAGTTGCTTAAATGATAAAGAGGTAACAGGAATCTCAGACAATGTTAGTAATCACCATAGTAGATAGCAGATAGCAGAAAAGGGAAGAAAAAAACCAAACCAAACCAAACCCCCAGACCCTTCCACCCTTATCTTCTGTCCTTGATACAGATAAAGCCTTTCTTTTGTCCGTCACAAGTGCACTTGGGTGACAGCCTCCCTGACCCTAGCTTGCTTTGGATAAATCAGGCAGTCCTCTCGCCTTCAGATTGGCTCACTGGATTACAGATGCTAACCGTGTTGATATGATAGACTAAATTTGCAGCCAAAAGTCCTTATCCCTCAGCACCCTGTGAGAGCAGCTGATTAAAGTGACTCAAGAGGAGTCTTTTCAAAGATATTTATTCTTTTACCTGGAGATACAAAGTATAGAGCACTAAGAGGTAAAAGAGTAATTTTTCAGGTTCATATTTCCCCCCATTTACATCCTAAACTTTCCTTGCAACTACTTTTAAGATTCTACATTAAAAGGCCTACCTCTGCCTGAAGGAACCTGACTGTTCTCTTTCTCCCTTTGACCTAAGACTTTCAGCCCTTAACACAGCTGTGTAACACTGCTTGTCTCTGTCTGGACAGCTTTTTTCTAATTGATCACTAACCCACTATAACGTTAACTTCTCTGCAACTATTTACCTGTAGTTTTCCATTTGCCTTTTGTGCACTTCTTGTGGGTTCTCCCCCTGACCCTTAACTGTTTCCTTTATGTTAGTGATTCTCAAGAAGACAAGGCAGTATCAAACAAATAGCCTGAAAAGTGCATAACCCATGTATGTGTATGTATACATGAAGTTTTTTACCTAATTCCAGTATTATTTACAATCTTCCCAAAGAAGAATAAAAAACCTGCTGTGAATAACATTTTGGAGATTGGCTTTCTCATAGCCATGGGACAGATCACCAAAAGAACTGATGTGAAATCAGAAGACACCTTATCAGTGAAATGCATCAGAAATATTCATTGTAGTCTATTATTGTAAGCAGCAGGGAGGCTAAAAATGGACAAAAAGTTTGTCTCAAAAAAAAAAAAAACACCAAACCAAAAACCCAAAAACCCCAGCTTTGTGAGGGAGATGCTATAGGGATGTAGTCCAGAATTTGATTTAAATAAACTCAAAACCCATTGCCACATGAAGGCAGATGTGGGGGAGTCCCCTAAGCTTGTTCACAAAGTACAATCCTCCCTAAGGTAAGTTTAATGTGGGAGGAAAAACAGGACACCAAATGGTGTGCTCACTGCTGTGGGTGGTCCGCTGTCTTCCCATGACCCACATTAGAAGCAAAAAAAATAGTTCAGAGAGTTATAATCCTTTATTAACAGTCACTCTGTGTGTGTTGGAGAAGCGGTGTTTTCTCAGGGTTAGTTTGGTTGCGCTAGCACTGCCAGCCCTTCAGCTTTGAAGGCAATGCAAAACCAGAGAGCTCACAAATGTGCAATATGGCTGACAGGTCAATGTCAGAAAAAGCTTCATCGTGATACTGTGCAATACATCAAAACTGAGGTCGAGCCCACAGATTTTCTCAATGGCAGAATACATAGGAACCCATCACTGTAGCATGTGATAACTCAGTTACTTATTTAAGTGATTGCTTATGCCCCCAACACCAGAGCATGCAAACGGCCAGCTCAGAATAAATGCAGAGACACAAAAATCAAACTGTGCACAGTTAGTTTCTAAAGGCATTTATCGCTCCAAGTACCTCTAACTGTTCAGAGTCAGGAAAAGACCTAAAAATGCATCTTAAAAACTGTTCTCGTTATAAAGATTTCTAAGAAAATACTACAACCATTCAGGTTACATGTTTTATTTTGCCAGTTTCAGCAGTGCTGCTCCTAATGTTAATTTCTTTTAAGGCTTTTATCTGAACACTTTATCTGCTCTCCTCTATCAGAAGGAATCTCCTTTTTGTCTTAGAGTTATTAAACTCACCTTGCAGTGAAATTACCATTGCATGCCATAAACATAACATGCTAACCTCTTAAAAATGCCACCCAGCTTTAAAGAATGCAGACAAACTGTTTTGCCTTACATTTTTTAATAAGTCCCGAAGGAGATCTCTATTAAAAGTTACTCTATGTGGTCATAATAATCTAGAAAAAATAAAAGTCATTCTAAGCCAGACTGTCCTCTTGATCTGGAAGAGAAATACAGTTTATTTTTGTTTTCTCAACTTTATTGATCATTTCCCCTCCATCCGGCTTCCCTCCTCTCCTATTGGAAGCTACTCAGTATGAGGTTAGGCTTGAGTGCCAAATGAGCAAGAGAGAAGACTGGTCTGGCTGCAGAGTTCCTACTTCCCGTAGAGCCCCCTATTACTTAGGCCAACACCATTAGCAGAGGAACCAGCAAATCATGTTCTACCCTTCCATTGTGACAGACAGCTAAGTCTTGTTCTAATAAAGAAGGTTTGCAGAGATGCTCAGAAAGTCAGCTTTTCTAACTGAGATTAATAACTTCAAATCCATGTATCAATTTATTTGCTGGATTGTACCCTATAAATTGAAAAGCTTTTTTTTTCCCGATTAACATGAGAAACCCTATTATCTTTAATTTACATAAGAACTAGAAGCCTTTTTGCAAAGTTCATAGCCTCTACAAATCACATGGATCTCCTGTAGAGTGAACAAATCCAGATTTTCTGTCTCATAGAGCTTGATTACTCTCAAATGAAAATTAGCTATAAACTCCTGAACTATTGAGAAAAGGTCTTAACTGTGTGCCAGTGTGTAAGGATAGACCAGGATTGACAGGCGTCTGCTACCACTTAAGGCTTACAGATCATGCTGACTACTTAAATTATTCAGCCTGTGTTTTTAAGTAATCAGGTGATTTTTCTGTTTTCTACGTTTTTCTGCCTTTCAGCAATTATCTGCAAAATGTTTTCCTTTGAATATGCCATATTGAGAAAATGTTCCAAAAGGTATTGCACCATACAGTATGCTTTACTTCCTGAGAACTTCCATGCCATAACAGCTCAGATTATGCATTAAAATAAGAAAATGCATTAAAATCCTAGCCATCCAAATCTAGTACACATTCTGGAGTGGAGCCCTTTCTGATACATATGAACAAGGAGACTTAGTGCATTGATCAGTGAATTACTCTGTCCATGTCTGAATCAAGAATTAATCCAGCACTACCATAACGACTTGAGAGTACTGAAATGAGTAAACACTGTGACTATACAAAAATCCTTAAAAAAGAAATATAACGTTTTCAGCCAACATACTTTCTGGTAGCACTTAACACACAAACCACATACAGAATAGTTTCTGCTCTTAAAGTATTAAACTCAGAACTATATTTAAACTCCCTTTGAGGTTGAATATCACTAAAACCAAAAGTCCTTCAGTTTATATAATAGTTGCCTGCTTCAGCTAACATATTTTAATAATGCAAAAATGTAATACTTTATATCATTCCAATATATAAAACATATTTTCTTATAGCAAGTTCTAGAGAAGGCAAATCCATGAAGTTTTCTAAATATCCAATCTTTTCAACCTAGTGAAGGTTCAGACATCTGTGTTTCAGGATAAGCTGTAGCAAAATATTTTTAAATCTCATGGAAGTGCAAAATGTATTTCAGTTTTTATAGCTGTTTTAAGAATGTTTAATTGCTTACTGATTGCCAGTCTTATTTTGGTGCAATGAAATCTCTGAATGATTTCAGACTTCATTTCCAAGTTTGTGCTTTAAAACAAAAAAGAAATTGAAATAATATTCTTCTAAGACACTCTAGTTTTACTAATTGTATATAAAAAGAATTAAAAAATACTTCTGTTATTATTCTTTTGATGAACAAGAGTCTCATGTTTGAGTTTCATCATAAGACCTCAGAAATTCTTCATTTCTTCATTCTAGTTCTACTTTTTTTGCTCTTTAGATTTGTAAAATTTCCTACAGTCCAAGTGTTTTACTGTTGTTGTTATTACTGTTATCCAACTAATTTGCTGATTTCTGTAATGGAATTTCTTAATCAGATTAAGTAGTAGAGCTTGTGGCTAATTTTCTTCAAGGAATTAAAAGTTCTTTGTCTTCACTAACAGATTTTTTTTCTTCCTTTTTACCCTTCTATACTTAAAACTGACCACAAGTTTTCTATACCTAGTAGGTCCTGTCAATATTTTAATATTGCTGTAATTGTGGTAGAGCTCTCAAATTCAAAGCTGCATTCTTCCTGAACAGTCAGGCTGATACCACAAAAATGGTTGCACTCTACATCAGATGTGTGTATGATGTATATACCCCACACGTACACAACTTTTAGGAGGAGGCTGCCATTTTCCAGTCTACAGCAGCTTTTATTCACACAATGATGGGACACTGCTAGTAAGCTTTTTAGGCCAGTCTTAAAAAGAAAAAAGACAGAAAGAAAAAACTAAAAGGAACAAAGAAAAAGATAAAAAAAAGGTGTTGCAGGTCTGTTTCTCTCTTGCACCAGATCTGTGCACTCCATCTTCCATATTAACAAGTGTTCACAGTGAAAAAAAGAAAAAAAATCTTGTGCTTATACCCTCTACCTTCTTGATACAGTTTAAGATTAAAAACATCGCATGCTTTCTAAGGGTTTGCTGATTTTCTCCACCATTTTTCTTGGGCATCTACCTTTGCTATTTCATAAGTCAGAAAGTGGGAGATACCCTTTGAGCACTGCAGATGTGCTAATTTTAATGGGCGTTCATAGCAGAGAACAGTAAGTACCTTCAGCTACCTCGTCTGTACAGTGCCCGTTCTATAACCTCATCTTCTGGTTTTCCATTTTGCCCAAATCTCTCCCGTAGTTTGTCAAATACTCCACCTACTTTCAAATTTTTGGTGGCTCATTCATTCCCCCCTCCAATTTTTTGCTTTCCCTGAATCTGACCAACTTCCCAAACATTTCTACTCCTTTATACTTTCTTAAGTCTTCAGACATTTCTGCACCATGTGGGCAATTACAGCCATGAAAGGCAAAATTTGCTAAACTACTTTATTTCTGCCTTCCATCAGTTACGACTGCAGAAACGCAAAATGGAAAAGAGAGACAGAGGGGGCTGTATTTCCAGACTTTCAAGGCCAGACTGTCACTTGGGAGCAACAGGGAATTGAATAATACAGGCTTGCTGACTCAGACTGTAAACAGAAAAGGTAAACCTCTTTTAAATACACCGTTAGAAGGTCAGGCAATAGGCACTGATTTAATTTCTTTCAGCTTTATTCTGAAAGACACCTGGATATTTTAATGCATTTTTAGTACTTCAAATCAAAATACCCAGTATTTTAGAACATTTTAGTAACCAGTTATTAACCACACTTTCCCATATGTATTTTAAAGTCTGAGGCTCAAAATGTCTTGAGTTCAGAGAAAACACTATAACCTCTACAGCTTGCAAATAGCTTTCATAAAAAATGCACTTTAAAATCTGCTGTCCATAGAAAACAATGGTATGTATGGCTATACTGTTCATTTTGTGTTGCCAATTTATAAATAATTTATATTTCTTTTAAATTTTAACGAGGAAAAAAAAGTCCTCCACAGAAGCATAACATCTCTTTCAAGAAGTTTCCTGAGGCTAAGAAGGCAGAAGGAGAGGTATAAGCCAGTACAGCAGCAGGAAAGGAAAAAAAACCACCCCAACATTAAAAAAAATCTTACGTCATAAATCCTGACTCACTTTCTAGGGAATTAACGCCTTGCAGAAGTGCCTGCCACCATCATCTAACTGACACTACCTCAAGGACAAAGCACTAGCTAATACTTTGCAAGGAAGAGCTGCAGGTTGGCCTGGACTTGACCACAGATTAGATAAGGTGTTTTCCAATTTCTATAAAGTAGCAAAGATGCTGCTTCTGTATCAAGAAGTCTTGTACTGAAGGCCTGATACGGACAGATCGTACAGCAACAAGCTGTTCAGGTGGATGCACAACACATTACCTGAGTCGTATTAACAGCTCTCATCTCACAGGCAATGGATAAGATATCCCTAATGACATTTTGATAATTAAGGGCAAGTGACAGCCTTGCTTCTAGGAGAAGAAAGTGCAAGAAAGTGAAGAGGGAGAGACTTTCCCCATCAGATGCATCTCCCTACTGCTGCAGGTAGAGGGGGAAGGCAAATTCGATGAAGCTGCCACCTCATCCAGAGAATGGCAAGTCAGCAGAGCCTGAGCTTCAGACTGATGGCCAGGTAATCTCACACAGGGAAAATAGCGAGGTCCACTCAGGGCTACACTGGCATTATTCCAGTCGGGGGAGTGGGTAAAAGATGAAGCAGAGAAACAGCAATGCCCTGAAAGCTCCTTTTAAATTCCAGAGCTGGAAGTGGTCTGGATCAGTACTGGAACACATTGGTAATATACACCCTTCCCCTGTTCTGCCTGGGGTCGGTGCCATATATTGATGTGCAAATTAGAAAGACAAATCCCTTTCCTTTCAGCCTCATAAGCTAAGACCTACACTCTCAGATAAGAGGCAGCGGCAGGGGGGAAGGAGAGGAGAAAATATATACAGATAAGTGAATATAAAGAATAATTGTCACACCTTGCTTAAATGTTTTATTGCTGTTCCTAGGGGCTTTTTCTTTTCTGTCAGAGTACAGCTGAGATGATAAATGGCATATAAGAATTTCATTCACATGAAAAATCGTTGATTAAACATAGAAATCTTAATGGCCTGGTTTCACTATAATTCCAGTTCTATAGGTTTCTAATTATGTAGTCTGTGTTCAAACAGCTAAATCTTTGGGCTTCTTATACTGCTGTTTACACCTTGTTGATTCCTTCTTAACCTTTAAGAGCTGTTGAGAAATTAGTAGATTATTCTTTTTCACCAGCTGTAAGTAAAACATGACTATAAGAACAAAGGACGATAGAAACTGGCGTGCATTAAATGGACAATATCTGAAAAAATACATTTCAAAGACATGCAGATGTCAGCAGTATGAAGATAATATGGTGCTCAAGTGGATGCATCAGAATGGCTGCTGGAAATTACTGGGATTAACCAGGATCTATGCTCCTAATGTTAATGAAGTACTGCTGGGGATAGGGAAGCAACAGCAAAGCATAATGATAGGATGCGCACACCTTAGTTACTATGCATCTCATAGAACAGAGGAAAATAACATCTTCCCAATCGGCATGTCTTCAGATCACTTTATAACATTGTTTCTTCATACAAGTTTACAAGAGTACTGCATCCCCAGCCAGGGCAACAAGATCTGGGGAAAATACTGATTCATCAGGAATAACAGAATAACAGCAGCAAGAGATGCACCACCACTTATTTTACGTGTTCTACATTTTCATATTATAGGATTAAAAAAATGTACATTTTCTGAAACTAGCTTGGCTTACATAGGCTATGCTGAAGTGCCACATGCAACTCTACAGGTAGAGATAATGGTGAAGACTGCAAGAATGAGGAAACAGTAACTACTGTCACACCATATTTTCAGTTAGTTTTTTTTTCCTTAACCAACATTATGTTTGACAGTGATACCCCCAGGTCCAGCTGAGGCCAGAAGGGTATATCAGGATATAATACCCTGCACTTTTTCTTCTTTTTTCCATTGATGAGTCAGGATTTTAGACTGCTTAGATATTTCACGCTGAGACACTAATGGATATTCACATGCCTAACTTGCACTGTTTTCAGTAAAAGCTGTGCTCCAACACTCATAAGATACTCTGCCTCTGTTATTACAATAAGCAGAGAAATCCCATCTGAGAAACACCAGCTGCATTTTTTGAGCTAAGGTCAAATGCTTGCTGGCACAAGAATCACAGGAAAACGAAGAGTGGCTGATTCACTTCTGCTTTTTCCATTAAGTAAAGAGTTGAAAATCTCATTCACAGTTACTTGCTTGTCCAAGTACTACTTGTTTAAAATCATTTGCTGTTGATGTAAGGCACAGTCAAGGAGAAGCCTCATTAAACTAAAATTCCTTCAAGCATTTGAGATGCAGTGACAACACCCAGAGAGCTGATAAAAGCACCAGCGCTGCAACCTGAATGACAAGCAAGGACTATACAAAGTCTTCAGTACCAACCCTCATTTACCAAGGTATGCACTTCTTGACTTTCAGTGTATGTAGGAACATCATGACTTTTGGGAGATGTAGCAGAATATCCTCTTTCCACTAGATAATACACCTTTGATAACGAGCCATAATAATGACATGTCTAAGATCTTCAGTTGAATCATGGGTTCTTCTCAACAAGTAACCAAATGTTTGTTGATTATTTATAACAGTTATAGGAGCACCAAAGGAATGGAAATACAACATCAAATTCTTGTACCTCAGTTATATTTTTTCACCAGTGTCAAAAAAAGCTGATGTTGAAGCACACTGTATTAGATCATAATAAATAATAAAATGCTTCATGCTTTCAAGATAATATAATGAAATCTTAATAACAATACACTGGGAACTTATGATTATTTATATTTCAGAGCTAAGTCCTATACCGTGGTCTGTGTCAATTTCTTTTACATCTAAAAATAACTTATGAAACAGTAATACAATAAAGGGAAAAAGAGACAAACACTATTTACTTACAGGAGCTTGCTTTTCTTCTCCCAAATGTATCATTATCTCCAGACAGAGGGGAGTGCTTTAGTTCACACAAACTCCTCTCACACAGAAAATTATTCATTAGTACCTTCATGGTAATAATTTTAGCAGTGTAAAGGAGATAGCCTCAACATCTCAATGGGACCCAGCTACATTAGCATCTAGTCCTAGCAAGCCACAACAGTCTATGTTCAATGCTTAACAGCACAGAAACAGCTCTACTGGATCAGACTAAAAGTTCAGCCAGCCCCGTGCCGTATCTCCAACACCAGAGATCAGCAGATGTCTAGGGAACAGGCCACGCACAGACGTTGCCTCCCCAAGCACTCCTCTGACCTACAACTATCTCAAGTACTTCTGACACAAGCACAGCTTAAAAATATTCCGTAAACCTTAAGGATTTTCCCTTCCATGAACTTACACAGTTTTCCTTTGAATTAACACAAAATTTTACCATCTGTCACATCCATCGACAACAAATTCCCAAAGTTTACCAGTCATTGTATGAAAAATGACCTCCCTCCTTTGTGACAAAACTGGTTCTTACCAGCTTCATTTACCCATAAATATTTCTGTTTGTAGAGAATGAATCAATAATGCCTAACAACTATCTTTTTGCCATTTACAGTTTTGGAAACATCTGTAATATTTCCCTTCTATATTGAATAGGCCACAGACTTGCACATTCGGGGATCTCTCCTGAAGCCCTGTTGTCCTGAGTTAGCAAGGTGGTTTTAATCATGAAGTTTCTTGTCACTCTTCATAATTCATCAGCCTCATCCTTGAATTCTCTTTGAATACCAGGGTGAAACCATCTGGTCTTGCTGGCTTGTTACTGCCTGTTTTGCCCATTTGTTCCACAACCCCCTCCATAGTCCATTTAAGAAAATCTTGCTGGTGAGCACCTCAGAAAAAAGGGACTCAGTCCGTAATATAGCCAGTTTCTTCCACAGTAAATACAGATGTAGCAAATTCATCTGGCTTCTCCTGATGACTTGATCCTCAGTTGACCCTAGAAATGTACTGGCACATTTCCTGATGTATTTCAAGAAAGATTAACTGTTAATTTCAATTCCCTTTGCTAGGTGCTCCTCTCCTCAAACACTTTTCTTTTTTTTTTTTTTTTGATGGTTTGGCTTACTGCATTTTCACATTTAGTCAGCCAAAATCTAAGGATCTTCTCTTTCCTTTGGAAAACAACTTCAGCTTTTCAAATTATGGCTTCACCATTTGTATTAACTTTGCTTTCTCTTCCATTTAGCCTCACCAATTTCACCTTCTCAAGTGTTTCTCCTAGGTGATATGTATTGACCCTGTGGTTCTAAACTCTTTTTTTACTTTTCTAACATGGTCCTCAGGCTGCCTGGAAAGATTTAATTCTCTTAGCTGCCCCTTTTAGCTTCTTTTCAACAAGATTCTTTGTTTTTATGTAGTCCCCCTTTTTGATGTTGATTACCATATAATTGTCTAGACTTCGTTTTTTGCCTCTAGGTACAAACTGCAAGTAAATACATTTTAAAGAATGAGCTGAATGTAGACGGTGCTGAGAGCTCCCTCAGACTGTCACTCCTCGAGACAAACCAACTCCATTTGAGGCATTCCAGAAATCAGATCTATGAGGTAAGAAGATAGGCTAGGGATATTTGAAAGCAATAGAATGTAAACAAATAAAACCAAGCCCCAAATCAGAATTAAATAGCACTGACCTCCCACTTACCTCCTTCCTACCATCCCCCGAGGAGCCCCACTCCTCTGCACCCTCCCAGCTTGCCCAGCTCTGGGGTGAGCGCTGCTGCGCACTGAGCAGGTGTGGCTGGATCTCCCGCTCGCTCCTACCATGGGCATATCACAGCCCACCCCACACGCACTTCTTAATCCTTGCTAAAATCTTTATAATTTCATCTTAGAAGTGAGCAATGCAGTTTTTCTAAGCAGTAATAAAACAAAAGAACGACAACAACAAAACATGTACATACCTACAGAAACCTGCCACAGGTTTTTAGTGGATCCATACCGTAAAGTTCATTACAGAAATCTTGTGCACACGTGTGCCTATGCAGCAGCCCTCAGCAAGGATGTACCTGCCCGTCCCCAAGATCACTGAGATGCTCTATGGGGTGCAGATGCCCCAGCGCTGGCAGTGGGGGCTGCAGGGCAGCCTCTGTGAGGGGAGGCCGGGGCTGCCCCGGGCCGGACACAGCCGGTTCCAGCCGGCTCCAACCCACCCACCCCAGGGCACGGCTGAGCCCCGCGGCCACGGTGGGTGGCGGCGCCTCGGGGGGAGCCTGGGTAGGAAAGGGCAAAGGGCTGGACAGTCAGGGAGAGGAATGGGGGGAAAGTGTGAGAAACTGCCCTGGGAGCCCTGAGGGGAGGAGGGGGAGGAGGTGCTCCAGGTGCCAGAACAGGTATTCCCCTGCAGCCCCTGGAGAAGACCATGGTGGAGCAGTGTGAGAAAGAAGGAACAGCAGAGAGGAGCTGCTATGACTGACCACGGCCCCCATTCCCCATCCCCTAGAGGGGGGAGATAGAGAAGCTGGGTATGAAGGAGCGAAGGTGAGCCTGAGAGAAAGGTGTGGGGTGGGGGGAAGGTGTTTTCAGCTTTTGTCTTTGTTTCTTACCATCCAACTCTATTTTAACTGGCAATAAATTAAATTAATTTTCCCCGAGCTGAGTCTGTTTTGCCCGTGACAGTAATTGGTAAGTGATCTCCCTGTCCTTTTCCCAATCCACATCTTCTTTAGGAGTGTGAGTGCGAGAGTGGCTGGGTGGGCATCTGGCATCCAGCCATGGCCAACCCACCACAGATGGGCACGTGGCAACTCCCATTAAGCGTGGAAGGAGATACACAGGAGAACGTTACAGTGTCCGTCACTAAGTAGTAGCCATTTTTCCTGTTTTCCAATGTATGAACAGTAAATACTCTCATCTTGTTTGTATTATTTTGATAATGAATAACCTATGTTGTTCCACCTCCGTACTGTTCCCTCAATCCACTGCTGCATAATGCACAAAAACAGGTATGCATGCAGCTCAGCATACACATCTGTGATGAAATTTTCTATTCAGAGCCCCACCAGCCAAAACCCAGTAGACTTACCCCTGTCTCCCAGTTAGATCATTCCCTGACTGGGTTATCCAGCATTAAGAGCCCTGGAGCACCTACTCAGCCCCTCAGCTGCTTATATCAGGTTCTTAAATGAGGGACAAACCAGGCAGCTCTCTTCTCCATGCAGTTCTGCACCCTTCCAGCCTGCTGCTTTTGCTCTCCAGGGCAAAACTAGAAATCACAGACTCCATCTTTCCTCAGGTCTTTTAAGTTTTGGAAACTGTTTACAGTGGTACTTTAAATACTAAGCTTTGAATCTGTAAATTTCATTTTAACTAGCCAAACTTAGGTCTGAGAAATCTCTGAGATTTTCCTTGCAAGACTATCTAAAATAAACAATGAATAATTTGAAATTTACACTAATAATAAATGGTGCTAATTTATTCATTCTCTTACCTGTTTTCTGCCATTCCTGTCAGAACCACAATTCCGCTTACCTTGTCATCTCCATTTGTTCTGGGGCTATGCTCACACACCAAACTGTAGTGTTAAGCTTACATTTTCACACCTAAAAAGGATGTTTGGATATTTTTCTAATCCTCGCTTTCCAGCCCTTAGCATGTGGCTTAATTGGCTGGGCTAATGCTGCAAAGTTCTTTGTGTGGAGAGAGATGCACTTCCTTCCATCCATACAAATACCATATATTTTGTAAATATGCCCCCATTTAGCTTATTTGTCAAAATATATGTCAGAATAGTACTCAGAGTAACTGGGAAAAAACTGTATCATGATTTTCCCCAGCAATAACTCTAGGGAAAGGAGAGCAAAGAGCATCTTCCAAAAAAACAATGAAAAAAAGAACAATAATATATGCACGCAACACTGGGAAATTCAGTGGGGTTTGTGAACAGGTCTCACTGACTATGCAGTGATGGGGCAAAACCTCTTTGCTGTGCAGTGGAACAATTTCATCACCCTTCAAAACAGTTCTCTCGGGTTGTCCAGTAACACAAAGAACTGCTGCCAACAGGGACTATGAGTCTCAGTTTTGTGAGGAAAGGAACATTTCCGATACAGTTTTAGAAAACGATGTAAGCAAGCACTGGATTTACTGAATGGGTGTCTCTCGTGCAAGTGCAGTATTAGGTAGGCACAGTGCAGGGACAGGCTTCAGTGCTCACTTGAAAAAAACCCCTCAACTCACTTGTGGCTCTGCCTTTCACATGTGACAGCCATTCCAAAACTTTGCCAACAGACCAACTACTCTTATCCTCCCGTACCCATTCATACGCCCTTTTAAAATTTGCACACTGACTGAGAATTTATAATTCTGGAGAAGGACAATGGGGCAGAAGGTTGCATTTGAGTTTGTCGATTAAACCCTTTCTTCCAGGGTTCATTTTCTGCACCTCATTTGCACATTAAACAGACATGATCCTCAACTTTGCAATGACTGGTGAACAGGCCAATACCTACGCCTCCATAGTGATTCAGTGATTTCAAAAAAGGTTATACTCTGAGCTTGAGTTCCAAACACTAAGGGCTTGAGATCATAGCAAATGTACAGAATTTATGTATAATGGACCAAGTCATAGAAACCTACTTCTGTCTGTTTTGGGTGCTTTAAAAATAGAAAAAAAAAAAAAAAAAGATAATTGTCATTTAAGAAAAAATATATCTAACATAGAGCCAGAAGGATAGGGAAGGGTGAAAATTAAAAGTCCTTTTTGTATTGAAAATAATGAACTGAAAAGAGTAAAGTAACAGTGCAGAAAGGAATGATACAAACTATTCTCAACAGGAAAAAATTCCAAAATCAGCGTCCAACTTCATAAAGACAGGTTATGCCTTCAGAACAGGAGGTGTGAGTTTTTGAATGAAAAGACACCAAATACAAAGAAGAAATTGAAAAAAAAATTATGAAATTATATTTTGATTTTAAGGTGCCCTCCTTATGCCGTTCCTTAAATGCACACTTCTTTTCCTTTAGAAGGATGGTGTGCTACCCTGCTAGCCTACAGCATGTGCATATTCTTAGGGTACGAGGCTGCTATAGATGCAGGGCAAAAATGCAGATATGCAAGGAGCTGATGTTCTCCATGACACTGGGTGTTCCAGATCACATCTGCTACCCAGGAAACAAATTTTGTTTCTGCAATTGTGTAACAGAGCAAATACTGTAAGCATGATTTGCACTGAAGGAATTATACTAACTTGTCCTCTTGTGTTCTATTGTTAACGGTTGATTCAGGAACGCTGTAATTTTACCTGCAAGCATAGCTAATCCCTGATCTATAGCGACTGAAGTATCTAAAAGACTGAGCATCATATCCTCTCCCAAAACTTTTTTTTTCATAAGTTTTAACTTGCAGTCCAGTACCCAATTAGAATTACCCATGCTGTATCTCAATTTTATCTATTATTCTATTCTCTGGGCCTTTTTTTATTTTAGAATGTGTTCCAACCTGAAAGCAAGGAAAAGAATTATTTTGAAAGGCATACACATGCAAAATGGATTTAATGAGCAGCAAAAATGCTGCATTTCATTGTTTTTTCACACTACTTTCTGCACCATTTTATGTGTAAACACTGCAGAAAAGGGACACTTAGAAAAGAGGAAAAGCAATTATTGAATTGAGTCTATTAGGCAATGTGATCATTTTACAGAACATTAAAGGGGAAGTTCTTAAGCACTGCAGGAGGCTTTATTGTAAAGTGTAATTTTCAGACAGGCACTAACGCTGCCACCTGTTTCTTTCTGTGTCACACGTTTTATAATACCAATTTCCCTACTCCCTGAAAAATACTGGGGGAAAAAAAAGCATAGAAGGTCCCAGCTGTGAAAAGAAGATACAACCTCCCAGACGGCCAGGATGTTTAACACAAACTGAAATTTAATCTATTAAATATACATGCTGTATCTCAGCAAAAATGTTACCTGCTTCTTAATACGTTATCTACTACATCACAGCATAATTCCACAGCGGAGGTGTAATGCCAATGAAATATTGGTGTAGAAGGTTACAAGCTGAATATTTACATAGTCCTTCTAAAATAATTGGCTTTTTCTTGCAAAGACAAACTACCTATCTGGAAGGTTTCACTAGGCAGATTTTTCCTACAATTCATATGATATTCTTCATAAGATTTCAGAACATTCAGTGAAAATGAGCACTCATTCAACATAGCATATAACAGATGCCTATTAAATCAAGGCAGGAGACATCATTAGGATGAACTCCTTCAAAATGACAATAGTTTAAAAACAGGTCAACTAGATGAAGAAAGTAATTATAGCAACAATGGCAAAGTACTGGCGACTGTTGCCAAGTTTGGCTTCAACAGAGATTTGGGCTGGCATCAGTGACTATTAACTAGAATTGTTTAAAAAATAAACTGGGCATGGAATTTGGATGCTGAAAAGGTTCACCATTATCAAGAGTTATGTATATTCCAACTTACAAAACTTCTGTGGCATGCTATGTGATCAGTCTATGTTGCACATGATATATTTCCTCTTGATCTTCCTGCCTGAAAGAGCTTGAAAGGTAGTGTTTAGTACTGATAAAAATGTCTTTAGATATACACTGCTGCCTACGTGGGTGGAGAAACTAGATGCTTAACTTACAAGTTTGGCTGATGATAAGAAATTTCTATATGGTTGACAATAACCATGGGATACAGAGTGCTTAACATTAGCCAACATGAGTTATACCCCATCAGATCAAGTTAACAGTAGGTTGTTTTTGAGTTAAGAACCACCTACTCAAATATAATCAGTTCCTCTTCGAGAAATGGAAGTTCACACTTCTCAAAACAAAAAAGAATACAGAAAGAGCTTAAATAGGATAAAGATACAAAGATGAAAATGCACTGTTTAAGAAAAGACAAAGAAGAAACTTTTCAATGAACTAGAACAAGACAGAAGAGACAGACAGGACAGAGATATCCTCTGTATTTGTAGGAGACAGGCTCTGTCTAAATACTGAACAAGCCAAGTCCAAAGAACAACAACTTGGGGTGGACAGAGAGTGAGGCAACAGACAGGAATAGGAGAGCCTGATCTATCCTGAGAGCTGTTGCCCAGTGATGAGGAACACAGCGCTGAGAACTGTGAGGAGGGGTTCTTGTCTTTGTCCGAGTCCACACCCACAGACATAGTACTTTGTCCTATATACGTAAGCATTTATTCAAGAATGTGTTTACAGAATCTTGCCCAAAGCTGTGTGTGACATGTGCCCCTGGAAACTTAACTGTAAACTCAGAGTGTTCAGAAGGCATAAATGTGAGATAAAGAGATACTTCAGATACTAAGAGGTGTTAGAGGTCAGTGCTAGTTCTGGGATGGAGGTGAAGGAGGCCAGGGAGAGTCCCAATTTGTTAAATTCAGCTACAATAAAATTCAAAACCATCCACCTTCCTGCTTAAGAAAAGATTGGCCAGATCTAAACATAAAACAGTGGAACTCCAGGACCCAGCTTTCCTTCTTTCTTTTCACCTACTTGATTTCAGTTGTAGGAGGTCCTTTCTAGAGAAACCTGGAGATAGACTCTTACAATTCAGGACTTCTTATGAACAAATATGTATGAAGCTTAAGGAAGGAATACTTTGATACCATATTCATATTTTGCTAGAGTAATATTTCATCCTGGATATGGACAAATTCATCCAATTTTCCAAATCATTAATATTTATGGATACTGACTGAGCATCCACCTTGGGCTGTGGATTCATTCTGCAAGGTGATTTATAAACACAGAAATATGCATGCTTTTCCAGATTCATTATAATAATTCATACAGGTGGAGCTGATACTAGCATTCTTTTCTAGGCTGCTAGGTATTCATGGCACAATCCAGACAGAATTCTGCAGTGAATAAAATTTATGCAGAAAATGAGATAATTTCTTACAGAACCTTCATCTCACATGCTAGAGAAGATGGGAAGTGTATCATCTCAAAGTAGGAAAGAAAGAATTGCACGTGGACAAAATGCTGGCCGTTAGACTAATGATTCTGAATCTAAACCTGCCATTATGATGTAGTTTCAAAGCAATATTGGCAAAGTACTTACACCAAAATGTTAATAGCTGAATGTCAAGTGGGTCTCCGCTTTTTTCTCTGCTAGTTTCTGATTTCAGACTCTTGAGCATAGATTTGTACATGTGCTAAGAACTCAGCGTTACAGTTCAAGCAAATGATGATCTATCTTCTGAGTGTGATGCTATGTCACATCAAATACTCTTGGGAAAATGGGGACTGTGTTCAACGTTAGACATAAAATGTACGTGATCTATTTGTCAATTTTGATCTTAGGTTATTTTTCAGCTTCAGTTCCCAGCTGTAAATTTGAGGCAATTGAATACCCTAATTGTCCACAGGTGTGATAAAAATAAACATTAAAATATTTGCCAGGTTCTCAGATACTAGGGGGAAGAAACATATGAACACCTATGAGGAAATTATTTTAATTCTGTGTTCTGAGGGTATGCATCAGTTAAGACCTGAGTCACACAGATCATTTGTAGCTACCATTCATAATTGCTATTCCACTGAAGGAGTCAGAAATCTTCTTCAAAGGCTACATCCTGCCTATAACGCCACAGTTTCCAGGAAGCAAAGTATTATGATGTTTCTCACCGTATAATGAAAGTCAGGAAATCCCAATGTGTCCCGTCTAGCATTTCTCACAATACAGTCCTTAGGTACAGAGGTCCTTCCACTTTGAATTAGTTTGAACTAAGGTAACTATTCAGAGGAAGGAAGAGATTTTCTACCCTTTTCTTTAGAATATATTTTACCCTTGAGCTTGCGACAAAACCGTTAATGAAATAAATGTTTCTATAATTTTCTAACTACTAAGCATGTAAAAACTCTGAAGAAATGACAGGATCTGCAGATGAAGACAGTGTATGTTGTCTACCTCGACTTTAGCAAGTCTTCAATCACTGCCTCCAATGGTATTGTTTGTATCTATGCTGGGATGTTACTGTTGTCCTGGGTGTGTGTACGACTCAATGGGTGAAAAACTGACTGGACCATTGAGTTGAAGGGACAGTCTACCCGGTGGTTGGTTACAAGCAGAATTCTTCAGGAGTCTATACTGGGTCCTGTCCTGTTTAACTGTTTAATATCAAAGACCTGGCTGAGGTAGTGGAACGTGCTCTCATTAAGCTGGTTGTTTACACCAAACTTTGGCTGTACTGAGTATACTTGAGGGGCCTCCACAGGCTGGAGGAATGGGCCAACAGGTCCCTCATGGGAGGCAGGGAAATTCAGCAGGGTCAGATGCAAAATCCAGCACATGAGCTGAGAAGGACCTGGCGGTCCTGGCTGACTGTAGGCTAAACATGGGCCAGTATAAGTCCAGGCTCTGCTGCTTTCAGGTGACTGAATCCTAGTTAACTCTCTTCACTAAGTTTTCTCTTTTCACCTAGAGCCCTGTCAGGTCCTTCTAAAAGGAAACAGCCACTCACTGAGGCCACTGACAGAATGGTGGCAGAATTTCTCCATTATTAGTAGTATTTGATTCCATCAGCCTTTGCAAAATGTTTGTCTCGCTTAAGGCAGTCTTCTTTAGGTACTAGAAAAGGCAGAACTTTCTGTGGTGATACCATACACAGTTTGCAATAGCTTCATGGTGCAAGCCTGATTATTTGGTGTGCCCTCATTATTAGAAGTGATCAATGTTTCTGATATTAAAATGTTTATTTGACTATATGTTACTGGTTACCTATAATATTAGTGCTTTTACTGATTGTGCTTTTCTCTATAACCTTTTCATGACCTTAGGAATAACATTATCCTAATGAAGGACACATATGTGAGTGTTCTGAAATAAAAATCTTTCCTATTTATTTCAAACAAGGCCAAATATTCACTTTACATTAGTCAACCAACTATACTATGATTCCCCTGAGCTGCATGGAATGGAAAGACATTTCTCTAATACACACAGGAGACAGCCAACTCTCTTTGTTTCCTATGCCCTAATTATTCCATTATATTTTGACATCCTTCCTGCTGAAATGACACCAATTAAAAAAAAAAACCCAACATATTTCATGCATGCTTTGGTTAGAGTGCTAAGCATATTAAATATTGAACCTTTTTTTCATTATGGGGCAGTTTTAGAGTTCACTTTTGGGGCAGTTTTGAGTCACTAGACTATATTGTTATATACAACCGTGTGTAGAAGTGATAACTTGCAATAAGAAAGGATTGGCTTTTCAAATCTTTTGTAAGCACAGATGACAGTGTAAATGATCATTTTGTTCTTTGTTTTTTATTTTTTTTACAGCTGTCTTTTGTTTACTTTAAAATATTCAAAATATTGTCAGGCAATGTGACTTCAGAAAAGTCTAGACATTGCATATGAGCTCATAAAATGGTTGTCTATGATTTCTGAAGCTTAATTACATTTCATTCTTTGCAAAATAGACAAAGCCTATGTAAAACTATATTAAGCTAAAAAATAAACTAAAAAGAGACAGCGACACCTTACAGACACATTAGGCAAAGTAATTTACTAAAACATTATAGCCTGACAACTTTCTAGGGGCCCAGCCAAAAATATTGGAAATGACAAAATAGCTCTAAGGATTGAAAAGACAAGAGATTAGCTTCAGTTCAGTTTGAAACTAAGCAATAGTATCTCCAAAAGAGGAATGCTATTGAATAGTGATGTCAACTACAGTGTGACTTGGCCCAAGTTATGCAAAGAAATGGCTAAATACTTTTTACCTGCAATTTTTAAAAAATGGACATCATTATTATTAAAATAGTTAATAGGATGAACAACCAGCGAGTCCTCCATAAGAAGAGACTAAGCTGACACAAACACACCTACTAGAATTTATCCAAAAGAAAGCTCTTAAATTTGGTCTATCAACTGTTGATCGGACAACAATCTTCACAAATGCTATCTCAAGTTCCCGTAAAATATTACAGATAATAGCTTATGTTTCTATTGTGAGTTATGTTTATAAGGTCTGTTTAAAAACAATCTCTGTGGTAAACTGATAAATATATTTCCTCTTTCTTCCTTTCCACCAACAGAAAATTTTAATCAAAAATGTCATATCTTTATGCACACAATATTTCAAATACCAGCCTTCCGCTGTTGTCTCTAACTGGTGTCCAAAGTGCTATGCAAACTGGACCAGAACACCATCAAATCCAGAGGTCTAAATCCATAAGTGTAACTTGATTTTTTTTTGAGAATACTCAGACTTTGATGTTAGATCCTGGAGGCAATAAATGTAGCCAGACTTGCATACAGAAGCAAGAGGCAGGTCTTTTGGAAGGCAATGTATGAGGAAGCTTCCTCCCCTCACCATCTAACCACTCCCATTCTGACTCAACACTGCGGTCAGGATGTCATCCCACCACGTGGGACTGGTGTCATGACACAAGTCCCGTCAGAGTCCCTAGGGGCAAACCCAAGCACTGATGGCTCTTGCAGTAACCCCCCCAGCACCCCCCAGGCAGGCTACCTCTGCTTGGAGCTGCACCAGCCACAACACATACTCTAGAGGGAACTGTGGCAGAGTCTATAAGCATCTGTGACACTTTATTAATCCCCCACATGTCCTGCCGCTGCAAAACCATCGCAGAACTCGCAGGATTCTAGCGTGCTCTTTTTACTGGCATCATCAAACTTCTATAGCAGCATTACAGTACCTACCCAGAAAAAAGCTCCTGCCTCCAAAGTAATTCCCCTAATAGCAATAACAGAAGGTCACGACCAGAGTCAGAGCTATCCCTGACCTCACAGTGATGAGCAAAGAGATAAAACAGCATAGTTACAGAATTTGTGCATCCCCTTTTATGCCCCTTCATGTTGCCTCACTGGATCATTCAAAATGGCTCACCCACCATTCCATCTTCCTCTTCACCCCCTCTACCACCCCTCCACTTCTCTTCTACCCCTTAGCCCACTCTTAGGACTCCTGTTCCAACACTGTTCTCTGTACGAAGACCAGAAACATGAGGCAACGAGCACCCATTCATACCAACTACCAACCTCAGAGTCTGGGTTAATTCCACCCCATTTCACACGTTACGACAATCAATGCTGCACACATGATAGAATCCTAACATCATTTAGGTTGGAAAAGACCTTTACGATCATCAAGTCCAACTGTTAAGTGAAGTGTCTGAGGCCATTTTTTAATCTTGTCCAAAGTCATGGCATTGACTGGTCAAGACAAATCTTATACCCCAAAGTATGAAACCTTAGCAAGGCCTTAGTTCTCCAGTTCTTACACTGAGTAAAATGTTATTCCTCACCTCTCTGCTCTATTTCTGGAGGCTGCTGTTTTGGCAGGAGATGCAGAGGACAGTTGATTTCCCAGAGGTGTTGGTATGAGCAAGGCTTCCCTCCCATTCCCTAAGTTAGGTGGGGCTTTTCCTTAGGACTGTGTCGTAGCTTTGAAACACAGTATCTGGGTATCCATGATGCACATGGTTTGAGGGACAGAATCCCTGCAAGAAGGGGCTTGGTGATGAAATGTAAGATGGGGTAAGTATATTCTATCTTTAGCCTCACTCTGCTTTTCCTGTTTGGGAAAGAATTACTCTGCAGCAGCTACAACTACCACGAATGTCACCACAGCCAAAACCCAACTTCATTCTTTCTCCATTTTCAACTCTAATGTCATTTCGACACTTGTGAAAATTGCTCTGAGATATAAGAGAAATATACCTATAAGTAAGTGTTCATTTACTGGTATGATTCACTGCTGCCTACAGGAAACAGGAGGGACTGTTGTAACTGTGACATAAAGTTGACAGTGTATAGAAATTAACCCATGGTGTGTAAATCGCTATGAAGGACCATGGCTGACGCTGAGCTCTCCACGAAGCCCACAGTTCATCACTTCTCTTGTGCCAATGACATATTTGGGCTCTGTGGACCTCTCCAATTTCTCTCTCTCTACAAGCCAGAAGGTAATCATAATGTAGGTTGAGAGTATGACATTACTGTTTCTCATGCTAAGCAACTGCAAACTGCTCCCAGGAGGATGCCTATTTATTACTGGCTCTGTGCCGTGAAAGACTGACCTAATGAAGCCATACAGAGCAGCTGATGTTGGCAGTTCTTGTGGTATGGGCAATTAGAGGTGCATTTATTGGCAAAATATTTATGCCCCAAAGGCTACCACATACAGGTGCCCTGCCTTGATAATTCTGTGGTGTGGAGTTGTTATTTGGCTGCCCTTTCAAAACACACGTAAGGTTTGCATTCGAATCCATTAAGGTTGCAACTGAGTTCTACTTAAAAAAAAAAACAAAACAACTAAACACCTCAATGGCAGCTCTGTTTTAATTAGTACGTTTTAACCAACGTCTCCTAATGGTAACATGTAAAGAATATCTACAATATTTAGTGTACCAAACAGAAAACGCTGTGTATGTCAAGCTAAAATATACCACTTTTATAGTTTTTTACTGCCTTCAGAAATGATTAAGAAATACAGGGGTCTAGAGGAAAATCTAGTATCTGAGAGGATTAATTGTCTCTTTTTTTAACAGAATGACATCTTTGGCATGTGAAAAAAATGTTAGCCCATTTCCAATGAAGATTATGAAAATGTGGTTATAAGATATAGACAGAGAGCAAAATGCATCTAATGCAAATTAAACATAGATACAGAATTTGATAGAAATGTCTGTATTTAGACATTAGATATTATTAGATATCCCAAAATATAGAGGTAGATATTTGACTGAATTAACTGTCTAAAATCCATGTAGTTAGTGAAGAGAAAGTAGCAGAGGTATGATCTGCTCTGGCTCTTCTGTAGTTGTCTAATGTAGTTTAGACCTGTCATGTTATAGTAGTGCCCAGATCTCTCCATTGAATGCAAAGGGACACCCAAGTGAGCAGCTCAGATGCAAATATCTACAGTGCAGATGTTTAAAGATAGCTGAAATGACTCCCATACACTCAGAAACTGAAAAGCATTATGCCTCCTTATTGTAATACTCAGAGGCAGGTGAAATCATCGGAGGACTAGAATACCTATCTGGTATTATACACCTGTTCCTCCTTCCGCCCCACATACCGATTACATTCATCTGTCCAACCATCCAGCTACCTGTCTCACAAAACTAAAAAGAACAGAAAGAAAAAATCAACGCATAACCTCCAAACTTTGTTATGATTTAAAACCTCCAAATGTTAAGGGGCAAACTGTGTTGTTTCGTGTGCTGTGTTCACCACCCCCCCAACAACAGGTAATTTAAAATATGTAATTACTGCCTTACTTCTAAGTCTTCATCTTTACAGAGAAAGTTAGATGAAGAGTGAAAATCAAGCAGCTGGGGCTAGTATGCCTGAGGTTTATAAGCCAAACAGAGCACTTGGCCTGTAGCTGTCCCCTGTTAAGTCATGAGGAAAACACCGAAATAGGGAAAATGCTAAACACCGTCTATTCAACAGCACACTCAGGGCAATCAGGGCTGACTTCTCCTAAACTTAAGCACTTGCACATCTTCTGCTGAATTTGAAATTAATGGGGAAACAGACTCCCTACCTCCTGATACCTAGGCGACTGCTCAAAGGCTATTAGATAAATGGATAACTTCTCCTTCAAGTATGTTATAAAAGCAAGAGATGGCTTGCAACTGATTTTTATGAGTTATCTACAGAGGTGTTTATCTCAGAAACATGTAACACTTCAGAAGTACATAGATACACAGAAGACCAACTGCATTGAGCACCATGTGAGACTTAATTGGAGGGACCCCCAGTGTTCTGGTCTCAAGCAGGGTAGAAGCACGATCTAGATGCTGAGTTGCTCATCCCAGTCAAGGTTTGGACAGAGGAGTTGCTTTAAAATGATACAGGTATACAATAAAAAAAAAGAGAAGTACTTATGGAGTTTAAATGACGCCAGACTAAAATCAGAAGAGCTTTTCAAAATAGAAATTTTGGACTTAAATGCCTGACTTGATCTAAATCTGACTTCAGGTTCCTACATTAAGCAATTCCATAAAGTCACTAAAGTTACACCAAGGAGAAATTCAGCCCCAAGTGACATGATTTTTGGCATGTAATTTGCACCTTTTCTAGAACCAAACTATTACTGCACCATCATTTTCAAGACAATTCTAAAGCTGCGTATCACCACTCCATATAACTCTATATATTAATCTTTTGAGCAGAAGGTCAATATTTAAGAAACTTGATTCATATTAATATAAAGTAATTGGATTCTTTGTGTATCTTTATGGGTAAATATACAACAGCTCATCTGAGAAGATGCTGTTTTAAAGAGTGAAGTCTATTTAAATAGTAGATTCTGTGCAAGAGTTAATCTCTGCAGATCTGCCTTTAAAAAATACTGCTGGCAGAGATGTTAGTTTCCAAGTAAAACAATTTATATTCTTAAAGCAGGCTACATTTTTTCAAATTCTGGTAGAAACAGGGAGCCAACTTGCACATATCATTAAACTTCAAATTCCCCTGTAAATGACAGCCAAAGCATCCAGAAAGTTCAATATATTTTCTCTGAGGCTAGTTAATGTAGGAAGATTTTCATGAGACGTTTTCTCTTCTATCATCAGTTCAATGATGTAAACAGTGACTGATTAAGCCTGCACTCCTTTCAGGTTCATATACCTGACTGGAAAAAAAAAAAAAAATCTCACAGCTGGAATTCTTCCTGAAAACTAAAATAGATGACAAAGACCAATCTTCTATAGACACTTAATGAAGACAGGCTTCAAGGGGTTTTCTACACCAGAGATTACTGTACACCCCAGGATGAGACAAAACCAGCAGATTTCTGCAGCTGAGGATTGCAATCACAGCAGAATAAAGAAAATAGCAAAAAACATTTCTTGTTAAATCACTTACACTGGTTTTCCTTTGGATTCACAAGTCAAAATAATAGATTGTCCTTCTTCAGGCCATGAATTGGAAGAAATTATTTTAACTAAAGGTGTATCTAGGAAGAAAAAAAACACACATCTTGTTGATATAGACAAAAAAAGATTTATTATCTAAGAGTACATTCCTCTCTATTTACATAAGACTATACCATAGATTTAATTTACACTTGGAGATGCTTTTATACAGCGCCTTGTGCAATTTTCATTGTCTTCAGGAAGACAATAAAAATGACCAATGGAACTAAACCAGTAACTTTTTATATCCCAAGGAAACACTGATAGAAAGCACATGTATACTCAGAGGAAATAACTTTTTTCTTTCTGTACTCAATGCAAATACTGGGTACGACTGCTCCAAAGTCTGATATCGAACAAGGAAATAAAAAATATTGAGGATGAATAACAAGTACTCTGTGCAATTGTTTCTTTGTCTATTTATAGGTTGATATGATGGAATGCTGCTATTAGAGGAATGAATGCAATAATATACATTTGAATAAGAACACTTTTATTGTTGCAGAAGCTTGGAAGTCATAATAAGAAAGCTACAATGGGCTTTCAGATAAAGTACCTTGTTACAGGCATTTTACAGGATATTATTTCTGAAATGCAATAATGCTGCCCCTAAAACAGAACATTCTTTTTTTTTAAACAAAATTTTCAAGGGCAATGTTTTAAATATCTGAAAAAAAGCGCTCTATAAAAGTCTGTATCCTGTCCTAAAAATTTACAAATATTATTCCTATACATTGGGATTAATTTTATAGTTTTAATTGCAAAAAGATACACAATATAATTACTGTGAATATATGCAGAATAAAACATTTGCGGTAGATCTTGAACTTTTAAAACATTTTGCCAGCTGGCTTGCAAGGATATATTCTCATAATCAAGATATTTTACATGAGTTAGAGGAGCACCTCTTGTAAGGAAAAAAAGACCACAAAGAAAGAAATATCTCCATACAAAACAGTTTTTTCCTTTGGAAAAGGAAAACAGAGTTCACAGTCATAGTGAGGAAAATTTTCAGACTCAACAGGAAAATATTAACTCTTGTCTTCTCCACAGTTTCCTAATATAAAACAGACATCTTCGTCTACGGTAGAAGAAACACTTTAACCTGGAAATCTAGGGTATCTAAGTTTTGTCCCATCCAATCTGCAATTCCTATTTTCATTAGCAGTGAGGTAGTAATGTCACCACCGATACCCTGTAACCAAGCAAATGTGAAAGAGCATGGCAATACGACCCTACAAAATCAAATGGACAAAAATGCTATGCTGTAACGATGTAATTTCTTATTAAGATGCTAATAGTCCTGTTAAACACTAAATGGCATATGAACAATTAAAAATGTCAGAAGCATTTTTCGAACTTTGATTTTTACTTTTGGCATATCATGATGTATCAGCATGGCACAAGACAAGAAAAGGGGAAGGCTTCCTGTAGACTTGTCATAATTCCACCGAAAGCCTTGTCAGCATCATTTAGCTTTCAGTACAGCTGCACCAACCTTACACCCGTAGCAAATCTGTTCCACAAGTTCATATTTGTAAGGACCCTGCAAACCACTATGCAGGTGACTAATCCTTTGGAGGTCATGCTGGCATTTGCTTCATTTTTAGCACATGCTTAAGGCACTGACCTCAAGTGCCTTAATAAATCAGGGCATCAAGTACTTCTGTGATTTCAGCGGTGCTATCGAAGATTAATAAATTACTCTCTTGACTATACACTGAACAAGATGAACAAATTAGTATCGGACAGGAATACATGAAGAATTTAACTGAGGGAGAGAGACAACTACTGCAATGAGATCAATAGGTTTCGAGAGAAATATGAAAAAGAGCTAAACTTTGATGGAAGTAATCATGATAGCCACAGGTGAAGAAAGAAATTAAAGGCCCATCTAGCTAGCATTACTGGCTTAAATATTTAAGAAATGATCACCATTTTACGCATTACTGTAAAAGAGCCACATAAAGTAGAAGAGGGGACCTCAGACAATTAAGTTTTCATTTGCATGGGTCAATGCAGTGCTGTTTCCCGCAACTTGAAGTTCCCATGTCTACTTTATGTAGTGCCCCAGACATCTCTCTGTTGTCCATGCACTTCTCAATAGAGCTTACTAACACAGAATAAGAAAGGTCTTTATGTTTCGTTCTCTAAATGTACTGTAAGGTAGTGTAGGAAATACATTCCCTTGTGGTTTTCCCTACTAATTGACTTGTACAGTAACTACTTGCTTCTTTAAAACAGGAAACACAGGGATTAATTCAATATATAGTTTTTAGGGAAGCTTACAATTCCCAGTTTTTGTATTTCATTAACTGTCCTTTTTAAAAAACTACTTGATATTCTGGTTTGGGTGCTTCCTTCTCAGTGTTACTGTGTCCACTCATAAGGGGAAAACTTTTAAGATGAACTAGTCCTCCACTTTCACTTTCACATCAATATTTAAAATTAGAAGGAACCTTTAGAATAACTGCATCAAAACTAATCCAAAAATGTTATTTTTAACAAAGATAATAAAACCCTGCTGACTGATATACTTCCAGAAGACAAAATGCTGTTACAAAGTACTATCTCCTGCTAGGACTGTTCATTTTAGAAGAATTTGACAAGTATAAATGTACTCTATCAATATTGTGAGCTTTACCCTGTCACACCCAGAAGCATTAATCATAACAACTGGAACATCACCTAATCTCCAGAAAACACTACCACCACTGGAAAACAAGGTCTAAAGAAAGAAAAACTATCAAGAACAGCAATACAGTAGGTGAGGTTGATTTCTTTTCGGATCTGCTCATCAGCTTGTTACAAGTAGCGTAGATATGTCCAAAATAATCTCTACTTTTACAAAACAAACAAAAGGAGTAGGATCAAGGGTTCTATTGGGGATCAGATCTTCTGTTGCTCCTCCTCAAAAGTCAGTAGAAGTATACCAACTTATATCAATTAAATCTAGCAGAACTTTAATAATTTGCTTATTTTTTAGGATTTGGCCCAGTAATTTCATGGTAGTAAAATATTGTAGATCAGTATTTCAAGCAGTGTTGTTATGAACAAGGGACTAGTGACTAAAATTTCTTTACAATACCTTCAAATATGCCCTTATCCTGAGCTCTAAGGACATTATGGAGCAGATAAATATTCCCAAAAGAATAAGCATTGTGAAAATCTGATTTAAAAAAAAAAAAACCAAACCCACAGTAGTTTATATGAGAGTAGGTAAAACAACAGGCCTTGAGAGTAAACCACACTGGTCTCAATACCCAGTGACTTATTTATTTACATGCATCTCCAACAGCGTGAGAGCTGTTTGGCCCTCCGGTCTTTAGCTTGAGTAATGAGGTACTTATGAGCTGCAACTGATTGCTAGCACCAGTCTGAACTGAGACTCAAACATGTCTTTAGACACATAGAAAGACATCTTCTACTCCCTGTGTGCCAAGAATCTGCCTTTTTTTCTGGAAATAACAGCTCAGAAGCAGCTACAGATAAAAGCTCTGGGATTTTTTTAATCTTTTTTTTTTTTTTTTTATATACATCCTTTCCTGTTTCAGCAGGCCAAAGGTAAAAGTTCCACTGACCTGATTCTATTTCATCCACCTTTCTAGGATTTGGGTACATCTCATTGCACAAGATCATGGAAGCCATTTCAAAGCATTGGGAAGATTTATCTGTTTTTGATCAGGCAATATTATCTTTATTCAGCAATATACAAATTCAGTGAATGCATGTGGAAAATTGATTTCTCTTTACACTGGTAATGAATGTTTTCTGATATATGAAGAAATTAAGCACTTCAGCACATGATTTTTGTTGTACTCTTAGCAATAACTAGTGCCAACATTAATACTTTGTGGAACTGCTTTACTGATTGATTTAATCTCTTTGAAGCGATCTCAAATTAAAGGTGATTCTTATCAGTCACCAGACCTTTGCTGTTAATCAGGTCTCCCACGCTAAAATGGTTCTTTGTTTAAAATGCACTTGCTGTTTTTATATTGCTTGAAGTAAAGTAGAGTTCATTATGTATTTATATTCTTTTATTGCCAAGCCCTTATAAGGGCACATGCAGGTTTAAATTTCTTCATATAAATTACTTCACATAAATTTCTTCATACAAAGTAATCACTTGGAAGCTGCTGGAAGATTCCCATATGATAAGTTATGTTAAACTGTATGTCTAAGCCCTTGACAACCACAGCGTAAAAGTGGAAACAGAATTCATAAAAGTAAATAAATTTGCTTAAGATCATAAAGCAGGTCACCCACAGAATCAGAAAATGAATCTCTGCTAGCTACTGCTTAGTCCCAAGATAGTAAAAAAGTAATTTGGCCTCTTTTTCCTATGTAATATCAGAAGTCCTTGGTCCCTTCAGTCCTCAGCAAGCTGGATTACTGAGCTTCTGTGGATACTTTTTCAAGGAATTCCCAGCTACTGGTTGAGTAAGTAAATCAAAGCATGACCCCTATGCATCCTAGGGCATCAGTCTGCAAAAGTTGTGTGGGAACAACCAGTTTTCAGAAGAAAAATAATGTCATGAGATGAACGGGTAACATTATAATGATGTTATGAAAGCATCATGTTATCATATCAAACACCCTCCCTAATGTAATAATTTTCAGTTAGGGTAATTACAATCCTAGAAACAGAAAAAAAGACCACTTCTTTTCTTGGGCAGATGTAAGGGTGGGTGGAGTACATACATTTCTTGAGACTTTTAAGAAATGCCTATTGGAAGCAGTAGACTATTCAGGAGTAAAAATATCAGTGAACTCATAGACATCAGAATACAGACAGTGCTGGAAATGCACCTATTCAAAGATGCATGTTCCAGTCTTTTTTCCAGAGAAGATATATATATGTGTGTGTGTGTGTGTTCAGCTGTAATGTAAACAGTACTTGCCACTAGAGTTCTCTGCACCTTTTGCTAAAAGGTAAATCTCTGTGTTGCTCAAATCAGCCTTTGTTGGGCTTCCAGTGAAAGCAGAATTAACAGAAAAAGTCTTAGTGGTTCTCCCCTGCAGAAACGCACAAAGGAATGTTGTACCAGATGTGGAGCTCCAGGTCAGGGCTCCTAATTTTCAATTTCTCTGCTGAATTATAGATCATGGTTGTTTTTTTTTTTTAATAAATGTGATAACTTACTATGAAATTTAAACTCAGGACCCCAGATATCTTCCATTGTGGTTAAAGTTCCAGGAGCAAGAACAGAACAAGAACAGCTCCTTCTTTTCACTTATAGTGATAGTGTTATTAGTACCTCAAGAAGGATCCTGTACTTCAACATTCTACATTTTAGAGGCCTGCTATACCCCTAAGTGTTAGGAAGCCATTTCTATTCTATACTCCCTCACTTCGAGGTAACTTGATTTTTATGAGAAGTGTTAATCAGCCCACCAAGACGAGTTTTTCAGACAAGTTACTAGAGCCCATGCAGTGATCTGTGAGAAAAAGAGGTTCCTTATTCCACTGAGTACTGAAGTATTCACACTAAGTAGATCAGATCCCACAAAATACTTATTTGATGGTAATTCAGTGATTACTTCCGGATTAAGGGTTTGGTCTGATTCAAAGAGTGCAAGGACTTGTGTGCTGACCTCCATGTAATAGCAGAGGTCTACCAGGTGTTCTAAGGTCTCCCTACCACTCAGGTATAGAACTAAGATTTCTCTTTGAATCTGAAAAAGCTTTTCTTATTACCTATGTCCTAGTTTGGATAATTCAGGATTTTCTGACACCCCCCAAAAAAAAGGTATGAGAAAATTCTTAACCCATTCCACATTATGAATTAGAATTCTACAAGTAACTCAGTAGTGTGTAAATTGTCCCTATTTACATTCAGTGCCAACATAACATAGAATATACCATTCATCTTGCTTACATTTAAAAAAGGTTTCTAAAGCCAGATTATGATGCTTACAAAAACCCAAAAAACTATAATATTCCCTACACATTTCCTAGGATGCTTAACTGAAAGTTCTGTCAATGCTTAGCATCAAGTGTCTTTGGTACAACCATTCTTGGACTTTACATGTAAAATTTTTACTGAAATGTTTTCAGAGGCCTTTGAGCTTGTGCCCTCAGAGTATCCTTCTTACTTGCCAAGGATGGCAACATTTTTAATGTTTAAACAATTTCAAACATTTAAAAGAAATTAAAAATCACTAAATGAAACCACAATGCCAGAAGTGGATATTAGATATTTCACTAATGCCAGCCCAAATTTAAGAAGACCTTTTCCAAACTGGTAACAGATATATATTCAGCTACAGCATTTATGTTTGTGCATTACCATTTCATATGAAGTGCAGTGCCCTTCAAGTCTTTGGGTTTTCAAATGTGTTTATTGCATGAAGTCTGGAACTGCTGCTTCTCAAAGTAAAATGGCATAGCAGAAGACATGGGATGTACAAAATTTCAATGATGATCCCCTGTAGTATTATCCATTCATGGCCTTGCAAGCTATACAGTGATTTTGCAAAATGTTTGGATCTTCTCTTTGTACCTGACTACCAATAATAAATATAAAACAAGTTATTGGCTGTTTAAGTAACAACCAGTACATACAGTACTACTGGTCTCAGCTTATAGTCTCGGGAAGGTTGGTTCACAACATCCTGAGGAAATGGGTGACAGGGTCAACAAGAAATAATGTTTCTCTTGGATTGCAATGTTGTCCCTTCATCAGAGAATGCATCTTTTTTTCTGGTCTGTAGGATATTAAAAGATCTGGCACAGAAAATTTGTCACATTTGGTGACAGTAACATATAAGGTTCAATATATATAAGGTGCATAGATAAAGATTAATATCTTGAATTATTTCAGTTTATGAGTCTTTGGGGTTCAAAAAGAAAAATCCATTGGTGAGGTTCCTTCCTCTACGCATGGTACACATCAGTGTGATATATACTGTCTAAATGTTTCTTTCTTAAAACACGAGGGATTCTACGCTTTTTTTATTTTTCACAATGTCCCACTTTTAGTCTTCCAAGTTCAAATCAGTACCAAAAGAGCTAGACCTAATGAGAACGGTAGAAAGAAAGGGAGGCACAGCAGTTCAAACAGGTTTGCTTGTTCCAAATAAAAATGTACTTCTCTATCTAATATAATACTACAACAAACATCATTAAACCTCCAAACCAATGTCCTCCCATCTGATTAGCTTCCATGCAACCAAATTATCAGGTGCCTATTTCAAAACCAGGGCAAACACAATCCTTTCTCTCTTCATGTTCTAAATAACTGAAAACAGCCCATTAACATCATTTGACCCTAGGTGTCCACTGGAATCCTTTGATTCTGATACATGTTTCTTTTAAGGTGCTTATCTCTCTGTAGTTTATGTTATGAATGTCTCTCCACCTGCAGTAAGAAGCTGAGTCTGTTGTAAAGAAGTCTGTGATTCTTGCTGGACTTAGTGTTTGAGTGCAAATTATGTTAACAGTAATAGGAAAGACACTAATACAGAGAGGGACAAATAACATCACTTGTTGGGTTTGTCAGAGGAAGCCTGTGCTCATGATACATCAGGATGTGCTACAAGTGTTAGCGAAATCCCTCCCTCTAAAAACATTGATACTGGCTTCTTATTTAATCTTTTAGAATGATGGCTAGGTGTTTTAAATTACCTTTTGTGACTAGATTTTTTATTCTATACACAAAGATTTTAAAAGCCTTAAAAGTACTGCCAGTAAGAAAAGGCTTTGTTTAACGATGTAATTATGCGCTGGATCCAATAACAGGAAATATGCCATTGGATCCATTCAGGAAGAGAGCTATGCTTGCGTGGCAGAGAAATGCTTCCCGCTGTGATCAGCGAGCTTCCCATGAATGCCAGGTTTTACCTTCATGGACCCTAAGCAACACAAGGAACATGTCTTATTAACTACTTCCCAGTTTGGAAAACACTCACTCGAGCTCCAGGCAGCCCTCAGAACAAAACACACAGGCCCTACCTATGCCATAACATTCATGTCACAGCTGCCAGATAATTTGGCAGGGGCACCGGAAGGATGTTTCTCTCCTTCTAAAGGAAATTTTGTTGGGATTTCTAGGAATAACAGGAGGAGTGTCAGCTTCTCAGCAAGCAGGTTGTACCTTGCTGCAATACATGAAATTCCGCTTTGGTTGGTTGGTGAGCCTCATCGCACTTTTCTCTTGCCATAACCTGCTGCATGATTTCTAACAAGAGTCCCAAGAGCAATGGATCATAATATTACTATTCTCCTCAGGTGAATAGGTAGGTTTCTTCCACTGAGGGCTATTTCAAGCTGTCTGCATAGCCAGCAATTGCCACTGCCAAGGCAAATTTTCCTTTATCACCAAAAGGGATAGAAATGTATTAGCCCCCCACCTTCCTGCTGTTGCCCACTGACTGTTCCCAGACCACTCTGAGTTCTGACATAATCCTGTAACCGTGTGCAGCAGCATCTCCTGCCTGGATCTATAATACTCAGGTTCACTCTGCCATTTTTAATTATTTTATTTACCTTGTTGTTTAATTTTTTGTATACTAACCACCATTTCGTCTTTGTACCAGAGTCCAAATTAGTATGATTGATTGATTACAACACACTTTTCTTCTTACAGGTTTAGCTAAATTATGAGCTACCAACAGCACGTCTTTACTTCATCGTTTTATTTTATGACCACAAACCTTCTGAATATTGAAAAGCTTCCATAAATTTCTCTGATATTTTATTGTGGCAGTGAACAACAACAGCTCTGGTGCTATCATTTTAAAAAATGTTATAAAAATCTAACAGTCCAATAATAAAATATTATTGCTACCTGGTAATAAATGACTGCCAGATGATAAGATTTTTAAAGTATTTCCTGAGAGACTAATTCATTTATTTTCTACCTGTTTTTTTCTGTTTTTTCAAAAAGCATGTTTGTGAAATCTATTTATGTCACAGCTTTCTACATTTTTCATCGTGTTTTTTCTCCCTTATTTCCTTGGAACCTTTCCATCATTTCCAGATGCAAAGATAAAATAAGCAGATACCTCTGAAAATGATGATGTATCTACTTTCCAGATTAATTAGCACTGAGGTAAGCATAGGACACTTTAAGGTTTTGGCTTTTTTTTTAATAGAAAACCATGAGAAGATAATAATTTTCCTATATGGACAGCAGTTACAAAACTCCTTGAAAATTCCATATTCCTACACAATTTATTCCTATTCCTAAAAAAACCCTAAGTAATTAAGCTTAGAAGAAAAGACTTTTAAAGCAAATTCCAAGGACAAACCACTCTAGTACGTACAAAAATAAACATCAAATTGGATATCCCAAATGAGATCTGAAAGAAGAGAGAGGAGTACTCTAATCAGCTCTGTGAAAGTGCTCACCATTTTTAATAGCTTTTACACTTCCCAGCTGCATGCATCCTACAGCTGTGAATCTGCATTCCCCAGAATTGGGCTGCTTCTGTAAATGACAAGTAGCATGGCTTCTGCTTGCGCCCTGTTGCTTTGAAAAAGCACTCGCAAAGCAAGTCTGCGTTGGTAAGCTTCATCAAATTACCCTGGGAGATACAGTAAGTTTGATGCTCTGCCTCAGAATATAACGAATGAGTCATTGCTTAAACAGATGAGGGAAAAACTCAGTGTTATTTATCTGACAAATTATTTTATCATTAGTATTTATGGCAAAGCTATTTCATTTCAGTGAGTGTATTCAACAATACCATAAAATTAAGCTTTACAATATTTTTTGAATACTTAACTTCGATAAAAGGGAACACTTGGTACTATATCCGCACGGATATTCCTGTATCTTCTTTTTACCCTCCTTTAAAATCTACTTTACAGTCAAGCAGGACCAGAAACAGCATATGGTCCCTTTGTTATCTGAGATTCTGTGTTGACTATGATGTCATCCTTTATCTCGTCTCTTTTAATGTAGTTTAAAACGATGTTTGTTGGAGAGAACAGTAATAACAGTTTGTACCAGAAGAGTGTAAAAATGCTCTCCTGGATGCAAAACAACAAGCCAAATGCCAATGTGGGGAAAAAGAAAGCTCGATCAGTGAAATATTCCCTCCCGACACTCATAATTCATGAGTGCCTGAAATCGAGCACCAACCTGGCAGGAAACCCTTTACTAAGTCTGTGAACACTGATTATCTGGTACTTTCTTAAATATATTCATAATACCAGTTTCAACGTCTCACCTGTCAGTCATACCATACTCCTTCACCACAACTGCTAAAAAGAAAAGAAGTAATTAAAATGTGATAGTACATAATGTGTGGCTTGGGGTTTTGGAGAGGTGAAAGAGAAGTTGGAGGTACGCTACCAAAGCTCCACAGTTCCTCTCTGCTCCATTTAAGATGAGTTAAAGCCTTACCCTTCTTTTGTCATGTAATGTGTTCATTGATCATTCTTACCTGCTTTGTGCTTGGTCTTAAAACTGGCAGAGGTAAATGTGAGAGTAGCGTTGGATATATCAGTATACCCTGCTGAATTAAGCGGCAGACAGAGTGGTGCTGTCACCACCGTTCTAAACGTGTGCCACTTCATGAAGATAGTTAGCATAGTTAGCACCAGTAGCACTGCCTGTGTAAATACAGCTACTCCCCTTTATATGCTTTTGCAGAATCGGTCACTGGTTTCTTAGTTGTCCATTAAGTCCCGTACACACATGAATGCTATGGCAGAAATAATATTTTCTTTGGCAACTCAGTTCTGTTTTCTTCAGTGTGCGATGAAGCCTACTTTTACAACTTTTATCTTGTTTAATTATTTCTGTCATGCCATTTCTTCAGACTAAACAATCTCCATTTTGCCTGTCTCTGCAGATATGCAAAGCGCTCTGTTTGATCTAACATCTCCGTTGCCTTACACTCTGCTCTCTCCAACTTATTTATGTTTTATCTCATTTTTGCCATGTCACCAAAGAGGAATAAAGAAAAAATGCAAAAGAAAAAAAAAACTTCTGCCTAAATCACAAATGTTATCAGCAAATGCCTAACTCTGAGTCAGCGCGTGACCTTTCAGTGTAACTTTATCTTCTGCATCCTCGGCTTCTTTTGCTTAAGGCCTTTGGTTTTCTGTTATGTCTGACTTAAATCGTCTTGAATATGGCTTGAGGACTGCAGCACATCCGAAACTGCTGAAGGAGTAAATAAGAAGTCTGGATGCTCAGCATACCCAAATACTCCTTCAAACCTTTCTCTCAATATCCCATATCAGACATTGAGCAATATAAAAGTTTAATCTGTATAAAAATACCTAAGCAGTAGTATGGTGACATGAAAATGTGACTTGTTTCTTATAAATACATACCACACCCTCTTGAAGGGCAAACCTCTATTCCTTGGGAGGTCCTACTAACAATCGCTACATATGTTTCCCTCCAAACTGTCTCACCTGCTTGCTAGTCTTTAGTTTCGGAAATAAACAGCCCCTCAAACTGTTCTATAGGGAAGGCCTGGAACAGCTTTGTCCTTCTGTCATTAGGTTGACTGGCTGAAGGTGACAGAATTGTAACCTGGGGTGTGAGCTATACGATTCTGCAATTTTCAGCCTCCTTGCAAGATGATCCCATTTGAAATAACACCAAGTCTAGGCTAGGAGAAAAATGAAAAAGATTATTTGAACCATATTTTTGAAGGCAGCATGGAACTTGAAAGGCAGCCATGTACCTGAAAAATTGTTGCTCCGACTGGGACCTGATGTGGAACTTTTCTCAGATACTGGACTGTCATTCAGCCACTCAATCTTTATTGTCTTGTTAGGGCTACCCAGTATAAAGTAGTTATAACAAGTATATTTAATAACTTGCTTTCTAGTTTCAACCTTCCACTACTTATCTCCAACATAGATCATCTAATATATTCACATTATATCCTTGTAGGCATTCATCTTATCAACTACAATGCAGAGAAATTATTTTTTTTAATCACTTTTACAGTTAACTGATTTTTATTTAGATTAGGAACTTAAAAAATCAGCCAGTCAGTCAGTCTTGGGGATACTGCTGCTGGGCTGTCTGGAATAGATCATTATTTCTGGAACCTACCTGCTTACGTAGAGAAATGTTTACCATTACTGGAAATCAGCTGCACTGCTTTTTTTACACCGTTAGTTTTCTGGTCTTTTCAAGTAGATGAACTAACTTATTCTCTTTCTCATGTCCTCATAAGAATATCCTCAAGTGGTTTGATTGATTGACTCTCTGTGGGTATCTCTACTGATGACAATGGCATGTGGACAGTCGTGACCAAATTAACTACGCGACCTCAAAAGCCTACAGTGAGCTCTGTAAGGCTCTCTCCCTAGCCTCCCCTCCAGAGAGGAAACAGATTTTAGCCCATCAGTGCTCATTAATTCAGAAACGTCACCACACTGACCGAGGCTAGCATCTCCACATGGCAAAGCACCGTGTGGTTCAAACATGTATTTGGAACAAGTTCAGGGATGACCTCACTGTGCTCCGTTTACCAGCATAGCCATGTCCTCTGTCTTTTCACTTCTTGTACCACAGGTTGCCTCTTTCCTATGTCTAAAGGCTTACTCTTCTGAAATAGAATTATATTTATTTTATGTTTATTTCCTGAACACCTTACTTTTAATATTATTAAATGTTCCCTCCCAAACTTCCTCCAAAACCTTCTTGAGCCCTCTCTTAAACACAAAACAAGCAAATGGAATAACCTGCCTGCACCATATTTTAAAGTTTCTATGCAGAATAGACAAGCCACTCTGTGGATTTTCCTACAAAAGATTTTAGAGATAAATAAATTATATTAGATTATATTTCACTTGTAAACCATATTTGAACATAAGCCTCCAGATGGGAAAGGTCAGGATTGTACATTAACCCTTTGAACTAGATATCCCCTTTGAAAGATGAAAGTTTGGCAGTAAATGGACCCACAAGTTTTTGAATATTTTTGCATTTAAATAATGGATTTCTTATTTTCATCCATCATTAACCTAATTGATCTCATTTAAACGTGCATATTGTGGCACTGAACTTACATGTTCACAGACATCATTCTTTACTGTTTACGGTAACTATCCTTTATGATTCATTTGTTTCAAGTATTCACTAATACGAAAAGCTTAAACAAGATAATTTTACTTATTAACGCAGTGTTTACATAATTATTGAGCTAAATAATTAAATAGAATAACTTTTTACTTACTTTTCATTCAATGTGAAGAGGCGTACGTGTACTGAAGGCTGTAGCTTTTTAATTTGCATTCTTATTATTACTATTTTTACCTGCGTCTGACACTGGTAAATATGGAAGTATCCCTCCTTTAAGGGAGGCAGAATGGAAAGAATGGTCACTGAAGTTACCATTGTGACGAAACCGAAGTTTCACTCATCAAAATAACATTGAGATATATTGTCCACATTAATATTCACACTGTGATTCAGGGGTTAAAAAATCCTGTTTGGGGAAAACACCAGAAGAGTATCTCAACACGGGTGAGTCTTGGTTGGAAACCTGAACGTGTACAAAGGGTAAACTTGTCTCACAATGTAACAGGGAATCAGCTGGAAGATCTTGAAATTCTCTCATTCTCAAGGTCACAGCAGTACAGCAGAACATCTTCATTGAAAGAGAAAAGCAAGAACACCACTCAGATAGTTGACCTTTAAAGGATGGGAGCGTCAGTCGCAAGAGACGGTACCTCCCTGTCAGACTCGGGTAGCCATTTAAGAAAACATTAGCTTTTCCTCATGAGCTTCTAAAGGATTTAAATGGCTGGCAGTTTTTCACTGAAGTGATGGAAATTCCTGCTTGATTAGGCTCACAAAGATTGTCTATGATCGGAGAGGGAGGTTCTGTGAGAGACTGAGGTCTAGTCTGCACATCACACAGAAAACAGCCCTCTTGCTTTTTAAGCAGGAATGCAAAGTGGCTTTAATCAGTAAGACCATCTAAGTTGTGAAATGAAGGTCAGAGAGAGAAACCCACTTGAATAGCTGAGATCTAAGAACCCGAGGTCCAGGTCTCCTATTCTGTAGAGATGGAATACCTCCTGAAAACCATATTGCTATAGCCAAGCCCAGTGATCAAGGTGCTGGGTGGTATCTTACACTAACCAGCTACTGCCCTCCATTAACTCAGGATGGGAAGTAGACCTCATTGCTAAGGATAAAGGACACGTGCCAAAAAGATCCCTGGGACAGGCCACCACTGGAGCAAAACCCAGCACCCTTTTGAGTCTGTAGCAAAGAGACTGTAGCAGCCAGAGTCCTCACAAATCACTCAAAAAAAAAATTGTTCTAGGTTTCCCTCTTTGGCCTATTATTCACACCTGGCTTTGCCAGGTATGCTTAGCAGAAGGACCGATATGACATGACACACTGATAATGACTTAGTGACTTCCAAAAGGTTGGGTGTAGGTAGCTGAATGACAATGACAGCAGACTGTTTCCTCAAAAAAAGAACACATAGCCTAAATATGTCTCATTCCCAGAGCTGAGTCTAAGAACTCCAAAGGTTAAAGCATTAAATCCAACAAAAGCACTAGGAGTATTTCTGTTTGGAACAAAACAATTCTGTTTCCTCAAAGGGAAATTTTCTTCGCCATTTGCTATGAACAGTATGCAATAGGATGGGCCATGCCAGAGAATGTGCCGCTGCATCTGTGCCATCCTGTTATTCTTGAAAGAAGGCTTAAACTTGGGATATTGGCCACCTTCCACAAGTTCCAGAGGACTCTGAGGTGTCACAGTTCCCAAACACTCAAATTTTTCGAAGATAAAATGTTTATAGCAAGAAAGCAAATTGTGCTGATTTGGAATAGAGAACTGCAAAGCCCTGGATGTACAAATCTCCAGTGAGTTCTTTCTTTTATGGCCCTAGAGAATCATGCCCTTGGAAAATCCAGGTCTTTTCACCACATCAGAAATTATAGAATCGTGTGCTTAAGCTTATTGACTAAAGATATAGTTAGATAAGTATTTTCTCTCATGGCAAAGCCAAAACAAGTTTCAGTTCTTACAAACACCCCAGCTATTTTCACTCCTGACTCAACATACAGTCTATCTGTACTTATTTGAGCTAGCTCAATATTTTGGGGCCCTGTTAAAAAATAAATTAAAAATTGGAAGGCTGTGACACCTCATTATCCTAGTCAGTAAACCATTTCCTGCCTCTGGGGATGTATCTCTTGCTAGACTGTCCATAAAAAGATTGAGGCAGTGTGTAATCATGCCAAATATTCCCAGATTTCACTTTTAGCCAGCGTGTCTTTGAGGGTGTCACACAGCATAATGAAGAGATGGTCATAAGCAAATGAGAATCACCAATAATGCTACCGGCTGATCAGAAACAAAAAAAGATTAGCATCAGTGAAGGAAATTGCTTTTAACTCTAATATTTTCTCCACTTTGGAAAAACATGTTCTCTGCCTAGATAGTACAAGCTACTTCGAAAAAAGGGAAATGTGCCTTTGTTCCCAAAGCATGGGTACTGCTTAAGTCTCCTGTGGAGATCTGGGAGACATACCTCAAGTAAAAAAAAAAAAAAGAAATTAAAAATAATCCTGAGGCCAAGCCAAAAAGGAGATACAAAAAGGAGATAACTCATGCCAAAGTGCAAGCGCAAAAAAGATTTTCAAAGTAACTAAAGGAAGTAAAAAGAAAGCAGCACACTAAAAGAAAATGAAAATCTTATGTCTTAGTTGAACAGCTTCAAAACCAAATGGTGTCCCTCAGCCACACAGTTGAAAGGAAATGAAGGCGTGACACATATTTTACCGATTTACAGTACAGAAGAACCATATGTACGGAACAGGGAAAACTGTCCCTCCCCTCTCATACTTTATCATAGGCAAGTGGTGCCCAGTTCTGTGTGCTCTTGCGTGGGCACACAGCTGCCCCTTCTGAGCTACAAAAGGACAGCAAGTCCACGGTTGAAATAGGTGGCTCTTCAGGGTGACTAAGATAGTTGAAATGTAACTAATTCACCAGAATTAAACATTAAGATTTAAGGAAGATTATTTTTTCTCTAAATACTGTTCTGATGTGTAACTATAAGTGTTTTAGGCACTCTCCGTAGACAAAGGGTCTAACAGTCAACTACACACCACCCTTTTCTTGCCTTTTTTTTTTTTGTAATGCCTTATTTCATATAGTACTATATGAACATATACTATAATATATATTTAATTTCTCATATTGTCATATTTACACATAATCATATATTCACACTCATATATTTTATATTTCACGAATTTTTGCTTATTTTTGTTCAGAACGTATAATTGTAGAAACTGTGTTCCAACAAAAAAATCAAGACCAGCTAAGTGAGAATAAGGGGCTAAACTCCCTTAGTGAGCATCAGGTAACATAGCTCTCTGATAAAATTACTCTGCTTTACACCAGCAGAAATTCTAATGCCATCCTGTTGTCAGAGAAACCTCTATTTGTTAATACATCAGAAATCACCGTAGTATGCTGCTGTTAGACACACACACGCGCGCACACACAATTTTCTACATGGCTGCACAAGTGCATTGCTGATTTGCTCATCTGTAGTCTGCTGCATTTGAGGCTTTTGTTTACTTAATTCAAAATCAATAGGTTTATTTCCCGGACAATAGCCAACGTTCTCTTGGAATAGCTGCCTAATTTTAAAGTCAAGTTTGGACATTCGTTGCAAAAGAATCTAATAACAACCCACAAATGAAGAAACAGCCTTTTACACAAACATTGTTGGAATAGCCTGTAGAAGCAAGTTAGCTGATGGCTATAGACTTGTCAGACTGACAATTCACTGCACATCTGTGCCTGCCAATATAGAATTTTATCAAAATTGCCTCTCTAGACACTTCTTTACATAACACATATTTAGCTTATTAGTGCTGTCATTTGGGAGTGTGGTCAGCTTTTGAGCAAAATCTCACCGAGTCCGTCAGGACGGATCATATCACAGCTGCCATTTTAGAATCACAATGATTAGGTTTGAAGTTCAAATGATTTGATTTCACTTTAAAGCTTCAAAAGCAGCCTCTGGGGCAGGCTTACACAATTAGTTTTTACTGAGGTCTGCTGGGTAATTTACTGTAGTCAGAGAATCTTCACTAAGGTAAGGTAATTACCACTGGGTAATTTTATGGCTCTCCGTTTATGGCTGGCTTCTGCTCAGGTAAGACCTAGGGGAAAGTGAAGATGCCACTTCTGGGAAGCAACATGTGTCCAAGAAATTGAGGAGGGATGAGCAGAATTCACTCACTTCCCAGATGTGGGCCAGAAGTTGTACTTGCCCTCAAAATGCCTTTTCAAGAGTGCGCATGAAGACTTACAGTATACAATCTCGTAAATATCGTACTGAGAAGCTTTCAAAATTGAAGTACTGCACCTGTGATTCTTCAATACAGGAACAACGAATGCATTCTTAGTTTAGTTTGAACGCAGAAGTAAACAATGAAATGAAATATCCCTTTGAGATTTGTATTTATCACTTACAAGAAGCACTTCCTAATGATCAGTGGCAGCTAGGCTGACAAGCAAACTTCAGAGCAAAGCCACAGGGGATGCAAGTCTATTTTAGGTTTACTGTTGACAGTAAGGGTCAGAGGAAAAATAAACTCAGCAAGCAGTGTCATGCTACCACAAACCTCTGCTGGCCAAGCAGAAACTAAATTACGGCCAAACCTTTCAGCACGACAGAAAGACTTGGGCAACTGGGCGGCTCTCCAGTGCACAGAGCATGACACACAGACGAACAGGATTAAGCACAAGTGAGGCATAAGTTAGTGATAAATAAAGCTCACAAGATTGGAGAAGCTAATTAACCCACAGTCTGGACTGGGGTACAGTATCGTTACCCTAACAGCACCCCTATTATTTTAATATTTGAAGTCTGCAAAATTAATCTGGAAAGCCCTGTGAAAACAGGGACTGACCATGGCCTCCTTCAAGATATCCTTCTTTTGGTCAAGCTATCAATAATATAGCTAATGTCTACTTCTAGACCTAACCATTAAAAAAAAAGAACAGCAGAAGGACTCAGACATTATTTCTATAACATACACACATATATTTATAAAAAGAAAATGAAATCTTTTTTATCTTAAAAGTTTAGTCCTCAGCTTCATTTCATGTCCTGTAATACTACTGGGGAAAGCTGATTTGATTGCTCTATCACACAAATAAAAGTGAAGATTTATGTAAGGGGAAGAGGAGGGAATACAGTACATTCCGTACTGATATCGCTGTTGTGCTGATGGCATTACTGGCTTTCATTTTGTTAAGTTTGCTTCCTGTAAAAGCTGATGATAAAAGCAGCTGTGTGGACTCCTAAGCACCTCTATCTACATCTCTCCATGGACTCATTAAAAATATCTGTTTCATAAAGTCTCATCGTGTGGGACAGATTGAATTTTGTTGTCTTTCACGAGGCATAAATAAAAACCTGTTATTCCAACCATTGTGTTGTTCTCTTTTTTCTCTACCTATCGTCCACTGGATGCAAAGACAATCCTGTAATTCCTACTGTTCTCTTGTTTTCCTTTACTTTTTTTGTTTTGATGAAGCCAGAAATGTTTTGTCCATTGTCAGGGGCTGGTTGCTTGAAACACAGCAGAGCTTTACTTTTAAACGTAATTATACAGGACAGAAATGGCTAGACAACTTATTATTGCCTCTTTTTTTCTAACTTATGATGATACACTGATAATTCATAAGGAGTATATATGTACCACAGGTGAAAGTCTTCAGATTTTAGGAAGGTGTTTAAAAACCAACTGCAGTTCTAGTGGGTGATGCCCAATTACTGTGCATCCATTCTCTGCCAAACTGGTGCTCATCTGTGCTGTTCTGTTTGACCGTTTTAAGGTACTCGGTTATCATTCTCCCATAGCTCTCTGCTCACCTGAAATACACCTTGGACATTCAGAGCAAGTGCCCTATGGAGCAATGCATGCAACTTGGTTTTGATTTTGGAGTCTACAGGATGGCAGAATAACAAATTCTCCTGACTTTTCTCATGGGGTCCTATAATTCATCTGTTTTGTCAGCACTATTTTTGAACTGCTGTCAGGTGGCAGCGAGGATGTATTGGGTCAGCTCACATTGGTTCCTGCGAGCGTGCCTCTCATTAATACAAATAGGATCTCTCTTACACGTTTGAAGTCTTATAAATTGATAGAAAAAAGCCAGCAGCTTCCAGTGACCGCAGTAATACCCACAACATGCAATACCAGGAGAATAAAAGCAAGGGGCCCAGTTCCAGTGCGATATGCTCCATTCAGGTCTTTGGGATTGCTCTAGTAAATCATCCTTCTCTTTTTCCTTCAAGGCTCTGCTGAAGCACATCATTATTTCCCTGGATCTCCTTCTCTTCTTATAAAGTTTCCTTTAGAAACTTGCCAAATGTAAGACTTCTGAGTATGTTGACCATGGGGAGGTAGGTCGTAAGGAAAAGGACAATAATAGCCTGTTCTTACTCTCCTTGTCACCAGTAATAAAATATTGCTTTCTCCATGGTTTTAAATGGTATTTCCACCCTCTCTTCTAAACCTAAGCTTCTTTTTGGCAGACTTCTCACTTATCTTTCCATGCATAATGACTCTATACCAGTGCTGCAGAGTATTAAATTGATTGGGCGAAATTAATGGAGCAAGCAGGAATGATAGAGAATAATTACTTGTGCATTGTGGCTTTTGATAAGTTGGCAGTTTGAGGGGTCAGTAATACAAAGCACATCAATAAATGTAAACACCCGGTGCAGTTTGTCCGTGTTAGAGAACTTCAGTGAACCCACAGAAGGAGAAGGGTCTTGTTCAAAACATGAAGCAACAGCCATATAGGAAAATGTGCCCCTCTGCTATTTAGCAAGGTAGTGTCTTGCTACCTAGGGCAAATCCGAAGGAAACAACAAATATTCAAGAAGCTCTGTATATGAAAAGCCATAGAAAGGCTTCTTTGTCTTATGATCTTATAATGCCCACTCAAACCAGAACCCTTCTGTACCTTGAATCACATTACATTGCAGCCACTGTGACTCAGTTTAAACTTCATGTAGCTGTCCTGTTTCTGCATGTACGGTTCCATTCAATCTGGTTCATCTCCTGCAGTGCCAACATCTTGAGCAGGGCACTGAAGGAAGAGCAAGCAATTTGGAAGTGAAGGCATGGGCCAGCTCAGTGGCTGATGGTTGTGGGATTTAGAATTCAAGGAAATAAAGCTGTTAAGGATTCATGTCTCTAGCACAGATGCCATTTGAACATGTTAGGGGAGGCAGGTGTTTAATAGCCACTTGCTGAAGAAAGGCTTTGATCTTCCCCAATAAAATGATAGGTAGGATGTTTCAGAAAACAGTTATTTTCAGTACATATTCCTTGTGGATGCTAATCCACATCCTCCTAACTTTCAGACTTTTTTGCTGATGGCATTTTTAGCAATGCTGCCAGCTTCTGTGCATGGAGTGCTTTTGCCATTACTGCATTTTACATGTGCCACGAGTCTCAGATGCTCACAGAAATACTCCTGTTTAGAAACAAGCTATATATGCCAGCAGTCCTTGACATGGTATCTCAGGAACTAGTTGCAGTTACTGGAAGCTTGTCTGCTTTGTGGACAAGCTTGTCTGCTTTATAACAGGTTGATTACACCTACCCTAGAAACAGATTGATGAAAGGTCTCTCCCCTTTACCTGGTCTGACAATATTTTGCAGACGCCTGTTTTTCCAACCTAGCAATCAAAAGTACAGGCGTCTTGCAGAAATCCAAAGAGCTGTAATAGCTGTGCCCTGAAGAGTGGTGTGTATAATGCAAGTAAATATGAAAATGTCATCTGATGGTGAAAAGGTGTTGTTCTGAGTGTCCCACAGTTTATAAGTGGGGGGGGGGAGGGGGCAAAATCTGACTCAAAGGACAACGTGACTCCAGAGCAGGGCACACAGATACATAGGCAGGTTCATTCCACTTTGAAACAATGGACTGTGGAAGACGTCAAGTTTGCAGAAATCCTATTTGAAAAAATAAGCCAATCTATAGAGATACAAAACAATTGAAGTCTGGATTATCTAGAGTAACATCCTACACAGACAAGGCCTACAAATAAATTCAAAAGGGCTTTTCCTCCTGGACTTGTGTTATTAACAGCATTACAGAGAGTTTCATTAGCACGACTCAAAGTTATTGAGGCAGTCTGCTGTGGACTTTGCTTCTTCATACCCTTGTTTCAAGTTTCTAGATACTTTCAAGGGAAATTGTGAACTTTATGATTTTGATTTTTAAGAACTCTTTCACATTGCTGCAATGATAAACAAAAAAGACAAATGCATTTCCTCTCTACCGTTTCTCGAAGAAAGCCAGGAACTAAGTCCCATAGTGTTTTCACTGGTAAAGCTCTCATTAAACTTTTTAAAGTTATTCCTCTAAAAAACAAACAAAAACCCAAACCAACCCAACCAAGCAACCAAATACAATCCAAGAAATTGGCTAAAAGAAATATGTTATCAGAGATTTTTATAACTTTCCCACAGTAGAAACTTTGAACCAAAACAAAACTATAAAAAAAAAGCATATATAACGTGTATTACTTACAGTGTATTTCTAGAACCTGCATTGCTATCTGAGGTGTAGAGTTTAGAGACTCATGATCTACTCTGCAACTTACAACTGCGCCATCATCATTGCGATCTGCTAGGAAATCCAGTGTGCTGCTGACCGTGAATGTTTTACGATTTGCATCTTCTTCTTTTAAATATTTAACATCTGAAAGAAAAAAATAAACAATCATTTTTCTCTCCAATATTTTTAGGAAAAGTAGTCCGCCATCAGACAGCTAAATTATCTATCACGCTTGTTGAAAAACCATATCTTTCGTATCTCTATTGATCTCTTTAAAACAAAAGTAATTAGACTGTAGTTATTCCTCAGTTTCCTCCAATTATTAGAGAGGAGATATATATTGAAAAAGAAAATTTAAAAATTGGTTACATGATACGATACTCCACTGGAAATTCCTTCCATCATTATCTCATATATGTTTAGGTCCAAATTTAATACAAACTTTCTCTGCTGTTCATCAGAAAAAATGGCACCTCCTCCCACCCTCACTTAGAATCATAAAGGTTGGAAAAGACCTCTAGGATCATCAAGCCCAACTGTCAAGCCAACTCCACCATACCTCCTAAACCATGTCCTGCAGTGCCACGTCTACTCGCTTCTTGAACGTCTCCAGGGACGGTGACTCCACCAGTTCCCTTAGGTATACATAGCATCACTAAATATTAAATTTTCTAAATGCATGCTTATAATCTTTCATAGTAATGCAATACATGGATATTACTGAAGCCATGTGAACAGACGGCTGCATGCACGTAGTCACATTAATTCTGTGCTTACTTTATTCATTGCTTATTCTGTTGCTTGGCTAGAATCATGCTAATTTATGAATTAAACTAAACCAAAGCATAGCTATTAATGGTGACGAATAACTGTAAATAGAGCATGTCATAGTATTTACTGTACTCTACAGACAAGTCCTAAGACGACTGGAAATAAAATTTCTTCAAAGAGACCTTCCACTCACTCCTTTATGTCATGCTAAATTGGCCTACTGCTTCTGTGCAGATTCAGTTAAAAATCTCTTTGACAGTTTTCAGCCCAGACACTAGTGTGCAGGGAGCCTACAGCTATGCTTAAGAAGCGTTCAACTCAACTCAAGGTTAAGGTTCAAATTCAGAAAGTTTTATTGTAGGACATACATGTTAGATCAGAACTGAAGATCCAAAAGACTGAGCATTTGTTTTAAAAAGCTTTAATGTATTAACTGCAACATGAGATCTTCTTACACATACTTTAGAATTGTTTTACTTGGTTCTCAACCACTTATAAGACTTATTGATTTTAACTTATTTAAGCGAAATAGTAAGCTCATTATATTAATCTGTTACAATGAAAGTTTTAGAAGACATTTATAATTACATAAACGTATATATTAAATTACACTGAGATTGCATATGTCCTCTGTGTCCTAAAAAAAAGAAAAAGTGAGAGGTTTCAGTTTTACAAATGGTACTAAATCCCATTTGAGAAGAAGATGACCTAAATAAAATTTCCATGAAATATCAATTTTAGGAAGGAAATCTTAAATGGCTTAAGCTACATATTTTTAGATTAAAAATACCTCTGAAACCAGAAAAGTGGTCTTTTTCATTTGCTCCAGACAGATGAAGACACCACATAGTTACACGATTTCCATTTTTCCCTAAGAAATAACTATTTCTTGCATACAAGCATTTTTCTGCTTGTTGGTTGCTAAACTTTAAGAGATTTCAATTTCTGCCATGGTGACTATTAATATTTAGGGATCAGTAGGTGAGAGAAATATTGACTAGGGCTAAAGCAAAGTTATTATACTCAAACAACAAATGTCTTCACTAATATTTAAAGCAAACACATGAGATTTTGTTCCCAGAGTTAAGTTTCCAAATTTAATAATAAGCGGCTATATTGATAGCCGTCTGGTTATAAGTAATGTACACATCCGTTTGCTTGCTGACTTCAGGTGGAGGACGGACAGTTCCTAAAGACATCAACAACTTTAATATCAGTGAGAGGCTGTGGATGCTTAATCCTTTAGAAAAACAAAAGCAGTTAATTTCCTAAGCAGATGCTTAGGGGCCTTTCTCTAGACACCTGTGGTTTAAAAGAGTTCAACTCTTAATTACCTCTGCAAAAAGGATGGCGATACTACTCTATAAACTGTTGACATCCTCATCAACAGAAATACTTAGCTTGTCCATGTTATCAGCTGTATCATCTTAGAATTTTTTTCATAGCAGGATGAAGGTGTGATTGTAATATATGCTAGCTGAACATAAGCCCACCTGTACGCAAAAGCAGTGGAGATCAGGTACTGAGTATGTTACCATACACTAGCATTCAGAATATTTATCCAGGGTTTTTACAGAATTTAAAAATATGTCTACTGTAGTCCATTCTTTCATTTATTTTCTTGCTCTCCTAAATACCCCCTTGAAAAAAGTTTTTCTTTTTAAAAAAAGACCCATTACAGAGGCATTTTATCTGGAAATCACTGTAATGAAACAGGCTGGGGGATGACTAGATAGAAAGTTGCTTTATAGAGGAGGAGCTGAGGATCTTGAGGCCAGGCTGAACATTAGGTAACAGTGTGCCTTTACAGGGTTGAAAGCTAAAAATCAGCTGCCCTGCATTAATAAGAGCATCGCCAGCAAGTCAAGGGAAGTGATTCTTCTCCTCTGTTCAGCACTTGCATGGCTGCATCGAGAGTACCAGGCCCACTTTGGGGCTTTCTCGTGCAAGAAAGATGTCAACAAACCTGAGTGATTTCAGCCAAAAGCCATAGAGATGGTCAGTGGTGGGAGCATACAATCTACAAGGACAGCTTAAGATAGTTGGGTTTGCTCAGCCTGAGGAAGAGAAGACTAAAGCCAGATCAAACTGCTGCCTTCAAGTACCTAATGCATGGTCACAGAGAAGAAAATGCCAGAATCCTCTCAGAGGCTTACAGCAGAAGTTGAGGGGCAATGAACACAAGTTGCACCAAGGCAAATTCTGATTATGTATCATGCAATATCTACATATAATGAAAATTCTCCACAATAAGGACTTTAGAATGTTGAAACATCTAGCCCAGACAGACTATGGAACCTCTGTCCTTGGAGGTTTTTCAAAATTGAATTGGAGAAGGCCTTTAGCAACCTGCTCTAACCTTTGAACAGAGGTTGGGCCATATGAAATCTAAGGGTCAACTATGGGCCCACTTCTATGACTCTGTCAGTTAGGTGCATATACAGATATTCTTGTATGAACTAACATGAGTTTATATCTCATAGGTATAGATGCTTGTTAGTGAAAAGAATAAATAGAAATGATAGAATGTCCGTAAGTGATTGTTCATTGTCATCTATTTATAAAAACACATACTTCTAATATCCATATAGAAACAATCATCTTTTAAAAAAGACAGTTTTGCTGTTTTTACAAGGCAGGTATAATTTCTGTTTACATTTAAAATCAAGTTCTGCCATGAAATGGCCTTGATATCTAAAAACTTTTCATCTTCGTTTTAGAGGTTTATCAAGACAAAATGTTCAGCACCTCTCTGAATTCTTCACATATACTAAAAATAAACGAACTAATTCAAAATGTCTTAACCTGTTGCAACAAAACAAACCAATATAATCTTATTTATTTTTGAAGCCAAATTTTGCTAGGAAAAAAACCCAGAAAATCCCATTTAAAATATTGCTGAAACCTAAAAATATTTTTACATCATGCTGTTAAAATAGCATGTAACAAATTTTGTTAATAAATAGATAATTTCTTAACAAAAAGTATGTATTTAGCTTCTCTGATATTTTTGCTTTTCATAATCTTTCAGAAATGTCAGCAGAATGCTAAACTGCAGATTGCTTTGTTAATTTGGTGCATATATGAGAGACAGAACACTAAAGTAAAAGGTATGGTACTCAGTGCTTCACATTCAGTCTCTCTCATTACTAACACTTACTCTGTCAAACAGTATTCCTTTACCAGATGATAATTCCTTTTTTGAGTAATAGCAATGGAGCTACAATTTTAGAATGGCTTTTTCCCCTTTGGTGCAACTCTGAACTCAATGGATCATTTATATTCTTTTGCACCACATATAATACACTGTAACACAATTGGATTTACTGGTGCTAGACAGATGAACTCCTAACCTTTAATGTCAGCTGCATTAGCATATAATTTCATATCTATTTTCTCAGATTTATCATTTCACCTTTTACAGTGCACAAAGCTAACGTAACTTCTGCTGATGCCACTGCAAACTGGTTAGGTTATTTTATTTCTAACCTTTCTGAAATGGCAATGTGCTCTTCAGAAGACCTAGAAAACTAAACTGAAATGAATGTGCTCATTACTTTCCTCTCATTTCTGGGTTTATTTTTTTTCCTGTTCTTTTTCACACATCTTCTTTGTTTCTTGCCCACCCCCTTTTTTAAAAAGCATCCCTTCAGGAACTGTTGAGCAAATTAGTTGAAGAGTCAAATCACCAGATTGCTCGCTTGGTTTCAGTTACATGTCAGCTGAAAGAAAGGCAAAGTTACTACACGAGATTTTAAAATAGAATTTTAAAATAACATCTTTTCAGACGTGTTGCCTTGCTGGTTAGGCCAACTGTATTGGTGGATCTCTTAAAGTATTGACATTTCTTAGAGTGATTTTCAATCTTTACATGTCTTGAATATATATATTCATCTTGTCAGCTTTTCTGGATGACAAAATCTGTGCTGTGCCATGTGTGTTAGATGTGCTGCTAAATTCTTCTTTTTAATTACGTTTGAGGAGGCACTACTTTCCTTTCAGCAATTTCCTCAAATTTCCCAGTGGCTGGGAAGAATGGTACTCTGTTTCCTCATTTTCTATCTTTGTTACAAGTGCTCAAACACACTTCAAATGCTTCCAGCCTAAAATTCCTGTCTTCTTCAACCCTATTCTGATTTTCATTAGAAATATAAAGACGCTTCTAGAATGGACTGGGTTCCTTGGACAATGAACTGCAGTCTCCTTTATTTATCAATTTTATATCACAGCTCCGGTTGCGTACATTGATTTGTGGTAGAGAATAGTAAAGGAAGATTAATGAATTCTGTAATTAGTGCTGTAACTCTGCTTGAGGCAGTTTACTGAGGTAACAAAATCCACAATGACAGACAAATATGAGACAAAGCAGACAAAAGTTGTCTTTTTTTTTTTAAAAAAAAAAGCTACACAGAAAAGGTGGATTTTTAATCATTTATTGATCTGGTCTTATAACAGAAGGAACAGAGGTGACGTGAATGAATACCAATACCTTATCCTTTTTGTTCATCTACTCTATAATGGGCGCCTCAGTTGGCTGCAGTAGATGTGACTAAGCCTTTTTTTATAGGAATCTCTCTTCATCCATTCACCAAAAAGGTTTTTAAACTATGCTGGCATTTATCCTGGCATATGGACTAGAAAAGTAAGTTTCAAGTAAAGAACACACAAAGTGAAAGAAAAGACAGAAAAGGAGTAAATAGCTTACATGCAAGCCTTCCCTATCTCACTGCATCCTCAAAGGCAAATCCTTGCTTTCGGCTTCAGTTTGAGTCACCCGATGACTTTCCAGTTACAGCAGACACTGTCCAACTCCCCCCAGTCCCTGTCAAGTTCTCATCCCCTTTGAAGCCCATCTTCTCCATGCTGCTCACTGCACACTCTCAGCATCCTTGCCTCAGCTGCAGGTCCCCAGTTTCCCAACTGAGACTCCTTCAATTGCTAAATCCTGACTCTTCCTCACCAGAGCAGGCTCCGTAGCTCCCCTACGGGAAGTGCAATCTCCTGTCTCTTCCAGACAGTTCTGTCTCACTTTTCTTAGAGGAGTGTAACATAAAACTGGCAATTGACCAAATCAGACAAATGTCATATTAGAAGGCAAAAAGAAATGAAGAGGTAAAATATCTCGGGTGAGTGGTATGGCTGTGAAAACAATAATCCATAAAATGTTTCTCTACGAAGCGTCACAGTTGAGTTTATTATGCTGAACTGAGTTCAGAGCAATTCAAAACATCTAACCATTTGGAGAAAAAATAAAAGGATGGTTATATGACCACTCCAGTAACTTACAATCAGTTCCTTATCTACATACTACCGGTGATTCATTTAATGATTAAATATGAAAAACTTTCCAAATATGAATTAAAAAATAATTCTAAATAATGTATAGTTTTGACAATTGGACCAAATTATATCAAAGTCCTTTTAAATACCTTTAACTTCTTTGTCGTTCTTGAACCATCTGATATCAGCTGCTGGTTTACTACCAGATGTCTTGCAAGTTAGCTGCATCCTCTCTCCCTCCATAACTGGTGAGGTAAATCCAGTAATTTGTGGCTTCTCAGGAACACCTAACAAAAAAGCCATAAATATATGACCGACTTAAAGTTCACTTCTTCATACCCTCTTGTTGTGATTTAACCCAGCAGGCAGCTAAACACCACACAGCCGCTTGCTCACCCTCCTCGCACCATGGGATGGGGAGAGAATCTGGAAAAAGAAAGGTAAAACCCGTGGGTTGAAATAAAGATAGTTTAATAGGACAGCAAAGGAACAGAAAATAATAATGATAGAAGGATATACAAAACAAGTGACGCACAATGCAATTGCTCACCACCCACCCACTAACTAATGCGCAGCCCGCCTCCAAACAGCATTTGCCACCCCCCCCAGCCAGCTCCCCCCCAGTTTATGTACTGAGCATGGCGTCATATGGTATGGGATATCCCTTTGGCCAGTTGGGGTCAGCTGTGCCCCCTCCCCTCCCGGCTTCTTGTGCACCCAGCAGAGCATGGGAAGCTGAAAAGTCCTTGACTTAGTATAAGCACTGCTTAGCAACAACTAAGACATCTGTGTGTTGTCAACATTCTTCTCATCCTAAATCCAAACCACAGCACCGTACCAGCTACTAGGAGGAAAATTAACTCTATCCCAGGTGAAACCAGGACAACTCTCAATTCTGGAAAGAGAGTAATTAGTTCATCGCCTTCTATCAAAATTGAAAGTCAGTGATTCTTGTTTCCTATTGCAAATAAAATGTCAGTCAGTCTGAACTGTAGTTAATTCTAAAGAATTAAAGAAAAGAAAAATTATCTAGCTTTCTAAGGGAAACAGACTGTTTTAAAAAATATCTTATCTACATATATTCTGCATGCAGGCCTAGTCTGAGTTGCTATTATAAGGTTTAAACTGGCCTGCTCAGCAAGCACGATGACAAAGTATAGTAGAAGCACAGCTGTGAAAATAAAATGTAACTGGCAATAAAAAGCTGAACTGATCTAAGTTCAGAAAAGATGTTTTAAGCATGAATTATGAAGATTTTAATACAAAGTCCAGGGAAAGGGGAGGATGAAAATAAATACAGGAGTTACTTTATCTTCAGAGAGCACATAAGCAAAAAACCCACAGCTATAATCACAATTCCATTGGCTATGGAGGATTCTTCAGCTGAATCCAAGTTCTTTGGAAGAGGTCGTATGATCATGACATATTATACACATAATATTGAATATGGAAATAGTTGTTCTTCAATGAACCATGAAAACGTAAAAAAAATCATGAATTCGGAAAAATTTGATCACTACATGCAAAAATCCATTTGACTTCCGAAAACACAGAAATAACTTATTTTAAAGTGATACTGATGATGGTAATTTTAAAATCTCTGAAAATGTCACTGCTATAACTTGCATCTGCAGTGCTTTGACGCATTCATATTTGTGGCTAGATAAAGGGATCAGTCACAGTAATTGATCCTGTGCCCTGCATTTTACAATTTTGGTTTGTTTACATCCCTTTTCCAAAATGACAGATTATGTGCACAAAAACCAAGCGGCAGTACCTATTGCACAGTACATTTCTGTTATAAATCTACTCCTGTCTTTCAGGACAGAAAATGGTGCCTACTGTAATACTTGACACTTAAATCTTCTAATCCATAACAGAGCAGTCAATAAAGAGTTTATTAGTACATAAAAGGATAGTTTATCTGATTGAAAGATGTAATACATTTCAATGGAAAATATCCCATTCTCAGATAGAAAGTGTTCCAAGAGTTTAAAATGTTACTTCGAAAATTACAAATATAAAATGAAAAGACAGGCATCTTAAGACTTACAGCTTGCTTTCTTGGAAGGTAAGTAGCTGATGTTGGAAAAATTTCATTAAACCCTCCCACAAAATGAAGATAAAACTAAAAGAACCATGAAAGATCAAGTTACTTTGGTTATTAAATACTGGCTAGATGATCTTTGCCTTTGTAACACCTTTCTTTTGCCTTTCGACGTCTTTCAGCCTTTTAAAAGGTTGAATGGTCTACTCATCCACTGTTTAGATCATGAGATGCCTCTCTGCAGAAAAGAAGATTAACTGTAGGCAGTTGTTATTCCAGAATATTCTGTTTTGAGTGGGTATTTTTTGTCCTTAATGGCAAACTTGTGAAGATTTTTGTAAAATAGCCTCACAGGGACTGAAAGGGAGATGTATTTCATATCCGATGTGCAAAACCAATTCCCTGGCTGGATTAATGTGAATATTACTGGCGCAGAGAACATCTTACATTAGTCCTATTAAATTCAACTGTCTGCCTGTCTACATATAAAAATAAAACAAAAATGAAAGAAAGAGTCAAGTTCAGGGACAGAAAAAGGAGAAAAGAATAAAAATCAATCTCTAAAATCATATAACCTCTTAGGTACGCAGGTGTGTTTCAATGAACTGTAGCAATTTCAGCTGATTGGGCTACTGACATTCATAGAATCATATAAAGCTTCGAGGAGAACCTTTATTTCCTGGGCATCTCTCGAAATCTATTGCTTTTCTATGTGTATCTATAAACTGCGGAAAACAGCAGAGCATTTAGAGGATAAAGGATAAAAGAAGCAGCAAACCCAGTGAAAATATGCACTTTATAGACAAAAAAAAGAAAGTAGAATGAGCCAAGAAAATGCACAGCTAAGGTAAAACGATAAAGCTCTAAGCCCCATTTTGTTTTCTTGCTTTCTGGTTTTCTCCCCTTTGCCCCATAGAATACATTGTTAGGAGATGAACACATGCACCTTCTTCGCACTTAAGGTCCTTGGGATGTAGAGGTTATGTCCGTTTTATGGAGCACTCATACCATGGTATTTGTGTGCTCCCTAATTCATTATCCTGCCACAGCGCAAATAGTAAGAGGCATGTTATTTTTCAGCACAGCAATATGAAACAATAAACTTCAGCGAAACAAGATCAGACATTTACATGTATCTTCTGCCAAGCTTTAGAAAAGTTCATTCTTATCATAATTTGCCAAAGCCCGAGAAGTTTAACACTTGCTTCTGTATGCTCAGCTATTTATACTTACCGAGAACGGTAAGAAAAGCCTTGGAAGTTTTGACAGGCATAGTAAATAAAGAGCAGGTGTACTGCCCTTCATCCGACAGAGACACATCACTGACACTGATACTCAGCTCATGCCATGAAGCTCGGACCAGCTCAATTCTGTTGTCCCTCAGAGCTGAAAAACAAAAATTCATGTTAAAAGGTAGGAAACAGTACATCAACAAAGCGTGGTATGTTATACGAGAGGCTCTAAGAAGTAGCCTAGTGAAATCACGCCCTAGAATACAGGGATAACGACGCAGTTGGCTTTATGCATAGTAGTTTGTTTTCTCTATGGAGTAAAGCAGAAGAGTTCAACAAGTTTCCAAATAGTGTACTGAGTGACTTGTAATGTAGGTAAACCTAGAAACTAAGGGACCTCAGTTTACCTTTGATGTTCATCTGAAAAAGTGGACACTGACTCTGATTTCTGCCCCCCAACAGCTTTTTACAGTGCCTAAAATAACTCCTTCCTAAAAACATTCTTTTTTTTCATGTATTTACAAAGGTGGGCGAATATTGAGAATCCTGTTTCATCTACTAACAAACTATATTTTCAGTTAAGAAGTCTAGTGTTGTGTAGCTTGCCTACACATTTTTTTCGCATCCATTCCTACTCATATTGAACTGGAATATCAGATTCCTTGAACACTGCAAGGTTATTTCTTATTATTGATATATTGAAAGTTCCACTTCCACCTGCATATGTAACACATTTAAAGATTTTAGGTAATTAAATACAGTAGGCTTTACTTTTTTGATTGTGACTGAAAATCTGATCTTCCATCAGAAAATCCTTCCTAACAAAATTTTGTTTGCATGAAACCACTGAGGGAAGAGCAGCAGGGAGATTTACTTAAATTCAAAATGTCACTTTAGCTAATGCTTTAAAATTTGAAATATTTTAAAGCCTATATTTAGATTGACCCACATTTTCTATTTAAAAACAGCTGAAACACTCCCAAACACCCAATTTCTCTGGAGTAAAGCTGTTTCGGGAATCTACATATATTAATTGAGTCTTTCCACAGCACAGAAATACTAGTATCAGAAGTAAGCAAACACCACAACTCTCCTAAGCGAACAATACAAAAACCAATATAACTCAGAAAGTTTTGCTGTATACCTCTAGATTCAAATCTTTGACCTGGCAGCATTTGAATCTTCAGTGAGTCTATTTTTATAGTGAGCTTCAGATAGCCAAAAGTAAAATGGGACTATTACGATTACTGGGAAGGCTATGCTTTGATTTTTGAGAAGAACCAAGATGTTCAAGTCCCTAATGCTGTTGTCACTCACCTCTTTCTAAAGTCCCCAAAGGCTCTTATAGTTGTTTCTCCTAATATTTATATCTTCCACTGACAAAAATGAGCTTTACTGTGGTTCTTTTGCTACTAGATCTAGATGTTTCTGCCCCGTTGGAAGGCTCTCCAAGTGCTGTCAATACAGGAAGATTTACATCAAAATAAGCAGCTACATTGAAGACTCAGCAAAAATGTCACTTGAATTTGTTGTCTTCCAAGGCTACCATTCAGGTTTCTTTACAACGATTTCAAGCTGAATTTATTGGTTATTTCAGGGTAGGCCAGCTAAAGCTTGACTTAGTCTCTGCAGGGTCTGATGACTGAAAGGTGACAGCTTAAGCAGACCTAACATATAAGCATGCCATGAACTGCTGCAAGGCACATCAAACTGCCTGAGTCTGTGTGTAATGGACATGTTCCAAACATAAATGAGACACCTTCTGGCCAGCCACAGCAAGAAAGAAATAATTATGTAGTATATAATATAAAATGCATATAATAATGGAAAATAGACGCAACACTAAAGCAAACAGGCAAGCAAAACAAAAGCCACAAAATGAAAAGCCATGTATGTACCAATATGGTGACATAACAGCTAAGAAAAACAAGCTCAGGAAAACAAAAAGTACATAGAAGCAAGCTTCTACCAACCCAGAATAGCAGGCAAAGCTGATGGCTGTGACTTTACTAGCCAAAAGCCCTCACAACAGTGAAGCTGTTGCTATCTTTGAGGAAGTAGATGGAGACTCAGAATTCATTTCTCAGCATCTCAATTCTAGTCAGATGCAAACTGAGCAGACATAAGAATGGTAGTTTATTTCACATTACTGACCTTTCAGAAAAAAAAATTTTCAAAATGACCCAGTGCTTCCAAATGATTTCATTACCACCACACCCATATATATATATTTTGGAGAACAGTGTAGGAAAACAAAAAAACCAAACCGCAAAAATACTCTTCAGCACTCCATAATTTGAAAATGGTGATTTTTGTCTCCTCTGAATCAGAAGTTGTATAAAAAAAATGCAGTATATAATCTTGCATCATATTTTATTTTGTTATAATTTTTAATTGCTACTCATGATGATTTATGTCACTGTTGAAATACTTTCCTATAGATGGGACAATGTGCAGAATTTCATGCACTAAAAATAACTGTAATGAATTCCACGAGAGCACAAATGGTCTACAGATGATGCCAATAGCACACCATTTTGATCCTACTGGTAGAGAAATAAACAACTGAAATACAAACCAACCGCATCAACTACAGTCCTACTGCTCCCCTCCCTCATTTCCTCCCCTCCACGCCTTTTTTAACCTTTGTACAACATAAAAACCTCAGCTCAGTCAATTTTTCTGGAAAACTGGTTAAAACAAGCACTGATCAAGAGCTGAGATCAGATGTTCCATGTTTCAGCCTGGAGTGAATTTTTATTGAAAGAACAGAAAGAAAGAGTTTTGTAACGGAAATACCAACACAGAGCCTTTGCAAAAAAATGCTGCAAATAGCACCAACAGAATACTCCTTTGCAGGAAAGCTCTTTGTCAGAAGCATTTCTGTAAGTGCTAAGCCTAAATGCAATTCATTATCTGTGCCATCAAGTTCAAACCTCAACGTCAGTAAGCTTTCCTGTCTACGCAGATTTGAGAGCAAACCAATGAGAAAACTCCACCACTATTGCTTAGACAAGGCTAGTGCTTACGTGGAGTCTTCTTAGAATCTTATTTTCAAACTTTATTTATATACCTAAGACTATATCCTTATCTGTATCTGTTTAGAAAGACACCAACTCCTCCTGTGAAATTGATAGCTGTGATGGATGCCAGAACTTTTTCCCAGTTTCTGTGTTAGGTATATTTTGCTAAGGGTGAAGTTGGATCAGAGTAAACAGTGGCTGCCTAACTGTCCAGCCCTGGCTCCCTCACCCTGGGGCAGAGGAAGCCTTCTGGGAGAGGGGGACTGCTCCCTCAGACAGCAAATGAACAGTCGGTGGCATTGGAGAAGGCAGGAGTACTTCTACGCAGCTACCAATCTCCAGGCACAGAGACTGAGCAGAGCAGTGGAGAGTAAACCCTTGCCAAGCCTGGTTGATGGAGTGAAGAAGCCCGTAGAGCCTGAACAGAAGCAGCTACTGAAAGGTATCAACTGGCAAGCAGAAGCTTGAAGGACAAGACATATTCCTCAAGGAGCTGGTGGAAAAGGAGGAGATTTATTTACTGTACTCTGTATTTTATCCCTTTCAGCACATCTGATATCTACTTGATCAAAGAGGGATCTCGTCTAGTTTATTATTCTCTATTTAAAGGACGTGAGCTTCAAAAGCTTTCTCTAAGCTTTTTGTTTGCTCTTTCTTTGCAGTGAGAATTGCCCCAAACAGGGCAATTTTACCACAAGGTTCAAGCCAACTCAAGCCTCTACCTTAGAAGTTTAAATAAAGTACCATGAAGTGAAATACAAAATGTTCCCTCTTATTTAATTAACAGCTGAAAACAAAAAGTAGAACATGTATGGGGACATTCTGCATGAATCTGGAGTTTGGTACACATGAATAAACAGATTTCCTATATACCGAAATGTCCAATGTCCATGCATTGTTCAATACAAACAGCAGTACATAACTCCAGATCCCCACCAAAGGTCATGGGAAACACCAGGCTTGTCTTTGAAGTGTCTTATACTAAAACACAGCTGCTGTATTGTACTCAGGTGGCAGTATTTATACCTCCACTTTTTAAGAAGGTTATACTATTAGCTCCACTTGTATTCCACAGGTAGTTTCTGAATATTATTTATTAGTTGTATTGTGGTAGTGACTAGATGGCCCAGGTGAGTACAGAAAAGAAGGCTTTGTGCCTAAAGACTCTGTAAGCTCTGTCCTCAATTGACTTGCATGGTTTCCCAGCCTCACTCCTACCTCTGTCTGCTCTTTCAGAGCCTTCTCTGGAAGCTCTTTTTTTTTTTTTTCCATTTCACTTTGGTAGAAGCTTAACAGCTTTTCAGCCTCTTCCTGGGATTTTCACCTACATTCCTGAACCATTACCTTATCAATAGTTTCCATACCTACATTTTTGCGTGGTACAGAGATGCTAGAAAAGGGTAAATATGCAGAACATGGATTTGATTTTGGGGAAAATACACCTATGTCGAAAAGTAACAAAGAATACCACCACTGATGTCTCCTTCCTGGATTCTTACGTTGCAAGCACTTACAAAAAATATAAAATGCAACACAAAACAGAATTGCATAGTAAATTCCAATATGCCCTAAGTACATTATTTCAGTTTTCTGTAATTCCTAGGCATATATGATGTAGTTAATTTGCAAGGTATGAAATAATTGTGCATAAAATACCTGCTCCTCAGCAGACACACTTCATTTATTTTACTTGGCATTCTTTTTTTCTGTAGAAAAGATTTCCTTTCAGAATGTTTTCTGATGCAGAAACAAGCAACCTTAATAATTTGCATAGTGTAGATTATTATGAGTAAAAGATACAGTGAGATATTTCAGCTGCATTAATCAGCAATTGTTGAGTCTGATGACCATTGCAATAAACTGGTCTCCTTGTTCACAATCACAAAAAGCTGTACTTTATTTTTTGCACAAAATAATATAATGACCTAATGTAGTCATGTAGTGAAATCTTGCAATAGGAATTATATCAAAGAGAGAAAAGAAACTTAGAAATTGTCGCTGTCATGGGAAAAAACCCACATTTCATACTGGGTGGAAAAGGCAGTTGGACCTGTTAGATGTAGTAGCCAGAAAGCAGCATCTCTAATCTTATTTCTCTAAAATGACTACATCTTACTACTATTTGGTGTCATATATTTGAAGAATGAGTAAAAAACAAACAACAAAAGATCCGAATCCTCCAGAGTAATTTTCAGATGTTTTGACAATACTAACTTGACATATGCTGCTATCCTGGGATTCACTCAACAAAATTTCTTCTTTATGTTAGAGTTGTTCCCTCTGTCATGGGAATAATGTAACCATTAGTTGGAACCAGAAAGGCTTCTGATACTCTATAGGTCATGCTAAACTCCCAGAAATCTAATACTTATGAAACTGAAAAATCCCTTTGACTTTCAGATTCCAACTTTCTGAATGCAGTACCACCATCAAATCTGAAATAGATTTCAAGGGATGTTTATTTTGTTTCTGGATATACTTAGATGTACTTTAGATGGCCTATTGTTTTGTTCCTAATGAATTCAATATAACAAGATGCCTATAGGGATGATCTACAGCACTCACCAATAGTTGTGCATCAAAATCTGTCAGGCCACAGACCACCAGAGAAAAATAGAGAGGAGGAAAGTAAATGGAAAAAAAAGTCAAACTATTACAGTTATTCCGTGCCTAGTTTTCTCAGCCTTCATACTGCTTTTCAAAACGTTTCAATTTCCTTTAAAAAAATCATATGCTCATTTGTCTGTTGCTATATTAGCAGTTTGCCCTTTTCCAACCAGTACGCAGTTACTCTACTGATGGGTACTTGCATGGTATGTGAACTCCTAATATTTTAAAACTTCTCAATAATATGTATGCGGAAAGAAAATCCTTTTTCTTCCCCTTTCATTTCCAGTCATGCAATTTGATTACTTTCATACAAGGAGGAATACAAGCCTAGGGTGGCACTGTGGTTATTTCGAAATCACATTTTCTATTTCTATTTATGCATGTGGTTGAGGCCATTTTTACCTCTCACTCGAAATGAACTCCATAGCATTGCTTCTGTGAAACTATCACTTTTGCTCTTATTACTAGCTGGTCACGATTCCAACAGAGTTCAAAGGTCAGAAAGATAGACGATCTTTTAATTAGTCTAGAGTCATGACAGATTTCAGTACCGGGACAGAAACGTTGAAATTGAGTCTACTTTCACAAATAATGTTAATGTAGTCAGAAAGTCACTTGGCAATACATTAGAAGTTTCGGTACAACCTATTAGATTGGCTGATGTATGTACCGTTGGAGTCCTTTAAAGGTGACATCTTTTCTAAGTAAAATTAGCAGAAATAACAAAAACTGAAGGTCACAATACTGTGGACAGATCTTTGGCTAATTGGCTGTGGAACAGTATTCTGGCCACTTTGCAGATACATGATGATTTTTTCCCCATTAGGAAAGTGATTAGTAACACAGATATGTTCAGAAAGACATTTCAAACAGTGCCTTTCACAGTTTTGTGTCACTCAGATTTTCCAACCCATTCATGTACTTAGTGAATAAATTCAGGGCATCACTGGGTTTTGTAGAAGGCGCTAAGTAAGGTTTCTGAAATGGAAGAACACCACACCAATCCTTGGAGATTAGTTTTACTTTCATTCCAGTGCATTTCTATTTCTCTTTGAAGCCTTCTAAGTACTTGGTAATCAAAAGGAAGAAATAACGAGGTCAACAGGAATATACTTCTACCTCTAATCACCTGGTCATCTTCTACTTTACACTTTGGCTTGCGATCTAATAAGGAAAGACTATATTGTTTTCAGCTAAGGAATACTGCTGAAATATTTGATTAGCTTATTTAGAGAACAATGTTCAACAGCAAGCAGCTTTCTCCTTTTTATATTTTTCATATTTTTTGCACATTGGATAATGCATATGTCAAGGAGTACAGCAAACTCCCTTCATTAGAAGAGGTGCTGACAGTCTCACTAACAGAGGCGTCTTCTATACGCTTGCTTACTGCCTTGAAAAGGCCAAAGAACTGGGGACCCAGAACCTGTCCGTACAACGTTATCTGTTATTCATCAGGTCATGCTGTATTTATAGAATAGCTTTAGATGCTCATGAAGGAAATCCAAACAGCAAGGTAATTTCTTCAGTGGAATGACAACAATTCTTCATTTCCTGCAATCTGGATAAAATGAGAACAATTTAAGGTGACTCTCAACGGCTTATGATCTTGAACACACCTGCTAAGTGAGGTGTCTCCAGCTGTTGCCAACTGACAAAAGAAGGCCTGGACGATGATATGCTCTTCATGAATGGAATAAACATGGTAAAACCCTCCTGCACGCCAGGTTTTCTGCACTAAGCCACATTTTCTCTCGCAATAATTTTCTGTATTCTCTTCAGTTTCCCTCTTTCAGAGCAATCAAGAAACATGGCAATATGCAAAAAGAGAAGAAGAACTTGCCTTCTAGGGTGTTCATAATGCCTATTTTTGGTATTAAAGAGACACCGCACTTATGTTCTGCTTGCCTTTTGAGAATCGTAAGGATGACATTTATTGTCTTAGAAGGTCTGAGGGCAGCCTCACGTTCACATAAGAAATTTCAGTTTCAAATCCTTCCAAAACATACATGTTTTGAACTACGAAGATGCTTTGTTGTTTCATCAGGTTCGAATAATGTTTAACTGTAGCTCTAAAAAACTAAAACAAAAATCACATTAGTCAGGATGAAATGTTGTCTTACAAGGTCTGCTCATCTGGTTCCTTATGCAATGGGGAATTACAAGATTTCTTATTATACTAATGCAACTGGACATATGCCACAGCACTGTAGCCTAGAAAATCTTTCAAAAACATGCTTCTCAAATACGCAGCTGCAAAAATTAAAATTGCAAAATGATCTGGCATGGTTAGAGGTGGACAGAATTAAAATAAATGAGATTCGATAGATAAAAGTAATTGGTAGTAATTATAATCTTATATACCAGGTTGGAAACTGATATTTTGAAAGCAATAATGCAGGAAAGAAGCCCTGAGGATTACAGTGGAAATTATTTAACTGTATGTTCAAATGCAGCACCACTCTAAAAAGATGAATCCTATTCTTGGTTGTACTGATCCTGGCAATTACAATAAAATGAAAAAATAATGTTACAATATTCCAAAACTGCATATATCATACTGTGTCATATATTGTAAATTACAGGTAGAAACAGACTCTCAGCTGGGGAGGTAATTTCTGAAGGTCTACCAATGGAATACTACTGCATAAGTAATACAACGAAAATGAAAATAATACAATGGAGAGCGGTAATAGCAGCCCACACCTACCTAAGAAAATACTAATAGAAGTTAGAAATTTTTTTTTCTATAATTTTGAGGGTAATACCGAAAACAAATTAGGATGTTTCAGGCTAAATAAGAGTTCATTTTAAGTGAGAAATATTAGATAATGACATTATTGAAGTAAAAGGGATAAATGAATACTAATCCTCTTGCAAACTAAAACAAAAGTACACAGATTTCCAAGTTTGTTCTTCAGTGAAGACCAGACCAGGCAGTTTTGCCTCATTCTACTGATGTTGATACTAATCACTGTGTTAACAGTATTTAAATGACTGCTGACCAAGGCAGAGTTAAGCTTGCTTAGGTATTAAAAACTGTCTAGCCAAATAGCACAGAGCTCTGCCAAGATGGTCTGCATATCTTAAAGTACATCAATTACAGAATACTCACTTTTTTCTCTTCAAGAGACTGCCCTTTACAGTCACTGCTGGCAACCCTCATGCACTGGCTTTAGTCAGATTCTGATGCAAGGAATCCTAAAGGCTAGGGAACATAGAACAACTCGGCCAAATTTTACACTCTTAGCACCGCTGGAAATCCAGCTTCTCCTCAAACCTGCCCATGTGCAGTATGTTTTCTATGTGTCTCGGCAGCTGACCATGTCTTAAGAAAGCTGCAGAACCAAATTATACCAGTATTTCTCTAACCTAGTAGATGGTGTCATTACAGTTCTGCTCATTCACTAGCTAAACTTAATGATCCCATCATACTGAAAATGTTTTTAGTGGCATTAATGAGTAATACTTATGGTACAGTCATGTTTATGGTATTGCTTCGCATTTCTTGGAAAGTCACAGTCTTTGAATTTCAAGAGTGCTGTCCTGTTCAAACATGTTCTCTCAGCAGAATTTGGAGAGACTTTCTCACTTATTAATGATCTAAGAGATCTCTCTCTAAGTGAGAACAGCTATAAGATGCCCCTGTTTTTTCTGCACTTCTTCATCATTCATGTAGATACATAAATTAACATCGTTCTTCCTGTAGCAGATGGCTACATTGGCTAGACATGCAGCAGGAATACTCATTTGTCCTAACTACATTAAGATGTCAGACTCCCTAAACTCCTGCTGCAGTCAGTGGAGCAATATAGATTCCTCCAGAGGCCAATTAAGAACAGGTCACTGCCTTGAAAATATTACAGAACCTGAACAAAACAGCAAAGAAATCATCAGTGATTGATGAGTGTGTCTGCGATCAATCTAGCAATTGATTCCAGTACCAATGTAGAGTCAAACACTAATGTATATGTCAATACCGAAGATATTAGTGGTGTTAGTGATGACTCGCAGATCTCACTATTGAGGGAATTGAAATATGGAACAAAGTATCAGGAGAGGTCTGAGATGAGTCTAGTGCAATTCCAGAGAGGATTCTCAGAAAGCTCTTTGGTGGTTTTAACATCTTTTATGATAGAGCCCTTTAAAGTTTTACGATGTCTCTCATATAGCCTAGCAGCATACAATCTGCCTCTGAACCACAAGTACACAGACGCTTCCTCTTTTGTGGGATTTGTCTTAGTTTTCCACATGCAGGTGTGCTGTGAAGGAAACTATCAGTGAGAAATGGTGATGGAAACAGATAATTAAGGGATTAGAGCATCTCTCATACAAGGAAAGGCTGAGAGTCTTGGGACTGTTTAGCATGAAGAAGCAGCAAATCATGAACTTAATCCAAATTCAGAAGAAAAATTTCTTTCTAGACCTCTAATTTTCTGAGGAACCTGCTCTAACTGGACATAGTTGGAGAAGAAAGTTGGACTAGGAGACCTCCAGAGGTCCTTTGCAACATGAAATGTTCTGTGATCTTGTGATTCTAGACGGATCTGGAGTAAAGAATCTGTGTATCACAAAATTCAGGAACGTGACCAATCCTGAAACACCAATAACAAAAACCCCCTATTGTTGGGTATTCACAAAGATTAATCTTTAGCTTTTCCTATGTGATTTGCCCTCTCATGGAGCCTTCAGATTTGAGCCCTCAGAAGAGGATGCCTGTCTCTCCCTTCACAGTCAATGAAAAATAAAAAACAGAGAGGAAGAGAAAAACTAGCTTTTCTACGGTACACCTAGTTTGTGCAAAAAGACTTCCTGTGCAGCTATATTCCAAGCATGTGGTGACCTCACAAGTGCAGCAATACAATATTTTGAGCCTGGAGTGGTGGCCAGACATATTCGCCAAGTACTATGGAATATCATTTGGGAAAATAAAACAAATATTTGACATACAATGGCATAATAAGTACTGATAGCTGCACTAAATAAAAACTGTACTATGAATAAATGCATTACTAATAAACAGTAGATACCAACAGTAATAGATGCGTGGAATTATGTTACCATCGGTAGCATTTATCCTCAATATCTGACATTTTCGGGGCCATTCACATACAGCAGATATATTTGAATAAACTAGAAGAAACTTTTCCATGCTTAACATACATGTCTAGACAGAAAACCAGCTGAATGCATCCTGGCTTTTTCATTTAAACATTTAATGCAGGTATTTTCTTTTTCTAAGAGCAGGGGTTGTTTCTTTCCACAGTTCAAATTGTAGCAGTGGATAAAGGACTGAAGACATTAATTTGAAAAGCAAATATATAGATTAACTACCATTTACAGCTACATAGCTAGAGAATGCTACTTACACTTTACACTTGCAACAGATGATTAATAATATTGGATCTCATACCACATTTTTTCTTAACTGGTACAGCCAGAAGACTCACCGAGAAACCGCCACAACTAACCTGCCTTCCATTTATTACTTTTGAAGGATACATTTCTATATCATGATCGCCATATGAAAGGAGGCATTGAATATTTAAAAATTGCGGGAGTTGTTCCCATGTCGACTGTTCTTTGTGGCTATTTTTACTAGACTGTACATCACTTAAGTACTGGAGATACAGTCTAAGAAGAATTTCTGAATTTACTGTGCACTACTGATTTGTACATAATGGATCAAGAGTGACTTCCAATTCTGCTTCAAAAGGTGGCTGAGACATGGCACAAGCAAAGGTGGTGTTTGGCCCTCAGGGCAATGACTGTTACTGCACTCTTTCTTGGGCTTGTCGACAAAGTGCCCGTCAAAGGACATTAATTGCACATTTGGATGATAATATGTTCACAGCACCAGATGTAATAAAGAGTGCTGCAGTAACAATCTGCAACACTGGATACATGAATGTTTTTGGTATCTAAGTTATAATATCCCATTTTTAATTATACCATGCCCTTGATTCCTCCTTCTCCCTCCTCTCTTCACTTCAGAGCTGATTCACTTAACTCCTTTTTACCTAGCATCCAACTACTTTTTCCTCTTCTCCAGGCAGAAAATTTAAGACCTCCATTTTAAAAAGTATTTAAAGAAAATAAACTTCTTGTCTATACACCTGAGCCTCCTTTCCCATCTTACTCAACTCCTGGTAGACTCAACAGTTCTAGAAAAATTTCAGATATCAAACCCACTTCTTCTGGTACACAATGCTATTTTAACACTCCCACTTTCAATAAAAGCAGGGTTTTTTTTCTGTTTTTCATTTTGCTTGCAAACTCTGTTTGCCAAGTTTGATGGTCTCCTAAGATCTCCCTCTTGCCCTTCTTTATCAGGGTGTTTCCAAATTCTTCAGCCAAAACTTACTAAATTAATTTTATCTTTAATTTCTTTCCCCATAACAGTCATTAGTATACTCAATATTGCTTATCTTCCAACAGACAATATTTGTCCTGCCTCACTGATTCCATCCTATCCTCATTCTTTTTTCCTCTTACTCTTCATCTTCCTGCCTTCTTTTTCTTTGAAATCTTTCCTGACTGCACACATACGCAGCTGTCACCAATCCTGTCTTTGACTCCACATGTTCCTCCATCTAGTCTCTTCCTCTTCTCCACACCAATCTTTAATTGATAAAAAAACCCTGTTGGCATCCTCTTAGTAACACTTTTCCAATTTGCTGTAGTAAATAATTCGGTTTCCTCTGTGTGATAGATAATTTTGCTATGAGAATGAGGTCGCTGAAATAAATTAGAAAATAAGAAAAGGCTAAACCAATTGCATATGAAATACACATCGGAAATAGTGATTAGTAACTCTTAAAAGGGAAGAGTACATAAAATTAATTTATTTTTTTATATTTCCAAATATAAACTCCAAAGCACACTTTATCCTTTCTGTAACAGAAGTGCAAAAATGCAACAACTGCAAATTTAAATTACTTTACACTTATAAGCATCCTGAGTTGTATTAGGAAGCACGTTGCCAGCAGGTCCAAGGAGATGATCCTTTCCCTCTGCCCAGAACTTGTGAGGCCACACCTGCAGTGCTGGGTACAGTTCTGGGCTTACTCAGTACAAAAGACAGGGACATACTGGAGTGGGTACAACAAAGGGCCACAAAGGGGATTAAGGGACTGGGAGATCTATCATACAGGGAGAAGCTGACAGTGGCGGGACTGTACCCCCTGGAGAAGAGAAGGCTTAGGGGGAGTCTCATAGATGTTTATAAATACCTAATGAGGGGAGTAGAGAAGATGAAGCCAGCCACTTCTCAGTAGTGCACATTGACAGGCCAAGAGGCAATGGGCACAAATTGAGATGTAGGAAATTCAACTTAAGCATAGAAAAACTATTTTACTGTGAGGGCAGTCAGACACCTGCACAGGTTGCCTGGAGAGGTTGTAGAGTCTCCATCCTTGGAAATATTCAAAACCTGACTGGATGCAGTCTGGGGCAAACTGCTCTGGCTGCCCCAGCTTGAGCAGGGTGGTTGGACCACATGATCTCCACAGGTCCCTTCCAACCTCACCTATTTTATGGTTCCCTGATTCATACAGCTTTTATATGTACCATAATACTACAGAAAAATAAAACAAAAGTTTTCAAACATTCTTCTCCTTTCTGGCTTCTAAATTGTTTTCTTATAATTAACAACTGACATCCTGCATAGCGCTCTGTTGAACTGTACAGAAGACAACCGTTGGGGGACCATCCATCCAGTCTTACCTGGTATTGTTAAAGTGTTGACAGATTATTGTGATCTCCTCTGGCAATGAGTGCTGTTCAGAGTAGACTCTCCCACGAACATGTCTTTTCTCAGAACAACAAAGAATTTAAAAGCCTTTGATTGCATCAATGAAAATGTTTCCATTTAGAACAACAGAAAGGGAGGAGCTGAAGAGAAGGGAGCCTGCCAGACATTCGAGGTGAGTGCATATGGATGAACTCTCTCATGCTCCAGGGTCATCCTCTCGGTGGTCGTGATCTGTTCTCAGCTGCTTTTGTTACTTGTAGGATACCACAACCTTGAGTACCCCAAGAAAATTTTTGCATCAACACTGACCTGATGATCCCAGAGGTCTTTACCAACCTTAATGTTTCTATGATTCGATGAATTACAGCATCATGGTCAGAATAATAACAACAACAACACAGTTTTGGAAGCTCTAGCAACTTAGATCTTCAGGGTTATTGAAAAGCCCAACAAACTACCTCTGTACCTAGGGTTAATTTCCCCATTGAGAAAGGATGTTACTGCTAGCTAGAAATTTAAAATGTTTCCTCCTCAGACCAGCAATCCCATGGTGTTATCAGGATTCAGCTGGAGCCAAAGAAATCTATTTAAGAAAATCCCTAGTAGACAAAAAAATGAGTTCCATAATCCAGTTATTAAAGTGCAGTCATGAAGTACCTGCAAATGCTGACTTACTGAATATGCTTTTGAACCCTCTATGCTTGGTAGACAAGAATCATACTGGATTATTTTATTTCCAAGAGGTCCATTCTGACAGCAGGGGAAAAAAAAATAAATCATACAGCACGTACTAACCCTCAATTAAAAATTGGGATTAAAAAAAAAAATAACAAGAATTTTGTAGAAAAAATGCTCAGAGCTAATACTTTCTCTAGTGTTTCCTAAATTTTGAACTTTCTTTGCAGATTTAATTTTCTCTATTTGAGTCCTGGAAAGCATCACCAAACAGTGAGAGATTAAAACAAAATAAAGCAATCCTCCACCGCTGCCACCAAAAGAAAAAAGAAAAAAAAAAAAAAGAAATTTCAAACAGTTCTACGACAGAAAACTATGATCCTATCAATTTAAGAATACCGTCAGATTTCACTTTGCAGCTAGGCTGAGGGAGGTAATCAGAGCTATATGGATTAATACTAACTCAAAGGCAATGTAAAGTTCTGTAACAGACCATAGGGAAGCTCCTATGGTAAAATCTAGATCATGAGCTTTACACCAATAATTAGCAGAGTCTGCAATCAGGTTGATCTCCAGAGGATGAAGACAAGACAAAATCCTCATATGCCAATCTGTCTTCCTAATTCTACCAACAGACATAAAACATTAAGCGGATTAAAGCCAAAAAGGGGCAAAAAAAGCCTTTCTCTCCATCAGTAGCACTTTAGAGGATAAAGTTCCTTGGAGCCTGCTTAAATTCAGTGAAAGGGGAAGGGGGAGAAAAGACGGTGGAACTACTTGAGGATCTGGCCCCAGCATGTCTATCTAGATCCAAGACAGACAGCTACAGATGAGCCTAGATGAAACATTACTGACTGCGACAGACAAAGTAGGTTGGGAATGATGATTACACTGCTCTGCAATGTGAATTGCTGTAGCTAAAGTGACATCCTGAATTATTCTATGAATGTAGTTGCTGATCATCCATTTTAAAATTAAAGATATATTGTTCCCTGTGAAAATGAAATCAAAGACTCGACTCTGATCTCCCCCCATTATGGAACAAATCAGATAATGTAAATCAAGTGTCATCTTGCAAGGTGATCTCTTCTGGAATAAATTTGGCAGCTGAGACAGACATGTCAAAAAGCCACTACAACAATACCCAGGAAGCTCACTGGCACTCTGCACTGTTATTTGGTTTCTGGTATTTCTGACAATTTTTTAAGGAACAGTACCTAGCTCTAGTCGTGGGTGAACTTATCACATAAAACTATAGCAAACACCAGAAACATGAATCGCTGTGCCTAAGGAAAACCTTTGGGCACTGCTGAAATCCTTCAATTGTGCAATGATGGGTACCTAGCTGAGTTGCTGAGCTCAAGTCTCTCAGGATGTCCAGATATCTAAGGGCAACTGCCTGAATTCTCCTGAGCCCTGTAACTCCATGGGCGGTGGGGGTCAGATCCCATGTCTGCATCAGGGTAATTCACAAACAAGGTGCTCCTCCACTTATTTTACCCATGAGCCCACCCACTAGACATACTTGCTAGATCTATTGCACAAAAGGTGTAGGAAAACTGTGAATCTCCAAAACCTATTCACTGTCACCTCCAAACTTCTGGTTAGAGACCCCTGCTCAGAAGGGGCAGACTCCAGAATCTCCAACTCACTTAACTATCTGCATGCCATCATCACTGGACTTTTGGGCATTTGCCATTAAAAGTCTCCTTTGAAGCGGTCCTACTTTGTATGAATATACTCTATAGACATAAATATAAATACATATTAACTGAAGAAAAGACTTGAACATTATTTCTCCATGTTTCCTACCCACTAGCTCATCTTTTTTCTGCTTCCTACTGTGAATATTTGCAGAGGAATAGCTTCAGCAAGTGAAGGTGTGAGCAAAGTCCATTAAGAAAGTACAGTGGCCAGATGGTTAGGACATTCTCTGAGAAGGTCAGTAGACCAAAAGTCTTATTACTGGTTTGTATTAGAGACTGTGGCAGTTAAAAAATCTTGTTCCTTCCTTACCCATCCTGCTACCAGGGACTGGTCTAGACCAAGCAGCCTCTTCTCTGTTTCCCCATTGGTGTCTTTGTTTTAGTGTGAGGAAGATCTGCCCTGGTTCAAATGCCACCTTTTAGAGAGTTGTGTAGAATCCCAAGAAACACCGAAGTTGCTTGTCCAGGCTCTATTCCCCCTCATTAGGACTTCCTAATGGTTACCTTATGTAACTCCTGCTTCAGCTTGCTGCCTTTGGAGAACCCCACTCTTAATTCGTCTGGCTTTCTCCAGACATTTCTCAGAAAGCTTGAACAACGTAATTTGAGGCAGACAATTCCAACAGGTACATGTGCCTTTTTGTGGAACCAGTCTATTGCACTCTAGTGAGGAAAAACTGTAGTTTTCATTAAATGATCATGTGTTAAGAAGTCACTAACAAAAGCCAAGTGTTGACTCTTTAACCTCCCACCACACCTACTTGAGTGTTTTCAGAAGCCAAGCACCAGGTAAGATTCTTGTTTATTTAATCATATAATAAATGATATCATTAAAGTGAGGTACTGGGCACTAGTTACAAACACAAAGTGCCAAAGCCTCTACAGATTCCACGAGAGAGGTGTACATAATGAACTTACCTAAACAACGCTTTTTAAAAACACCTCAAAGTTGTCATTACTTGCAATGTTAGTGCAGCTGACGTTTGAATGTATGAGGTATGAAAAGTTCTGTATAGACCAGAACTAATCGGGTGAGGAAGGTGCTTATTCTTCTAACTTCTATTTTGGTGTACAGGGAAAAAGGGTGACATTTCCATGGTTGAAGTTCAAAACATCTCTCAGTCTGAAAAATGGACTCTGGTAACATCAACAATACACAATCTATATGGGTTTGTGTATCAACTTAGAGGAAAAAATGAGGAAAACAATCGTTAAGACAAACAGCAGACTAAACTAAACCTGACAGGTTTGAGTGATGACATAATACCCTCTTACTCTGTGATGGTGACACAAAAATGCCAAAGGACACAAAGCTGTCAGTCTTGTTGTTTATCTTCTATCTAAGACTAATAAAAGGAGGTTGGTGATTGACAGAACAGACATGGGCACAGTCCTAGGCATACAGTTTGCACTCTGAAAAATGTATTGATGGTTTTAGGGGTGGCTTATTTATTATTGCCTTTTTCTGCAGTACCTTTGTGACCTTCCACAAACTTTTGATACAACTTTTTTAAAGCTATCATTGCTTTTTAAAATTCATGATTAGTAGTTATAACTGCTGATATTGCAATTCCTAGTAAATCCTAGTAATTTATTAACAGTATCAAATATCTGGACAAATGTCCAACTTAGTTTAAAACAAGCTTTGCACAACCCCTTAGGTACTATCATGGTGAATAATGGAATATTATCAAACATTTCTATTTTTAGCTGTCTTAGAAAAGAAAGCCTAAATGCAACCTGCTAGGTCAGCTCCTAACTACTAAAAATGGAAAATGACACAGGTCTCTATAGAGCACAACACTGAAGCAGCACCATTTCATTTTAGCACATAAATCTCGTAAGGCAGGTAAAAGTACAAAGAGAACAAGGAACAGTTTACATAGTGAAGTGTTGCTGAAAACAAGTGATTTATTTGGTTATTGCCCCAATTACTCTGCAGGTAATAGCTGGTAGAAAATACCCTGAAATGAACCAAGTATCTTTCAGAGTTTTGCAGAATAATTCAATGGGGAAGTCTGTGTCCTGTGTTAATAACACAGGAGATGGCATTTTCAGAATCTTCCCCTAAATAAACGTGTGTGTACACGTGAAGATCAGTGTGAGTAAAACTCAAATTATTCTGCTTTATTACCCAAGAACCTCATACAATTGAAGAAGGTACCCTATAGAGCCACACTGTCTTGCAATTCACTCCTTTCACTGGAGGGGTTGCATAGGCCTGTGTTAGCAAGGTACGACTTTAAGACTTCCAAGGGACAACTTCTCTTTAAAAGCAAACACTCACAATAATAACAAGGGCATTTTGCTCCTGATTCCCTCTTCCTCTCGTACAGAATCTAACACTGAGAGGCACAAAACTGAGGAGCAATATCTCTTTCCCTCTGGGGCTGGCCTGCTCCCCTGCAAAGCACTGAATGTAGTCCTGAGAAACACAAGATCTGCTTCTGCTTCGGATCCTGGTTTGTTGTTTGACCTTATCTGCAGTCGCTTTAGCTCACTGAGCCTATGGTTTCTAACCTCACGCAGCAACAGTGACTTTTCCTTCTGTCTAACACGTGCTGTAAAGTGTTATTAGGGGAAAGCCAAGGTACCTGAGAAAGGTGGAGATTCAGTTTTCATTCTTAATGACATGGAGACAGAAATCAGCTGAATTTTAACAGCTCTATTCACCTCCCAGCTGCTGAGCATTGGGGCAGCAGCAACAAGGACAGGAAGAAAGTCTTCAGCTGGAACAGCTGAACTGAACAGGCACTTCACTACGCTTTTAAGTCCCACTGCTGTATGTCCACGTTTGCTAGCGTGGCATTTGAGAAAGAAGTTTCAATTCTGATCTTTTCACCGACTACAAAGCAGTGCAATCTCCTCTCCCTTATTTCGGTGATTTTGGCTGATGATAAATATATTTTTCAAGTTTCAAAATATCATTTTGTTTTAAGGTTGTGCTTTGGCAGTATATTTAACACTGGCCACTGTAGGCACAGCAATTCAGAATGTGAAGCATAATCAGAAAACTCCACTCTCTTTCCTCTATTACAACTGCATTACAATGCAGTTATATATAAAATAGTAAGACGTGTCAGTGTGCACCACTGCGCTACAGGCACATTATTCCAGCTGTTGAAGTTATTTCTCTTTGGCATCAAGTCGCAGTACCTGAATCCTCCCAAAGCTCAGAAATGCACACCCTATCATCTCTTATTACTTCAGTAATATAGAAAGCCTGTCTAGCCAGTGAACTTAGCAGCAGGTAACTTTTCCTCCTTCCCCTTTCCCTGCACTCCACTCACATGTTTCAGTGATAACAGAGTATTTTATTGTCATTTCAGGTGCAGGAATCTGCCAGTGTTTCAGCCATCTTGTCTTCCTTGGGACAGGATAAGAGTAAAATATGTGAATGAAATACACGAGTGGAATGGAAGGGCATTTTATTTGCTGAACTGGGCATTAGCTGAACTGCTTCTCCCCATTGCAGTACACCTGTTAGCCTTTTACAGGCACATCCCTAGAAATTTTATACAGAAATCATTACATTTTAATATGAAAGTCTGCCCTTACTTTGTCTGCAATTTTGATTCAGAAAATAGGAACTTCTTGCTACTGTTAACAGTATAATAAAAGTCATGTGGTAACATTGTATGGTTTCAGTATGATATATTTAAAGTGGTAACATGATACCATTACTGTCATTTAAATATACAGCCACAATACCATGTCATTACTCCTTTCTCCAATGCTACACTCTGTAGTGAAACTCAGCAACAATTAAATGGCAGCGTTTAAACAAATTTATGGTTTCAAGGGCAGCCTAAAAATATCACAAGGCAGCCTGAAAGCACTATGTTCTTAACACCCCGATGTCAGCCTCCTGTCAAAGTAGCTTTATTCTGACTATGAAAGAATGTGATCTTGACCAAAATAACAATGAAGGGAAGCACTCAGTCAGAACTGCTCAGATGTAATTCATGCTCTAACACATTCCTCATTGTAAACAGATTCTCAAATTACATTGGACCAGTTAAGTTTCTATCTCAAAATTTTAAGTTTTTTACTGAAGTAACAATCTCACATCTTTACAATAGTAAAAATGGAAAATATACTCACACAGCCACATGCAACAGCCTGAAAAAAAACATTGGTACTGGGAAGAGAATAGCTTTTAGCTGGACTAAAAGACTGTGAGAAAAATGAGACATGAGCAAAATGCCTAGGAAGTGGGAATTGTAGATGCTTGTCTCAGAATTTATACCAGTCTCTTCTTAGTCTTTGATAAACCAGGTAAACTTTCTACCTTATACTCCTATTTCAGAAACGCAGACGATAGTTACTAGCAGCACAGAGATACTGAGTTCAATAATATATAAGGCATTCAGAGGAGAAAGCTAAAGAACATAATTTCTCATTATATTCAGGAAAATAAGTGACATTCCTAATTCAATTCTTAAAACTTAAGTATCATTAATAACATCCTACATTTTAAATGAAATCAAATTAGCAATACCAGACTCTAAGTAGAAAAAAAGTTATAGCACTGTAATCATCTCGCAGCTCTGCATCTTGTTTTCTCACAAGTCAAAATACAAAGATGCAAAACAAGATACAATTTAACATATCTTAAAAATTAGAAAATCTGTACTTTTTCTAATAAAAGTTGTAAGTAGTTTCCACAGCCTGGAGTTCCTTGGGGAAAACCAAAACACCCGTATTCCATTTTCCAATGGTTCGTGACTGAATATAGGTATATACTGCAACTGCCACAGGTTTGCATGGTGTTGTCGAACATGAGCAACCCAACTGTACTCTGTGGAACAGCCATCCTCTGCTCCCCAGACACAACAGCAACATCTCATATATGGACAGTCCCAGAGAAAAGCTTCCTTCTTAGTTTGGGCATACTTGGCATGTGAAACCCCTAATATGATGAGAGCACGGTGACTCTGAAGGCCTATCACCTGAGAAGCAGTTTACCACTGTAGACTTCCTTTGTTATCTGGCCAAAGCACGAACCATCACATGATCCCCTATGGATACGGATCGAGGACACTCGCTGCAGATGTGGAATGTCACTGAACGTAGGTGAATGCTACTGTATGAGGCTGAACTAAAAAGAAAGCTAGGCTAAGCTGTATCCAGAAGTTAAGTGGAAACATGATATAATACAGTGAACATGTGCTTCTACGTGCAAATGTACTTCTTGGTAGTCACTGCTCGAATTAATGACCTTTTTAATAGTCTCAAAGTAAAGCACCACAAAGCATACATTATAATAAGGAATAGCAGTATAGTCACCACAAAAGAAGATTCTGCAGCGGACGATGTAGTACCACAACAGGAATATCAGACCTAGCATGTACCATCTAATGCATCAAAGTGCAGAGGTTTCTGCATTCAGTCCAGCTGCATTAGCTGGGCTCAGCAGCAGTAATGGAAGCACAGTGGTGTGGCTACACCACTCTGGGGACCTATGCTAGTATTTCTGCACAGTACTTTGATTGGCTGCATGTCTCAGGCAGTGTCTCTGCTTACTGACTGAGATACAGATATTTTTCAAGACTTCTTGCTACGTTTTTGTTTCCCTATAACAGCAATCCTGAATCTGACTGTGAGAAACTGCCATATCTTTCCTATCTCCTGAGTTGAACGTGATTTTACTGACACACTGATTGCTGAATCACCTCCCCCCCAAAAAAAACCCAAACCAACAAACAAAACAACCCAGACAATTGTTTTATTCTTGTAATTAATAATGTGAAACCTTCATGTTAAGGAAAGCTTTTATCCTTCAGATACTGTACTATGCCGTTACATGGTGGATAATAATAATTTGTCCAGCAGCACTAGCAAGAGTGTATCAGAATTCACAGTAACGATTTACAGGACCATTGACTGCCTAAATATTTGATCAGTCTGTATCATTCATCTATTGCAATATTTATTCTAGATTTAAGTAGTTTTCCTATGCTCATTATCTCTGCAAATCTTATTGGGAGTTGTAGTTCTTTGAACAAGTTTTTATAGCATGGAATAAAAAGTGGCTCGTAAGTCTATAAATGGAAAAATAGAAATTATTTTCTATTTTTCATTGCGAGGTGATGTTTTTGCTAATCAGACTACCAGAATCAATGCACCATAAAAGGTTGTTTGGCACAGAGAATATACACCACAGACAAACTTAATTACTTTTCAAAGGGCAAAGAAAACTGTTGTGTGAAATAGCAGTCAGGTCTCATATTGACCTGACATGAGCAGACAGAGCTGATTGCTGCTATACCGTAGCTCAGGCACGGTTGTGTTTTACAAAACTTCTGCCAGGCATAAGCAAATTACCTATCGTAACAATTCTAGAATTAGTGCTTTTTTCACAGGTGTCTTTTTACTCTGCACTATGAGATCTGGTGGAAGGGTAGGATCAGTGAGAGCCCTCTAAAACCAACACTAGAGATTTGCAGTGAAACACTTTTTCAGCCAAGACCACATCTGTCACTATTATTCACACTGAGAAGCAACTTCATCAGCAGGAAGCCCCACTGCAACCAATTATGAGGCAATTCCTGCCTCTGGTAGCCTTTGCTCCAAGTGCGTCACAGTTTGACTCAGAAGGATGCCTTCACTCACCTCCTGCTCCAAACAGCAGAACATGGTATTTCAGCAAACTTTTATATTCTCAAGGGCTCATAGCAGAACCCTGGTCATATCAGCACCATGGCAGGTAGCTTTGTGGATGATTTTCCCTTTCTTACCCTAACGTAGCCTAGCTCACAGAGAAGGAAAGATGGGCCATGTAGCCGTTTACTTAGAAATGTTACAGGAGCTGTTCATTTAACTGCCAACAATCTGTTCTCCTTTCCTGAGCCAAAAGGAAGTGAAAACCATAGTGATAAGACTGCGTCATTTTTACTGAGGTTAGGATAAGGGCACTGTATTAATGAGTTGTAATTAGACAAAGAATTTGCAAGATCTACCTAGTTTGTATCTAAGATGGAAGCCTGTGTGGTGGAAATGTGTTGGGCCACAGAGGCAGACAGTGCATGCTTAGGAGAGAAAACTGATAGTAAACATGATAGTATCTTCTGAACTGTAAGGCATGGTAGACATGCAATCTCTCAGATGGGTATATAAATACATAGAAACCCCTCAAGTACTTGTAGGTGTACTCAGAACAACTTGTTTTCTTGAAGTTAATATCATGACTTCCATAGTCCACATTAAGCATCGGTAGCAGTGTTTTTGCTAAAAATATTCTTCAAAACACACCTCAGAGATATACTAGACTATATTACTTTCCCTGAATAGGAAGTTAGTGACACAGAATCCTTCATCAATAATCTTAGTGTAGTCCTGTTCTATTTCAATCCAATTTATGCTGCTCAAAAGCTTTTGAGCTACTTTCTCCTTGAATAATGATCCTGCTGCTCTTACTTTGCTCTTTGTGGCTTGCACACCATTTCAGATTTGATAAATCAAGCCCTAAAAATTTTATTATTATTTCTGTTGTTTCAACATTCCTTTCCACAAACTATTTTCCTGTCTTATGTTTTCATTCTCTTTTCCTGTCTCATGTCACTGTACTTCATAAATGCACTTTGTTTTACAGAGTTTTACTAGTCTGTTTTTTATGCTGTCTCTTTATTATACTCTACTTCTTTTATTTCTCTTGTTTCCCCTTTATCTTCTTTCATGTCTCTGTGTTGTTATGCTGTGCTGAAGTACACAGTAGGAGCAAAGCTACCATGCATTCTAAGGAGATGTCTGAATTTAGAGGGGGAAGGAATCAGCACTAATCTGAGTTCAATTCCTTTGTTTTTTTGCTGTAGTAATGAGGTAATTACTCAACTGTGCTTCCAGAATCTAATTATGCCAAGTATTATTTCATCAGCCTTTTCTTTTTACTACTCATTGCAAGGTTTGTAAACTCTTTTGAGTGGTTGTACCCAACACAAGGATGGCCATGGCTTACACACTCTTAAATAAATTGTAAACGCTACTTGAACACACTAGAGTGACAGGCACATTAAGAGATAAGATAACAGGAAGGGAACTAAACAGCAGATTACTCCATATATTTTCTGAGACGCATTATATATTAAATACATTTGAAGAACACACAACCTGTCATATCTCAGCTCCCCTGCCTCTTTCTCTTCATACTTTCACATGCTCTTTTCCTCTTTATTTCAATACTTAAATTAAAATACAAATTAATGGAAATACTCTTTAACAGCCAACCAAATGGCTGGAATTTAAAGTCCGTGGTTTCAGCTGCTAATCAGATCTCTTCTTGCATGCCATAGGAATGTTATGGAGCAATGGATTCAGGACCACGCTTCCTGCACAAGGTGCGGACATAGTGATGGCACAGTAAGGGAAGATGGCCAGTCTCCTGCTCCATGCAAGAGCATGTAACCAATAGGCCCACGCTAATGCTAAATTTCCTCCTCAAGGAGCTTTAGATACTGTTACTTAAAAAACTTGTTTCCTAAACCCACTTCATTTTCAGAATTTGCAAAAGCCAACAACTACCTATTTGGCAACTAGAAGAGGGGCAAACCATTGTGTGACAGGTATTTGAATGAGCCTTTTCTCCCTCCTGTTTTTCTCCTGACCTTCCTTCCTGCTCCAAATATATTTCTGTTCTAAGCTGTCCATTTTGTACATGTATGAAATTTGTGTACCTGGAACTCACCTCACGTAGACATGAAAAGAAGATTGAGGGGCAAGTATTTCAGTTATGCCTGGCTGTGATTTCATACTGATGTATAAAGTAGCACGGGTTTTGTTCTGATTTTTTTTTAATAACACCATCTCAGAGGTATCATTCTACAATCCATATTTAATCTAGCAAATAATGAAGAAATTGGTTTATTAATCAGTTTACAGAACCATTTGTTTTTTACTATTTGACTACAGGTTCTCAACTATTATCTGTTGTTGTAATGATAATTATTCTGTTAATGCTATGAATCTATAGTTCCATCTGAGTACAAAATAACTGTGGGAGGCAAAATCCCAGTCCTCTCTTATATTTAACTTTTTTTTCAGTCTTTTTTAAGTTACTCTCAACATGTTATGAGAATTGACAAGTTTGCTGTTTCTGATGATACTTATTCTAGTAATCTAATTAGTTCTTCCTGTTCTGTGACTGTTATGCAATTATATTATGCCATGAAAACAGCATGTTCTGTCAAATTGTTCTTTTTGTTTCTTCAAGAAGTTTTAGTACATTAAAAGCAAGACAAAAAGCATTCTCTGTAACAAAGCCATAAATAACCCCCGGCATCTTTTTTTTTTAAATATATTTATAAAACTCTTATTAACAAATGAGACCTTCAATTTACTGGAACATAATGAGTATATGAAAATAAAATCTTGCATCATAACACACTATCTTTGAAATGTTCTGCACCAATCATATCAGATTGTTCTCATTGACTCAATCAGGCACAATTTAATCAGAAATGAATTAGACTTCCTCTATTAGAGTAAAAATAAACACTTGATTCATATTCATCCCCTTAAAATATTTGCTTGTAGCCGCAGTCGCATAAGGAGTGACGGGCTCAGCAGGCCGTCCGGCAAAGTGATGCATTTTCAGCTGATCCTTTGGTCTGTTTTCCTAAGTCCACAACAGACAAGACATTATGTGTCATAATGGATGTCTTTCTGGCTGATGACACTGAGATTGTACGAAATGACCAGCTGATAATATCTCTCTCACTGTAACGATACCTGCATCTACATGCCAGTTCTTTGTTTGAGCTAACCATAGCTAAAATGAGGACCATTTTCTTGGACAAACTACATCTTTAGCCTAAGTAAGAATAGAAGTTTTCCTAAAAACAAAGTGAGTTTGACAAGTGAACAGTCTCTGTACAAAAATGGCAGATGATACTTTGTGGGTAACTTTCAAAATTAAACTGAATAAAATACTAGGAAACTATATCCAAAAAAGAACAGCCTTGAACCAGGAAGGAGGTAACCTTCAGTGAAGAAAGAGATACATTATGTTTTATCTGAATAGCAAAAAGTTAAATTTGTGTGAGCAAAGTCTTCAGTCTCACCAAGCGTGTCTGATAATGGTGTATGTTTTTACCTTTGTGTAGCTTCAGCTTATGCCACAGTTTGCCTAAGAACATCAAAGAAAATTATTCAATGTACTACACCTTTTCCTTGTGCTGAAGGCTCTTAAAGACAGACATCACCAGACTAATGGCATAATCCATGAGAATAAGGTGGGGTTGAGAGTCAATACGTAGTCTCTCAGACGAAACATGTAGCTGCTTCAGGTCATACAAAATATGGTCACAGCAATCTGCATCGGGCTCTGGGATGGGCTATTACAAGCACCTATTAAACAAATGCAGGAATGAGGGGCAGCTTCTGATGTGATTAAAGAAAACACTGGAATTGCAGAACACTGAATGAACTTCCGTCCTCTAAAATCCTTTTGTGAAGAAACAGCCTTGATTCATTCTATGTCAGCAAAAACTGTCAAATGAATGATACACTTGGGCATCGAGCATTCATGCTTCACATTGCCAAATGAAAGAAGAAGATGAAAAAGTCCATCTCGATACATTCAACCCTTTCCCTAATGGTTTATATAATGATAAGTATTATGTATCAAGCAGATGGGAGAATTGAAATAGAGGTGACATTTGACGCATATGTTAGCATCTCCTCATTCTCTTGTATGAAGTGCTCCACAAGGTGGGAAGAGAAAGAATGAATTCTTTTCGTTTTCCCTAAATGTAATTTCTATGTGACAAATTCCCTTTCATATAAGTAGTCTAAATGAGCAGCTTATTTGCTGGGGAACGCCATGATGGTTGGGATGAAGAAGCTCACAGTCACTTTCATAGCTTCCCTTTAGCAAGTAATTTGGACATGTTGTCCTTATCTCAAAACCTTTTCCTAGGTATGGCCGAAAGCCCAGGGATGCATAACATGCCACTGATGCAAAATCTTTGGAAGGCTTGCTACTGTTGTCTCCCGTAAGCTGTATAACCGCGCTATTTTACTGCACTGAGAATTACAAAGTATGGACATGTGACTTTTTTGTGTTTATAAATACCCTGGCTCCTAGTTTTGCTATTAACAACTGTGACAAGGAAAAAAATTGAGTATACGCACTCATCATTTTCTCCTTAGCCTTTATAAAAATTAGAGTAACTACTGCAGATAGGCTTCTAAAATAAATACAAGGCAAGTGCTCTTTTATACTGCTTTGCTTTGCACAGATTAGGAGAGCTCGCCAGCTAAGCTGTTTATCAGTTACAATTTCAGTTGCCTACCATTTAATGGCTTATTTCTCTGAGGCAATGAGAAGGGAATTTTACACAAATACTTTCTACCTCAGGTGCTCTCTCATACAGAGCCTTGTTCTCATTCACCATACCTATCAATCAATAGATCTGTATTCCCCTACAGAAGGTGAGTGAGAAGCGAGGGCAGTGGCATTTCACATGCACGTCATTCAGTAAATCCTTAATATCTTCCTGAGTTTAACCACCTCTGTGAAGTGCCTTAGCTGTTCTTTGGAACAGGACCTGAACGTATAGCTCCTGTCTTTGTAGCTCTAGGCAGGCAGAACCAAGGTAACCACTGTACACTTAGAGGAGCACCCGGATAATGTGACAAGGATTGCGCCTGCTCACTGAATGGAGGGGGCTGGCAGCCTTTTATTCTTGAAGACGACAGTCAAAGAGATTGTGGAGAAACAATATAGATGGATGTATTTAACTTATTTTTCTGCAGCACAGAGTTTGCCAAACTTTCTTACTGACGCCAGCTATTCTAAAATTGCACTCCAAAGATATGAGACATCTATTTTTAAAGGAGTTTAAAGAGGCACCAGTATCATGCTGGTTTAGACTAAATTTACAGCTGGTTTACTCGGAAAATCCTAATCCAGATTACTACAGCACGTACTATGCTGCCTTGTACCCCAAGGGAAGAATATGTTGCTTTCGGCACATGAATTTTTGGGGATCTCCTTGGCTATTTGCTAATCTCCAGACAGGAGACAAGACACAGTTTTGAGCCACACAGCCCTAAGCTGCCTGGGATGCAGACAGCTGATGCAGTGTATCTTTCCACGCAAGGCTGAGTTAAGGAGAAATGCTTGAGCTGGAACCTGCTCAGTGCAGAACAGAAAAAAAAATGAAGGGAAAATGCTTTCCATGCCTGGCTTTTAATTCTGCAGTTGTCTTTGCCTTTGACCAAAACTCCCGACTTTCAGAACATGCTGCAACAGCCCTTGGCTGCACAGGACGTGATGCAACATGAGCTCGCGTCTTCATTTTGGCAATGCTCGTTTACTTGTTACTTTTCACTCTCCTGTTATTCACCATTGTGGGGACTTTTAAAAAAGTAGACAAAAGGGTTAAGATATTTGCAGAGCTATCTTTGAAAAGGAGGAGGGGGAGCTCTTTCTGCATTTGAAATTAATACTAGACTGTTTGAGCATTTATTAAGAAGGCAGAATACCTGAATCTATGTACAGTCCAACTGGATTCGTTTTTTTTAAACTGTAACTTTATCTACATTTTGGATACATAGATGTTAGAAACACACTTAATTTCTGTACAGAGGACAAATGAGGGTCCAGAGTACCAAAATAAGAGGAGGAACAAATATAAAGTATCCCTACTTGATCTGTAGTTAGAAGCAAAAAATTCCATTAATATAATGACTACTACATTTTAAAGTTATAACGAGTCACGCAGGTTTTGCTGATGCATAACACAGTATTTTTTAAAGTCCTCACAAAAATTAAAGTCATTGCTCCTGAGTGCTGCAGGGGTCAGTTTTTCACCTGAGGTACATTAGTGCCATTCATACAACGGAAAGAATTAAGCTTTCGAAAAGCCTAAGAAATAGCCTTCATTTTTTAATCTCAGTCAGCTGGGAAGCAGATGTTTTGACAGCTATTTAATGGCAGAGGATAAGGTCCAAGCCAGCTGTGTCAGTCTGTCTAGGCACATCATGCAAACATTTACCCATATGGATGATATCTTGTTATCACTGTAAGAACATGAAAATGGGCATATAAACTTGAAATATTAAAGTTCTAGGAAAAAAACTCTATCCAAAGATGATAACTGAGGCACAAAATCCTTCGTAGCCCCAGGACAACAGTCTTACGTCAGTGTAGCATAGATTTACCTTCTTTTATTGCATATTAATCTTGAAAGTGACAACAGTCACCACATTTATGACAAAATAACTTAATAAAAGTGGAACAAACTATAAACAAGCTAAGCAATATTATAACCACAAATTTAAATTTGAGTAGTAAACTTCTCAAATATCCTTTGTGAGTTATATTACTTTCTTGTATCTACTTTAGTAAGCTTTACTAATAAATCTTAAGGAAATGCATATTGTAAGAAAGGAAAGTGGTTCATTTAATTATGACGCTTTTATTCACATAAAATATTAATGAATGTAAAAATATTCTTCTGTTTATATGACTTATTGGAAAATTACAACAGTGACTCATTCACTAGATATGAAAAGCCTTATTATCTCTAAACTGTTGGTACAATGAATGAATGTTCTGTAAGGGCAAATGGAGAAGAGGCAAAGATGAAGTTTCTTTTGATACTTAAAAAAAAAAATTAGTTCAGTGGGCAAAGTGCATAACCTTAAGAATATTCTGTCCGTATTTGCGCTGGCAGTAGAGCAAAATTCAGAATTCAAGAATTGAAAATGGGCCAGGATTTTAAAAGCTAAGTTCTCAGGACTAGGTTATAAACATGTAGTCCTACTGAGTTTGATGGATACAGCTTCTCTTGCAACTACCTGATGAGCCTGTCCAAAGAATTATTTTATAATTAGAATTTAACTATACATTTCTGAAGTAAATACTGGGTACTTTGGGCCTTTTCCTTTTCTATAAACATCAACTCTTGATTCTTGTAAAATGTCTTTAAAATAGTGGCATTATTTAAGGTATTAAAATGAATACACTGTATAATAAATGAATAGTATGTATTTTTAAATAAAATTAATTAAAGATAATATCCAATACTAACTGTACGGTTCACGTAATAACTGGTGTTACCAATCACAGGGACTTTAAAATGGCAAGGAAACATAAGGCAATATGGGTTTTCACGTTCAGATAACTGTTTTCCATGGCAGAAGAGGAAAAGATTGTGATGAAATAGTTTGTGAGCTCAGAAAAACATTGGAACAGAGTCCTGCAGTGTGGTGTAAAACTTAAGCAGTAGTCTCAGTTCTCAGTTCCAATCAACTTCCAAATTTGAGAGTTTGCCATCTACCAGTCTTGGACAGGTGAAAGAACAAGCTGTTGTGTGATAACCTTTCATTTTATTAAGGGTTGATAAAATGACAAATGGCAGCAAGAACATCAATACCGAAAACAAATTCTGAACACTGCTACTGTGCACCAGAGTAGACTGCAAATATGGCAATAATCTGGATATTTAAAATGTAGCCCAAGGCATAAACCTACATGAAGTTTTCATTATCACATGTTCAAGGGTAATCAAATGTTACTGTCAATCAGTTTAAGATTATTGTAAAGTTGAGTTAAAAAGACAGGTAAGCCTCTCTAAATCACTTAGAAAATAAACCCCTCCCATGACTAACACTTCTAGAGACAAAACCCCTTGTCACTTGCAGCTTTTACTTGTGTATTTTAACAAGGTCACAATCTACTTACAGCAGCAGCTGGTAGGACATTTCTCCTTTTAACAGTTTCTTTTTAATTGTCACTGTTATCAGAGAGGGTACTTTTCATTGTGGCAGCACATAAAATAACAAACAATAAAAAAAAGAAAAACAAATACTGAAAAGGACTTAGATAACAATAAAGTGGGTAGGTTTATCAGAAGTTTAATAAACTTTTATAGTAGAAAATGCTGGGAATTATATTATGCATACTGCATTCTAGCACCTCCAACCAGCCCACGTGAGTCTTGAAGTCAAAACCAAGACCACAATCCCCTTTAAAGGCTTGCTTCATTTGAAATAACAGTAGTAGAAGCAATTCCTCTAGGTCCTGTTGACACTTAGTAGGAGGACCAAATATTGAAACTGTTGAAGAAGATAACTTCTTAAAAAAGCCTGCTGTACTTCATTACTTTTCAATGAGAATTGGCATACTTTTCAATGACAAGATACTGCTACTGTCATCCACACTGATACAGCAAACTTAACGGAGCATGACTGCTGCCTCTTCCTGCTTCTGGCTGCCCTACGTATCCAAACCTTCTGGTTTCCTTTATCCTATTCAAAGTCCTCTTAAAATTCAAATCTGCAAAATTTCTTACCAGGTGAAAAAAGGAATTTGTCAACATAAGAAGGAAACACACAAGATACATTTGAGTTTAGTGGACTGTCATCACCTATGGACTAATTTCCCAGAGATCCCATTAACGAATCCCATAAACAGTAGCTAAAAATATCAGGTGTCTGTGTCAGCGCACAACCCTGGCATCTTGGAAATCACTGAGGTTTGATCAGCTCCTGACCACGGACGTAGCTACATTATACCATATTAAACTCATCCATGAAACACTGTGGAATATGAGCATTTACCCATTTCCTTTACACTCTGCATCCCTGAGCATATAGCTGACAGCTAACATGTACTGGTTTAGAGGAAGGACATCACCAGAGCTTTTTAAAATAATTTTTCTTTGTTTTTTTTTCCTTTTGCTTTTAACAAGGAGCAGCACTGCAGCATTGATGTTTGGTGAAAGTTTAAGAACTACAAGTAATCACAGGTTGCAGTCCTGAAAATCTAAACTGCAAGAACTGGCCTGAGGCTGGCAATTGCTTCTACCACAGTTTTGGCTGAATGAGCTATCATTTGACCCTAAAGCACCCATCCAGCCAAAACATATCAAAGGATGGATGACAACAGCTATTTCAGCAGTATTTGCAGAGACAAGAACACATCAAGAGTCAATAGTGAAAGTAATAGAAAAGGCTAAACTTTCCATTACAAATAAAAACCAAGAAAACCTTTCTGATCCTGTTTGTACGAGGAATGTGTGTAATGCCAAGGCTTAGAAGCGGAGGGGGAAAAATAAACTCCACACATTATGACTGGTCAAAGTGAAAAAGGATGCCACTATAACCCCCGGAAACAGCCTTCAGGAAAATAAGCACATCTTTGTTTTTGTAAATACTTTTGTCGATTTACAGTTTCTTGGAGTATTTCTTATTTCATGTTACTACACATCTCAAAAGCATGTTGGAAAAAACCTAGAAAAACAACTACCAAAGTGCTCTTTCAAAAGCACATTTAAAATTATATAATAAGCATTACTCACCGTCCTCCTGCCTTTTATAATTAGTTAACGATGAGTTGTTGGAATTGAGCGCTCAGTGCAAAGCTTCATATGAACGCCTTTAAGCTTAATGTTGGCCAGACCATACAAAAATATCAGAATTTAAAAGTACCATAAAGCTAGGATTTTAAGTTATGGTTTTGTATGTCAGGGATCACAATTTTAAGTGTTTGTGAAGAATGTTATTTTAATTAGTTTTGACTGAGCAGTGTTTTAATTGTACTGGATACTGAGGAAACAAAAAGATGTCTCCGCACTATGTTTTAAAGAAATGCTTCGATTGCTGTATATTTTAGTGTATCACTCATTATAGTTCTGTGTTACTTGTCAGACAAGATAGCAGTCTGATTCCTTCTAGATCTAATATGTTGCTGGATTCCACAAAATTAATCAATTATCAAGAGTGGGATGAAAGACATGTCAAACAGGGCTAACCACGTCCAAGCTTACACACCTACTGCTGCTGCCACTGGAAGAGGAACCACAGTTGCATGCACACTGCAGAGAACGGTCTTCTGACATCAGTTATGCTATGCTTTGGGTGCTATCTACTTTCTTTTTTTATACTTATTGCAATTATTAATGACTATGACATGTATCTGTACTGCAATCTGAAGGCAGGCCTGAATTTGCACTGCAGTCCAGATTTATTTAGCCTTCAACATAATTGGCCCCAAGCACAAAGGTTTGGATAAATCCTAGAGAAGGAAGGGAACAGCAGCTTGGTGTTACTCTGTCCCTTAGCACAGGGACTACTTGTTCCATGCAGGCATACGCCTGTAAGAGGGTAGGCAGGTGGGATTTGGGCTTGCCTTAGATTATAGGAACGCTCCCACATCTTCACTAATGGGGGATGCTAATGTGGACACTGACTGAGGACTGGGTGGGTGCACCACAATCTAGACAGACCCTAGTGCTGGCTACCAAATATGTGGAACACATTAGATTTGTTATCTTGTCTGTACTGCACCGAACTGCTTTGATGTAAGTTGAAGGTCAAGATAACTATTTGTACTCTTGAGCCAACTGTTCCTAAAACCCTAAATATACTTGCCCAAAGTAGAACACTAGATCAAAGAATTTTGTATCTGCATGTACAACTTTCAAGTAATACAAACAAGAAAACTCCCTAGCCCCCCGCCTTTCCACTTGTTACCCTGTTTGGTTTTTTGGGGAAACACTCAAATAATAATTACTAATTATAAAATATACACCTTGAGCATTCAACTACTGCTTGATTTGTTTTCATGAAACATCAGTTTATTCCATAGCCTAGTTTCCTTGCATGTGACCTGTAAATTTCTTTTTGCTTTCGGAAAATATTTTCTTATAGTCAAATCCACAGTACCTTTTGAAAAGGGAACACTGGTCCAATATGTATATAAAGAAGAAAAATCTCTGATATGCAAGCACCTGTGACCTTTAACATAGATTGCCAACTCACACAAAGCATCACAATTAATAATTTTATCAAACGGCTGCATTAAAATTGCTACAAATTATTTACTAAATTTCATTAACAAAAGAGAATTTGTGCAACACACAGCCAAAATACTCTCTGAGTAAAAGACAGCATGCTGTGTCTGGTCATGGGGCCAATGAGCCCATTTAAAAAGGAAGGGGAAAAAAGTAGAAAGTAAATGAAAAGTGCTGTGACTGAGCCAGGAAACCTTACTGATGGAAAGTGATCACATTTCGAAAAGGCAGTGATAGAGAAACTATCATTAAGCAACGCCTATTTGGCATCAGGACACGTTGGGAGCTAGCAACCTGGAATTAGAATTCTGAGAAGGAACTTTAAACACTGAGTACATCCTGCTTTTCATTTTTTTTATTGTTTACTCTGTTATTTCCAGATTTATTGTCAATTTTTTCCTACAGCTAGTTGTCAGCTAACTCTGGAATTACCTGCGCTGCTATCAAGCACCGTGGAGGTCACTCCCACACATCTGATTACCTCTGCACTGGATTCATAGGAGAGTTGCTAGACACGTACTGAAAGCTACCGTGAACAATCCATTTATTTCTAAGACAGATGTCTGTTACAAAATGCTCTTGGACTCTGGAAGCTACAAGAAACTAACTAAATTTTATGGTAATAGTATGCTTTCCAGAATAGGGGTTCTACACTTTAAATATTGGGTCTTAGGAAAAGGTAGGTATTGTTCAGAATAAGTCAGCAATCTGAAACTTTGGCAGTAATTTTATATGTGGTGTTGCTAAGGGAAAGACTATGATGGAAACTCATAAATTCACAAGAAAAAAATGTTACTTGTACAGTCTCATGTGTGGAATAAAGAATGTGTCTTTTCTGACTCTAGCTACAGAAACTCTGAAAGAACCTTGATAGGGAAGCAAACCAATATTATTAAATTTGGTACAGGTTATCCAATATACTACATACTTTCCACTGGAATAAAGCAAAGCAGCCTCAAAGCCCACGGCTAGGAGAATAACAATTACTACTTGCTCTGGCTGTTATACAAATACCTAAAACCACATCTTCAATTTAGGGTCACTGTATGCTAACAAAGAGGAAGACACCCTGCCCTCAAAGGTGCATATGTATATTACAAGTATATAAGGCAAACCAGAGGCAGGACAAGGGAAAATTTAGATCCTCCAAGCCATAGGAGAATACAGAGGCTGAGAAGCTGATGGTCATATTTCCAAAAGTGCTTATTTGCCAAAACAGAAATCACACCTGAAGACTGTCTCCCTAGACATCCAGAGAGATAAGGGTTCCTAAACAGCTATCTAATCCCCACCCCCGTGCTGAAAACACATAAAAGCTTATGAAAAACCCTGAACATTCATTCTCTCCGGACCACAATTTCATGGCAGACAGATGCAAGAGCACTTGTTACTAAAAAGAGACAATAATCTTTTTCTTAAAGAAGCGATTAAAGCCCTCAAAAACTTTTACCTGATGGTCAAGGATCTCATCTGAGAAACCAAAAATGTACATTTGGGGTCTTTCAGACTGAAGATGGCATTGAACATTAAGGCATTGTGGTAGGACTTCTTTTAATGCCGATTTAATGTTTGAACAAAGCAAATGTTACAGAAGTATAGCTAAGCACTTCCATTCCCTCCATTAAAACAAAAGATGGTGAGACATGAACACCTCTGGCAAGGTTCTTGTTGTTTATGAGAGAGGCAGAGACTGGTTACACAGAAAACTTAAACCCGGCTTTGGACACTGGTAGAGCTTAGCTGCTCTAGCTGAGGTAGCTCAGGACATGAACAGAAGTAGAAATAACCATCTTGTGAGCTTTCCAGTAAAAACAGTGCACCCCTATCCAATTCTAGATGTCTAAAATTCACTAAATGCTATTTTATGGTCTTGCCTAAGTCTTTCTTAAACATTTACATTGCTTAGGTGTCTCTCCTCTCCCAGTACCCAGGTATTTTTGAAAATTATACTCCATCTTATTTACCAAAGGTTACATAAGAAACCTTTCACTGAAAGAGAAATTAAAACAACATTTTGTGAATCCTAACCCAGTACCTTAAGCACAAAATCCTTTTTCTGTAACTACCAGTTTCCCCTGAGCCAGTTTCTACGCCCTTGCATTTTGGTTACACTGTTTTTGTTCTGAGTTGCTTAGAAGAAATGTTGCATTTCAAGTTTGCAGCATGTCTTTCTTTAGATCAGAATTGAAGAATTCTGCTCCTGATGTACTGTAAAAACACACTGTAAATTGCACCATTATGCAAAGACCAATGGTGACTGTGCTGGTTTTGGCTGGGGTAGAGTGAATTTTCTCTGTAGTAGCTAGCATGGGGCTATGTTTTGGATTTGTGCTGAAAACAGTGTTGATAACACAGGGATGTTTTCGTTACTGCTGAGCAGCGCTTACACAGAGCCAAGGCCTTTTCTGCCTCTCACCCCACCCCACCAGCGAGCAGGCTGGGGGTGCACAAGGAGTTGGGAGGGGACACAGCCGGGACAGCGACCCAAAGCGACCAAATGGCTATTCCATACCGTATGATATCATGCTCAGTATATGAAGCTGAGGGAAGAATAAGGAAGGGGGGGACACGCAGAGTGATGGCGTTCTGTCTTCCCAAGTAACTGTTATGCGTGATGGAGCCCTGCTTTCCTGGAGATGGCTGAACACCTGCCTGCCCATGGGAAGCAGTGAATGAATCCCTTGTTTTGCTTTGCTTGCATGCGTGGCTTTTGCTTTCCCTATTAAACTGTCTTTATCTGAACCCACGAGTTTTGTCACTTTTACTCTTCTGATTTTCTCCCCCATCCCACTGAGGGGGAGTGAGCAAGCGGCCGCGTGGTGCTTAGGTGCTGGCTGGGGTTAAACCATGACAGTGACCTTCCTCTCACACACCACATTCACTAGTGTACCCTGATAAGACAGGAACACTCCTCACAGTTCTTGAGAGGGACAGGTTCAATGATCAGAGGATCTATATGTCCTTTAATCATCAACATCAGAATCAGTGACTCAGAGGTTTATCCAGAGTAAGATGCTGTGGGGAAGTTCCTTTAAAAAGAGCAATCAAAATAGAGTAAGCAAAGCACAAAACTAATTAAACTTGATGCAACAAAAAACTAAAGTATTTTTGATGCAATTTATTAAGGAGAAAAAGCTGTGAAATTAACAGCAATCAAAAACTAATTAAAGTTGATGCAATAGGAGCATCCAAAGAATGCCTGATAACATTTATTGAACCAAAGAAACATGGCTGTCAAGTTAAAAGAAATCAACCAAACTCTGTTTTTGAATAGTAACGCAAAGATAATTATTCTCCTGGTGACACTTACAGAATAAGATTCAAGTCATTACCTCAAAAGACAAAAGGACTGACATGCTGTGTTTAACTGCCTGTGAAAAAAAGGGTCTTAATACAGAAACTTTATAAGTAATTCCTAGGTCTTGCATATAAACAAATATGACTCATCAATCAAAAACAATGCATTATTATTGCTATATCAGTTACTTCTATAAACTAATACTTGACATTTAGGAGAACACCTTGTCTAACAGGGCACTTACAAGCCAGAGACTCCTGGTGTTTTCATCCTAGCTTTGAAACTCATTGCCTCAGCGCCTTGGGCAAGTAATTAACATCTAGAAGTCCATTTGTTTTAGGATTAGGATGCAAAACTCGATTCCTAATGTCAAGCACCATTTAAAGTATGGCCAACTGCCAGAAATTCTTTTCTGTAGAAAGTCTTGGTGGTAGTGAAGTGGGTCTGTCTGTAGTGAGCATAAGGCACTTTTATTTCCCCTATGTAGTTGTACATCTTTTATATCATGGTCTCAGCTTTATCAAAATAATTCAGCCAAAAATAGATGTTCACAAGAGATATAGTGAAAATGAACATACGTAAGTACTACTGTCAAAAGCTCCTAAAGTATGTTAAAAGCTTACTGTTTAATTAGAAATCCACCTTGTAACTCCTGTAGGAAGGGTCACAGTTGGGGCCCCAGTTAGGTGAATCTCATCCAAAATACTCAACTTCCAGCACCTTTATTCTGGAATCATGGTTTTAAACCAATTCAGGGAATTCTTCACAGTCAATCTCCAACATTATCATCATCCTGCTAAATCACCATCACAAGGCTTCCGTGCACACAGTGAAGAAATAAAAGTCTATCATATAAAACATGATACCATAGCCAAATGCAGCACAGATTCCAAGCAAATGATCAGATTTGTTTTATTTCAATCTCGCAGAGACAATCTCCTCAGCTGAGAAGTAAAGTTTTCCATAATTCATTTTAATGCTTTTAAATTCCATTTCCTGTTCTAATAAAACACCCTACCTGTCTCTGGTGTACAGTATGTCAAAAAACAACTGCTGAAGCCCATTATTCAATTCCAAAGAGCTTCAATCTGGTATTACTGACATGCCTAAGGAAGATTTCCATGTTACTTTACTCCACTTTTTCATAAACCTGGCATTGTTTTTAAGCATAAAATAGTAACTTACTCTCTCTATCAGTGATGATTTTCTCCTTTACTGCATTTTTACCCCCAAGGATTTTTTAGCAGTGGGAGAGAGCCTCATTACTCGCACTATCTTTCCGCTCTACTTCGTTTTTTATAAAAACGCTCACCCTTACGTGGTCAAAATACCCGTTTTGCTTGCAGAGACAGTTTACATCATTAACATGGATATTTAATGGATCATTTTTTTCTAGTCTGTTCAGAAATAGCTTAAAATTTTTGAACAAAATTTTTCTGCATTTTATCTTCTTCATAGTGGGTCAAGATTTTAAACTCCTTTTTACCTTGCAAATAAACACTGGATTGCGTGAGCACTTCCTTGCTTGCTTGTGTTCATTTGAACAGCAGATCAATAAAGTTCCAGTCAAGCTCCAGTAAAAAGAGCATTTTTACCTTTGCAGATTATAGACTTCTGCAGCCTGGTGCAGAACTTCATTACACCTAGATTCACAAGGCCAGATAAATTTCTTACATAAGCAAGTTAATGAACAGAGTTGTATCTGCTACACCAGGTCTTGATTTGGTCTGTTATGGACAAAACCTGTTTATTACACAACAGTTGGTATGTATTTATACTTAAGACTGAGCCTGGAGTTCAACCCGTTATAATTTTATTTCTCGAACACACAGAAAGCTACACAGAAACTGCTAGCTCTTCATGATTTTTTTAGTTAGTTGCTCAGGAAAGAGCTATGGAAACCTGAACTCCCAAGAAGTTGTACTCAACCTGTTTACACCATGGTAATTAATTTGTCCCTTTTACAAAAATTCAGAGCTTCCTTCTCGATCCCTCCATGCTGCGTAAGAAACAAACGGGACTTCCCCTCCTAGGCTGGACCTCTGCATGAGTTGACTAGCTGTCTCATTCTCCTATCTCAGCTGCCTGTTCTGCCTCTGCCTCTCTGAGTGGAGAAGAACAAAATTCTACCTGCCCTTCTTGAAGAAGCAGAATAAATTTAGATCACTTTTTTCTACTCCTAATACCCATGAATTTATACATATTTGATACTCACACTTCCTGTCAAATAGGTTGGAACTGGACAACAGATTCAAATATTAATGGGGGAGCATTTGGAAGAAAGAATGTGAGTTAACCGATGCTGCAATCATATATGCTACCGTTCAGTAGGAATACTGGCTAAAAATTTCAGATTAAATACACGCACACACACAAAATTCCAGAACAAGTCTCAAAAAAACCACACTGACAGTACACACCTTGCAGGAATGTGACTTGAAAATACCTGATCATTTTGAATAACAGCAGAAAAGAAAACCTTTGAAGATTCTCAGATCATATTGTTGCCAGTACCACATAAATTACACCAATTCAATTTCTATTACCCTCTATTCCAGGCCTATTAAATCTTTAGTAATAGATCTCCTTCATGTCATGCTCGTATAGTGAGGTGCAAGGCCCTTTTTATCATAAGTTAAATGGTGGTAATGGGAGGATGGTTGGGTGACATACTGCTCTCAGACAAGGAGAGTAATTTCCACATTTTAAAATAAGGAATTAATCCTTATTGCCTCTATTACATCTTGAAGGACAATTCTGATCTACTGTGCCTTGATCAGTTTGACATTAAAAAATATCTGTTTATTGTTTGTAGTTAAAAGGTAGAAGAAGAAATAGGAACTCACTACAAAATATGACTGCCTGAGTATCTTTCTTTAAAATCATTACAAAGCACATACAACGAATAGGGACATTTTCATACCACTGCCATTTGCTCTTTTCCTTTGGTACTCTCTCCCATGTTTGAGAACATAAACATAGATGTAGGCTATTTGACTGTCTTAGGAGAAAGAGGAAGATTCTGTCACAGCCTGAAAGAGGTAATCTGTACTAATAGGGGTGTGATTTCTTTTCAGCAAAATGGGTTTATTACTGACCAGTGCGAAAATGATCCTCTTGGGAAGCTACAGTACACTGATAGATTGTATATGGACCCTTTAACTTACTTCATTACAAATTGACAACATCATTGCTAGCAAATTTTGTTAAACACAGATGAACTGCACCTCTTAAATTCTTCAGCAGCAAGGCTGACATTTTTTGGACAGTAAATCCTCTCATTTTTTAAAAAGAAATGATATACACTTTAGGACACATCGATCTGGAGGATGAGTCCAAGCTCATCCAGGCTTAAAAATCTGGGAAATAGCACAAGCTGACCTGAGTTGCATTAGCTTTTCTGAATTCCTCTATAGGCTCTCAAAAGAAGTGGTTCAAATATAACATGATAGGGAAGCATTTATGGCTGTCATTGGGAGCCTCGGCATTGTGTGTTGATGTGGCACTGCATCATCTTGTGGTGATGAACTCTGCCTCGAGTAGCAGAGACAGAACAGAAAGAAATACGTTTGGAATGAACTCTTCTTACATCACCTTAACTGGAATGCAGTTGGACAGAGAATAATGTGAGTAATGAAGCAAGGATGTAGTTTGCAAGACTGGGTAAAATATGCCTTTCTGCTTAGCACACTTTCATCTATAAATGGGTGAAAGTATGTGCCTCCTTGGTAACTTCAATTCTCAAACCAGTCTGGATTTTGAAAGTCTAGAATTACGAAAGTGAGCTATTTTACACAAAGCCACAACACGTTTTATATCACAGTTTTAATTTCCTCAGAGGTTAGGAGTAGAAAGTTCAGCAAAAGAGCAGGGCATCAAAACAAAGATAGATCTTGTTTTTCTTCCCTCCTATTTTAGAGCACAGATGTGACCAAGGTCCTAATTTTTAATGAGCAAGGAAAGAAATAGTTGAAGGACTTGTAAACTGCACCTTTCTTTGTCCCTGTTGGTGCTGCTTTCTTTCCGAAAATAAGCAGAAAAAGCCCCAGTGAAGAAGCAGCAGACATCTTTTCCACTTCTGTTTCTACCAGGAATGAATCCCACCAGAAAATGACACAAAAGGGATCCTAAATGATGCCACTATACTACTGTCAGACCTCTTCACAAGACAAAGTAATGCTACTTAGCAACAGATTACCTTGTAATAATGCTATCCCTTCACTATCTACTAGGTGTGCCCTAGCTCTCTATGGATCTGTGATGGAGCAGGGAACTGAGCTCCCAGCTCTCAAACCCAGTGGCTTGATCCCCCTCTGTGAGAACTGGATGTTGCCCTGATACTAAGGTAGTGCTTGCAAGGAAGAGCCATTCTAAGAAACAGGTTGTTCTGCTGGCATTTTACAGGTTTCCATTTCATATATAAAAAGCTGAACTGAAACAAACATTTTATTTAAAAGGAAAAAAAAGGGTTTTGTTTATGCCAAGTGATTTTTCCCTAAAATAAAAAAAAAAATCAAGTTTGATACTTCACATTGCATTTTGAAAAGAAGAATATTAAAATGGTGATATTTCCTTCAAAACAGCAAGTCCAGATCTCACTCCAGTTAAGTTCTGAAGTAGTATGGCTTTAAAAAGGAAATTAACATTTCCTTATTGATGTTCAACAGCTTACATAAGGAAGCTTGCAGATCATGAATACACAGCTATGCTTTAAAGACAAACAAAAGCGTCTTGATGACTAAGGATGCCTGTTACAGAAGGTGAGGGTAGGGCAGTCTGGTCCTTTTTTCCAAATACTTCCTGTTCTTTACTGTGAAAGATGTTCCCTTTTCACAGCCTTTTCACAGATGTTAATTCAGATGCTTTTCCTCCACTGGATAAAAGGTCAGGCATGCAGCGTTCACATGAAGCCTTGCTATTTTGTTTAGAACATAATTTGTACTATGACTGGTGAACAACAAATTTACCTGCAAAATGCATAGGGAGGTCCCTTGGCACCTACAAGGAACTGGAATCCTTGAAGTTTCTCAGATGCTTTACTAGGAACTAGAGAATAGAGGCTGACACAGGTATTGTAACGAGAACAGCACACACTGCGCTCAGCCTCCTGACTCAGAGGAACAGCAGACTGCATGATTTCAAGGCTCCTACTTGCTTCAGGTCTAAGGCGACCCTTCCAGTTGAGTGCAAGAACTATTTCACTCTGAAATTGGACACTGCGACAAAGAAAGAAAGAAAGAGCCCTCCCTCCCCTGGCTCCTCCCCAGCCCCATGCTAACAGACACTCACCTGCGGGAAGACAGCCATACAAAATGCAAAAAAATGACCAGGCAGCATCAAAGTGCTGAGCATTGCGAGAAAGAAAATTATAAGCAATTTTTTAAATGTTAATAAGGGGAAACTGAAGCCTTCAACAGGTCTGAAAAAATACCCATTCACAATCCTGGTTTATCTGCACAGGGAGAAACTTCCGTACGTGCGAGTCAGTTGCTAAGAAAGCTCTGCCTGATGCAGAATCAAGTCTGACTTTTTAAGTTGACATTTCTACTTTTCCGGTGGATCAGAACTGTCAGGAGAGTTCCCCAGGCAGACCAGAGGATTGCAGAGAAGAGTTACTGTGTAGCATTCTAAGAGTTGTGGCGTAAGTGCTTTGATGGAATTAGCAACGGTGCTTTAAGAAACAGCCTCGGACTCTATTCCCAGCTCTAGCAATTACCACTCCCACAACAGGATCAGAACAAAGGAACAGAATCAGAAGGAAACCAGCCGCACATTTTCCTGTATGGGCAAAGCACAAATTCCCTTATGCTGCTGCTTTCTCTATGCCTTTAACTAACATCTGGCAGTGGGGCAAGGACAGACAACTGGAGACAGGAGCATTTCAAGTGTTGCTACTAGGCTTGCCAAGAGCTCAGCTGTCAGAGTCCTCACACTGTCTTCAAGCCTCTTCTGGTTTTCTCACAAGATGTTACTTTGACAAACATGTATTCTTCAAAAATTAAAAAATATCAAAAGTGTCCTGTATCAAGTACATCAGCAGAACCTAACGTGTACCTGTAGAGTACCAAAATAGGGATTAAACAAAATTTTGCTAGGTAGTTGGAGAAAAAAGTCTTTAAAGATAGTGTTTGGCATGGGTTAATCGTCTCTTTCATTAAAGAAAGGAATACATACTGAGAACATCTTTCTGCCATCTGATTAAGCAATGAGCCAATACGATTGTAAATCTTCCAGAAAATCCCCATGGTTCAACTCAACAGAGGCAATTCTTTACTTCTCAGACGCTATCCCTCATTTTCAGATAATCATTGCATTAATTGTGTACAAAAACTTTCTATCATGCTGTTAAAAGAAATGGAATGTGACTGTTCTGCGATTCTCCTTAGCAACCTTTGACAATTAAGAGATTCAATTATTCACATATATTTTAATAGAACAATTTTTAAGTTTGCTCACCGCTCGATTGCTCAAACAGCAAGCAAGACCGAAACGGTTTGATTCTAGTATAAACAGTGCAACTGTTCATTTTCTACTGTTTTAGTGGCTGATACAACTTATTCTAACTGAGGTAAAAAGGATTCAAGGGTACTACTCTATCCCCACAATCATATGCTACGAATTGCTTTGCAAGTTATTGGAATTTTTTCTTCCTTTGAATAAGGCAGATTTTAAGTCTTGTCTGCACTTATTTGTATTATTTACAAGGAATATAAGTACTAGTTCTGTGTAATACTTAGCCGTATTACATACAGTTTCATGCAAGTCCAATCAAGTTTGGCATATTCATTCAACACCGTTCAGTTCAGACAGTTTTTTTTCTCTGTGTTAGTATGCAGCACAACCATGGTATTAAAATAGAAATGATGGGATTTGCACTAAGACACATGATAATTTCATTCAAGGTGGGAAAAATACAGATGACACCCACTTTATTTTTAGGCTGCAAAATTGACTAAAAAATCTGAAGACTATCAGAAACATTCCCTGTATGAAGAAAAATAAAGACACATGTGCTAAGATTGTACACTGTGATGCACATTTTATAAACCAAGCTTCTGTTCACTGGTGTAAACTGAACCACAACCGGATAATCTGTATGGGAAGAACGATCTAGTAACACAGCATTGTATTTTTTCCTCTAAATCTTATTTTAGATAATGAGAAATTCTCTTTAAGCTATTTTTGCTTCCATTGAACATATATTTGAGCTGTCAGTGTAGTTGCACGGTATTATTCTCTTAGGCTGCCACTGGACAATAAAGCTACAGATAGAAATAAAATAATAATAGCTTGTGACAGGTTACATTTAAAATGCTTGATCAGATTGATCAATGGGCCTTTGCTTCAAAAGCTAAGTTGAGGTTCAAGGAAAGAAAAGATATTGGTCGTTCCAACAGTTTGCCCATATCTCACCGAACTGGAAGGCACTCGGGATAGAGCCTCAGTCTTAATACAGCTGCCACATACAAAAAATGCTTTTTTTTCTTCTCAGGCTCCATGATGGAAATTCACACCTATCTTTTTCTTTCAAAAAATACTTCTGCCAGAGTCTATAGACTTAATGTAGATCTTGGTTTTATTTTAAAATTCAGAAGCTTTATTTTTCTTCCCAGCCCTGTAATTATTTTATATTCTTCAAGCAGCATTCTGAAAACTTCTTAATATTTAACAATTAATACATAGATAGCAATAATTATCAGTCAGTTACTGTAGATTAGCTGTTACAGGAATTTTTAAAAATTATTTTTTTAACATCCGTTAACACACATTGAACTCTGTGTGCTACTGGTTTGTTGTTTTTTATTCTTCTCCATTTACACAATTGCCTTTTGGTTTTTGTGTTTCCTCAAGCTCCTTTTACCCAGAGTACATACCACTGAAAGTAATCTCATTCCGGTTGATTCAGTTCTCGTTTCTGTTCAATTTAAAGTTATTTTCTTTGGCTCACAGCAGAACAGCACACAGTCTCTCACTGAGTTATTGAGGATTTTCACCCCATATCAGCAGCTCATCAGCAATTACTTTTCTGCACACAGATCCTTAAAGACCCAGGACATGATGATTTGTTACACTTTCTGTGCTGAAACAATCACGAAGGGAAGCTCCTTAAATAAGCTTCTACCAGACAGGTAGTGGAGAGATGAGCACTTCTAATAATGGTAGATCCTTCACTTCCACCTCAAAAATTGAAAATAGTAGTATTTCTAGGTCCAGGCACTATGAAAGTGTAAGTTTACTGCCTTTATTTAAATCTTTGGATATATTAAAATCCGCAGCTTGCCTGGCCTTAACACCATGATCCTCCTATAAACTAATCATCTAACTTTTGGACTAGCTTCATAACATCTGATGTTAGAGCCGGCAAAATTTGTCTTTAATTTCTTTCCCACTGCCAATGGAAATTTAAATAAGGTGTTTTACTTTTGGTGATACAGTGGGATTTATACACACATGATAAGGTGCGACTGTAATATATGGGAGGTATTGAAAATTTCAGTTAGATTTAGTATGCATCTTCTAGAAATTTGTTTCAGTAAATGTATTATACTTTTTTTTTTTTACAAGCAGCTCTTGATCCTAAATAAAATTAGGATTTCTCATCTCATTCCTTTATATTACATGGTGCCAGTCAACAAGGGCTTATTTCTTCAGAGTGACTATTGAAAAGGAAAATAGTGTTCTTCTTTACTATTAAGTCCAGTCTTTTACCATTAAGTCTTCCTGTGGTATACAGCACAGCTGAAATTGAGCCTTTGGTAGTATCTTTTCCATTTTTAGGTTAAAGAGAAGCAAATCCATGCTACCAGTGGAAAAAGATACAAGCTGTCTTCACCCTTACTAAGCGTGAAAATAGAAGTGAAGAAAAGCATGCAGCAGAGACATTCACACTCACTGTGTGCCAGTTAGTTCTAACTCGGAGAGAATTGATCTCCCCTATCCAATAAACATTTAAGCCCTGCTAATACAACACTGTGGGGATTTGCCATCTTGGAGCGCAGGTAGCTTTGGGACTTCTTTACCATATTTGACTGAGCAATGTGGAAATGCTCACACAACGTAGCAAGCCTCTGCCTCCTCAGAGCAGCTGTAATTTCAGAAGGCAAGAGGGCTGAAGTCCAGAGGTACCACTATATTATCACACCAGCTTCTGGGGCAGGTTTGGAATCCAGTGGTCTCAAGTCTAGTTAATCTAGATTGGGATTTCTGTATCATGCTGGTAGGAGATACTTTTCCTATTCCTTTACTATTTTCCTACATAATAGTCATTGACCTTCAGTCATATCCTTTGGAGCTGTTTTCCATCCAGTTGGGTAATTCTCTAAAAATATGTTGTTGAATCACTCTTTTGGACTACATTTCTCTTTGACCTGCTGTGTTTTTATTTCTCCAGCATTTGCTGACTGATAGTTAATCTCCACATTAACCCTTCTAAAAGCAGCCGGAATGGCAGTGACTGTACCACCTGCTGTTAGTCTAGGGCTGCTGTGATTATATTGCATTCAATTTCAGTTTCTGTTTCAAAGTCAGCTTTTGATTGATTGTTTCCAGACTGTGGCAGAACCTTAGATTTTAAACGTGTTAAGCTACATCCGTGGTTATAAGCCACACTAAAAAGGTGCTTTTCAGCCAACCTAATTTGCTTGGAGAAACCTCATGGAAGCTGGACAGGCCTGCCAGCAACATCTTAGCTAGCTTAAGTGCTAGCTCAGATGTCTCTTCATGGCACCGTGCCATGCAGATATTGTCATGTTTTCAGGGGTTTCTGGTTTGCCCTCGTGAGAGTTTTGTCATCCAGGTACAAAGTCATGACTGCACTTGTGGTGCAGATTTTTTCTTATTTCTATATGTGATATATCAGATATTTCTGTCCTGGGAATATCTGAATGTTCTGTGATTGTCTTTCCCTTTTAATTATAAATATTTTTATGCTTTTATCCTAAAGCATTGTCTATTTCTTTATAATCTCATATGCCATTTCTAAATATTTGCATTTCAACTTTTTCCACTGCGGCTGTTTTCCTTTTAGAAGCATAATTTTCACCAGCCCTGCAAATATCAGCTATTCTTTGCAAAGTCATTTTTTTTCTATTCTCCAAAGTTAAGTTTTCTTGGATCACTTATAAAACAAAACATTCAGGTTCTGGTCCGTCTGGTAATTCTCTTATGCCTATGATTCTACTGTACTGATTATGCTGTGATACAACAATCAGCACTCTCGCCTGCTACCTGGTTTCTTCAAAAAAATAACCTTCACTTTCTCTACGGAACACCGTTCACCGTGTTCCTGATTAAAAATAAATTGTCTTTTTCTGCCTACCTTCGTATTCCATATGATGTACAATGTTGAGCTCTAGTGCTCCTGGGTCCCGCCTACCATCGTGAACATATTCTCCCACTTGCCCTTCTCTGCACGCAAACTGTTCCTCACTATCGTTTGCTCTGAAAGTTGTCTGAATGAAAGCAATGGGTTCAGAATTTTAATGTAATAAGTCCTTTTTCTTCAGAAACCCCAAGAAGTTTTGCTCATCCTCACAAACAACTACTGCAGAGAGGCCAGGTATATGAAATTTCCCTTTCCACCTGTTTTTTTCAGCACCCCCTCCATGCCCCCGCCAAAAGATTTCTCACTTCTTAGAAAATTCTTTGCCATTTGAAACAAAAATACCCACCAGTCTGAGTATCACGAAACTTCATAACAGAGTAATCTTAGCAGTGTCATCATAACTACTGCTTCACTTCATCATTTTCCAATGTATCAGCTTCATTCTCCATTTAGCTTGAGAGCTGGCAAACTTAATTTCTGCACGTACCCACACTTCAGCACAATATAATGCAAACTCCTACACTTTCTAACTATCTCTACAATATGCTCATTTATTCCCTTAATGCTGCTAAGAAATGAAAAAATAAATGCTGTAAGTGGGAGTAGTTCTACTAATTTATTGCAATGAAATAATATTCTAATGCATTGTAATACATTTTTAAAATGTAATTTTCATATTCATTCAGACAATAACTGTCAAGATATTTTAACAGACTCCTGTTCTCTTTTATCACGTTATCTTTTTTAAGATGCATGATCACAAGCATTCTGGCTTTCAAAAGTGGCAACCTGTTTTTGAAACCTTGTTTTTTAAGGATCAAGTGAGACACTTCTTGATCTCAAAAGCTCTAAGACAGCTTCTTTTTTTCCTCTGAGCACCAAGGAACTACTATGCCAAATCATTTAAGATCACTTCCTGCTCATGGCTCAGAGGTAAGGTGTACTGGGTCTGGTTGGGATGGAATTAATTTTCTTCATAGCAACGCATATGGTGCTGTGTTTTGGATTCATGGCCAAAACACTGTTGATAACACACCGGTGTGGTGGCTGCTGCTGAGCAGTGCTTGCATGGCGTCAAGGCCTTCTCTGTTTCTCACTCCGCACCCCCGCCGAGTAGGCTGGGCGTGGCCAAAAGATTGTGAGGGGACACACTGGGGATAGCTCAGCCCAGCTGACCAAAGGGTTATTCCATACCGTATGGTGTCATGCTCAGCAATAAAACTTGGGGGTTATTCTCCCAAAGTAGGGATCACTCAGAGATTGGCTGGGCATCAGTCTCCCGGTGGGAGGTGTTGAGTGATTGCTTTTGCATCACTTTTTCTTTTTCCTTTCATTTTCCTACACTTATTAAACAGTCTTAACCTTGATCCACGAGTTTTTCTCAGTTTTGCCCTTCCTATTCTCTCCCCTACCTCACCACAGGGGAGTGAGCGAGCGTAAGAACCCGTTAGTAAGAAACAAAATTGCAGCTGAAAGACATAACCCAGGTTATCTATCCCTATATGTCATACCGTGGGTCTCAAGGAAAGATAAGAGATGGCCAGATGGCTACTGATAGTCATGTAGCATAATTGTGAAATCAGCAGATCTGACTGACATAAAAAATTAGAATTAACTATAACTTGGATTAACTATTCTAAAAGATCTTAATGGAAAGCCCTCTGTGAAAACCAGATTTCTATCTCCTACAATTTTTTTCTTTAAATGCTAGAAACCTCTCATGTTAAAGGCATTTACAAGCTACTGCTATTCAGCTCAGGGAAGAAAAAAAAGAAAAGAAAATTCTGTCCCTCTGTATACCTTCCCCCCCAACTCTTACAGCTGTAAAGTCATACTTCGATATTTGTTTGTATAGTTTTCTTGCCTTTTTCTCATTGCTTTTTATGCTACGTTGTAGGTACTATCTCATTGAAAGGGTCTATTAAACTCTAAGTAACAGTGAATCTCTAATTTATATGTGTACCCTAGGATGGTGTTGAGCTTGGTCATCATCTACTGCCTGATACCATCTCCACTCAATTATGTAATAGGAAACAGAGCATGTGAAGGTGGAGACACAAGTCCATTCACCATTGCTACTCGATTTCATATTACTTAAATGCTAACGTTCTCAGGCCTCCCAACAATACAAGCTGTCTGCCACCCTGCCTGCATAACTAATTTAAAGTGTGTATTTCCTACTTTCCTTTCTATACAAAAAAAGAAACATCAGTTTCTTTGCTCCTTTGACTTTCGTTTTGTACAAGCTTATTCCTCCTGTCTGGAGATTGTCTACATGTCTACATCTTAAATTGAACTGCTTACCAGAATCATTACATGTCATACAGAAAGGAAGTTCACCATTTCCCCCCAATCAGAAATACTGTCAAATGATTTCTGTAACTCTCAAGTGCCTCTGCTTGTTTACATAGATTAGAATCTGAGGCTGAATCACCCAAAGTGGTGAAAATGGGGTTACACTTCAATATCCGGAGTCTGGCTTCCACAGAACAAGTCAAAGGGTAAATACAGCTAACTGAGAAGGAGTATGTCTATAGTATCAGAAACAAGATCTTCATGCCTCGAGTGCCAGCCTTCTGTACATCAATTCTATCACCATTTAATTTTGACAGTTACAGTAAGAATTAAAGTCCTCTGCATTAATAACTCCTCCTAAACTGACATATGTGACATTGTAATTAAAATCCCATACCTTGTGCACTGTGAATTTCAGAGTCTCCCTCTAAATATCTTTTTATTGAGAATGAAAAAGTCTAGGAGTTGTTTTCATGAAGTTGGTAGTACAGCTAGGTAGGCAAAAAGGCATGATGTTTTTATTTGAGACACGCCTGTCTCTAAACATACCGGCAAGTTCTACTGTAGTAGTGCTACCCCTCAGAAGGAGCAAAAGCAGAACCTTATGGGGAGCTGCTATACCCAAATGTTTCCATAAGCTCACTCGAGGCATTGTGCCTATCAGGGAAGCTCTCAGGAGCTTTGCAAGTACAGTGGCCTCTCATAACCCTTGCCTAGTGCACCAGTATCTTTGAAAGCTTTCAAGATGATAGGGAGCTACATAAATGCCAAGTATTCTTACATGTAAAAAATCAAAGGTCATCTAAAGAAACATATTCTGCTGCTGAGGGATGAATAATCCTGAGGTTGGAATATGCTTTCTAATGTTTTAGTAAGACATGAAAGTGCTACTACTTGATGACAGCACAAGGGACATGTACCCATCTATGATTAGCATCAGGCATATGTCTCATCAAAAACTGGCATGTCAGTTTGTGGCAAACTTATCACGATCAATGTCAACACAGCACTTGTTTTACTATCAACAGACCCGCAAACTTCCCTGTTAAGGTGAAGAGCAGGTATTTTACACTTTCACTTGTCTGACCGAGCAAAACTGTTAGATATATGCCAGGTACCATTTCTCTTCTTTTCTATAGTCTGATTGCACATTTTTGAATTGATGAGTTTAAACACCTTTGACATCAACAGCCACCGTCAGTTGTACACGTCCCCTTTAAAACTCAATATCCTGCTCCATACGTATCTATATTCCCTACCTAAAGGGAATATGAGAAGATGGGTGCTATAGCAAGCTGAATGTAGGTTCTTTTCAGTCTTCTCTTTAACATCCATCTCCGTATTTCCATGCTACACCCTTTTTGTTCTACCTCTACATTCGTATTTATGTCTGTGTTTGTTGCCCACTTGAAATCCTTAAGTCATACCACCAGTGAAGATAAAATAAAATAACCTATATTAATTTAAAATCAGATCTGTCAGTTCTACATTGTTGCACACTGTGCTTCTTCTAAAGGCAGCTATATAATTATAGGTACTTGGGTGCATAAAGTGATACGGAGGTTTCTATGGCAATTATTCATTTTAATTGAAAATTGTGTAGGGAAAAACTCGTTTCATGTGTAGCGTGCAATGTGCATTTGTTTCCAAAGAATCTGAACTTGCTCAGGGTGAGCTGCAAATTAATATTTTCCAGGAAGACACAATCTTGAAAATTCTGTCTGGGGGGTGGGAAACTGAGGGGGGTCTTGGTAAGGTTGTTAAACTTATTAAAATTTAAGACCATTTATCCATTTATGAAACTAGATTATCTATTTTTTTTACTGTCAGGTAAAGATTTCATGCTTAAAATGAAGTAAGAGTTAAAAATCAAATTGATACACAATGTCCTTGAAGCAACAAGGTAGGGTAACCAGAAAAAAAAGCAGCACTAGAAAGGACAACAGAGACATCCTGAAGGAGACAGGTCATCAATAAGACCAAATCCACAAGATCTAACATTTGTATTTTCACATATTTTAGCTACTGTGTTCAAATAATAATGACGACAAGGTTAGCTTTAATATATTTTAGAATGTCAAAATAAGAGTTAGAGCGAAGCAACTGTTTTACCTTGCTTAGCTGATAAAATAAAGCTATAATTTATATTCCTACAGGAAAACACGATTTATTTCCTCTCCCAATTCCCATCACCACTATGAGTCAAACACATTTGAGGTGTAAAGTTACAACAAAACCCAAATCAACTACTTCAAGTGATGAGGACCTGGAAACAACCTCTGAACTGTGGTTTCCTATTCACTAAATTTACAGCATTGCCTTTTCTGAAACAAAACTCTACTCATTTGCTATCTGTATCATTGCAAGACTGTATAGGCTAGGTGCCAAAAATGTCTCAAGTTAAAAATATTCCTTCAAAAATAGTAAATAAATGTTAAATTGCTGGGAGGGTGGGGGAGGAAGTGTTCTTTACTAGCCACAAAATCCTCCTAACTGAGCAAAATCTGTACTTAATAACATGTGGCCATGGCAGTATGTGAGGAGAACCAGAAGAACAATTTTAACAATGTTGCTTTGTTATAAGAGTATTTGGCTTACTTCATAATTATTTTAGAATATTTATTTTGAATTTTTCCATAATTATTTAGAATATCTAAACCGGAAAAAAGTAAGAATGACTCCTAACTTCAATGTCGATGATTGCATCATAGAGGAAAGCAAAATGACATAAACGTGATTTTCATAGCATATGTCATCCATTTTCAATAAAATGGAGACTAATAAGAAACTCCTTGTTGAAAGGCATTCCCTCCATCTGACCAAGTGAATCCTTTTTCCTGGTCCACGGCAAGCTCTATTTTGGTCAGAAAATGATTTTGCAAGACAGGGGAACAAACTTGTTTGAGAAAGAAGTGTGAACGTGAAAGGAGTCCCACCAAGGACACTCTAGCAGCAGAGGACTTTTTACTGCATGGACAATTTGCTCTACTTTTGGCACCTGTTCTGCCATACGCTGACAGCTGTCATCTCCCTCATCTTCTGTTGCAGTTAGGACCCTCTTCTGATACTTACCTGACTTCCTTTGTTTTACTACCTGATTCTCTAATAATTATTAAAATATAGAACAATCAATAGAAAGGTTTCCTGGATGTTTTTTATGCTTCCAGACATAAAAGAAATATACTGTCATTCCTTTGTGTGTCATTCTTACAAGTACATATATAGAAAATAACTTACTGAAGGGAAGTAAAGTTAAAGGCATGCAAATTTTATTTAGTTCTTACTGTGGCCATATCCATAGTTACTCAGCTCTGATGGATATGAAGGCTACTGGTGGTGGTCCTCCTCTAAGGTTCTGTTTCCTACACAGAACTTAACCCTACACCGTTGTCTACCCTGCACCTACTCAAAAGTTTTCATGAATTTTCAGGGTTTGAGAAACACAGCTATTAAACAGCAATTTTCATGGTGCTGAAGGGAGAAGTAAGATCTGAATGTTGGTTTTGGCTAACATTGAGAGACAGGTTTGAGAAGACTCCAGCTGAGGCACTGCTCTCATTAGATTAAATTTAATGACTGGATCTAGTAGAAAGCTGCTGTTTATAGCCAAATTGTATGCCTGGCTGTGAGAAGGGCGGTAGGGTGGGGGTGGGGGGAAGCCTTTAGAGTTATGCTTGCCATCGTTTACTGAGAAAACCATCAACGTATCAGAGCCATAAATATCTCTTTCCATTTTGGCTCAGTAATGCAAGCATCAAAAGCACGTAAAGGAAATCTCTTCCTTACTTAGAAGAATGCATACATACATACACAGAAAAAAAATGCCAGCGAAAGCTGTAACTTCATTTTCAGAAATGGCAGAATGTTTTCCAGGTAGGACTTGGATGCACTATTCGCTCCCCTCGGTGTACTCAAGTCTGGAAATGTCACACAGAATGCAAAGCTTTGCCAACATAAGGAGGACTAGGTATGTCTGACTGAAGGACCTAAAGTTTTTGTGACCCAATCAAGACACTTTCCTGTCTAATAGATGCACAGTAATCCCTCCATAAAATGAATCATCAAGTATTCCTCAAAGGCTTGGGACAAGCTGAAAGTTCAATAAAGAGTGTGGTCCTTTAAATTTACACACTTCAGCTCCTCACATTTCCTGTGGGGAATATAAATTGCTTCTAAGTACTTACTATGCTGCATGCCATTCAAATACTGTTGCTTCAATTCATTATATTAAAAAGTAATGCAAACTTCAATTATTCATTATAAAAGTACAGGTTTAGCTAAAGTACACAGAAAAGTCAATTCACACCAAAATGGCTACAAAGTTCAAATTAATCTATTTGCAGTCCTCCCACATCCTTCTCAGCATCCTTTAAAATGTCACTTATTTTATAAAAGATATAGATTTTGTGAGTATTGATGTGCTCTATCAACAGACAAGTTCTCTCTGCTTGTAGTTTTGCAGACATTATTTACCCATCCCAAATCACTAACAATTACAGCTAAAATAAAGGGGTCCATATGAGTAAAGGTTACAGGACTAGACTTACAGCTCAAAAGTTTGCGCCTTACAAACCTCTCATCTTCCATCCTACATGCAAAAGGTACTTATGATTTCAAAGAACTTGCAAATCAAATGATTACACGCTACAGGAAATTAGATAAAAGAGAAAGGAACCACTTCAACAACATAAAGAGATTCTATTCAGCTATTATATTAATAGCAAAAAAGCATATTTCGATTGTAGCTTCTGCAGGTATAAAATGACAGGTTTTAGACTCTACTTTATTGAAGTGCATAGATCCACAAAGCATTTTCAGTCCTGCAAGGTGTTTTAAAGTCTTGTAATCATTCCGCAAAGCATTTGGACAGCATGTCTTTAATTTTAAGCAGAGGAGTAACTGCACTTGTTAAAAAATGTTCTACAGTATGTAGCACCTTTCAGAATAAATTCAAGCAGTTGAATTAAGTATAAAATACTGTTGAACTTCTGCACCACTGAAATCAACACCAAAGCGTTTGCATTTCTGAAGCCAAGTTATTAATTTATTCCTCATAAATTTAGTTTTAATTTCTTCATGGCATCTAATGTAATCTTTATGTTAACATTCTATTATGTAAAATGTAATGCTTTTTCGTTTCACATTAAGATAAATGTCATAGAAATATATCCTACTGCAGTGATAATGCCCCTCTTTTTGTATGGAATGGAGATTTTCCTGTCTTTTTTCCCCGCTAATTTAACTAAAAATAAAAAAATCTGTGCATGGTATAATTGGAAAAATCAGGGCACTGAAAATGAGCGTTTTGATTAGCAGTTACACTAAGAACACCTCCCACAGCAACTGTGTATTGCACTAACAACCAAAAAACCCTACAGTACACTTGAAGCAAATAGTGGGATTATATACATATATATAAAAACATATATGAAATATATGTGTATACACACACACACACACACACACACACACACACACAAATAAAAGCAAGTCACAAGGTTTATGGACTACTTCTTCCCTTGCCAGACTTTCACCACCTGTAAATGCTCTTCCAAGATATTTTGCAACGTTTTCCAAATCAGCTTGCAATAAGCATTTAAAATATTATTCTCCTTTAATAATATACAAATTTAAGCCCAAAAGCATACTGCAGTGAACCCCTAACAAAAAGCATTGTATCATAATTAGAGCTGAAAATATATATTCCTAGCAAATATTTTCACATTAAAATATTAAAGCGAAATGGTTTTAAACATTTCTTTCTTAGAAAAAATGATGCAGAAGCATGAGTTCAGGAAATGATTTACCTTTCTTGTCATCGAAGTACAGTGTCTGTTGAGCTGGATTTGACCACTGGAGGGAGGTGTTATCATTTTGATCGACCCTGCAGGTCAAATTTGCTGTTCCCCCTTCAACAACCGTGACGTTCTGTGTAAGTGGAAACTGCCCTTGGCTGCCTGAGGAGGGACGGGAGGGGAGAGATGGAGAAGGGAAGAGAAAAAGAGAGAAAAAAGGAAGGATTTAAGTTGTAGAACTGAGTTTACTGCGTCAACTTCCCACAGATGACAGTCTGAATTCAGTGTGATCTACTCTGACCAAAGAAAGGTAGTACAATAAATTGAAAAAATTTTATTCACACTATATTCTCCGGATCCAATAAACAGATTAATTAAGAAATAGGGATTCTTTTTCCCCCGCTCTCACCCCCCAAGTCGTACTAATTAATTCCACAGAAATACTCTGCAATTTTATCTCCTCAGACATACCCATTCATTCAGGGTATGCCTCCGCATAGGGTTCATGTGCTACATACCTACACAGATGTCTCAGTATGGGTAATACAGTTAAATGGCTGTTGAAAACATCACAGAAAGCATAATATAAAAATCTGTCTGGGACTTTTAAAAGAGAGTGACAGGGCAGCCTTGACTCCCTGATGCTTTTTATGCTTTTTGAAGAACTCTCAGGACAACATCTTTGCTGTCAGGTTTGGAAAGTTTTTGGAGAGCGAATGTAGTGTGGTTCTAACAGTCGATGCATCTTCTGTTGAGGTAATATAACCTGATCTCATATGAAAATGGAAGAGATGATGTAGTAAGTCTCTTTCACATCTGTGATTCTATCCCAAAGCATTATGAATCACATTAAGTGCTTGCTGAAAAGTCACTGGGAAGATTTCCAAATATGTCTACACAATACAGGAGCAGTATCACCCAGGTTCTTGAATCACAAGCATTTTCAATGGCATAGTTAGACTAAAGTGTTTATGTAATGTGAGAATAGCACACACATTGTCAAACAGCACAAAACATCCTGGCAAAGAGTATCACAACAAGGAAGCACAGTAAAAACATGGAAGTCGTTTTTAACGTGGGCGGGGAAAGAAACGTTCTTCAGTAATAAGCAAGGCACATCATTACCTGGGAGATCTATTACTTTATTCAGGGATACAGTGCAAAAGAAAGACAATCCAAAAGTTTAAATCAAATATATGCTTCTTTCTTTCCCCCCTTTTTTACAGGTTCTATTAATACAAGAAGTCCCCAGGGATAGGTAGAGTTGCTAGCACAAAGTATAATACTAAGATTGAGACTCAAGTGGGATGTGTCAGAAGTGAAAAATCTCTCTATAGTCCTACAGGAGTGAACAAGCTCAGAGATATGTCATAAGTATATCAAGGAAATTAAATATACAATATCCACTAATTATACCAATATGGAATCACAGATCTGGCATAAAACCTTCACAGAAACATCCTGTTTTAGTGGCTCTCATCAGAGTTGTTCCCTTCTAAGTTAAACTGAGGCATGCGTTCTATATGGAAGACATGACAGTATAGAAGTCTATTATCTAGTATATAGGTTTTCAGATGACCAGAATAAGAAGTTACTAAATAAAAAATTAACAAACAAGCTTCTATTTGACCTGCTGATATTACCAAAAACTTAATTCTAGCTAGATTTTGATAGCTGTCCATATTGATGGCCTTAGGCCTGGTACATAAGCATCTACATCACTGAAACGATTAGCATTCAGGAAGATCTAACACTCTCCACTGTCTTGGTTTAAAATAAATAAATAAATAAATAAATAAAGGATTTCCATCAAAATACGAATCTGAGTAACTGGTATATTTTTTGTATAAATATCAACTTCCTGCAGATGTCTAAAGAGCAAAATTTACTACGTACTGATACTTACTATAAGAGGATATTTACAATCAACGGGATAACAGATAGAGTAAATAAGAAATAAGGAATATTGAAAACACCATGGCTAATTTAAATGCTGCAAACAATAAATGACAAAATTCTCATGACATCCTCTGTATCTGACACTTCATTAATCAAACCCTGCTTCTTGAAAACCACACGTTGAGAAATACTTGATGAGTGAAAAATCATAAACAAGGATGGAAAAAAAAAGAAAACAGAAAAGATTTGTCATTTCCTTCCATTTCTCCTCTTTCAATTCCAATGTGTCAAGGAACCTCAAGATATTGCATAAATTGCTTATCGCTTAAATTAGAATTTTAAAAATCCAGAAAAATGCACACAGCCTGTTATTACTTCCACTAAATTACAGGCATCTTACCAAAAAAATAACCTTCTCAAATATGAGTTGTGGATAAGAGGCTATGTGGGTTAAAATATTTTTTGCATACAAGAAGCATTAAACAGAATTTAGTGCCAGAGATTAGCACAGTGAAATCCGTCATTTACATTAAAGACTAGGAAAGGAAGATAGTTTAATAAAGAACTGCTGTAATGATTTAGGACCCTATTAACAAAATCTGGGAGCTCTCCCCAGAATTACCCTATATTCTCTTTCTGATATTATAGTTCTTATCATGAAGGCGTCAGTGTACTTGTAATCTATCATTTGCTAATGATTGTCAAGTCACGGACTTGTTTGTTCGGAAGAGTGGTTAGTAGGTAGACTTTTCTGATCAACCATTTAAATGGAAACTGCAGATGCCATGATCTGAATGAGGCCAGAAGAACTTGCCTTTCTCTGGCCACTCTCCTACCTGCTGATGCTTTCGAAGCAAGAATTGATTTATCATATAAAAGTGAAACTAAAGCATTTGTCCTATCTCTTACTAATACAGAAGCTGTGTGGATATGGAGAAGATGCACATAGCTTCATAGGAAGCTTGGAGTGTAGAAAGAGGTACAAAGAAAATGAGCCCTTTAATCTGGAAATTAGGCCAAGTGGAAAGAAGGGAGTCTGTGCAGAACAGAAAAATAGACAAAGTGAGACCAAAAGAAAGGACACTGCACACCTCTTAATGAAGACCGAGATTATTAGTAAGTGATGGGAAACCTAAGACACAGAAACATTTATGTTATTTACTTTATTGTTTGTATCAGCGTCTGACTTGGGTTATTGAAGTAGGAACTTTGGGCTGGAAGGACTGGAGAAGGTTGTGAAAGCCTATACCAGAGAGATCAACATTATAGAAAACGTCAGCGTTGTGCCATTTCACACAGCATTATAAGTGTAAAGAAGTGGTTTTATGCCACTAAAGATTAGATCTGGTCCTGGGGGAATTGACAGTATTTTGCAGGAGAGGCCTCATTTCTGTTAAACAGCTAGGTAGCGTGCGCCCAGGAAGCATGCCAGCGAAGCTGCCAGCCCATGCAAGTGCTCAGTGCGATGGAGAGCCCAGGCCATCGGTGACGAGAGGTGGTGTTCTCAGCCAGCTCTAGGTACCACCATTGAGCTGCGGCTGCTGCAGCACAGCGACCCACGGCCAGAGGCCACTAACTGGAATCACAATGTTGTTCCCTGAGGTACTTGCTTTGGAAAACACCCTTACACCTGGGATAATTTATCACCACTGCAAAAAAAGCATTCATACTCCCAGCATTGAGTGCGCTGGTTCTGATCCATGTCAGTTGTCCCATTAAGTCAAGAAGACTTCGTGATGAGCCTCTAATAACAAGGCAAGCCTAAAGACCCAGCCAGACTGAGTCTAGCATGCTAAAAGGAACTTAGTTTTGATCATAATTTCAACTGGATGCTACCACTGTGGTTCTCTAATAGGAATGGTTCATAATATAATTATTAAACATTCTTGTCTTACTTTCTTCTTTAACTCTGGGAGCACAGATTGAACAAGACAGTGTCCTCTAACAAAAGCATTCCACCTTGACCTATGAAATCTAGTAATGGAAAACTTAGTGGCACCTTCGGTAACTCATTTCAGAGAGCAACGGTCACCATTGTTTAAACAAGAAAATGGGATTTTATTCCTGGTCTGAATTCGTCTCACTGCAGCACCTAGCATCCACTGGCTCTTGTAATACCTTTTTCCCTGCTCTGAAGAGCCCTCTATTATCAAATTTCTCTTTCTTTTGTAGGTACTTAGAGACTGTGATCATATCACCCATTAACCTTCTCTTTGATAATCTAAATAAATTGAGCTCCTAAGACTTTCTGTAGAAATCGTATTTTTCTAATCCTTTAATTAGTCTGTGTCTCTTCTCTGTGCCCTCTTCAATTTGTCATCTTTTTTCTGAAGTGTGGAGCCTAGACCTGGAAACCACACTGTAGCAGTCACAGAAGGAAAAAATACAAGGGAAATGTCACTTCTCCACCAGAACTTCATATTCTTGTTTGCACACCTAAATGAGTGCCCTTGGCCACAGGGTTAGACGGGGACCCAAGTCTGACTGATGAACTACCATGATGGCAGTGTTTCTTCTGGGACACTGCTCGAAGGCAGGCCCCCATCCCAGTTCTCCTCCTGTAGCTCTTAGATGTACGTCCCTATGTTTCCCTGCACTGAAACATATGTTTCTTTGAGCCCAGTGCCCCATGCTCTTCATTATTTCATATGTCCACAGTCTTTGCAGCATCCACAAACGCTGCTGGCAACAATTGTGTTTCCCAGGGTGTTTCTAAAAACAAAATCCAAAAATCATCTCAATAGTACAGTACCAAGCACTTTTCCCAAGAAGACAAATGCACAGAAACATGACTGTTCAATGCTGAGTTCTTGTTAATCGTTACACGTTCACCCTATTTTTTCAAACAGTTCTAATCTCAAGGTTGGTTTTGACTAAGTTTTCGTTATTACTCAAGATGTCACGCTATTTCAAGTCAAAGGCCTTTCAGAAGTCAAGAAGATTTCAAAGGCTATGGTTACCTTTTTCTAGACATAACTGTAATTTAAGAAGTCATGAAAATATTAAATAAGTCAAACAAGCATTTATAAATATATTCAAAAATATTGAAAATAAATTAGTTCCTAATGAAGACTTGTTTTAGAACATAACAAAAGTTTCTACTAAGGCAGAAAATTTAAGTATGAACTAATGTTCATATTTCCTTTAATGGTGGTAATGTCAGTGAGACATAACCCCATGAAACTAAGTGAAATCTCAGATTTCAAAATGTGAGATTTTGAAAATATTTGAAAAGTATTCCTAAATCTACCACTGACTTCTCACATGACCTCAGGCAATCCATTTAATCTATGCTTTGCTAACCAATCTACACAAAATAAATGATGCTTATTTAACTGGTAAAAAGATTTGGCTCAAAAAGGATTTAAAATACATTTTTTTATTTTTTATACAGGTGTTTTCACTTCCTCTCATCTGATTTCAGCCCATGCTGCTGCTGCTGTGAGACAGAGGAATGTACTTATGGGGAACAGAGACTTGAAACAGTGATAAAATAAACTTTATAATGCTTCCATTAGAGTTTAAGGATGAATATTTGAATTGTTTTGTTGCATATATTGTTCAAATCACATGTCTCTTCTGGTTTGTGCATATGTACTTTAAACAATAATTCTATATTTATTCTACAAATGATTTGAAATAATTTCTATCCTCCCCATCTAAACATAGCTTCATTCTTTGCGTATAAATCCTTGTAATAATCAGGCTAAGTTTAAAAATATAAATGTCTTTATTTGTCAAATTTTTTTTATATATGATGCACAAATTTGGGACACCATCAAGAAGTAAAATAAAAAAGACTGTGGATTTCCAAGAATTTTAAGATGTCTTTCAGATTTCAGTAATGAATCCAAGTCTACCTAAAATTCTTCAGTTTCTGAATTGGACTCCCCAGTGCCACAAATACAAAAATTCTTGCACTGTACCTAATTCAGCTTGTTGAAAGCCAAAAGTGATGATAGCAGTAAGAAAACCACACTCATAGCAATAGCAAGCACTACCGAAATAAATCGTTCTTTACTTGAGCAAAATTCCTACGTGTCAGTATGCTTGAGCAGAAAGGAATAAAGAATGTAGCATATAACTTAAGAATAATAATGAATTATAAGTCAAATTTCAACATCCAGTGGAAAAACCTCTAAGCACTTCCTGCACTGTTGAGGAGTGCATTAAGCACTTCCCAGACACATCACCTTTTAGTCTGCACTGTGCTAGCTGAACAACCCAGGATGTTTTATTTGCCTCTCACCGGATGGCTCCTCCATTCCTGGAACAACTTGGCAACCCTTCTCTTCCTTGAACATGAGCAGCCAGGGTGCTACACCCACTCCAGAAATCCTAGCAGTATATTATACAATAGCACTAGTAACTCCTTGTTTCAGGCTGCAGGTATGGAAAAGACGCCTAAATTTGGTACTTGTACTAAGGGCAGATATGGAGACTTGCTTTAGGAGATGCACCAGGAGAAAAACCATATCACATGGGATTACATGATGATGCTGATGGGACACTGGGCTTGCAAAGGCCAGGGCTCTCTTAAAGGTACGAACCCACATGCACTCCAGGCTTTTGCTGCCTGTCAGCTTTTAGAGAACGCAGAAAAAAGCAAGAGGTTGATCAGCACCAGGGATATGGGAATTATCCCTGTTCAGCTGAAGAAACAGAAGGTAGGAGTGTAAGAGGGAGGGGGATAAGAAGGTAAGATGGGGGGGGGGAATGTGGCTCTCATATCTTTCACAGGAATTTTAATCTGCACTAAAGAGAAATCCCTGCTCAAATGCTACTTAGTAAATGTTAAAGGGCCATTTTATTTTTATAAACATATGGAAAATGCAGAACATGTAAATAATAAATACTTTTTTGAACCGAGATTTTTAGGTAAGTTCAGTGCAATTTATTTCCTACTTTACTGGTGACTGAGGGAATTGACAGGTATGTTTGAGACAATAAATGTAACTCAGATGATCATCATTCTACAGACAGGGCTACCCATCCAGCTGGCTCGCTTTCTTCACAAGAAATGGTTGGCAATGACACTTCTACCCTGCACTGGCAGGTCAGGTCAATCAGATACATATATATCCACTACAGGATATGTAATTATGCTCTATTCCATGATCAAACCTTGAGGAAAATCAAACAATTTTACTGTCTGTCTGGAGTATCCTAACAAAGAAAGAATGAGGGGAAAAAAAAAACCAAACAAAGCAAAACCAGTACTGATAGCCCACAATACAATTCCCTTGTATCTGAGGAGGAAGCAAGAATTTTTATTGGAAAGCGCTAAAAGGTTATACAAAGATAAATTACAATATGCAATGAAGCTACTGCAAAAAGAAGGCAGCATCTAGATATCACTGTCACCATGCTGTATCCTGGTCCCTCTGCTCATTTTAGGGAGCTTTCTTGGCAAAATTATTTCAGCTATTTTGCCTAGATGGAGCTATAGTTAAGTATATTCTATCACAGGTTGTTTTTGCATTGCTTTGTGGAGGACCAATACTGCTTTCCAGTAGAATTGACAGGCTCATATCTCATTAGCCGCAAGCTGTTTTCAGTCAAGAAAGGCTTCCCCCCCCCCCCCCCCCCCCCCCCAGAAATCACGGCTCAACTGCTTTTACAGATTTTAAAACTGATTTTTATCTCAGTATGAGACAAGATTATGCAGAATAATTATCATTATTTGGTCCAGTTTGGAAACATTCATCTTGTGGGTTCATTTCATGTTTATTTGTTTATGTTTGGTTTTGGTTTTTTTTTTTTTAATTTTTGCAATTAAAATGAAAGCTTTTGAATTATTTCAACACTTCCATTTGATGCTTAGGTTATATATTCTAATCAATTTAGCAGGCTAATTATAAACATGACTCAGTGGCTGTAAGGACTGAGAAAACATAATCCTCTCTTTACTTTTGTTTCTGAAAAAGGTCTGTTTTTGTAGGAAACAGTTATGTTATAAATTAAGAGAGTTTCACAGTATCAGAGCAGCAAGCTTTGCCTACTCATGACACTGTATATCAGAAAGCCATAAAAAGAAACGGGTGTGGAAAGAGAGGAGGGACTGGACAGGAGGTGACAGCAGTGAATTAGCGGTCTTTTGGCATATTGGCCCTGCCTTCTCCTGCGAGCCTGGCTGCCCGGTGTCCCTATGAGGTAAATGAAGTTTACCAGCATGTGGGAAGTTTATCAGCAAGGGAAAGAACAGAGCCTATAGTTCTGTCCATTCTCACCCAGAGAACCTATAGCAGAGCTCAAATAAGAAAAACATTTATCCCTTTCAGTCTTGCGCAGAACCACAAAGCCATGGGCTTTTTATTTGACCTCTTTACAGTATGATGTCAGTCAAAACCAGAGCAAAGAAAACTGCAAAAAATGCAAAACTGTATGAGAGGAAAGGAAAAAAAAGAATCTTGAGCAAATTATTATTCAAGTTAGTCAGATTTTTTATATTGACTTCAATAGGACCAGGCCCTAAAAGAAAAAAAAAACAAACCAGAGTAAATATTTGGGTGAGGCAGCAAGCAACTTACTGCTTCAAATAGCAGCCTGCATCTGTAGGGAGAATACCTTAGTTTTAGCCTTCTTTCTTAGCAAAGGAACTGAAACATTAGAAACAAAATCCTGTATGATGAAAAACCTAAATATACTGAATCAGTTTCCTGGCTTTTGCTCTTCATTTATATATGAAATAATGCAAACATCTCTCCAAGGAGATGGTTGTTAGCTTGTCTTTATCTAATTTAAAGGAAAATGATACTGTGAAATGCATTTCAGCAGGCGTAAACTGAGGTCTGCTTTACTGTGCAACTAGTGTTTCCTCTATTGAATAGGAATGAATCCCTTTCTCTATTTTTTCAGAATGGATACCATATAGAAGGTTAGTGTCCTGGAAATTTTGAAGAGGAAACTACAGAAGTTGTTGGCCCTATTATCTTATTTCACTTCTAAGAACAGTCTTAAGAGTGTGGTAAAATACTGACTACAGATTAAAGAAGATAGTTTCACTCTTGATACTTAACTACCTGCTTTGCTTTATTCTAAAAGACAATAGGATAATTTAGCCTGCATACTACACTGCATTCATGCAGGATTTTTAAAGGAAGAGAAGTTTATCTGAGCATAATTTGATACACAGAGAGTCTTTGACTGGGTCAACTGGCCTTTCCTACCTTGCTGTCTTAACTGGCAATAATTTAGTCCCATATCTGCATAGCATATACTTATTAGAGTTGATCTCCAGAGAGAATGTCCTGTAAATTGTTTGCTCACTGAAGAAACATTGTTTAAAAAAGAAACAAAACAAAGAAAAAAAGTGTGTTCTGGTAACTATTATATGCTCCAGTAATAAAACCATTTGCAGAGAAAATTGGAGTTAATGAGAACACTGCAGAAACTTACTACAGAATGACAGAGTTTTAGGAGAGAGAGAAGAAATAACTCGGAAAATAGTTATTACCCCGAAACCACGCATTCAAGGTCGCTGGTCTTTTTTAAATGTTTAAGGAATTAGTAAAATAATCCAAAGGACAAGAGCACGCTGGTACAGCTGCTGATTTCAGACTATAGAATGTATGTTAGACAGCAACAATAGAGAAGGAGAAAGCCTTTGTTCCTTCCTTCACTCCCTGTCTTCCAGGTGCATATTTCGACACCAGCAGCTAACTCAAGATATAATTGATTTGGACTGTATTTTGGTGAAAGAGATTGTGGATATAAAATTGAGAAAATTGCATATTGAAGTACAATTATTTCATGAAGACTAACAGGAAGGAGTGTGAGAGAGACAATGGAATAAAAAGTACGTACAAACACTGCCATTTCGTAGGAACTTCACATAAATGACTATTCTCTACTCTTTTCAGACTATCACCATGGTATTATTTGCTTGGCATGGAGAAGAGTATCCAGTATATTTATTTATTTAGAAAGGTGGGAAAGGCATTCCCTTCCACCACTCTAAATTGCTGATGGAATTTACAAACCCAGAAATAATGAAAGTGAACTTTATCTTCCTACGACTGTGATAACAGACTGCTGAATTTTCTGTTTCTCATAAATGCAAATATGGTTTAGAACTTTCTGTCACTTTTCACTTTAAAGTGCTATGCTCAATTCTTTGTGCCTCAACAAACTGTAAAGTGCTTCTTCTCTAAAAGCAGGAAGGTACCCAATTCTAACATGAAGAATGAGGAATTGGGTACTTTTATTTCTTTGAGGATCTGGGCCTCATTGTCACCACATTTCCCTTCCTAATCTGTAAAATAAGAATAATGGCATTTTCTTACTTCACATCAGTCCTCCAAGAAGAAAATACACAAAAAAATTTACACAGAAGCCAGCTAATAGAGTAATGGAAGAAACATAAAGCTACGGTGGAGACACATGCACATACAACCCTATCAAATCTACCTCTTGCTACAAAGTTAGAGCATACCATGTGCATTCTTCTCCCCCAAATCCAAGCATTTCACCAAACTAACTGGTACTTCTTGCAGTTAACACAACAAAAAAAGTAAGGTAGATCACCTCCCATAAAAGTCAGTCTAGAACCTCCACACCAGTGAAGGTATCCGGCACTACCAACTTCACTTCAGTTCTGTACTTGTCCATTCATGCTACTGAAAGGACTTTCTGTTACAACTATGATTTCTCTGTTCGATCTTCTCATCTGAGCAACAAATAAAATTAAGTTCTGGGCATGTCATCTTAAACAAAAATTAAAGAGCTGTAAACCCATGACCTACCAGACTTTTAAGGACTGACCATCAAGTACACCACACAGGGTCCTGGCAGTTGCACAGGCAGGCAGGTAGTTAGGGCTTTAACTTTGTCTTTGCATGAATGTATGCAACTTCTTAGAGGAAGGTTTAGGACAAAGGTGATTTAGTGATAGAACTGAAGATAGGGCTCTGAGCTTTTCAGAAATTGAAGAATATTTAGGGGCGTTTAAGGACAAATTGAAATTCATATTTGGAAATGTAAAGCATGTCATAAGCTAATGATGATGTTTCTACAGTAAGTAATGAAACTAACATAGATAAGAAATTTAACTTATAAAATATATTTCCAATAGAAATATACATGACACTTAAGCAATGCTAGCCCGTCTTTGAAAAAAAATTACTTTTGCAGAGAATACAGGAAAGCTTTTATCTCTCCCAATGTAGGCCTTCCCCCCAGAAAAATCATACTGGTAAAACAGTAGCCAGTCATACTATACTGCTTGTATTTCACAGAATCATAGAATACTTTGGGTTGGAAGGGACCTTTAGAGGTCATCTAGTCCAAGCCCCCTGCAGTGAGCAGGGACATCTTCAACAGGATCAGGTTGCCAGAGCCCCATCCAGCCTGACCTTGAATGTTTCTAGGGATGGGGCATCTACCACCTCTCTGGGCAAATTGTGCCAATATTTCACCACCCTCATTGTGAAAAATTTCTTCCTTATATCTAGTTTAAATATACTCTCTTTTAGTTTAAAACCATTACTCCTTGTCCTATTGCAAGAGGACCCATCTTTCTTATACACCCCCTTTAAGTACTGGAAGGCTTCAATAAGGTCTCCCTGGAGCCTTCCCTTCTCCAGGCTGAACAACCACAACTCTCTCAGCCTTTCTTCACAGAAGAGGTGTTCCAGCCTTCTGATAATTTCTATGGCCCTCCTCTGGACTCACTCCAACAGGTCCACGTCTTTCCTCTGCTGAGGGCTCCAGAGCTGAATGCAGAACTCCAGGTAGGGTCTCTCCAGAGCACAACAGAGGGGCAGAATCACCTCCCTCAATCTGCTGGCCGTGCTGCTTTTGATGCAGCCCAGGCTGTAAGCGCCCACATTGCCGGCCCATGTCCAGCTTTTCATCTACCAGTACCCCAAAGTCCTCCTCTACAGGGCTGCTCTCAATCCCTTCATCCCCCAGCCTGTACTGATACTAGGGGTTGCCCTGACCCATGTGCAGGACCTTGCACTTGGCCCTGGTGAACCTCATGAGGTTCACACGGGCCCATTTCTTGAGCTTGTCCAGGTCCCTCTCAATGGCATCCCACCCTTCCAGCATGTCAGCTGCACCAGTCAGCTTGTTGTCTACAAACTTGTTGAGAGTACACTCGATCCCACTGTCTCTGTCATTGATGAAGATATTAAACAGTACTAGTCCCAGTACAGGCTTCAGAGGGACGCCACTCATCCCTGATGTCCATCTGGACATGGAGCCATTCACCACTGCCCTCTGGATGTGACCATCCAACCAATTCCTCATCTCCTGAACAGCCTACCCATCAAATCCATATCTCTCCAATTTAGAGAGAAGGAGATGTTGTGGGGGACCATGTCAAAGGCCTTACAGAAGTCCAGATAGGTTATATCCATAGCTCTTTCCTTGTCCACTGATTAGTTGCTCCATCATAGAAGGCCACTAGGTTGCTCAAGCAGAACTTGCCCTTGGTGAAGCCATGCTGGCTGTCTCGAATCACCTCTCTGTCCTATTTGCTATGTCACAGTTTTGGATTTTAGTTCAGCATCAAAAGTGGTTAATACAATCAGTTCTCCAGACTGCTGTCTTAATACTGTGATTTGGGGGCCTCAAAAATTGATCGCTACACTGCAACATACTATCTGGAGGCAGCGCTCTGCCTGAATGCTGCTTTCTGTCTTCTGATTAATTACTTACCTACAATCCAAAATCAGTTGAAAGTATAAAATACTCTGCTTTGGATACTCTTTCAATGTGGAAAATGTCCACAGAATAAAAGCCAGGTAAAAGGAATAATCAGCAATTCCAAGCAAAAGATCTGACTCTAGTTATGTGCACGTGAATCTGAAATGGCTAGAAAAGGAAGAGAAGACCTTAACATTGCTGTTTTTTCTAAAATGACTGTAATGGAACCACAGTTGTCCACACCCAGCATCTCATCAGTGAGCCAGCAATTCTGCAGCATATGTGCCAAAAAAGTTTTGATACCAACATCATTCTGATGTGCAACAGGACAATTGGAAAGCTATCTGAGCCTAAATGTCAAGACTTACACCTATATAGTCAATTTAGAAGTAAAGCATGCAGCTACATGTGCTATCAGGCATATTTTAAGTTCTTTGTATATCACATCAAACAACCAGCATGCAGATGTTTAGCAATGATAAAATATAATTTAAAATATACTGTCAGTGTAAGTTGAATATAATGTATTAATGGAAATGACCCAATAGCAAGTACTTACAACGGTTCTAAAACTGACTGCAATGAAATGCAATCTAAAGCAAACAATTTTCACACATTTTCCATCCTGTCTCCATGTGGTAACTCATTGCAAGCCACATATGTTTGGCAATGTGATGGAATGACCCAGCCATTTACCCTCTTAAAGTCCACTGCACTTCAACAAGTGCAAAAAACTCCAACCAAACAACAACAAAAAAGAAATCAAAAAAGAACACAAGTGTTATGATATACTGCAGCCTGGCACAGCACGGCTGCACTTTGGGCAAATGGTCGCAAGGTCTGAATGATTGTTTTGGGTGACAGATTTTCTTCCTAGTTCTGAACGCTCAAAATACCAAAAAAAATACTGATAAGAATCCGAAAGCTTACATGTTTATCTGAAGGTAATGCAAACTATGCCTACATTTTAAAGTGCACAATTAACACAAGTTCTTTTTATTTAAAAATCCACAATACCAAAAAGTACTTAAAATGAGATCAACGTGGGTCTGTAGATACATATTTTAATAATCTTAACAAATCTTTCCAGTATCTAGAAAGTAAATACTATGAAAGGTCCCCTGACGCAATGCCCAAAACTTATGGCAATACACTGATAATCCTCTTTCAAGCATGCTCCATCCAGAATTAGTCTCACAGGTAAATAAGTGGGCAGGGAATAATATGAAATTATCAGCCACAGTTCTGCAACAATTATTAATGGGGGAATAGAATTATTCTTAAGGCAGGTATTCCTAGAAAGATGGCACAGACATGTAACCTCAAGAATGTCCGGAAAGTTAATTATTAGAAGGTCACAAAAGCACTTTATCTTCCTGGGGTGCCATTTGAAAGGTGATAACCAGGACAAGCAGATGTCTCTCTCCCCCCTTGCAATGAGAAGACGTCAAAGAAAAACAGCTAACAAGTAAGAAAACTACAATCATATTCAGAGATGTTCACAAGAAGACAAAATCACTCACCCAATCCTAGACTGAGGTATCAGCCTGGAGCAAGTGTTCTGAAAAAAGCTGGTCTCTTTAGGATTAGTGTGAAGATTCAGCCTGCCTAGGATAATGCAGGCTTTGGGGTTGGGGTATTTTTGTTTCTTTGGGGTGCTTTTTTTGTTGCGGTGTTTTGTTTTGTTTTGTTTTTATTTAGGTTGGGAAGAAAGTTAGGTTGCCACACCATTTTGTATAAGTTGTTCTTCCAGAACAAAGAACTACAAATATTAATACACAGAGCTTCAATACAGAGCACATACAAACAACAGCTAATGTACCAAAGCAGTAAATTAATCCTTTCCATAGACTTCCTAAATCAGATCCACAGGTTTTCTGTTTAATCCCGTATGTTTCATCTTTTCTGTGAATTAAGAATTTGTGTAAGCTATTAAGTATTAACAGCTGTCACTGCCTGGTCAAACTGTGCACTGGCCATTTGCAAACGTTGCTGGATTCTACGTGCTTAACTCACATTACTTACGTTTCCTTACAACTTGGTAGTGCTTAGCATTGGCTCAGGTGAGTGTCTCTCCACAGGCTACGTGTATTACCCTTTCATTCAAGTCAGATACCCAGCTGATCTGCTTGCAGAACCTGCGCTGATCTCGCAGATACTTCAGTAGCCTAATCATAGCCTTTCCACAACTCTACCACCTTTAAACCTTGGCTTGAAATACTCTGGGGATACATAAAAGCATATAACCTTAATATTGGGTGAAGATATTTTAGAAAACAGTAAATTTGTTGGAAAACTGCAATGTTTAAGCAAGACTGCAATTACTAGAAATTCAGAAATATTTGAGAAAATAATTGTGGCAGAAGGAAAAAGAGAGATGGACTGAGAACATTAGAAATATTAATTTTGCCCTAAGTGTTAAAAGCAAAGCATTTTTGTTCATAAAAATCAAAATACTTTTTCATTTTTCTAAATTAAACATTCCACTGAAAGAGAATTACACAAACAAGAAAAAAAAATGCAATTAAATCAGTAGATTTGATTCAGTTTTTTCCTCCTCATTATGTCATAACCCCTTTCATAATTTCCCTGCTTCCCATCGCTGAAACATTTCAAATATATTGGAAAAAATGCTCTCTCAGGCTTTCCAGCTATTGAGTCATTATAAAAGAAAATATTCTTGCATCTCTCCAGAAATACAGTTTTCCTTCTTCCTTCATCCTTAAAATAGACAATGGAGTTTGAAGTCCAACATGCAAGTAACCCATCTGGCAAGGACATTATTTTTATCTGTCTGTTCATCTATGTTCTCTGTTCGATTACTCTTTCCATCTGAGCAGAACATAATCAAAGTTTAAACTGCTTCCACTTTTATCTTTGTCTTGCCACCTTCTGAAATTGCATCCAAAAGAGATGTTAAAAGACAGCAGAAGAGGTAGCCATGCAAGTCAGCTCCAAGTAGTGCTGTTCTCTTAATGCTTGTAGCCTCAAAGAGTATTCAGGAATCCCCAAACTGCGCCATCGCTGAGCTGCTTAGCCTTATTTACAAATGCTCATGGCAAAAGTTCGCTCACCACTTTAAACCTTCTGCCTTTAAACAGAAGCTGGAATTTTTCGCTGTACCGAACAGCTGAGCAAAAGTGAAAATGAAAACTTGCCTTGCTACATGCCCACAACTAGCTTTTATTCTTGTTCAAATATAGACGTAAAGGCATATCTTGAACAGTTTTACACATATATACACGAACAGGAGTGGGGGTGTGTGTGTGAAAAAGAACAGTGACACAGCCACCAATGAATCCCCACTTTTTTGTGCAAAGTTAACATCTTTCTCCTTCAGACTGTATTTTAAATAGAATAGAGCATTACTGCCTTTGGTTTGGCAACAAGTCTGAATGAGAATCACCTGGCCATGCACTGGTACATTCAATAAATCTTTGCTACCTGGACTTGAACCCTTTCAATAACCTGTTCAGATTGCTTCAAATCATACGTAATCCTCAAAGGTAAATGAAGAAAAAGCAAAGGTAGAAAAATCAGGTTTTGATCAGAGACACTGTATGCGATGTTACACTTACCGCTTCTGATTAGCAGATTACCAGTGTTTTTCAGGGAAATGCTCTGTATTAAATACTCCTGAGTAAGATACCCTAGTGGTAAATGGGGATCAATATCAAGAAGTTAGATACTCGAGTTCTCTGAATGTGACACAATATGGACAAATTAAACACACTTCCAAATAAAATCTCTTTAATAACAAATATATTTACTGTAAAAACTATTGTGAAGGGGTGTGTGTGCTCGTGTTAAAAGGCAATACTGTCTTAAAGGTGGGAAATATTGTGCCTGCAGATGGTTTTGATCTGAAAAGGCACTCCCTTAATGACTTTGAGTTGATCAATACATAGACATATCCCAGCCAACCGGGAACATTCCCTGAAGAAAGCAGTTCTGATTCTCACAGACCAAAAGCCTGAATGACTAATAAAAGGTTTTCCACTTGTGATCATCGGTATATTCACAAAGTTTTCATTAGTGGTGATTTCACCCACCATGTCAATATCTACCTTCTTTGATGTTTGACTCTTTTTGTAGTACAGAGGAGATGTCTGAAACACAGCACTCCTTAAGCAAATGAAAGTTTCAATATGAAACAACAGTTTCAAAACTTATTATTTGGTTTTTTTCCCTCTTCCAGTTTACACAAATAAAATAACACTAGGGATTCCAACCACAGACTGATTGCTCTGTATGGTCCTAGTAGCCCTTCTGAGCCTAACTGGCATCAAACTATAAAACCAAAATTACTTAGGCCAGACTACACTTTCAGGCTCCAGAACCCAGGCTTGAACTAGAGAGATGAACGGTAATTTACACCAAATGAAGATGTTTATTCTCCTCTGTCCTCCACCCTCGCTGCTTCAACACTTGCTCTTTTTCTCTGTTGTGCGACCTGCACAGGACGTCTGATTCCCTTCCAATAACCACCTACACACTATTTGTATTTCAGAAAGACAGAGGAGACTTCTTCTGGTCCAAGCTTCTGGGTAAAGGGAATATTTTCTCAGGTGACTGCTTTTTGTCCAATTTCATCTGGGGACCTAGGTGACTTGCTCCTATTAGCAGATAGTAGAAGGTTGCACCCTGCCATTCCTTCAGGTACCTGTTCCCTAATGAGTCTTGCACGCTGATCAGTTGTAGATGTGGCTCTAATTTTGTGCAATTTAGATATCACTTTATATAAAACTACACAAGACACTGGTGTACTTTGAAATAAAATCACTTACTCTACTGGCTTTCTTTTTTCCTCCCTATGGTCTATGAAATATCTATTGATATGGCAGTGCTGATCTGCAGCAGTTCTCCCTGCTGACTTAGGCCAGCAAGCTGCTCATGAATCTAGCAGATGTTTCAGTTGTCTAGGCCAATGGAAACCTTATGGACCCTTTTTTCTTCATCTCCTCCCAGGAGCAAATGTTAGTACAGCAGATATCTGGATGTGTGCCACGCAGCAACAGAGACAGGAAAAAGCTGCTGTTGCTTCGCTAAGCATGGTGCTGGATACTGATTGCATTTTTTTCCAGTCCTCTCCAAGAGCATTGTTTACAAATGCCATGCTCCTCATATATAGCCAAACATCAAATCGGGTTTTTAAACGTATCCCTAGACTTCCCCTGCTGTGCTACTGAACCTTAGATTAATAGAGAGATGTAAATCAGAAAGATACGATCATGTGTTAGACATCTTTTTCCCTGCCAATACAAATTTAGAAGTGCCTAAATGCAAGTTGCATTTAGCATTGTGTCCCTGGTAGACTGTACAGACTGTCTCAAGGAAGCTGTTACGGGGATTTAGGCACAAGAACAATTTAGTTTTTTAAAATTTAATTGAAAATGGATTAATTAAAAGGAAATGATATGCCTGAATTCTCTAGCTGCCCTCAGAAATAGCTATATGGAAAATCATTCTTTTATTATCACTTGGCCTCACTTTCACAGTAGGTGGTAGGAACAGTCTCTTATTCAAAACCTTTTAAATTTTTATGCTAGAGTCTGTTTCGTTTTTTATTGTGACCTTAGGATCTCTTTTATTTGTGAGAATTTAAGACCGGGTCTGTGATTTTCAGTGGTCTATGAATAAAAAGCTTCAACCTGAATATCATATTTGTCTGAAATTCTTGTCCTTACTGGTCTTAAAGGTAATGAGTTGGTATAACGAAAGGAATCAGCAGAAAAAACATTTTCCAAATTTCTTCACTTTATGCATTCATGAGATGTATTTTTAGATACAGCCATTCATTAATCCTCTTTCATGAGCCAGTTAAATTCTGACTCCTCAGAAAGCACAAAAAGGGATGGGAAGGGTATATGTTGTGAAGTCAACGGCAGAACTAGGAACTCAGAACTGACTCCTGAATTTCTGCAAGACGCAATAAAATGTTACCATTAGCTTCAATGTCACCTGGATTGAAGACTTTGTCTCTTTTTAACCCAAAAAACCCCTATTATATGTCAAGAGGCCAACAGAATAACTTTATTCATCAATTATTTTCAATTATAAAAATTTCATATTCCTTAGGAAGTAATTCCAACTCCTCACGAAAACAGGAATGTCAATGTAACAAGGTAAATTTTCTGTCTTCCTTAAAATTGTATTTTGGTATGTTCTCTTGCACAAAGAATCCCTTACAGATCTGGAATGAGATTCACAGTTTAATTTGATTTTTTGCCTTTTGAACGCTGTTAATTTGTCAGCTCCACATAAACATTCATATTTTTACAGCTAAGTTCTACTTAAAAAAATATTAATTTTTATTTAAAAAAAAAAAGGAGAACCTGGGATCTATAATACCTGCATTATTGCTTTAGTATAGAAAAGTTTTAGCAAATTTTATAACATGTGAAACACAAGGGCTTTCCACAATAACAATTTTTTTTTAAAATCCACTGAAATATAAGAAATCAGCAAGTATATTGATATGTGCATTAAAGTAATTTTCTAGATCAGTGAATCCATGTCAGTAATGGCTGACTAAATTTCCTACTTGGCTGTAAGTTTATTTTAGTTGAAGCCTTTTATTTTATAATTTACTGAATTATTCTAAAGGTTATTTGTTACCTAACAAAATGTTGACTTGAATAAGTTTCTTTAGAAAAAAGAGAACATCCTTCATTCCGCACATCGCTGAGAAAATGTTTGCTTGTGTCAAATTTGCAGGACAGCCAAAACATCTGTTACTGGTCACATTAGCATTACCTTACTTTTTGCATTTTACATGATAAATTGATACAAATACTTTTTTTTTCAGGATTAATCACAATGTTATTTTATCATGACAAAAAGGCAGGAGCGCTAGCATACATAGCTTTAAAACCCAGCAAGGAAAGTGGCTGTAGAGTGACCATATATCAGGAAAACAAGCGTAGTGCTGTTGAAGGCAAAGCTTGCTGAATGACAAGCTTTAATCTTGCTAGTGTGAGCATCGATAGCTCAGATGACATATCCACACATGGGTATTACCTGAATCGGCACCATACCCACATGCCCATACAAAAATGAAAGTCCGAGTTCACGAGGGCGTGTTGCAACGAGAGTCAGAAAGAAGAAAAACGATTCAGCTGCTTCTCAGCCCCCACCTTTGCGGCTCATGGAGTGAGAAGCAGCAATATTCATGAAAGGAACATATGGGGCAACCACAGGTGTGCTGCTTCCTTAATCACCCAAAAGGATGAAACATTTGAAAAACTAACAAAAGTGCTCTTGTGCAATTAGGAAATGCAAAGAAAAGAAGAGTTTCTCAATTGCATTTATTACTGTATAGCTGTCAGGTTAGGAGCCTGTCAATTTGTGAGCTGCACGATTGCACGCAACATTTATGCGATTCTTCTTGCAGTTGGTTCTACCGAGTGTTCGTTAATTACATTAGTATTGAGTGTTGATGTGTTTTAGTCATAAGAAGAAAAGGCGAACAGAGCAGGCGTGAATTAAAATGCCTTAAAATATACTAGAAACTCATTTTTGAAAATGTAGGGGCTTGCCCACACTCTGAAGAAAGAAAAATCTCCGACTTAGTAAGGAGCTAATTATGGCAGAGGGGGATATCTGATAAAATTCACAAATCTGATTTATCAGCTTGAATATAGAGCTTTTTATTTTTTTTTTTTTGATCTTAGCAGTTACCAAAACAAGCCTAAACAGACACACACCTACATCAGGGAAATATAAATGCCAAAGACCACATTTGCATATCGGGGCAGGCAGGAGAGGGGAGGAGGAGACACAATGACTAACATCTGTTGCACAGATCGAGACAACTAGATGACTCCTGGACAGCAGAGTGCATTTCTCAGGTGAAGAAATGAAAGAGCAATACACTGAATTAATGTGTTTCAAGGTGGAGGAATGCAAGTTAAACGTGAGGTTTTGAACTTTTGATTTTTAAAGTAGAGTTTTAAAAATACATTGCATCCAGCTGACTCTTGGGCTTAGGTCTTCAGAATGAGTGTAATCATTTTAGTGACTTTCAATCACAGCATGTTCTATATCTGAGTAAAATAAGTCAATTTTTTTCTGGCTGGTCTTTGTTGTTATTTTATTTAAACCTAAACAATGGAAAATGCAACGTCAATATTTCCAAATCTTGTTGCCTGCTCACATTCAACTAATGTTTTTTTTTCTGTTTGCACAAAGCACTTCTTTCTTGGCATTCATCCACTCAGCAATCAGAATCCCTGCCTTAAAGACTAAATATGAGAGGAAGGTAAGAGGAGAACTGACCTCCCTCACCAAGTGCCTTTGTTTCAAGTATCAAGACCTATGCATTCTCAAGACCATGCACTTGTTTATGTACACTGACAAAGCAGACAAGCAAGTGCTAGGAACACAATGTGTTTTATTAACATCATTACGGCAAATTTTATACCCACAAATATCTATGTGTTTGCTGCACAGCCTCCTTTGCAACCATTATGGAGTATTTGGTTTTGTTCTGAAGTTGTTAGCTAAGAATATAAAGATTTGAGAATTGTTTCGTTTGGGAAGGGAAGCTGATGACACAGTGGGGGTTTTCTGTGATGAAGCCATACCAGTTTAAAAAGAGTGTGCAAAGTTCTGTCTCTGAGCACAGAGCACATGAAACATCAGAAAAGGTGACTTTGCCCATGATTCAACCCTTTTCTCAATCAATATTCAGCCTCAAGGCATCTGTCACACTTAGATTTTTTTTTTTTTTTCCTAGTCTGTAGTGCAGTACTCTGTGCTTTCTCTTCAGAACAGATGGTGGGAAGTAGCTACCTGATACAGTACCAAGTCCTACAAGGGCTCATTTATGCTGACCTAGAGCAAGCACAGCTATCTCCACACTATACCCTGACTTGCAGTGCAACAGCCAGTTTTACTGATCTTCCTGAGCTTTTTTCACAGAACCCCAAACAGAAAATCATATCAACTAAATGATTCAAGTAAACTGAATTATATCACCAGCCTGTATCTTCCATGTCTGCCTTTTGGGCCAGGCGGTTCTGGGGTAGAGAACACTGTCCTTTTCAACATCATTATATTGCTTTTTTTAAAGCTATCTTAAGTTCATTAGCTATGCACCCCCATTTCAAGAAGGTACAGCAAAATTCATAACAATATCCTTCTAAATCCTTAGTGAAAACCCAGCTCTTCTATAGGCTTGTACCTCTTGACATTACAAGTGCTGTTTTACTCACTTTTGGATGTTGCTCCTTCTGCTCGACTCTAAGAATCAAAGGAACAGTAAGAATGATAGTAATGAAGACATCTTTTAGCATCATGCATTGTATAAAAAGCCTGAGTGAGCTCTCCTGAGCACCATGGAACTACAGTCTATTACATGCACTTATAAATCTTTCTTATAGCATTCGTTGGACTTGCCATTCTTCAGTTCTGCCAGAACAATATCCACTGATGAAAACAGATTTATCAACACAGTAATGCCAATATGAGTCAAAAGTCAGGAGAAATGTAGCTCACTGTAAAATAAACCACTTCTAAAACATTCAGGGGCATAAAACAGGATTTGAGCTTCTCAATTAATTTGATCCATAATTAAATATCATCCAATTTAGATATTCTTCCATTTACAATTGATACTTTCTGCCATCAAAAGTGGTTGCCTTGAAGCCTTTTGTCAAGCATACTTCTCATGTAAAACAGACTTGGATCAGTAAGTCTACCTTACTGTTCTGGAGTTTGCAGCAGACTCCAGATTTCTGCCGCTTTCCTGCAGATGCTTGTTTCCCTTGCCAAATTCTGCTCACTTTGCCTTGTGTGCCACTGAACCGCTTCAACTGTCGGGCTGGCCAGACCTTGGCCTCAAGCTATGAAATGGTCCAGTTTAAAAAGTCCCAGCCAGGCTGGCGAAAGGCTAAGTCAGTGCAACCGAGGTCATGAGGACTGGGGAGAAGTTCTCTGATATCAACTCGTAAGAGAGAAAACTGGTATCAAATCACATTCTTGTTATTTCCTCTGTGCAAGAGAAACTTACATGCAGACAGATACACACAGCAAATATGCACTGAATAACAACGCGATATGATTATAAAAGATGACTCCAAACCCAGACAGAGATTTCTCGTACTTAACATTACACCAAACTCATAGAAACAACTTACAATAACATTTCACAAATGAAGTTTACATCTTTAAAAGACCAAGAATAATTGATTGGATTTTCCTAAAACATAATTCTGCCCCATCTTTTGAGCAGAACAAAACAAGGCAACTGTTATGGTCTCCAAACAACTGGCTGTTACAGCGTCTGATCCACTGAAAGACTCTAGCATTATTTACACTGCTTCTGGGCAATTATTTTGAAATAGTAAATTTGCTTTAGCTAGCACATTTCATTCCCCATGCATGGAAAATTTCCCTTTTAGGAGTATGTACAGGTCCTCAGAAGATGCCCTCTGTAAAAACAGCTTTTAATGGCATTGCTTTGGGACAGCAGGGGGGCAAAAAAACAAACCAAAACCAGACCCTGCCTATGTTTTTAGCAAGAACCGCTTATATGTTGTATATATAAACGCTAAGTATTGTAGACCTGCACTGGCCCATAAAGAGAACTTGGTTTTTATTCATCTAATCTTTACAACAGGGAGAACAGCTCCATCCAACTATACTGTCAAGAAAAAAAATGTTTAAAGTAAATGAACCTACTCCAAGAGAGGATGAAAATAAGAAGGAAAACCAAGCAACTGAAATTATTATTTGGGATTTGCAGAAATATTTCCAAATTTTTATGCAATGCTATATGGAAAAATGTATATAATCCAGTGATTCCAAGAGCTGGAGCTTCAATAAAAAAGAAAACAAACACAACACCAAAAAACATGAGACTTGCCACAGGACAGCAGGAGATAACAACTCTCTTCTTCATATATAAATGAAAATGTAAAAGAAACAATTGTGTCTTGCACACTGCTGCACTCCGATTCTTTTGTTCCAAAAGCCACACCAAATCCACTAAGCTGCTGCTATGAGAGCAAGAAAAGCACGAAAGCACTACGTCAGTCTACATCTGAGGGATGGTATAGTGATACAGAAAACTCACTTGGTGCTGACTGCTCTAACTACTGCTGTTAGAGATACTGTTGCTTCAGGCTTCATATAAAGGAGGACAACATCTCAGGGAAGAAAGAAAGGGAAAAAAAATATTAACAAAACCAGCAACCCCTCTTGCCCCACAGAGCAATATCACATTTGTTTGTATATGGGAAGTTCTGTTCCAAAAGACTGGAACAAAATGTACAGCCAACCCAGTGCTTGCAGGAAGGCCTCCGAGCCTGTGCAGCGTAGCCTCTCTGTTCACACAGAGCCAACACGAGGCTTCTGGAAAATGCTTAATAAGCTGCCTGTGAACAGATCTCACACACGCACGTGTTTACTGTGCATGAATGGCATGTCTATTTGGGCCTCCCCCTGGCTCTGAAGTGAGATGTGTGGCCTGGCCTTCGACAAACGTTGAGCTGCACCATCTTAAGTGAGGCTTAAGTGGAGGTGTGTGTGGGTTGGGTATTTCTTTTTTGCGGTCTAGAACACAGTAGGAAAAATTGCCCAATATGAATAAATGCTAATACACTTATTATTGCAAAAGATAGATTAAATAAATTTATTCTTTCTCCTAAATTACAGAAACCATAGATGTCTAATGAAGGCTATCACAACCTCTTAAGAGCTATGGTGAAATAGTTACAATGAGAATCTAAGACACTTCCCCTCTCCTCTCTACTGCAAGCAACATTTGCTAGCTGTGGTAGCCAAGAAAGCTAGCCAGGAAATGAGACTTTTCATTTGTTCTCCCTCATATGCTTACAGGTGAGTCAACAGTACCAGAAGTATTAAAACACCAAATAGAGGTAAAAAGTATAAGGTAGTTTTTCCAGCACTTATACAGCTGCCTAGTTTGGTTGTGCTGCACAAAATGAGATAGAAAAGTATCTATCCTCTAAGCAAGCACACTCCTAATAAGCCAGAAAAAGCTTTGACAGAAGATAAGCCAAAGAGATGTCAAAAGGGCTAGTTCTAGCCCATCCCCTATCTTGCATTCACGCTGTATATACTGGCTTCAGTTATTATTATTCAAAAATATCCAGGAGACCACATTACATAAACCCCCCGAAAATTTAGAACATTAAAGTGTAACGGCAGAAACGAAGGAGGGACTAAAATGATACGATGGGCTGCAGACAAAACTACAGAAATTGAATTTGATGCAGTCAGAGTCAGAAGGCTGGTATAGTGGGCAGAAAAAAGGAGTAACTGAATTGGACTGCAGACAGAGAGAATATTAAAATCGTTCCTTTGGGCAGACTACCTGCAGATGACTGAAATGCAGGGAAGCCAGAGAGAAAAAGATTACGACAAGCTGTCTGAACAGCAATGAGCGATTTTTAATCAGTCTTTAATATGCCTAACTTGACATGTATAAAAAAGACTAGTTTCCAAAGGGCAGATCTTAGTATTTGCTGAAAAACTGAAATCCACTAGTCAATTCTAAAATATCTTGCTGAAATAGATTGGTGTGAACAATGCCTTTAAAAACAAAGATTTATAATTAGTTGAAGTATAGTGATAACTGGAAAAGGAAAAAAAAATATGGGGGACACAGTACAGAGAAAAGTGGATAAACAGGGAGAAAGGTGAAATAACAAACTCCATCAGAAAGCGCTGGTATGGCAGCACTGAAACATTTCACTGAAATGCATTAATTCTGATGACATTGTTTAGAAAAAAATAACTTTAGAGTCTCTGAAACACCAGAGAGGAACGCTGTGAATTTTAATTTAGAAATGCATTTTAGATTCTTATTTTGTTTTAAAATAATGTCTTTTACATGTGATGCTGTTTAAATTCACATCTTGTATAAAGAATTTTAAACAAACTGAAGACAAGGTATAAAGGAAAGCATTTAAGTTTTAGCAAACTGAAACATTTAAAGCTTTTTCATTTTTTTTACCCTCATACCTTACTGAATTTGAAAGATGGAAGTTTTTTTTCTTTAATATGAATTATTTTAATGTGGAACCTTCCCACAAAACAAACCCATCACATTTCAATGAGTTTCAACACATTCATTTACATTTATACATGGTCTCTAGCTGCATCACAGCATTAAAAGAGGGATTCACAGAACAAAAAGTCTATCTACATTTTCGTTCTACAGGTCACAAGAAATAACAACAAATGTTTTAAGTAGAAATATAGAATAGACTTTACGAAGGTTTCTAAACCAATTTTCATTCTACTTCAAGTTGGGTGTGGAGGGAATTGGCTAATAAAAAGTCTTACACACAAAATCCATTATAGAAAGGCTCATTTCCCCAAAAGTGGGTCAGAATCAATTTCAACCTTGTTAACAGGATGCAAAAACGAAGACTGTGGAAACAAGCAATATAGGAAAGAGATTTTAAAGTCTTTGTTTTCTACCCAACCTCTTAAGTTTAATAAACAAATTTTAAGGGATCAAAGCTAGCCTATTATGAAGCATAAAACTACCTCTGCTGAAAACCATAAATTATGTATGGAGCAGGCATATTTACTAGTGCTGCTAGTAATGCAGAACATCTCTGAATGAGCACTGACTGCTGAATGCCTCGTGTTCTTTTATGATGAATTATGCAGAAAGCTCCAACACCACAACTATGCTATGGTGCTGGCGTTCATGTACACGAGTGTTTGTGAGTCATTCAATAAGCAGGAGACAAAAATATTACCTTTTTTTCTTTTGCTCAGGTCCAACAATTTGTGAAGAGTAATTGCCACTAACACAAAAATGGATATATTGAAAAATGTCAGATAAAATGATTGTCTTCTCCACCTGCCTTCCCTTTTTTATTTCTTTTCTTCTCCCCTTCCCCCCTGCCATGTCTCCCTTCTTCAAGTGATGTGGCTGCATCAAACTTTGAAGTGCTGATTGGAGTGATACACCAAATTCCATGAACAGAAATAGCATTTGAGAATATATACAACCAGCATGTCAGTTTGAGTATTTCCTCCATCATGAACAGTTAATTTTCATAAAAGCTTTCACTTCTTCCGAAACAAGGATGATTTCAGAACAGGTTCATTTATATTGAAGACTCAGAAGAATTTAAAGTACTAGTGAAGTGTGGGGAATGTCTATACGGCCCAATGAGGCAGAACACATCACCTCTTCCACCCTCTGAGGTAGTGACATCCAGAAGCCACCTGTTACGCATCCATCAGTATGCCTAGATCGCTTTGATGCATAGCTATGCCCTAGCTGTACCATTTCTGATTTGAGACCTAAGTCAGTATTTCTTTCTGGTAGCCTGGTTGAACTCCATGAGTTGGTGTGTGTGCGGGGCTTTTTAGTAGACAGAATCAAAACCAAAGCAGAAGAACAAGTGCAGGTTTTCCCATCCAAACCTGGAGCGCATAAGGAGACAGTAATCCCGCTGTGGAGAAATATGTGAGGGACAACAGAGTAGTCATCGGACTTGTCCCAGAAGACTGGGAACAAAAGATTGGCCTAAAACCCCACCCATACAGTCATTACGAGCCTGCTTGGTTACCTTATACGTGTATGGATAGGCCACACGTGGCTGCAAGGAGTCTACCATTTCCTAAAACAGAATGACAAAAATCTGTAGGCAACCTATCAGATTCAACTAAAAATATAGTGAAATATACTTCATATGCAACTTGTCTTAATATAGTATAGCAGGCACATACAAAGTGCTACTAAACAATGCAATTTTTCCCTGCAAATACTTAAAGTGGTTCTGATTCCAACTAAAACATGAAAGGACTTTTTAGTCCTTGTGCTATTTGCAGATTCCAAAGTATTTTTTATTCATTTAGACCTATGCAAAAGTAAAAATATAAAATTTTCTTCCTCCCTGTTTTCATATTTAAGACAGTGGTTTAGCACACTGCCTTTTTTTTTTTTTTTCCAAACTTCTAATTTAAAGCAGGTGGTTTAATTTTCAGATCTTCAGGGAAAAATATCCATCTTGGGCTGAAACTTTATCTGTCTCATTTCAGCAGAGAGGATTCATTTTTTCCTCTTTAAGAACATTATAAACCTCATCTTGAAGTCTTTGAAGATGAAATGCATTTTCCCTATGCTCCTAACTTCAGCAATGGCCTAGAGATTTAACAGGAAACTAGGTCATTAGAGTCCCTGATACTTTCTTTGACATAGCTAAATGACATCTCTTCTGGAATCCAAATGTCATTTTTGCCTTTTATTCTTAGAAAAATAGATGTCAATCCCCACTAGAAAACACTGTGATCATTACCTTTTGATAGAAAAATTTAAGTCATTGGGAAATAAAATAAGTTTTAGGTGCTGCTTCTCTACAGCTTTTGTTTCAGATCAATTTTCTAGGCTTCCTGAGCTGCCCAAGCCTCTCTCAGCTGGGCAGTCGCTTTTTCCGATCAAGAATAAATCTAGAGGTATACAAGGCAGCATCTGTGCATTTGGGAGGCCAGCTCACGGAGTTCAGGATCAGAAAAGTTCTGCTTCATTTCACACTGGTTTAGCGAAAAAGCAAACCTACCATTTTAGTGAACTTTCATGCTACAATCTGACTTCAGTTTGTAATGCATTCAACAGCAATACAAAGCATAGTGAATACATTACCATACTGTAGATAAGTGAATAGCAATGGGTGAAACACAAAGCTCAATGGGTTTTAAGATTAAATGGCTTATTCCAATCATCAGTGACACTAGTTGTGAAAGCCTTGTCTATCCTTTCATTGGCATCCTCCTGACACCAGCCAGATTTCTCAATCCTCCAGCACAGCGTTCCTCATCTAAGAGTCCCCACCTCTTCCATACACATTTTAAGCATGGCTTTAAATTTTACAGACTGACTGGCATTTTGTGTTTTCCATTATGCTCCCCTAGGATACACAATTTATGTCTAATAGAAGCTCACATCACACACTGAAGGGAACAAAGCAGAGAGAAACAGGGAAATAATGTGTTGTAAGATAATTTGCTTTGAATAGCCCAGCAAGTACCATTACAGAGACCTCTATAGCCACAAGGCCTTAATACTTCAATGACAGGAGTGACAGAATGACACTGAAAATGGGGAAAAAAGAAAAAAACATAGGGCCTGGTAGGAGGCCAGGGGATGGCCTACCAGGAAAAAGTCTGAAATTCAAATCAGCACAGGAGCTGGAAGATCTGAGCACAAGAAATATGGTTTAGTTTAATTGATATGTAAAAGCTGTGTTAGCATTTAATTCAAAATCCTCTCCCACTTATTTCAGGGATATCTCAAGCTCCTTCCTCCCATCACCCTTCACACAGGCCCCAAGTATATCAAACTCTTGTTGTTTTGCCTTGTTTTCTGTAAGAGCTTTCACGCCCCAACTCCAGTGTAGCAAAGTGAAACACTGGCACGCAGGCTTTGACCAGAATCCAGGGAAGGAGCTTGGACAACCTCCTCTTTACTTGCAGCAGCAGAGAACAGAGTACTTGCAAACAAGTGAAAAAGATCCACAGAGTCACATGCACTTGTCTTCTGTAAAAGTAGGATCCTGCTAATGAAAATGCAGGGCAGTCATTAAAATGGCTCCTCTTGTAAGTTCTCTCTTGACATTGACCAACTCTATGGTCCAGTGCTGACCTACCAACCTTCCAGATACTGATACCCAACCTCAACCCAAGAAGCTAAAGAAATCAAGGCAGTAACCTCTGAAAGTAATATGCTTTGACATTAGCCCAGCAGATGCAAAGGTCACACTGGAATTTCAATGACCCATGTCAAGCGTGGTACTGTGGAAGCATTCAAGTGCTCTGCTTTGCTAAAACCAAAAACTTCTCCCCAGCTTCGATTGTGGCAAGCCCAGCTCTTAACTCACCTTTCAAGAAGACTATGAAATAAGATTCAAGAGAAAAGCACTCCAAAGCAGCATGGAGCTCTTTGGTCAAGGAGATGTGGGACTTCAGTACTCCCTTCACCACACAGTTAAAGGGTTTTAGCTGGCTCGGCTTGTGAGCAGCCTCCTATTATCACATCTGTGGGGTTTCAAACACTGGAACTTTAATGGGGTGGAAAGGCTTTGGGAAATCTGTGTATTTAGAGCTTTTATTTTTCACTCTGTACTTTACACACTGAGCTGTCTTCCCAAAATACTAAGTTCATTCTATCAATGTCTAGGATGTCTCTTAATACTTTGTACCTGATTGAAATTTATTAATACGGGGTAAAAAGTGCTATCAAGATGAATATAGGGCCTCGCTTTCTTTGGCCAACATGGTTTTGCTGCAAATGTCTTCTGCAATACAAACCCCTCATTTCTTTCTGCATTTTACCTTCAATTCCAATTGCAATATAGTGGCAATCAGCTGGAAAGAAGAAAGGTATCTGGAGTTTTGAGTCTGGCACCCATAAGACCTAGCCACACATGTGTCCAGTCCTGTGGTGCATACCACATTATTTTTTCTCCAGGATATTCTTAAATATCTTTAAAAAAATGTAAATACTTGTAAAATAATCTTTCTTCAGATTTAGTGACTGACTGGACATTTACCTTCCCTTGCTAACTTAAAAACAAAAGATAAAACAGCATGTAAAGCATCTGTATTATTTTTTTCCACGACACAATCTGATTCGCATTCACCTTTCTCCTTAATACCTTTCATGACACAATAATGCCCACACATACTAAAAGAAAGAAACTAGTTACACACATTAAACAAACAGTAATAAAAATCCTTTCAGATCAGGTGACAGGCTGAAATCTGAAGGTTTTTTTTTTGTTTTGTTTTGTTTTTGTCTTTTTAATGTTCTTCTCAGATACCCATAGATTCCTGAAATTTTACTTGTGGTCTTTTCCACCTGGATGTACAGACTCTTAGTAGAAACATTCTTCAAGATAATCTGGCTGCATCTACCTTTATACTTATAGTGATCTTTTTTTTAATCACTTGTCTTTTCCTGTTTTTTTCCCCTTGCCATCTATTCTCTTCGCATACAGAAACACAAGAGAGAAATGAGATTCAAGCACATAAAAATATCTCAACAGAGAATAAACTTTTTAATATGTTTAAGTATACACAACTTTTTAAGTATGGGACGTATTTGATTCTTCTCAAGATAGCAAAGACATTAAAAAAACAGAAGAGAAATTATACCACAGTTTTACATGTCCCATAGAACAGGATGATACAGAATCTGTTTTCCTAAGAAGAAACATTAGAAATTAGAAAAGAAACATCAAACTAGAGGAATTCTAAGACATTAAAAGAAAATGGGCAAAATGTTTAGCTATTAAATGGGACAAGAAGTCTCTAACTGTGACAAAAAGTAGTTGAATAAAACCAGGAGAAGAGAGATATTTCCATAAATTCATTTAGCATAAGAGAGATGAATGAGGAGAAGAAAGTGACAAAAAAGAGCACAGTTTAGAGGCATGTTTTGAGTGCTTACTTCAAGTGCAGATTTCTCAGGAAGAGCATACTGTGCTTATCTTACAACCAGGATACAAAGCTGCCTACTAGGTGACAGGGATTGCAGTTGTCACTAACAATGCCAATTTTGACAAGAAATGGCAAGAATACGTAATTTTATGAGGCACAAGTGTTTGTTGCAATAAATAGACGCCGCAACTTTGGACTAACGGGAAAAAGTTTGAGGGTCACTGGAGAGAGGAAAAGACTTTGATGAATTCTGCTAATGCTGCCTGACTGAGCACTGAGATACACCCAAATGCATGAGCTGATTTTCTTTAGTAAGACAAGAAAAAAAAAAACCAATAAAGCAAAAAAAAAACCACCTTAAAATAACTTTGCAATAGCTCTTTTATTGCATGGCTATTTGGAAAGCACATCTTCTGACCATGAGGCTTCTTTATACCAAATACCAAGTAAATTCAGATAATCCTCTGAGAATTCTGATGCTAATTCAAAGGCACTCAAACGACTTTTTGAGCCTTCTTTAGTAATCCAACACTGAGTCACTAAACTAATTATTATACAGCATGTAAAAATCATTCTGTATTATCCCCAAAGTGGCCTGGTTGTATTTAAAAAAGAAACAATCAATCCCCCTCAGGCTTCCCAGCCCCTCGCCTTGTTTTTTGATGCAGGTAAATTCACTGGCATTTTCCAAAACACTAGAAGCAATGTGCATGAAAACCTATGACCCAAAGACAGTGACAGATGTACCAGTACAAAAATTGGCTCAGAATCAAGGAAGCCATTTATTTCTTAGTGATGTGGTACAATAACTAAGATATTTCAGATTTTACATTGACTTTACCCCAAACTTTAAATACACAGGTGGACTCACTGACTTCAGGAGAACTGCAGGCTTACCTTTAAGCATATAAGTAGATGTTTACAGGATCAAGTTCCAAATATATAATCCATACAAGCCTGATGCTTCATTTCATTACATGAAAAAGCTGTAAAACCTTATTCAAATTAAATTCTCTGCACAGCGTAGGCAACTGCAGTGCATTACAGGACGAATTAGAGGTTTGGCCTAGCTGAAGAAGTTTGAAGCTGAGAATGGGAAAGCATAAATACCTTTGACACAAACACTTGTATCAAATGCAGTCTGCCATAGTTAAAACCAAACTCCTCTCTTTTCATATGGAACTTGGTTTATGTTTCTGTAATGTAGTAACACTTATACCAGAGATAAACAACTTTTCCAATTTATAACACTTTCTACTTATAAAAAAGAATTTGAAAAGTTAATCAGTTTTCCTCCTGACTGTATTAAGCAATAAGGAAAAACATATAACTCTCGTAAGTTTACCAAATATATTTTAACATGTAATAGTCAACATTCCACACTACAAAAACTACTTTTCAAAACTTTATTATAGCTAACAACCATACCTCACTGCACCCCTCCCCATGAAACCTGAAGTCTCTCAAAAGCCCAGATCCTAAATCTCTCTGCCACCTGTCAGTCCCCTAACAAATCTCTTACAATGCAGCTGCCTTCATCTCCACCATTCAACCCCCATCAACCAACTCACCCCTCAAGCTGCAACTAATCCAATCTGTCATGTCTTACACTGACCCATACCTACTTTCTAAGTCTGCCCTACTCCTGCATTACAGTCATGCATCCAGCACCCGGCTTTGTAGTCCAGATCTTCCTTGGAATCCACACAGGCTTTGCACTGAGAACCTGTTATGCATCTATATGCCTTGTCCCCTGGCTTGTGCAGCTTCCTGTAAAGGCTTAGAGCAAGGACCTTTTTTGGAACTTTGCTGTCTGTGTTAGGGATGATCTGGTCTGCTGGCTGGATATGCCCGGCACCAGGACCTTGAGGCAGAAGAAAGGCTATTATGCTGTGCTGGAGACAGGGCTCGAAAAGACCTCCCTAGAAGGTATTTGCCCGTTGCCACTATGGGCCATTTGCTTCCCACTGTGTCACTTAATACTCTGCTCCATGCTTCAGTTACATGGCCTTGCCTCTGGTTAGTATTGGATAAGCTGAGAGAAGGCACAAGGGTGCAGAGATCGCTGAATGTCATCCAGGGTGCTAGGAAACTGCCTATAGCTCAAACTGCTGCTTGGACACCCATTCCCCCACAAAACTATTTTCTGTTTAGGAATCTACATAAATCAAGGGACAAGTACAACTCAACTGAAGAAAAAATATCATGGCCTCACTATAATGAACACATTAACATGAGTAATATATCAAAAGATTTGGAGACCTTACAGACAGTGCACACTGGCAATAGCTGATCCTTTTTTGGACAGATTCATCTTCTGTTTAATTCCCATTTCACCCAAGAGTTTCAATCCTATTCACGGGGAAAGGAAAGCCCTGGTAATACATAAATGCATGCACATTCAGAGAAGCAATTCAGAAAGTTGACCTATACATTTTTGGTCAATAAAATAGCTTCTAAAATCTGGAGAATTATATCAAAAGCACATGAACTCTATGCTTTTGTTTCTAAGAGGACAGTACTCTTGCATTACTTCAGAAAGAACCCGTGACATGTCCCTACATAATTGACTGTTTTCTTGGTTTTTTCTATGCTTACTCTTTGAGCACTTTTATATTTACATACTGCTGGTAGAAATTAACGCACTTAAATATAACAAACAATCACAATGAAAGACAAAGGTGGTGGTGGGGGAACCCCACAAAACCAAAAAGACATAGAAAAATTGAGAAATCAGGGTCATAACTCTTCCTGTTCTTTGTAAAGGAAATACAGATGAGAAGCAAGGAATATAACAAAGACAACCAACAGCAGTACATGCATTCAGGACTAGACAAATTGAAACAAAATTATGAATGTTTTCACTGGAAACACAACCCTTTCTCAAAGGACAGACTGCCTTAAAACAGTTTTCTATTATTTAGGCTGAACTGCTCAACAGAAAGCATTTCAGACTAAGAAATGAAGAGAGATGATTGGCAGATTTTGTGTAATCTCCAATGTTGGTTTAGTACATGGAAGGAGGGCAGTAAGGACACCATGCACGAAAAAAGAAATGGCAGAAAAGATTTTTTATTCGGGCCAAATTTATTTTGAAAAAGGTGGTAGATGGGATTTTATTGGGAATTATTCTAGTTCCTTAGAACTCAATTTGGTTGTGTAGTAGACACATTTTTGACAATGCTAAAGGAATCATACTACAAATTTTGCTGCAATGAGATAATGCTCAGAAAGCACATGGTGCTAACAGTGGCAAGACCTCTTAGTAACAGGATGCTCAGGAGACCCCCTAAAAGCAACAGTGGTGTTGATCAAGATGTTCCTAAAGGAAGGCTCTTTGTTCCCAGTTTCACCCTGTAGGTATCGTATTCAACAGAGGAAAAGAAGCAGTAATTAACGTAGCCAGAAACTGCACTTAACATCTCTCATGATGTGATGTATAAGGTTTCATAACTTTTTTTAATGAAGGCTGATTATATTAGTGTACAGGCTTTCAGAGGCGTAAGAAGGGTACTTGCAGTTCCTCAGTTGTGCTATATACTGTGCCGGTAGCAAGTCGGAAGAAATAATTTTTATCAGAAGGAAATAAATAAGATTTTGGCTTTCTAGCTTGGAACCACCCAGAGGATGTGCCAATAGGTTTTGCTCCTGGCCTCTTTTCTGCCTCAAGCATGGGGAAGGCATCTGAAAGACAGTCTAAACAGGAGGATCCCTATGTCAAGATCATAACAGATTCCTGTATCACCTATGACAGGGACAGACACAGAAGCTAGCTAAAGCTGCTACTGCATGTGTGTCTCTCTCTCTGTTATACAGAATATATCTCAATACTGTAGTATGTTTTGTGCTTTGACAACTTTGTTCCATAAATGCAAAAATCTATGCTTTTAGGTGAATATACCCTTTTACCCATAATCTTGCATTCTGATAAGCTAAGTAAATGATCCGACAAACAAGACATTACTCTCTCCTGGTCACTGGAGCACTGGAACAGGTGTTGAGCTCCCCAGGACACTGCACCATATTATTGACAGGGTAACACGTTGCGCCTCTACAGGTGCAGCAAGCCTGGTTGTGAGTGATACAGCACATATTCAAAGAGGAAAAATCACTCCCTGGCTGTCACGGGTCGCTGTGAAAACTATGCAACAGGGAGCATGCCTGCATCCCAAGAGTTCCCAAGGGAAAGTTTTACAACATAAAATAACACTATGAATGCCTGAAAAAAAAGAAAAATATATAATAATTTTAAAGGCCATTACTGAAGCACTGATGAACAAGAGAATGTGGCTAACAAGCATATAGGAAACAAATTATGGAACATGATTTACAATCTATGTAGCAGGTTGGAAGACTATGGAAGGTACACATAAGGCACTTGTAGAATTACATGTAAAAAGGTGCAAAACCCAGGAAACGTCCAAGGAAGTCCTTTAAAGATGCATAGCTTGGCCAAATACAATTCTGCTGGATACACAGCACAAAGAATTACTATATGCAGTTAGCATACAGATAAAGTAACAAGCCAACTACAAAGTGAATGAAAAATGGCCAGCAGAAATTTATAATAATAATAAGATACATAAAACTACCTATCAGAAAATTGTTATATATGAATTATAGTTGTAATTTAGACTAGATTAGACATAATTTGTATTTTTTGAATCCCACTGCTTGCTGTTTTATCACCACTAAACAGCATTACACTTGCAGAATATCAGTTTTCTTGACTCAAAAATCCTACCTAGTAAATCCACCATCAAGTCATCTTGTGAAGATCAGCAAGGAAAAGTCAATTGGTTCCCTGGAAATGACCAGGAAAAGGTGAAAGAAGGGATCAGAAACTCTGGCACAGTCAACCGAGACCAGCAAATTAATGCAAAGTTAAGAAACATAAATCAGTTGGATCTAATCTGATTGCTGGCAGGCAACAGAAATTTAGTAGTTTAATCTTTACTTAAACGTGTTAGAATAAGATCCCATAAACACAGCATGTAAATTTGGCAGAATAAACCAGCACAGGAAATGTGGGAAACATGAAGAACTTGCTTATGAGAGATGGTGTCAGGCTGGAGCTGAAAGGAAGAAGAGACTCGAGGGAAGTCATTAATGCGTGGGCATTTTTCAAGGACTCCTCTTCAGTCTTTCTTTTTTATATTAATAATAATTCTGGTAACAGACAGCATGAGTTTATGACAAAATCTTCAAAAGTATCGTTCATACAGAAGAGGACTGGTACATCTCACAGAAAGTACCTTTAGGCCTATGGTAATAGAAATGAGAAAAAAAGCGCCTTGTACTTGGGGATTAATAATTGACTAACATCTCATCAGCTAAGAACAACTGAGCAGGAAAAAGACACATATTCTAATTTATCACTGGATAACTATGAACAACCAATATGAAGCAGCTTGAAAGAAAGCAGTCATAATACAAGCCAATTGAAGTATTTCTGGTAGATGTAGGAAGGCTTGACAGAAAAGACAGGGTGAACCCCAGGTAAAACACTGCGGATCATTCTGCTCATTTCATTCAACAGCAGCCAGTTCACACCATGACACACTGGAAAAGTATAATGTAGTCCAGGCCGTCTTGGAAAGAGACTGAAAAATATCTGGCTGTCTCCCAAAATGAAGACTGAGAGAAGACATGATAGTTATCTGTGCATTACTCAGGGAGATAAAAAACGAGGAGGAAAATGATGATCAGTTTACAATTAAAGATAATCTTGGCATAAGAAATATTTATGTGAATAAGCTGCTTCCAGAAATTAGCAAAGCATGCCTGACAATTGCAAGGGAAGGGTTCACAGTTTCCCTAATCAGAAAACTAGCTAAGGAGGAAAACCAACCAACCAACCCCAACCCAACCCAACCCCACCCCCAAAACACCCAACCAAAAACCCCAGCTTTTCAGAATGCATATATAGAGGAGGTAACATGTGATGCCTAGAAAGAGAGACTGTATTTGCTGATCAAGAATATTCCTTATAGCTGTCCACGTTCCTGAATACCATGCACAATTTGCTTTTAAAAAGCAGCCAAAGGGCTAGAATACTGTACCTCAAAAAGTCAATCAAATTCATGTCCTTTGGAAAACACATAACATTCTTCAGGTAAGACTGACAAGTTTCCAGTAGAAATCTCTGACATGACATCTTATTTTAAGGAATTGTCATGGGAAATAATGCTTTGCTCTTCACAGAAGCACTAAAGAAAGTAAAATTTATTTTTAAAAAGGCAAAGTTATTAAACTAGTTGTCAGTAAGCTACACAAATGACTGAATATATTTTGAAAGATATGTAGATCAAATCAAGATGGTAGCTGAATATAGGAGAAGAAATAATAGAAGATTATGAAACTGCCTTCTGTGTTACTGGGACATACCAGAAGGGTGGAAAAAAAAGAGGCAAAGGAAAGCAGGAGGGAAGGACCAGGAAAACATGCTATATTGCTCGGCAGGCAAGGTGGATACAACCGTACAGCACAGCACATCACCTTGCTAACACTGAGACCGGCAGGGGTGGAAGCTGTCTGAAAGCAAATGGAAGGGAAATGTTGGCAGAGCACATTTTGTGTGTGTTTCCCTGGCCTCAGAACTTGCTTCCTACCTGGTGTCCTAGAAACCAGAAATCTGTAACCTCTCAACAGTGCTACAAGCCTCACTTTTTCTCCTGAACTTCTGGAGAGACAAAAAGCCAAAGATCAGAGGAATATTATTATGTCTGCTCTGGAGAAGCATTTATTTCACTAGTCTGCCTCCTGGGGAACATTTATTGTTGGAGTGGGATGGGCAGTCCATTACGATAATCATTACAAAAATCACATTCTGTAAGAGAAGCCCAACCATGGGAGGAAAGCCTATTCATCTTATTCACTTCTGTGCATAACATTATCTGAAAAGAATGTCGAATTATTAGCTCATCAGTTTTATACACTTGTAAATTCCTAAAATGTAAATGGACATCAAAGCAGGGATTGATATTCTGCTCTCATTTCTGGGTTGCTACTTGGGAAGCATTATCTGACACACTTTACATTTCCAGAAATCAGTGCCATATAAACACAGTAAGTACTATTCCCCTAAACAAATGAAAGCAAGTACTTCTGAGGCAAAACGAAGGAAATCAGCTAAGTATGGCATGAGAAGCAAAAATTTCTACCTTGATAAACTTATGGTTATGTACAATTGCTTCTATATCTAACTGCAATAGATCCTTTAAGTACTTCTCCTGATGCACCACACGTAACATGTATTATGAATGTGTATAGAAATAACAATAATTATTAGAAAAAGCAAATTAATAGAAAAACCACCCCTCACAAACGAAACAGGGTTGCAGTACTCTCAGCAACAGTTAACAAATGAAAAGCGAGCCTGTGGGAGACCAGTGGGATGTATTGTATTGTGCACCGGTACTGATAGATATCAGGACTCTATAGTCTTATCTTTGCTTACACAATCTAAACCAGCACAGTTAGGAAAGCCAGAATTTGGCAAACTGGCAGTGACTCCTAATAGCAGCTATAAGACACATGGGGACCTAGACACAAAGTCTAGGTAGAACCTCTACTGCTGGGTGCTGCAAAGGCCCACTGCATTTGTAGCCATCAGGCACGATTCCTTTCCATTGCCCTCATTCCAGTGTTTCCCTCCTTTCTGACAGCTCCACTTAATTTTATTTTGAACTCCTTCATTCTCTTGCTCAATTCCCTTTGAAGTATTTTTGTCAAGTAACAGTATTTTAAAGACTTTTATCATATTTTATAAACCACATAATAAACGTAGAAGGTTGTTACGTTGGAAACATGACTTTTAGTTCGTTATTAGTTCTGCAGGGAGCCCATGAAGGGCATCCTGATATAACAAATGAAAGATCCAACATTTACAATGTTTTTTCTTTATTAAAAGTCTTTTACCAGTTTTAGAGATAGCCATTATAAGTGTTCACCATGAAAAATAAAATCCTTTATTTATTATCATTACAGTATTTAGCTTCTGGACCTGATTTCATAGAATCAGGCTCCTCAAAAGGAAATCCTAAGATTGCCCCTTTCCTGGGGTACTGCTGCTGACATACATTCAGCTACAGCAATCTGTGAGAAAAAGGAGCACACTTGTTCATCTGTGTAGCTTTCTGAAAGCCAGCAACAGTTTTCGAACCATGACTTAGGTTCCTACTGATATTTGCAGTTATTTGCAATAGGCCAAATAGAATTCTGGTTCTTTTACTTGAGCTGAGACGCCACATAAAGGCAATGTGATGTTGCTAGCTAGTTTTTATAAGAGATTAAAATCAGCTTAATGGAAAAGGAATTGGGTGTTCTGCAATCAGGTGAGCAGTGAGTGAAGATGTTAATTCAGAATCAACAATGCATGTGGTAAGTGAACACTTCATGTTTCTCTCCTTCATCTCTAATGATCCACTGGTTCTGGTGGTCTATAGGTGCACATGAATAATCCTATGATTGTTTCTAATCAGACCAGATTTTTGAGGTAGTTTTGTATGAACAGCAGAGGAGCAAAAATCCCTACATAGTACTCTGCTCCAGTGTTGTCCACTACCCTTCCCTTATACGCAGTCCATAATCTAATTGAAATGTGAGGAAGACCTTGAAGTTGTTAGCCCTTGAAAGAATCCTGGAGTAATGCAGAGCATAATGCTTACTTACAAAGGACTTCTGGAGATCCTCTATAGAACAATGGTAGCACGCATGGAAGTCTTAACTCCCTTTCTTCTGTTCCTATGCCTGAACCAATAATCCAAGCTAGTATTAACATAAAGCACCAAACATCAGCAGTGATAGTGAATCCTCAGCCATTTAAACACCATGTGTCTCACTGACCACTGTCCACTAAAGTAAAACAAATTCTCTGAAGATCTGATCTCACACAGAGATTTAAGAAGCGGATCTTGAGAACCCAGCTCATGTGGAGAAAGAGTGTAAGTCCTATATTTTTCAAAAAAACATTTGAGAAAAAAAAATCCTTTTACTTAAATGCAGTCTTCTCTCCCCTTCCTTTACTTAAAAAAGCATACAGGAACAAAGTCAAGCCTGAAAGAAAAGCCTATGCTTTTAAACGCATCTATTACTACCAACAGTAGAAAAAAAAACAGTGATCACGGGCTTGCTGTAACCTGTACACCAACTGTATCATTTATGCAGTCTTTAGGTATTATCATCAAATTCCTTTTCTCTGTCAGAAATTTCATCTTAAAAGAAGTTGAGGAATTTAGATGTTTCAGACAAAGAGAAGTCCACAGACTGCTTCAGAGCAGCAGCTCCATCCAAGTGTCAGATATTAGGAAATTATGCCCACCAATTCCACAGTATGTATACAATATGGTGAACACATCCTGGGCACTCACTATATCCTTTTTATTGTGCTTAAATAAAAAGTCTAAACCCTGAAGCAAAGTGTTTTTATGGCTAGAATCTGAAACCTGATTTTACTGGGCCAGCACACAGTAATATCTGTCTGTGTCTCATGTGTTCACAATACTTTCATATTCGAAATGCAACGCACTGCCTATGAAAATTCTTTGCAGATCACCATAAGGGTCAATGCACAATACCATGACCAGATTTACAACAGTACATCCATTCAGATAGCAAATAAAGCAACTAAATTTCCAGCAGAGTTCTATTCAAGTATGGCAAGCTCTCCTAACACACTGCTTTTGACAGTCTGGTCGCAAATACTTAACAACCAAATGAGGGCAGACAAATTGAAAAAAAGGCAATCAGACTTCGTATTAACCATTGGGAAGGAAGAGTCGCCTATCTGAAAGTTGGGGAATAAGAACTGACAAAACGCTTTAGTCAATGATAACCGGGTCCACCCCCAAAGGGAACGTCCTCCTGAGAGTCCCTCTCCCATTACTGTGTTGCACGTCACGAGAATGAAAACAAACATTATCTTACTCCATCTCAAACACTTCTACACTGGTTATTAAACTATTTAGTCAATAAATGACTGACATGTTAGCTCAGTGTAGATGTCTCTCAAATGAAAAGGGCACATCAACAGCAATAGCCTGTCCCTACCGATCTCTTCTCAGTGAGGCTTTGTACCTTCCTTTGCTATTTCTGTGTTGCTAGAGCTGCTTTATTCTGTTGGTGGCCTACAGTTTTAATGAGCATGTTACATTACCAAAACTATTAACAGTTGCTTTGTTTACATCTATTCTGGAAAACATTTAAAAAAAATAAAAAAGGTAGTAAAAGCAGTAAAGAGGACATACTGCTGTTTCCAGTGCTGCTAACATAGTCCCTCAATCTAAGAAAGGAAAAGCTCATTCATGTTTTGGCAGTCTCCTTAGCATGTAGCAGAACTTGGGACCTTGAACAGCAGAAGGATTCTGGCTGGAACTACAATGGTGAGCATTTGGACTGTGTACACACAACATTATGTAGAAATCTCAGCTGTCTCAGTATTGGAAAGATCTTACAGATGCTAGGGCCAAGTATTTCCCAAATATAATTGCAAAGGGCAAAGAGCAGTCAGCAACTTTGTTAAGAACTATTATCATCATTATGATTCCAGCTTTCTCCCTCCAAGGATCAGCTAAAGTTTGTAAGGGAAAAAAATACAGCAACATATATTCCATGATTCTTCTTTAAAAAAAAACAACCCTCAGAACTCAGGCATCTGCCTTCTTTTCCAAATCCCTTTTGACAAATGGCATATATATTATATTGAAATAGTTATATATGATTTTTTTAGAGTCTAATGCAATTATAATGTTCCATGTTACCTGATGGAAAACTGAAATTGCAAAATAACCTGTTATCTTGATCTAATGTGAACTGGGAGGATTTAAAAAAAACCCAGCAAAACGCAACACATTTTTGTATTTGTATACTAACCATAAAATCGAAAATTCCATATTCTTCTCACCAAAATAGAACAAGAACTGGAGAAACACAGTAACAGTTGCCTACCTAAATTCTTTTCTCAAATACCTGCTCCTGTATAAGCGTCGACAGCAAAAGCGTGCAAGGAGGAGTAATAATTTTGTGTATGCCTTCACAGTCCTCCATGTACTCTTAATACGGTAATTTTCAAACCTTTTGTTTTTTCTTTTTCTTCCACTCTCTTCACAGACAAGCATAAAATTTTGTTCTTCATCATCACTTTCCTCACCATCAGAACTGCTGAATATGAGAAAAGTCTGGCCTCAAGTGCCGTGAGGAATCAGAAGAAAACCATGGACTTAGGTCAGACCTAGGACTGAAATCCAGACCTTTCAAACTCACAGGTTTAGCCATTGGACATGATTTAATCAGCAGAGAAAAGTGCTGGACCTCAGAGGTAATGTACTGGAAGCAGTAACTAAACCACAGGGGTTCGATATTCCCCTACCAAAGAGTAAAGGAATGGTCACTGAAGCTTCATTAGCTTTGTTGTTTTCCCCCCCAAAGCACAATCATTTATAAATACCAAAGGCGCTTTTACTACCTTACAGTGAAAAGTTTCACCTTTAAAGGTGAAACTATATTTTGAGTAAAAATACCAGGAGAAGATTTTACAAAGAAGAGCTCCTTTATTTCAATAGCGTTACAATATCTGAAAAATTTCAATCAGGCTTCTGATGATGCTATGCTACAACAGCCTTGGCAAGTTTTTTGTAATGACCTTGTATTAAAGGTGGAATCTGACACGTTTTCATTTCTACATGTCTCAGTGGTGAAAGCTTGTAACCATAAATAAATGCTCTTTCAAACTACTGTGATTTATGGAACTTCCCTAGGCTTTATACTGGATTCACACTTTCAACATCTATACACTTCCACTAGTTTGTATTTTTTGCCATAATGTTGCAGTGTGCAATTTTTATGCAGATGATACCCTGATTTATCCATTCCTCAATAAAGAAAACTGCGACAGCAGAGCTAATACTAACTGACGTTAATAACTGAATAGCTCAGAACTTTGTGAAGATAATGCAAGTAAGACAAATAGGGAGTATTTGGGTCTCCTTTGTGTACGTTTATTTCGTCCTATTCCTAACACGGACAGATGCTGTGTTACTTGCTTGATTTCAGGATAATTTTACCGTGAATGAGAAACATGCTTGGCCAATTACATGTACTGAAGATAGGATCTAAACTGTAGGTCTTCCATACAGGGAATTCTGGTGAACACAATTTATCCTGGTTTACCTAGTTTTCAGTCAAAACAATGGGAAGAATTAAACCTATTATTTACCAAGATGGCAAATACTTATCTAGAGCAATGCAATAAACTTCCTCATATGCGGTAAGAAAATCAAAGAGATGGTTGGTTAGAACATGACCATTGAAGAAGATCTGGTGAAATCTCGAGAAAAAAACTGATTCTTAACTCAAAGATAATATGAGTCATTGCACAACTATCCAGGCAGTAACAGAGTATATTTGTACAGCCCTGTTCACACAATCCCTCCTGACTTAAACTTCAAATAAGCTGATACCAATTTCATTGACATAATGAGAACAAACAAAATAAATCAAGTGAATAAAGTCCAGAGTGATCTTCGCCTCTTGGATAAGATGCATTTAGACAGTGTATCAACTGCTATGATGGTTTATATTAGAGACTGAGATGTATGCTTTAAGTAGCATTGTTAAAGCTAGATTTAATCTTATGTTTCTGAAGGAAAATCAGTCTCCTCTTTTAAAAGCAAAGCAGAAACAACATATCTCTGCGTTTATAGAAGAGTTGATTGAAAGATGTGATTTTCAATGGAACTCAAAAATAAGGACAGCTTCTTTGAGACACAGATGCAATACAAGTAAAGAAAAAGACGCATTCTCAAAAAATCTGGATATCCAACAGGCTTCAGAAAATAGTACTCTTAATATCAAACTTGTGAGGAAAGTGAAACAGTATTAAAGGCATTTACAGTACTTAACGGTGTAGTATTAAGTCAGAAAAAGTGTGAAGGTATCCCACACCAATAGGACATCCCCTAGAACTCACAGACATACAGCTTTTAAAACACTTTTGGAGAGAATATAGCATTGTGTGTATATATAGACTGAGAGGGTAGCACAGTAGTACTTTGTTATGAGGAACGGTGGGACTATGATATGAATGTTATTTCTCCCTGAGAAAATTAAAAATAGAACTTCAGACATAGCAAAAATAGGGGAAAGGAGCATGGTAGAAACATCTACTAATCCACCATGTTTTTATATAAAGTGGATAGTACAAGTCCTGCAACTGTAAGGCAGTTACATCTTCCCCTCTGCAAAAAGTCTCTTCTTGGGACTCTTCTTGGGAACTTCACTATCTCTAATCTGCGGGCCTCAGGAGTCTTACGAACAGGAAGGAACGTTCTAGTTCTCAACAGGGAGACAGTAAGAGATCTTTCTGGAGGACTCGCTTTCTCCTCCTGCAACAGCAGTTGGCCTTCATAGTCTCCTTTTTTTAACAGAAAGTTGCCATATTCATCCACACCATTCCCAACAGCAAAGAAACCTATCAGAAATTCCTATTTAAATTTTGAAGGGTTATAAAGTCAAGTGTCTAAGTGCATGAGGTTAGTGGGGCAGCTCTGGAAAGAACTTTTTAATAGCAGCTGACACGGAGTGTATCAGAGAAGTGAAAATGCGGAGCACAGAACTCCATTCCTCAACTAATTACATTTGAATGAAGACACTTGGCCTCTTTTTCACCTGCTGACTGAAAATTGACATGTCATTAGCAGCTCTGGTAAGACCACTGATCCTGGAAACCATTGCTAACTGCTGCCAGAAGACATCTGCAACAATATTGTCACCAAAAAGTCACAACAGCCTTTCTTAAGAGGTCTTCAAACTGGTGCTTTGATAGAGGAAATGCTCATTTATAGAGCCCAAGTTGAACAGATCTTGTTTGGTGCATTAAGGAACAGTCCATAAAAAATTCATGCACTGAAACAACTCTAGTCAGATAGTCTGAGACTTTCAGGTGGCATCTTTGTTTTCTGCTTCATCACACTCAGTGCTATGAATGACTGTTTTCATGTTTAATTTCACCCTTTACTCTTTCAAATCCTTCTGAACTAGGCTTCTTGGAAATGTCTCAAGTATTCTGTCCAGAACATGAGTGTCCTGTGGCAGCATCTGCCCAAGGTAGTCCAAAGCAAGATCCTTCCTTCTATGCAAAATCCAGTATTTTCCCTTTCTGGAGACCACCAAAAATTTTCATGCAGTTTTTTTCTAGGTAATTGGAAGTATAAAAAGAAAGAAGAAAACCATGGTGAAATAAATCAATGATAGAGCAAATCTAACCAGGAGCTGTGGACTTTCTGACCATTGAGATACTTCAATTTGACTGGAAGGCTCTGAGCAACCAGATCTAAATGGGCCTTACTTACGTAGTGGTTAGGTCTAGATGACCTGAGACCAGATGACCTTCCAACCTAAATTGACTGTAAGTGCCACAAAGCAAGGGTAAACTAGAGAGTTCAACCGCTGCTTTACACCACTTAATACAAACAGGCTTCAACAAAGTCTGAGAAAATACCTATGGAAAGAGCACTGAATGCAATGTTTGAGAACAACGGCACTAATGTTCTGCTTATAGACAATCCCACAGGAGGGAGAGAAGCTGGAGACGAGCAGGACTTTTCTCATGCTAACAAAGCACAAACAAAATTTCAAGACAAGTGGTCCCATAGAATATCACCTACTAAGTTGCCCTGGAACCCTCAGATCTCAGGGTAGCCAGGAGTGTCAACTTCACCTTGCTGAAAATGGCAGCACAAATTCTAAACTTTCAGAAAGGAAAGATGAAGATCCATAAATAGGAGCATAGGCGTAAGAGTGCTGGATTTCAGGAAGATAAATGCCAAAAGAGAAACTCCTCTTGCAGCAAAGCATTCCCTCAGCTGTGAGTTGCCATTTTCAATGAGGTATTAGAAAACTGCTTGCCAGTTAAGCGTTCGTTATAATTCAAAAGGAGGAACAGATCCTTCTTTACTGCTTAGACAGAGCAACGTGAAAAGCAGTAAGACATCAGCTGCTTTATGTCTTCCACCACAGGAGATTTTGGTATTTTGGTAAAAGACAGAGCTATTGCAGGACAAAATTATTGTGGATATTGGGTACCTTCCTCACAGGGCTGTTCAGCACCAAAGGAAAAGCTGATGACTTCTTGAAGGCATTGTGCAACTGATTAAGAGACCTCCAAAGATAATGCATAGCTACGGATTATGAGATTTTCTCTTATCACAGTGTCAAACCCAGTTTACTATATATAGTTTCAGCTGTTTATAAAATATGCATGTGCACTTCTGAAATAAGGGTATGTTAATGTTCACAGATGAGTGGGGCCCATGAGTACTTCTGACTCATTTTATAATTCTTGTGCCTCCAGGGCAGTTTCTGTTTGAATGGCAATATATGGGTACATGAAGTAATTGCTGAATACTGATGAGATTTTGCTTATTTGTGCTGAAAGTTTGCTTCCGTGGATGTGTTTTAGTTTTGTTTGGTTTTTTTTCATTGATTATGAAGGTCTTAAACTCTTGACCATTGTACACAGCATCACAGCCGAGTACATGACATTGTTGTCCCAAAAACTTGGGTCCATTACCTGGTGTGCATGGCCCAATTCACACACAGAGTTGAGGTGTTTTCCTTTATTATGTAAATGTGCAGATATGGGTGCAAGGTACAAACCAGCACGCTGTGGGTGGAAACCAACAGTTATTTATACACATGATATTAATAATCTAATACATATTCACTGTTATTCTGTTAAATGACTGGTTAAAGTTCTTTGCCTACCATGTAAATGACTATGCATGCTCACTATGACTTTTGAGATCTTTACTTCCTTAACCTTTTGAGTCGGTGGGTTTCCTGAGTGGATGGTCTTTGAGATGGTGGTCATGATCTCCCCCTGCCGGAATTACCTTTCCCCTAGTTTCACTTAAATTTGGCAACACTAAGCAGTCCTTTACCAGCCGTTAACAAAGCAGACTATCATGCACTTTGGGGTTTTCTTCTGAGACAGAGATATATGCCATGGTATTGTTAGGGTAAAGAGAGCTAAGGTAATCTTTATTGATATCAACAGTACAGAAAAGAGTATATCAAACTTCATAGCATGCATAGACAAATATGTGAATTTAACTTTATCCACTCCCTTCACTCATGACATCCAATGCATGCAAAATTTCTGAGAAAAATAATTTACAAAAAGCCATGCAAGGGTTTAAAAAAACTTGAGCTGTATTTTTATTATTGATATAGTTAATCTAATAGATAAACACCATCAGTTGGCTGTGCTTTCTTTGATTATTATTTTTGTTCTACATCTTCAAGCTAGACAATGTATGTAAGTGAACTTAACAAACACCAAGAATATCAGAGTTCTTAACTTCCGAACTACAAGTAACCAAGCATATTTGCCTTAAAATCTGATGTTTAATATTCAAACAACTAAATTTTATCTACTAGAAATTTTAGATCAATTTTAGTAAATCACTTCCCTTCAGTTTTTTCTATGAAAATATATGTTCATATATATATATACACGCACACAGAGATATGTGTATATATACATGTATGCATCTATTTGTACATATATGAAAGTAAAAATATACCCTTCAGGTTACATTTGCTGCATGACTGCTTCGTTGAAATTCAGGAAATGGTTTAAGGCACAACTGACCTTACATGATTAGTTCTGAAAGGTTTACTTCTTTGTCACACTGATTTGTGACAATCACCTTGCTGCTCTGAAGTCATAAATCTCTGCAGAGATTATAGTATGCCTTTCTATATATTGGTATGCTATCAGAAACAGTGATGATCATTTTATACTAGTCTGCAAAGATTGGGGATGCTTAGGAGACACTTAGGTTCATTGTTCTCTGTTCAGATATTTATGAATATGTCTAGAGATAAAAAATATAAATTACATTTACATATTTATGAGCATTTTGATGTAATATCTTCATTTTGATTAAAATGCCATCAATATCGCTACATTACTATAATGCAAGTCAGAAATCTAACTACAATGCGCTTGGTTTTATCTTTCTCCTAAAAACTTCCTAAATTAAAACAATTAACACAACACAGTAAGAGTGATGACTGATAAACAATTAAAACAGTCTGCACTTAAGGGCAATTACAAAACCGTAAAAACCTAATCTACTATACCATAAGATCTAAAAATCTCTTCCTATGTTTTGAGAAGCAGAAAAAACCTTGTGAGAAAATAGGCGGGCTGCAGAACCATGCAATGCAAACTGAAGAGTGCAGGCAGAAACTCACCTCTAGCTTTGCTCTTTGTAGCAGCCACTGGAAGCAAGGAAAAGAGTGCACAAGAAGAGAACAAAGATAGATTAGACAGAAGGTTGAGCAAGTAAGAATACAGAGAAACTTTATCACTATCGATTCAAAGCTAGCAAACACCACTTCTAGGATTATTTGACCTATTTATTTGAGACACTGCAGCTCTACGAGATAGTTCAGATCTATGATTCTGTCAGAAGACCTGTGTTGAGAATTTAGAAAATATATCACAAAACACACTTAAAAAGCATGGCAAGGAATGGAGAAAAATCATGGACCATTAATCACAAGTAGATGCAAACATATATATACACACATTTGGGAATTCGAAAACTTACAGCACAATTTGCCTTGCCAAAAGTACATCCTGAAGTACCTAAAATCTTACAGCATTCTCTTGCTCCTATTTCTTGAAACGCCATTCTCCCGTGAGGCTGATGCAAACAAACATCAGCTAAACTACAAGTGCTCCAATTATTTATAATCTATGCTATATGATAATTGTTTTTCTTCACTGAAGCCTACATCTTCAGATTGTTCTTGCACCCTAATAGAGTATGCAAAGCAAAAGGAGCAGACAATGTTTTAACAAACAGTGATCAGTGTTCAAACTCAGAGAAAAAGGGGCAGGCAATGCAGCCTTCCTTAAGTCTCCTGAAGCAACAGAGTTTCATGCATTCATTCCAAATGCACAATGGGGTCACAAAACCAACGATACAAGCTTAAAATATTCTGCTAACATTTGCCCTACTGCCAAAATCAACAGAATCATTATTTTCTGTTTTGTAAGTCTCATGGTAATGTTGCTGATACACAATATTCATCAGAATTCTAAATTTCCATCAGTGAAAATGGAATCACTGTTAGCTGTAAATTACAGAAAAGATACTAACCACAATTCTTTAAACTCTCAAGTGCACTCTGAAAACTGAAAAGCCATTCATTCAAGAGCATCTTCATGAAAAAAGGTACCTCAGGAAAAAAAAATAAATTCCTCTTCTGATGGCCCTTCTTGTAAGGCAGATCTATGTCAACAATTCAGAGGCAGCTACTCTTGTGACCAAAAGACAGGAAAAGAATACCAAACAAAAAAAAGGAGAAAGACCAAATTCCCTTTCTGCTCTATTTGCTTCTCTTGTTCTCACCTAAAGGTTTTAAGTTGGGCTTTTTTTGGTTGGTTGTTTTATTTCTTTTTCTTTGTCCGGTCTGGTGTCTCACCAATCAGCCTACTAAGACAAGTACGGAGAGCATGGCAGTGAAGGCCAAGTTGACACATAAGAAGGAAGTGATGAAAAAATCAAACTTTTAACTTTATGAATGCATCCCAAAATGGCAATTCTCTAGTTTTTTTCTTTGTGTGTGTGTGTTTTGGTTTGGTTTTTTTTTTATTCTATTCACTGATCACTCCTCTCCTTCCTGATGAAATTGCCATCATGCCATTGCCATCATTCTCCTGGCAGTGAAAACAAGATAAAAAAAAAAGCTGTCCCATGACATCTGAAATCAGCATTACTCCATGGAAGAATTCTGCTTTAGGGAGGTACAACAAATGCAGATGCTTCTGCAGACGTCTTTCCATAAGGCTGTTTAACAAGATATACTCACCTGTAAAACAGCCAGTAAATCTTACACGCACTAAAAATCATTCCCGTAGTAAACAAAATTAATGGTGCCATTCTAATTTTATAATAAGTGAACAGTTTCTCCTTCATGCAAATATAAGTTGATAATGAATGCATTGAGTTCATCAACATGTTCATTTTCTTGTGCTTCCCCTTCTTTTTCAGTCCTGAGAATTACACCTACACGAGCAGATTATCACTTTGAGCCAGAATCATCATTTCAACTTAACAAAGGTCTGGAGGAAATACACTCCCCCCAGTAACTCACCGCAACAGGAGACTTTATACTCACATTAGTTATTCAGAATAAAGAGATACATATATGTGTGTGTGTGTGCATATATCTATCAAAATATGTATATGAAAAAATATATATGTACTTTAATAGTTCTGAATAAATATATATGCACACATATATGCATATATATTATCTATAATCTATGCATATGGGTACATATCTACATATATATTAATCTATGTATATGGTTACATATATACATGTGTATTAAAAGAATCCAACTATTCTGTGATTAGACAGCTTTATTTTGAAGCATGAGCACTAGACAGAGAATTATTACCTATCATGTATCAGTAAATAAAGAAAAGATATAAATGAGGTTGTACATTATAATTGGAAGTAGGACAGGTTACTAAGCTTGTTAGACCAATTATAACTCTCTGCAAATCCACTAATAGAGGACTAGATGACAGTAACCTTCTTAAAAATGTCATGTTCAATACTTGTAAGTTTTTCCATTGACAGCAGGGTCCAATTACAAGTCAATTCGTAAAGTTCAAACTGCACAACAGCCAAATTAGCTGAAAATGGTCTTTCAAAACATAATTCTGCCTACTGAACGGAACTAGCTGGAGCTGTTTCCATCAACGACCCATCTTTTTGATATCTAGCATGAGGGAAAATTCCCTTTCATTGTTATCATTGAGGCTGGCATTTCTTTTTGCAAAGGTGAAAGAATTTTTCTCTCTTCCCTCTTTACTCTCCTTCTCACTCTGTGCAAAGAGAAGACAATTTTCAGCCTATATCCAGTATGTTTGAAAATTTTTACCCTCCTCTTCTTATTATTGCTACATGAAAAGTCATGGGAGGAGACAAGCATAGATAAATGTTTCAAATGAACATTATCAAAACTGAAATTTAGCCGAGGGAGGCTGATCTCTTGGTTAGAGCACCGGATATGGGGTAACTTGGCTTTTCATGCCACTGAAGCCAGTGACAAAAGACCTGTGGGTTCCCACAAACAATATTACAGTTGAAGGATCTACATTGCTTTATGCCTTCAGCAAATGAGTTGATTTCTCTGCATTTCACATGACAAATTCTCTTTTTCCCTACCTCGTCTTCCTTGATTGCTGACTAAAGAGACAAGCTATTCAAGGCAGCAAACCTCCCACTTCTCAAAGTAGAATACTTGTAGGACACTGATTTGAAACTTCTGTAATACAACTAAAGCGGATCAGGACCAGCCAGTAATAATTTATGGGTACAATGTAACCTGAAAACTGGAATTTACTGTATTTGGCCAGCACTTACTTTATTTGGCTAAAATAACAAGCCAATCCGGAAATGGAAAAAAAGGAAAGGCAATGACTTCTGGTATTTCCCCATTTTCAGGGACTTTTTTAAAAACCAGAAAACATACAAGAGGGCATTTTTCTTTAGTTACTCTGCTTTGTCTTTCTTAGGAAATTGATTTTGGACAGGGAGGCATACTACAGAAAAGCGTGAACAGTGACCTTTGTTGGAATTTAAGGAAGATTTTAAAGACCAGAGACACGAGACAGATGAAGAGGGAAGAAAGACCATATTCTCAAAAGTCAGGCTGAAAGGCACAACAGAGCTACTAGATTTCTGGGTAAGACTGAGGAAAAAAAATTCTTCTATTAATCCTTAGTTTGATCAAGATTAAACCATATTTTATTTTCTGAAGGCTGTTCTGGTCACAGCATACGCAAACCAAAAAGGTTGGCTACTAGGGAAATGTCTGTGAGTGAGGGGTACACACAGCAGCAAGAAGGCAAGGTCAGAGATCTCAGGGGAGTCTGCTCTGAGGGATCAGGAAAGGGAAGGAAAATTGTGCCAAGTCCTGAAACATGGTAGTTAATTTTCACAGAACGAAGGTTTTTAGGGCATTTTTTAAATCAGAAAAGCATTTCTGCTCTAGCTGCGCTGCTGAAACAATGTTTTAAAAAATCATTGCTTGAATGCAAAAAGCTGGATTCAAATTTCAAGAACCTTAATATACCCTTGCTCTCAAATATCAATAATACATTGTGCTTTATTTTTCTGTGATATATCTTTCTGACTTCTTGGTTTTTGTATGCCAACAATTGTTAAATTACATTCTTTGATAAATGGTGGCTACAAGTTGTTCAATATTTTCTCCACACTCAGCTGTCTCTACACTGTTCAATTTTGTGGACATTTTTAGACAGATTTGATATAGCATTTATTTTTGTCTTATATGTGATTTATTATTCGATTTGGGGTTTTGTCTTTTGTCTTTGGAAAAAAACACGTCCTTCCAATTACTTCAATAGCTCAATAAAAATAAAAAAGGGAAAGAGTATTTCCCCCAGATGTCCAGCTTACCTAACCTTTTATTTCAGAAAATAAGGAGAAAGAAAAAATGGAAAGGTTTGAGGTCAGTGCCTTGTTCTCATTTCACCTGTTACATGTGCTATGAATGCAGCTTGAGGGAAAACCAGTACAATATCTAAATGTTAAAATGACTAAATAGCTCTTTTCAAGAATATAAACAAGATGAAAGTCACAGTCATAAAGCGCATTGTGTTGAACCTACGGTTCCAGCAAATCTAGAGGTCTTCTCATCTTCAGTAAAAAACATCAACAATCTACAGGACAGACATATTTATTAATCTGTATTTTACTCCAGTCCTAAAACTTTTTGCGACCCTGGAATACTAAACATTATCAGAGAAAAAAGCATACACAAAAAATCCCCAAACCAATCCAAGCCCCCCCTGCCCCAAACACCCCCAACATATAGGGCTGAAATGCCGATTTCCAATTTTCAAAAGGAGTTATTTTTACAGTACTTAAATTTAGAATTTCATTTTTAATTTTGTGACGATGATGACAACAACTGCATTTTTTTCCTTAGCATAAACTGATGGATTATCACTGGTCATTTAGGTCACTTAAATGCCAGCTCTGATTCCGTGAATGCAGAAGCTCCTCTGTGTGACAGAACGCTTAGCAGGATCTTTTTCTCCAGAGAATAATGCAAATTATTAGGCTTTCACAGACTAAGAGACCCACTGAAAGCAAGGGTACCAGTACGTGCTGTAATTCAGCATGCTTCACCACCTCCTTCTCAACAACAGTGTTTTCCAAAAGCCACCGAAGGAGAAACAAACCACCATCGTCACCTGAAAGTGGGATTTTGAGTCTCCTGCACTGCTGCCTAGTCTTGAAGCGGGGCCAACAGATGACAGCGAAACATGGGACCTAGGAAGTTCTTTTAGATTAAGATACAATTTAAAAATCCTAGACACATCCTCATGGCTAAATTTGTTTACTTTTGGTTTTCTGACCTCTCTTTTGATTGCCTTTATTGAAATGCCTTTGCATTTTGTAGCGAATATTCTTCTTTATATGTAAGTTCTGCGCACTATCCTCATGGAGATTTCTAAAATATCACTTAGTGGCATTTACAGATATAATCAGAATGCATATATTCCTAGATAAGTCTTCATCTCTTTATTTGTATAATCATTAAAGATCTGTGCAGTCATGCATATGTAATTACAGGGAATTCAAACATGTGACCTTCTATTATTTATTCTATCTTTGCATCATTGCATCCACAATACAAGTTCCTTGGATGACATCAGGTAATTTCCCTCAGAAAGAGATAAATTTTGCTTACTAAATGCAGTGACTGATCTTCAAAAAACCAAGAACCTTTTTAGTTCTGTCAATTTAATACATTTTTTTCCCCTCACGGTTTAAGAGAAAAACTACAAATGAACAGGCATGCAAAAAAAGTACGTGATTTTGAAAGGACAAAAAATTGATCAATTTCTTTTATTTCAATTATAACATTAAATGTGTACACAATAGAATATATATTGTATAGATGCTGCATAATAGGGATTATGCATCTATATAGTGATTTGTAATCATATTTCCTCTTAGAACACAGTATATTTTCTTGAAGATACAATTGAAAAGAGGACAAAAATGCAAATTCGGAAGGGTCATGAAGAGGTCAACTGCTACGTCATCTGAGTTTGAAGAAGCATCAACTATGTTTGGACATCTCCTAACAGATTGCCTAACATATTGTTAAAACCTTTGGTGACAGGGACTCCAAAAGCTCTCCAGGTAAACTGCTTTCATGCACAGTTATCCTCTCAATGGCGAATTGTTTTCCTCACATACAACCTAACTACCATATGTAGGAGACTATGCCAATTACTTAACCCTTTTCATACCTTCCATGAGTATAAATAACAGAACATATACTTCTTTAACGTAACCCTTTGCGTATTTGAAGACTTGTTACTTCTTTTCTGTGCTTAAACAATCACGTTCTTCCACTGTCTTAATATATGGGTTCCAACTTCCTCTTTATCATTTTTCCTGGATTTTCAGCGATTTATTTACACTGATCTAAAATCAGGCAAGATATCCAGCTGAGGCAGCACTAGTGCAAAGTGGAACAATTAGTGATGATGCCTCCCACCTAGCTCTTCGGCTGTGCACTCCAAAATATCACTTGGCTTTAACGAAACAGCATCGCATCGTATTCAAGCCCACAACGACCCCTTTAGTCCTCCTCTCCATATTGCTGTACACGTACCTATTGAACATTTTGGTTTCACATATGTATTTTATCCTTTCTGAATACAGAACTTCACCCTTGTCTTTAGAAGATTCTGTTGCTTTAAAGTTACTTCTCCCATTTATTAAGGTCACCTTGAGTACTAACACACTCCTCCGATCCCTGAATAAATACTAACACGACTGTTAATCTATAAAGTGCAAACCTATCTCAAAGCTACATACCGTATCACATTATTTTTGTATACCTGCTAGTCTTTTGAAGAATATAATAATTCTTGACAGCAGTAGAAGACGTTCAAATCTGAGACCAAGCAGGTCATAAAGGACTTCAGTTGTGTTCAGTGTGTCTACATTCAGCCCATAATTAGAAAAACCACACCCTAAACCATAAATAGGCAAAATTCGTGTTAAACAAAATAAAACGAATCCATCTTACCTAATGCCCCTCCTACACACACTATAAAACCTGTAGGCAAGCCAGACATAAACTACATAAGCTAATGCACAGACCCAAATGACAAAACACTACTATATGCTACTCCATCTAGCAAACCTATGGACTGACCATCCATCCTGGGCAATAATAGTTGACTATTCTGTTACTAATGGCAAACAGAACATCAAACCAGCAGCTGCTGTATGTTTACTGTGCTCTGTGAGAAAAAGCAATGTTTAGAGAAGGTGCTTTTAAAGCAGTCTTTTCGGTATAGGATGCAGCAATTCTAGAAACTCTATTAAATTATATTTTACTTGGTGAAACTTTGAAAGGCAATGTGATGAAGGAGCATAGGTTTCAGCATTTTGGTTTTCCCCCCACCCTTTTGCTCTAGAATTCAACGCCAGGTAATGACAGAATATTTTCCAGTGTTCAGAATCTTTCCTTTCCAACCTCATGGAATATAGATTTGCAAAATAGTAATTACTGAACCCTGATAATGAGGAGCAATTCCTATACTGCAATGGAAAAGCTAAAATGACTGTAAGCATCTTTCAAACTTTCTAATATGCTGCTAAACACATTAAATATTTTAAAACTGCAACTAGATTATCATATGCAATGACTTTTATTACGCGATACTAATCACAAAATATTGAAGAACATGCAGCTCCATTTTCTTTCTGAAAAACAGACTATAAATATAGTAATTCTGGTCTCGTTACTCATTATAACTCCATGATGGAGATCAGCAGAAGCATCTTATAATCTAAACATCACTAGAGTTCAGGATTCCAGCTGTAGCTGATTCACATTAGCAGCTGGAAACCATAACACAGTGTATTACTGTATAGCGAAAGATGAGTATAATCATGCCCTAAAGGCTTCTCTTAAAGGCATCCAGATAACATGATTTGCCTGTCCCAAAATGCCAACTTTATGCATGCTATAATAATACAGCTGGACACGTAACTTCTACAGGCAATGCAAGTTGCAAGTAAGCAATTTCATCATAAGCTGGGTTACCATAAAACATCACAGAAATTTCAAATGCAAATACATAATATAGTTTGTGAACAACAGTAAATACAAATTTTATATTTCATTTTATAAAGGTAACAGAATGTTTTAAGAAGTATGTATAAAAACAACTCCAAAGTAGGAGAATGAAGAACTCCACAAGGCTGTAAGTGTGGTTATGCCAGGCATAGATAAAAATACTCAGTTATTCTCTCAGATCTTATTTATAGTTATTTCAAAACTTAAACCAAACATTTGAAAAGCTTTGACATTCACTCAGCACCTCAGACAAACTATCAAAATTTTTCACCATGCAAAACATGTGTACCTAGACACTCACCCAACTTTCGTGATCTTGTCAGGTCTCCAGAAAGACTAGAAAGGAAAAGATCCTGCTTGGATACACTTAGCAGACTACTTAGGCACAAACTGGCTGTCATCACGTAACTGTGACTGGGCACAAGCAGCTGTAAGCAGTGAGCTCGTGTTTCTTTTCACATCTGCAGATCAATGCACCGAAAACACCTCAAACTATGCGTTGTCCATTTTGCTCAACCCAAGAGCAGCCTGTGACATTCATGTCTCATGTTAGGTTTTTGGGGTTTTGCTTGTTTGTGTGTTTGTTTTGTAAGGTACGTGCTACCCTACATTGTTACCAATAGATATTTTCTGAGTCTACTATTCTTATACACATTATTTTCCACTCACAGTCCACAGCTTTGATAGGCCACAAAGCTTTAAGAGTTCTTGTATTTGAAAATAAGCCCTTATACAACCAGCGTGAACTCAAAAACATTATAATCAAGAGCAAGGATCTAGGAAGGCAGAAAAACAGCTAGGGTTTTCCTTACGTTACCTCTACATACAACTAATTCATCTACTGTAAACCCTACGAAGGTTTTGAGAAGGCAACTGGCTTTCATCACAATTCCCCTCCCCCCCCCTTTTTTTTTTGGTTAGTATCACAGCCCATGGGATTTCTGTATAAAAAGTGTTACATCACATTCATAACAGAACCTGCATGAAAGGCTTTCTTAATAAAGTATGTCTTAAGGGCCATTGGGAAAGTAATTGAAGCACATGGAAACAAGCACGTATCTTAAAGAAAAGAGAATTAAAACTTTGAACAGAAAAATAAGATTTTTTTTTTTAATTCCCCAAATATCGATTTAGGCTCTTCTAGACATTAGAAGACAAACTTGGGCAACTGGCAAGACTGATGAAGAAAATACTGTAATAAATCAGCTCAACTGATAGGATTTCCAAAAGTTTAAATGGATGTCAGTAAATGTGTTCTAAATCTAAACTCTTCTTCCATTGGGGAATGGAGATTTCAGATATTTTTCAGTGGTAATTGTATTCAGCCATTAAAAATTCTACACAGAATTTTCTTCATCACCACTTGCAATCACTGAAGTTGTCATGTCAAGAAATACACCGGAAAGCTTTATTCCTTGTCTTGACCTGATACAGTATAGCCATTCCTCTTGAGACCTTCTAGAGAGTAGATTTCAATATTAGAGAACATAACAACTTCTTTGGAACTAGTGAGGCTTACAGGATAATTTAGAGACATTAAAATACCTTCACAATTGAGGGTCAATATATAATACTCCTGTGAAAATAGATATTTGTAATGAGAATTATTGGGTAGAATTTATTTTAACTAAAAATGGATCATGTTATACATATTAAAAATATACATTCATTTCTGAAGACAAACTTTTTTCACAGCAATTTTTCATTGATCAAAGCAAATTAAAAATCTATAAACTTATCTATACACTAATCAAACTACAATATAATTTATCTCTTTATGATAAAAGTGAAGATGTAATAGCAAATGACTATGACATTTTGTTAAGACCCCTAAAGAACAAAATAAAACTTATGCCAAAGTAGTACTAACCACACTCAAATGAGTCAATTTCAAATACATGCTTAGTCATTTATTCTCAGAAACAAGGTAGGAAGATATTTTGCTTTCTATATGAATTATTTACTGCATCTGCACCTGGTTTGGATGATGGGGAAATTAAGGTGAATCTTTCAACTGGATGATATTGTTATTAGTGAAGTAGTATTAAAAAAAGAACTTGGATTTTTTGCATGTGATTTATTGCCAATTTTTCTACGTTTTTCTGACAGTCCAAGAAACATGGCTAAACTTTAAGAGAAAAAAAAAAACCCTAAGACAGCATACTATACATATAGTTCAAATATTTGCTTGTAATTTATCATCTGCTATTCATAATCATAGCAAAAACAAGGCTAAATACTTTCTCCTTGTATCTGGCTTTACAAAAAAGGACTCCACTTCAGTGTTAGACGTAGACTCATTGCCACTCCATTTTGTCAGCCAATATCCAATTTGAAGCCTGATAGTGCTGTTAAGGTGAAAAGTTGCCTTGACAAGACTTATCGAGCAAGACCTATTTTTGTAGCTTGGGTGAGACATGTAAATGATAAATTATTTTTATAAGGATGCACTGTCCAGAGATAGATTTCATCCTTAATATAGATCTTTTTGACCTCACACCATCTTTCATTGCATGTTTCAAATTTTACCTGATTATATGCATTAAATTCACAATCAACTAGTAATATTAAAAAACATTTCATTTCCTATATATAGTTCTAATATCCTGCAATGGTTTAAAAGGTATATACATGTTGAATATACAAACCAATGCAGTAAAAGTTGTCAGGTAGTCTAAAACTTCTCCATTGTAATGAGAACGACAACTGAAATTTCAGAAAATCAAACAAATCACAATTCCAGACTTAAGATTTTACACACACACACACACACACACACACACACACCTCTTCTGTATAAAGAAATACAAGCCAATAGTTCTTTATTAGAAAGAGACTGGAGGAATGAATATGCAGAATCTACAAGCATATGCCTGAATATTCAGAATTTGAACACTCATAAACAGCCATTAGATTTTTTTTTTTCAGGAAGAAAAGAAAGTATTATTAAATTCAGAATTTAGAACATTGTTAAAGATGCTCAAAAAATAAAAATAGTTTTGAAACTATAATTGTTCAAAATATGATACTCTTAATATTGACCTGATCCCCAATTTTCTTTCATTTAGGCATTAAAAACATTTCTATTCCTCCTTTAATTATATTGCCGCTCTACTAAAACTGTAGGCAAGATTCATTTAAGAGTTGATCTGTGTTTACAGCAGCTATCAGTAGTCCTGGCTCTCCACTCTCAGTGGAGAGTAACATCTCAGGTTACTACATGCAATAATATGCCTAAAGTGCTGGTATATAAAAAGCTGGAAGCATTGCCTGTGAGGGAATATGGAAATATGGAATCTGGAAGCTTTCTGCATTAAAAAAAAAAAAAAAAAAAAAAAAGTAGTTAATTTTAACACTGGGGACTAAGCTGATGGGCCGAAAAGTTCTGCTTAGGTGGTGAGCAATTCACATTATAAAATTACATTCATATTTGAACCCTCTTCAGCTTGCATTTCATCTGATTTAGTTTCAAAAGGGGTGGCTCCCAGCTTGCTGGTCTAACAGGAACATCCACAGACTGCTGACATGAGCTCTTGATGTGGTTGTCCCAGCTTTGTTCCGTACTGGGGCCTTTTATCATGTGTCCTTCACTCTTGGTCTTCAGATGTACATGTTGGCCATACCTCCAAAACAGACCAGATGCATTTCATTAACTGCTCAGTTCTGCCTATGAGTCATCAAAATAAGGACTTATTAGAGAACACCTTTGCCAGGGTGTGTGTACGCAAAGTATAGTCAGCATATGCACTTGGCAAGCAGACACACTAATGATGGTACATGGTGCACTGTAGAGACAGCACCAAATAAGAGCTTCTGAATGACTGCTAGAAATAACTGAAGTGAGAGAAGCAACGTTCTGCCCCTTTGGTGGAATGAAAATGAAAAGACTGAACATCATTCCTTGTAGACAGCACAGGATCTTTAAAAACTGAGTCTAGTAGATGTGGGAAGTTAATATATTAAGATGAATTCAAAATAATCGATGACAAAAGAAAAAGTTCGTCAAGGTCAACAAGAAAAAACCTAAAAATGAGGGAGGTAAAAATGATGAAACCAGAGATAAGAGGGAAAAAAAGCCAAGATAAAATGAAAGAAACAGGTAGGAGATTAAAATCAAAGATCTGGATCAGAAAGCTCAGAGAACCAAATGTGTATGAGACATACTAACTATTATAGAAATCTAAAAATTTGTAACTCCAGTGATCTGTATTTTCAGCATTTCAATATTGAGAAAGTATTTCCAAAATGACAAGAGATATAGTATATTAGGAGGCAGACTACGACTCTACAGTAACTGTAAATGAATACTTAGCATAATAAAATGGCAGGAAAGCTTTCATATCTTACTAATAATAGCTTCCTTACTATCATTACGATGGTCTCTGCCTGCGCTGCTTCCTTCCAACACTGCCACAAGGCTGTGATATTACTCCCCTTAAAAATCAAAAAAACCAAACCCCTTTTTTATATATAGCCAATAAGCACGTTTCTTGCACTCCTCATTTCTTTTTCCTTTCCCATCAGTGAAAATACTCCTAGAATTTGAAAGAATATTAATGTATACCTATTTATAGATATATTACAGATGCATGTTATATAGTTCATATTACATATACAGATATAGTGTATATATTATTTTAATATATCCTTATATAAGATAACCATTTTCTATGAAACTTATTAATTCAATATCCATAGCTTTATTTAAAATATAACATTCATTATTATTTTCTATAAAAGAATATATAAAGCAATATATGTGTGATATATAGTGAATAATATACTATATAATATAGAAAAGTGTGTTTGTATACACATACTTCACTGCCTCTAAAGTATAATGCATTTTGGTAGGAAAAGCTTCTTTCCTGTGCGGGTGCCAGAGCAGGGGCACAGGCTGCCCAGGGAAGTTGTGGAGTCTCCATCCCTGGAGACATTCAAAACCTGCCTGGACGTGTTCCTGTGCCCCCTGCTCTGGGTGTGCCTGCTCAAGCAGGGGGGTTGGACAAAATGATCTCCAGAGGTCCCTTCCAACCCCTGCCGTTCTGTGATTCTGTGATTTGGACAATGAGTGAAATCAAGTGTGAGTAATGTGTACAATCAATTGAAAAATGAAAGATGAGAAATCTCTCTTGGAATATTTTTGAGAAACTTTTGAAGAATATTATCTTAGGAAATTAAAGAAACTAAGTATATTCCAAATGACTGTGTACACGAAATTACGTGATTCCTGGTGTAAACCTCTTATTTATGACTTCTGAAGTAAAATATTGTTTCTACTCCTACAATGAAAAACGTGTTATAGTAAAGAAATTATTTATGAACTCTCTACATTTCTGAACTGTACAATTGCATGTTGAGTATAATATTTGATTCATAATGTGACTTTTGTAACATTCTGGAAGAACACATAGCAGACAAATAAAGGAAAAAATAAACCCAAACACTAAACTAGCCCACAAGGCAGATAAAGAAGTTACTATTGGGTATTTCTAACTCATTCCTTGACATCTCTGTGAACACGCATCTTCTAGACAACATTATTACACAATTACAGTGCACTAAAAAAGCATGCAAACCCCCCTTATAGCAGAATAGTGTTTATATACAGTGTTTAGCCTCAATCAATCCTGGAAATAGAGAAAACATTTTGTAATGTCACCTGTTTATAGCAAAAACATCGTACAATAAAGGATTCTGAGCGAAAGAATGCATAAAGGAGGGTGGTGTTGCTATTTTTGTTGTACTGTCTGAGCATAGCCAAAAGAGATTTGTAGTTCAGTGAATGAGTGGCAGAACAAACTCCAGCTGTGAGCATGTGCTCTGTGAGAATCAAGCAGGTCTCTAGCAGCTAACTGGGTAGCTCACCAAATTATACCGACATGCTCCTGCCTCGCCCACCTCCTGGACCATGCCAAGGCAGATGGTAACAACAGAGGCATCCCCACTCTTATCCTAGGAAACCACGGAAACCTTTCAGGTCCATTCCTGAGAAGTTCGTACACAGACCTCTTTCATATTCCGTACAACTTGCAGTTTAGAAGTTTGCACATGCAGTCAGTCACAGCATAAATAGAAACTGGCAACACAACTATGACTACTCCTCCTTAAAAACCTCGTAAGCCTTCTCTTCAAAAAGATTTATGAATAATGGGAACTAAATAATTCATGCCACTGCAGATGCCAGTCCAAATAGCCTCTTCCTTTTTAAGGTTTCAGTTTGTAGATGTGTGATCAAAAGCCTTCATCAGTCATGATAGTGGCATTTGTACTCAGTCCAAACAAACCGTATTTGCATCTGAATGTTTTTCATTGAAATGAGAGATATAATATGCAAGCCAAGTTCCAACTAAAAGGCATTTTATGCTATTTAAATTCAGTCAAATTAAAGGCTGAATGCAACCTAAAAGGTCTACTCTCAGAACAGTAATTTGACACATCATAAATAAGACACATTTTTTTGTTAGAGTACCTCAGCACTTGTCTGAAATTTTTACACAGCATCTTAACAGTGCTGCCTCTTGAGGAATAATAGACAAAAGTCCTGCATATAAAGTAATGAAGTACACAGAAGCTCAACACGCTGCCACCAGTTCAAAGATTTCACTTACTCGTACACAGTTACATGCAACCAAGCAGGTAAAAGCAGTTGCTCTGTGGAGGCAACATTAACCTGAGAGAACTCGCTACTACATTTCTGAGCGAACAGATACGTGTCTTGTACATCAAATTCTCCCTGTTTTGTTAACAGTGTTTACTAGTAAGGTGTGGATCTTTCTTTACTACACTCATTGCTCAGCTTTACTACTACATTTAAAAGTATCACAGGCAGTCCCTCAACAAATAAGAATGGGAAGACATCAGTCCATAAAGATCTCAATTATTAAATGTGGAAGAAGTCACAGTAATTTCACCTTGGCAAGCGAAAAAGCAGTAGGTTCAGATTAAAATTCTTGTTCTTGCCAAAGGGAAATAAATACAGCTCATAAATTGAGGTCAAGACTAATTTTAAAAATCTGTTAAGAGCCTAAAATGCCCTTTTCTTATGAACCTTAGTGGGGACAACCAAGATAATTTTTTTTAATTGTCATGGGGGTTTACTGTAACTCCTTTTTTTTTTTTTTTAAAACAAAGGCTTCCTATTGTATTTAGCAATTGTATTTAGCTGGTGAAAAGGAAATTAGATATTATGTATGACCCCGTGACCCCATACTGAAGCATGTCACAGGTCAGTCTTTTAATTTGAAGTAAGTCTGGATTGTTTGGGGTTTTTTTTCGGTGGGGGTGTGTGTATGTTGTTTTTTTTTTTTAATTATAAAAATATATAAGTTTACTTTGCAGAAAACATAACCCCATGAATTAGTTATCCCAAATATATAATATTGGGCTCTTAATTTTAAAGTCCTTGAATTTAATTTAGTAATTAGTATATGCACCATACATCGGATACACTATGACAATCCCAATGATGTTTATATTCATTCATATGCAATCTATTTAACTATTTGGAGAATGCATGGTTTTAAGGCATCCCTAATTTTGACATGGAAAGAGTTTACATGAATAAAATTTAATAGAAAGAAGAGGCACGTACTCTAAGAAGCAAGGCTACTCCACAGCATGAAGGTACAGACTTCTCAGGAAAACAACAGGGAATGGCTTGCGGCAGACTAGCACAACACAGCACCAGTACTGTGAATGCTAATGAGTAAAGCCAAGGAATAACGCTGGAGCATCGTAGAGTGGAAGATGACACTGATGAGGGCAGATGCAGAAAAATGATTATCAACTTCAGACCCCTAGAGCAGCGTGAATGAAATCACATCCTTGTATTCTGGGAAATAAAACAGGCAACTTGGATAGAAATAAAGACAGCCTTTAATTATCTAAAAGTAAATTGGGAGCAGCCCATCATAATTCAGAAGTAGCGTTATTATAGAATACAATGCAGAGTTAATTCAGAAATCAGTTTGTTCAAAAACATCAACAGCTGGGTTTAATAATAGACACAATGAATCAGAAATGAAGAAAAGCTTGAGACAGAAGATTATTGAGCAATTCCAATCATATTATTAGATTTACAACTAAACAATGGCAAAGAACCTGTATGTTAGAATTATTTAAATAAGGGAAAACAATAATTTGGAATCATGAGCTGCAAGAGTGTCAAAAAATGAACTTTTACAGCATTATTTTGTCTAGTTGTGCTTCAGAGATGTTTGGTTATGATTTTACCATGGCAAAAGGTAGCTTTCCCATTCAGTAATTACTTTTAAAATAAAATAAATGCTGTCTTGACACAAGACCAAAATATCATTTGAATGAAAAAAATGCTGTAATGTTAAAAAAGGTTTTGATTACACAGTGCTACGCTCTGATATTTCTTTTCATATTCAGTAAGACCTCCTTCTGCAAATTCTCTCAGTTTTTATAATTCCCATGGCATATGATGCTTAAATTCCATTACATTTGGGAAAGCACGGGAAGTGCACAATCAGACTGTCATATGCCAGTACTGCTGGCAAAGCGAAAATAGGGGCTGACCGCAAGTTAAGGTAGAACAATTGCTTATTTTATCAGCAGAACTGTAAAGTTGAACTTTGTACAACACATGGTCAAATTTTACATATAAAAAGTAAATATGCAAAGCAAATACCATAATGACACATCTTGTTCTGCAGACAACAGAAATTAACAGTTTTAAGTTTTTTGTTTGGTTTGGTTTGGTTTCTTAAGGGAGGAGAATAAGGCTGTGCTGTCTGGGCAAATCTCAGCAATCTTATATCTTTCTAGTTAACCAGCTAACCAGTAATCTTTCCGGCGATAATTATACTTTAAAAAATGTTTTCCTGTACATATAGTTTAGCTTTCAATTATCATCTGGGCTGAATTGGTAAGTGATGTTCTGTAAACTGGCAAATAATGATAAGGTGAACAACAAACATTAGAGCGTTCTGAATACATGCGTCAGGTCTGCCTAAGAGAACAGATTAACAAAAACTACAAAACTCCCCGAACCGGGTTTGACGATATCGTTCTGAAGTCAGAGGATATATTAAGACAGGCGTAGCACCGTGACACACTGCCTGCTAACAGATGAAAGACAATTATCTCTCAGACAACATGAACTAAGTAATGTTAAAAGACTTCCTGCTTCCAGGCCTCTCTATAACACTCTCTCAATCCCACTTTTCTACAATGGCCCTGTATTGTGACCAAATCAGATGAGGTGAATGAGATTCACCAGTTTTGACCTCATTAAAAGCTATTCTTTACTCATCCAATGGAGTAATAAGAAAATATGGTGCTTTCTCCAAATGCTTACAGGACAAGGATTCCCACTAGGTATTACCACTTCTACAGCCATTGAGGTGTTCATGGCACTCCGCTGACACGTACAAAGCAAGGGCTTGGTTCTCCTCTCATTCCACTATGAAGTCTAGTCCATGCTGTGCCAGCTGCAGTGCTCTATGGCAGTATCTGAGTGAGCTTGAAAACACACACCTTTGGTTCTGCTGCCAGCGGCACTCATGCCAGAACAAGGTGATTGCAAAGCCTGCCTGGAGAACCATGTAAATACTTGGTTAAGCTGTCAACCAGCAGATTAACAGCAAAATGTATTCTCATATTCGCAGCTATTTTTGTACTGATTTCCAGGAATAAAGAAAGTTGCTCTAGGATGAAAAGAATAGCATTGAAAAGATGATTGTTCATGGTAGGGTTTCTGAAACTTACAAAAACATTAGTTCAAGACCATCACTTTGTTGTATCCCACCTTCCTTCTCTGTCCTACTTTTGCCCACAATGGAAGCGTGCATGCAGAAAGGGAGACTACCATGGTATTTTCTCTGGTTAACAATTTTTTTTGGCAAGTTACAACTCATAACAATACTTTCAAGAAGAAAAAATTAACAGGTTCCACAGTCAGCACTTTGTGTAACAAGCAATACTGAGTACCAAGTACTGTTCGCTGAATATCATTTAGAACTGTCGTTTCAGATTATATTCACAGAATCACAGAATGGCAGGGGTTGGAAGGGACCTCTGGAGATCATCTCATCCAACCCCCCTGCTTGAGCAGGGACACCCAGAGCAGGGGGCACAGGACCGTGTCCAGGCGGGTTTTGAATGTCTCCAGGGAAGGAGACTCCACATCCTCCCTGGGCAGCCTGTGCCCCTGCTCTGGCACCCGCACAGGAAAGAAGTTTTTTCACATGTTTAGGTGGAACCTCCTGTGTTCCAATGTGTGCCCGTTGCCCCAGTTCTCTTCAAAGACACAAAAAGAAGCAAAATGAATGCTGACAAAAAATTTCCACTCAAGCCAAAACGCTGGTATCAGATCTGTGTGAAGCTGTCAACCAGAATGTAACCAAAGTATAAATATTTGGGTTCTGAAACAACTTAGGGCAAACATACAAGTGTTAAAATTATATTTGACTCAATATTTTTGTATTCTGCTTTTGTAATATAGGAACTGGGAATGGAAGTATCATTTGCACAGAGGCAACATTGCGTAACCTTCCACACTTCATCATATGACAAATAGTTCCAAAGATATTTTCACTACCATGTATTCCTCTACAGAAGTTGAACTATGTAATATACAAGTAAAGTACGTCTCAATGACAGTCCAACAAAAAATTTGTTGGAGGCAATGAATGAATCCCTCTACAGTGACACATATTAATATATACATTTATTCATTGAACGTTAACATTTTTATTCAACATAGTTGTTCTATTTATGAATCAGACATTTTGTTTCCTTTAATGACAGAACATTTTTATTCTTTTTTTTTTTTTTGTGGGGGGGGCTTTCAATCAGAACTGTAATCTGACATGCAAAGACAAAGGGAGAGAAAGGAAGAGATTTTGGCCTGAGCAGCATGAACAGTATTTAGTTTGCAATTGAAAAAAGTATTTTAAGTAAAAGGTGTACATGCAGGAAACAATTCAGGATGGTTGACGGAAATAAAAATCTAACACCCACTGAATATGACATGGATATTTCTATTGACTTTAGTAGGCTATGAATCAAGCAATAATTATACTATTAGGTTACTGAAAGAAAATAATAGTGATTTGGGAAAAATAAATGGAAAAAAAGGAAACAGCCCTAAAATGATCTGTATAATCTGATATCAACCTTGGCTGGCTGAAATTGCATTTTTCTGCATCCTCTAATGCAGCAATTATCAGTAATCAAATGTACATATTATTATATACTTATCAGCTAAGGTGGATTATTATTGTACAATGTAAATCATTGACAAAATAAATTAACCAAGAAACTTTATCAGAGAGAGTATTCGCAACAAATTAAAACAATTTCATCAAAGACTTCTTACCCAAAGCGATGACTTACATTATAAGATCCAGGAATCAATATGCAACCAGTATTGTCACAGCAGCTACCTCATGAAGTTAATGCAATAATTAAAAAATAATATAATGTATCACAACAAGTAGAGCAAGCAGCCTTAAGACGGTCTGGTTCTTAACAGGCGTTATGCATGGTTGACCTGTTGTTCACATCCATATGCTGAGAATCAGTTCAACTAAAAAGGAACTTCCAGGAAGGTGGTCCCTGGCTGACAATGCTGTGATTTTACTTCCAAAACTGCAACATGCCATTTCACACTTTCACCCTAAAATTCAGTGGTGTATTGGGAAGCAGTACGTAGCTTTATCAGGGAATTATGCTTCTAAAAGCTGCATAATTCATTCACATATGGAAAACTCCTTGTTATTCCAGATTTTTGAAAGGAGTAAACCATCTGCCACTGAGGAATACAGGGTCTTTTACACATATATATGTAAGGGATGGACGAAGGTCCTCTTCAAGCTTAATGCCAGGCTGAGTGTACAGTCATCAAACGTCGATGAAAAACTTTATTAACAATAATCCCAGGTAATTTAAAAACATGAAGTTCAGAGCACTAGAGAAGACATTAAGGACATAAAATGTAGAATAGTAATGAAGATAATTAAATACCAGAAGATAATAATCTTGACATGATACATTTTTTAACATTAAGCCTTTTTATACTGGAACAATAAAATTTTAGAAAGACATATAGATTTATTTAGGCTATAATCACATTTTGAATTAAGTGACCATAAATCTATAGCAAATGTTCCTGTCCTCCATCCATCCCCCAACCACCTGCAGCACACCGTCCCCTGCCTTTTATGCCAGGATCAGTACATTTTGAACTGGCTCAGTACATGGCGAGCCAGATGAAGGAATTGATGCAGGTGAACCTTATTTCTTTGTACTGCTGTGTTCTGGATTTAGTTGTGTTTCGGATTTAGTTGTCTTTGTGGATCTACTTACAACCTACATTCCTTCGCTGTATGTAACTATAACCATTTTATACTCCAGTCTCATAAAAAGCCATCCTGTCCTCCCCTCACATCTTTAATCTGAAAATATTATATAACATGCATTACAGTTAAAATCAGGAACACTGAATAGCTATCAGACATAATCTACACCTTGCCTCATAAATAGAAATGAATACTAACATGACAAAACCAAATAAGAATAGCACATAAATGGAAACTTTCAGCATCACCAAAGAAGAGATATTTAAGATAAAGTTAATTAACTCAGTGAATTTGCTAAATCTGACTGAAGTTTAAAGTCTTAGCTTTAGAAGAACATACATAGACGTATCATAAATATACTATCAACAGTAGAGCTACTTTAGATAGATCATAGGATTACTAGATTTGTAGGCATTTTGCATATTTAATTTTGGACTGAAGTGGTCCAAAAGAAGGTATGGGGCTGGGGGGTAAGGGAGGAGGAAGTCCACTTAATGTATTCAATCAGCCAGTTAATTTATCAAGTGTAACAAAGTACAATAAAATAATGAAGGGCATTATTGAAAATTATCCAATTGCTTTTGAACTTTATTCCCTGAGTGTGAAAAATCTGCTTCTCTGAAATGATACTGAACTTTCAGCTGCAGAAGGAGCCACTTTTCCAAGGCAGTGTTTAATTAATTTATGGAGTCACTGCTGTGAAAGTTCATTGAGACAAATATTAAAACTGCTTTTTAAAAGGGTTGGATAATTTTCTGATGATAAACAACACTGGCAGCTTTGTAAGCAAAGACAATGATGTAAGAGTAATTAAATCTCACGCTTCAGGGTATCAGTAGAGTCCCCCTGCCCCAAGTACAGCATGAGCTATTATTAATAACATTTTTTTCATCCCATAAACGTAACCCCGAGGTGAATTATGTTATGTGGCCCACCTCTTAGCCTATTTGTCATTGCCAAAGGCAACATATGAGACTAGAGAAATCCATGGGTTGACTCAGTCTGGCAGTGCCCGTGTTTCCATGTGAAGTCCTACAATGCCATAAGAAAAGTAAATGCAGAAATAAGTCTTCCTCCAACTACCTCCTACCAAATTCCCTTCAGCTAGTCTAGCTCCAGAAGACTACACCATCATACATGTTATCCACTTAATGCTAAGTCATTTGCAATAAATAAAAGTAAGGATGACAAATTGGTCAATACGAGGAAATGCAGACTAAATGAATATTACATTTTCCGACTATCTTCTTGAAATTCCTGTACTGTTGCTTATTTTTTGATAGTGTAACTGAGAGGAGAGCAAAGGAAGAACATAATATAAAAAAGGTGTTAGAAAACATGGGAAATATACATTGCATACTTAGCAGATACTTAATTTCTAAAAAGAATTACAATTTTTAAAATGTATTTGGGTGTAGGCAGTGTAACATGTATGCATTACGTCCTGCTGTAATATTTCTGTTCCCTCCTCTGTCTCCAAACACTTCAATAAACTAAAACTTTAGAAAATATGAATAAAAGCCATTGATCCAGCAAAAACAATAATAGGGAGGAAAAGTGGAAGTAAGCACACACATGTGGAAAGACATTAAAAAATTGCATGAAATTTGACTGTCCTTTCATTACCCAGATATTTAGCAGAAAACTTACAGCTCTATGTGACATTTTTCAGAATGCTTCACAGTAAGTTTATTACAAAGACAAGAAAAGCCCACAAAAGTTACAAACAATTGAAGGAGAACTCCGGAGTTTTATCAAAGAAATATGATGCCAAATTGATTTACATCCTGATTACTTTTTGGCATCTATTTTCATATATACACGCCAAAATATAAAATAGCAAAAATTATTAACACCTTTTTGGTAGAAGCAGTTTAGCAGTGATGCTTGAAACCATTAAGGCCTATAATTATACCTTCCCACAAACGGCAACCACCACTACTAAAGGAAACGGTGAATAAAATAACATTAAGCCAATAAAGTAGGTAAAGTACTGGATTGTGTCATATTTCCCTAGGAAACTTCTTCATACTTAGCAATACAGTAACTGAGAGAACAGTCTGCAAAGAACTGCACATAAGGCAGCTGACCTACACCTGAAATCCAGGCACTATCGATTCTTTCCGGCCCACCACTGCTAAGGCACTCATCATTAAGGAATTAAAGCTGAAAATCCCTGCCGACTGAGGTGTCACTGGAATTTGTCAGTGAGACTGCTGAGAACGGGCACACTGCTTCTGTTGCTTCTTTCCTTCCAATTACTGCAAAGAGCGGTCAGGAGAAACTGAGCTGCGCTGCCTGCTGCCCCTGCTCATTTTCAGAGCAAGGGCAGCCGCTTCCTCAACCTCTCACACTGGTCTGCTCTCGCAAACAAGTGATAGCAGCAATACTGACTACAAACAGGTTGCAGAACCCTATAACAAGGATCTGAGTAAATGTGTTTCAAGTTAGGTTCAATATTCTCCCATGCCCCCAGGCTTTCAGGAGTTGCCATCTGCAGCCGCTGCAATATAATGTGCCTTTCTGTGTTACTTTGTCCGCAGTTTCTGTACTCTATTAATAGAAGTTATATCTGTATTCAAAGTTCACATAGTAAAAAGAAAATAAACAGCTGCTTCTCTGCGACAATTTTCAACTCACCTATGTAAAGAAGACAAAAGTAGAAAACTAAACTGAGAGCTTTTCTGAAAGAGTTCCCTCTATTTTTCACTCATGAATTAAAACTAGTTATCTGCAAGGAAAAAAACCCAAATCAAAAACCCCACCTCCCCCTTATTGTTAACAGGTTTGTGTTATTAATGATAGACTTAGATAAAATAAATTAATAGTCATTCTACCCATTTGGGTGTAAGAGAGATCTTCAGAATTACAAACAGGGGAATGATTAAAAGACAGTTTTCAACAGATACTGGGATTCAGAGCTTGCTTCACTTCATTTACCTGACTGCCATTCATGAGCTCAGGCAAAGCATTTTCTGTTATAGCAGCTGATTATTTATTTTTATTCTAGGAATTATGATTTTTTTTTTTGTTTAATGCACAAGGAAAACATACAGACACTTATTTTTAGTGTCTAAATGTAGTATACCACTAACAACAGCTTCACAACTGAACATGTTTTGACCAGGGGTTTAGACCAGACAACCTCCAGCGGTCTATCCCAACCTAACCATTCTATGACTCTGATTAAGTTCCTGTTATAATACAAGACAATTTGTAGGTGGAGGTAAAATCTTCTATTAAATCAGATGGTAGGCATGGAAAAAGTAACATGACTTTACCATAAAACAATACTAGCAAATAAAAGGGGATTAGTAAAGTGCGGGCAGCTCAGAGTTTCTACTCGGGCTGTTCCAAAGGCTGAGAGAGCTGTAACAAAAATTACCACTGTGCAGTCAGCACAGTGTGGTAGAATATCCAGGCTGCTCTATGGCTCAGCAGAAAACACTGGCATCCACCCATCTTCACCTCACCCTTATAACCTTTGTTAAAATCTGAGCATTGTTTCTCTCTTGCACTAAGTCTGATGGCAGACATGCCAGCTTCAAGCCTGGCACCATAACACACAGGGCTAAGAAGTTGGCTCACTGGCTAAGAGCATTAGAGCCATCACTGCTGGCCGCTATAGCCTGGTTTCCTTTAATAAACTGTATATATATGCTACCATGGGAACCTTTGAAGAGTGAGCAGCTAGTCACCCCAGACAATAATCACCACAGAAATGTCATTACCATGGTCTGCTCATGTAGCAGATGGAAAACTTACTCCATGAAGGCAGTCGAACACTGGAACAGGGTACTAGAGAAACTGAGGAATCCCAGTTCCTTGGACACTCGTGAAACTTTTTCAAATTAAGGCCCATAGTAATCCCGTCTAACCTCAGAATTGCAATTGCTTTGCTCAGGGGGTTGATCACATAACCTCTGGAGGACCCTTCCAGCCTAAGTTACTCCATCATTACCTGCATCAAGAATCACTAATGTCATATGCAGTAATCTCATCTTCAACTCTGCACTACTAACCTTCAGGTTTATCGTGGGTATTTTATAAGAAATGATACATTGGGTACTTCGAAAGACTAAAAGGACTTTTGATCACAGCAGAGGAAGGCTGCTTTATCACACTATACAATTACAGTTCTTCTAATATTTACTAATTGCCCTGATTCTTCAATCACCTAAAGGAAGAAAGTTAAAGCCATCCGTGAATTATATTAGAAATTAAAGACATTATTCTTGGTGGAATTAAGATTTGAATTGGCATGGAACCTCAAGTGGGGCTGGGTACAAAAGGAACCATTTTTTTTCCCCCCCCGCTGGTTGTAAATTAAGTATTTGTATAAGAAGAAACCTTTAATATTGCTTTATACACAGATTATTAGACAGATGATATACAGTAGGAGACACTGATTAGAAAGAGATAAGAATGGTATTACTCCATAAAGTTGAAAATATGTTCTCTATAGTCAGAATTTTAAAATTACTTACTCATTTTACATGATATTGTAAACTACTTTATGTTAAGGGTGATTTACAGGTACCAAGCAAACACTAAGGCATCCCAAACCCAAGAGCTGGGCAATCTTAAAACCAACAAAACTAGAAGTCTTGCAACGCTTTCACCACCAAACTTTTCCTGAGACTACCAGAGTATGAAAGGCTACACACCAATTTGGATTTTGGTTATGGAACAGTCTGCTAGAAAGATGGTCAAATGTAGCCAGGAAAGCACTACAGTATACAGAGGCCTGAAACAATTACAATCCACGATGTAGTAAATAACAAAGAAAATACCACAAAAGTTTGCCTACTTACTCTGCTTTAATGGTAAAAACTCTTCTCTTATCATACTTTCACCGTAGAAAGTACTCTCCACTGTTTCAAATGCTGGTTTAATCCCGCCACAACATCTCAGAGACACCCAGAGACCAGCCTTCTCATTCCAGACCAAGACTAGCAGCAAAAGTCCAGAACACAATATTGCTTAACAGTGCCTTTAGTAATTTTGTAGGATGTAAGTATTCTTCTCATCAAATGCTTCTATAACATATGTAATAAGACTACTCAATTATTTTTTTAGTCTTGCTGTCAATACATTTGCTAAAACTCATCAATGTACTTGATTTCCGTTGCCATTTGCAAGGTGTATGGTATCCAGTGTCATGAAATCTCTCCCTTTTGATCCCCTTCTGTCTAAAAACACACCCTTCCACCACAGTGCCCATTCATGTTCTCTCTCTATAATATGTAACATTCAAGCTCCTGACCATCAGGGCTGCAAATTGTACATTGCATCATGTCGCATATTAGATTACAGGTGCTAAGACTGTTTGTCTTTCCAGGTAATTGAAACTAAAAAAAAAAGTTGAAGTTCTAAAGGAATTTCTATGAGCACATACAAGATCAATATTTTGCATTTGAGTTTATTAAATTTCTACTAAAGATCCTATTCATCAAAAACATCTACACATGTATTCTTCCAATTTTTAATCTCTTAAGACACGCACGGCATTATACAAGTAAGTCAGAAAATCAAAGCAAAATATCCCTGCAAATGGTTACAGGTGGCATTTTAACACTGGTATTGATTAGGCACCTTGAATATATTGGAACTTGACAGAAAAGTCTCCTGACCCCAGAAGTCAATGCAAGATGAATCTGCTTAGACTTTTCTTTGCAGGCTGGGGAAATGCACCGTTGGGTGTAAAGACAGGCTCTCGGCTCTCCCATGGGGACAGAGCGCTGCTGTGTGCATTCCAAAGCAGCTGGCCGACCGGCACTGAGCGCACCCTGACGTGTCTTCACAGTTCTGCTTCGCGCTTCTCCTGCTTCTTATGCATCCCCATGTAGCACAGCTCTGGCTGCTGTGGAGTGAGGTGCTGGGTTTGGTTCCTTTTAGGTCACGGAAAGATGAGGAAAGGGAAATGTTGTGCAATTATGCTACTCAAACTTAGTCACCTCACTGAGATGTTTGATTTCAAGAAGATGGTGACTTAATCAGTGGAAAAGCAGAGTCCAGAGCATTTAGGTTAGGTTTCCTCTCTGACTTACCCTTCAGAGGAACCTGTCTCTCCCTCTATGCATTTATTATGGAACCTCTTAAAACTTGTGCTAATGGGTAGGTGACGTGGTTACTTTCCTGCACAAACTTCTGGTGTTGAACTAAAGATGTTTTTTAAAAGACTCTGAAGACTTTACCATTCAATAACAATTTACAGGAAAGAAGAAAGAGATAACTTGAAAAAAGTCTGTTGCTTACTACTGATACTACTCCTCAAAATCTGACTGTACAAAACCTGAAAGCATGCAGTTTAAGTGGTCAGTTAAACCAGGCTGCAACTTTTAAATTATCTTTAGAGCAGCAACAAATGGCTGGACTGTACATTGGAATGTGAATGAACACTTCCGTGAGCTGAACAGTGGATGGTAAGTCTTACTATGGTTAGAGACCTTACTGCATTGAGCCTTATACAAACACTGGAACACACACTCCTTGTCCCGAGAACTGTTAAGCTGCTGGACAAGAGAATCAAGTCAGCCAGAAAGTTGTGTAGGCCCTTAGCCCGTGTTGTATGCCTGTACAAGAAAAGAGCAGAATGCACATCTGGGATAACGAGAAAGGCATTTCTGAGAAAAAGGAGGAGTGGATAACAGGAGAGAAACGCTACAAAGCAAAGCAGGAGAAGAAAAAGGCAGATGGAAGAAGAACAAAAGGAAGGATAAAGTAAGCAGGATAAATCAGGCTGAGGCTATTCTAGTAAAAGGATCAGAATGAAAAAAAGACTCAATAGTATTCAGATTCAACAGTGACAAAACAAATGAGAGAAAAAAACCTTCAATTAAATCCTTGACTCAGGTTAGAGCAAACAATGTCTGGGAGCTCCCTTCATGCTGAAACAGCTATCCCCCAACCTAATATTATGAAAAGTGTGAGACTCACTCAAGAGAGACTATAGATCTTTTCTTTATTCTTCTTGGGAGGACAAGAGTGAGGAGGGTGGAAAACAGGGGTCAGATTCACATGAAATAAATCTCCACAGTTTTTACTTAGCTTTCTGACAATGTCTTCAACTCTTATCAGGGAAAGTGAGGGCAAGATCAAAGCATGAAAATACCAATCATCTGTTCAAATATGACCTTTTCCATGTGTTACTGAAGTGCTTTGGACATATTGTACAAATTAACTTACAGAATAGGGGTCATAACATTCTTGAATCTTTTGAGAAGTTGTGTATAAAAATAATGAATACAAGTGTAAGTGATGGTGATTTCCATATCTTCTAAATCAGATTTCACCTGACCATTGCATTACAGTCTAAAAGCAACCACAGCTAGCATGCATTTGGTTAGGTGGCTACTACAAAATTATCAAAAGCAACAGATACTAGTTCAGCTCTGGTACTAATCTTCCATTGCTTTATTGAAATTCCTAGGCAGCTCTTCATGCATCATTTTTTCTTCTCCCCCCAGTCCTCCCTGAAAGAGGAATGTTGAGTAGAAACTGGGGAAAACTCAGGAAACAAGTGTATATTCTACCTCTGTAGACATTTTGTGTTATATAACAAATTGTTTCCTGTAGAAGTGATTTAATAAGCTATTATTTTATAAATAGTATTATGTTAGCTAGGAAAAAATACAATAAAGCTATGCAATGAACACCATAAGTAAGTAGGACATTACAAGGAGAGACTAGCAAGGACAATGTCTAGATTTACTGGGGAACAGGCAAATGACTGACCACTGTCACCTCTTTGGGAGAGGAAAGGAGAGAGGCCAGGCCAGTCTTCCACTGGAAACACAACTGCATCAACACATCCAACGTCTGCTCATCACCAGGAAAAATCAACTCAGGAAGAATACTCTCTTTCTGTTAATTTAAAAATATTCTGTTTAAGAACAGTAGAAGTGTTTTGTTTCAGTGGGTTGCATTTAGATTTTGTAATTTTACTTCATGTGCAACTCCTTTCTATTCTTCCACATATTGAATACTAGGGGAAAAAAAAAAAGAAAAAAGTACACAATTCTGTGTTACTAATAAAACTTTTTGGTTGCTCAAAATTACAGTTTTGGGAAAAGTGGGAATGATTTTCATCCCATGCAAGCTGCTTTTTCTAGTGTGATTTTTATTATTATTTAGAGAAAACCTGTTTTCAGAAAGGTTTAAAAGCAAAGAGAGGAGGGAAGGGTATTGTTCCAGTTCAACTGAAACTAATGGGATTTTTCTGAGATAAACTTTACAGTTGTTTTGCTGTACTAAAAATGTTTACATCACTTGGAAGCTTTAAGGAATATCCACATAATGACCAGAAACCATGTGAACAGACTATTATGGAATATTATAGAGTCAAAATTAATAGTGTTTACAAGAGCAATGTCCGCTTACCAATGGCACTGCAACTTGCGCTCAGTGGCACTTGCACAGTCTCCAGTCAGGTTAGGAGGCAGAGGGAGCAAGTAGCACCTCCTTGCAAAGGTCTACACAGATGCATTCTTGGACTAGATAGAAGTCGCCAGTCCCAAGACTAAGAAGTGTTAAATATAACCATGCCTCCATTTTGGTGGCCATACTTTACTGCACAGCTAGCCCAGAGGTTAAAAATCAATACATGCATGAATAAACCTTAAGACTTTTTCCCAAGTAGCACATAATGTCATAGAGAAGAAAAAAAAAAAAAACCTCATTGTAAAAATACACAGCACTTTATATGGATTTTTAATTTAAGCATTTGTTCTATCAAAAAAAAGTAAGTGAAAAAAGCTCAGGATTATCAAACAGCTCTCTTTTTCCTTCAGCTGCAGTGTTTGTCAGTTTGTTATTTACATTCACTCCTCTTTAGACTCCTACTTGTATTATTTAATTTTTCTGCTGGCCTGTAGATAACAAATCTGTTGTCAGCCTGTCTGTATATGTCTATCAGGTATGCACAGGGAATACAATAGGTAGAACAGGAAACAAAGGACTATTCCTTTACTCCTGCATGAGAAAAAAAATCAGATTCCCTAAAAGCTGAAGACAACTATACCTCTTAGAGTGGCTGCAGGTTGAAGAATGTTTTCTGTTTACAAATACTATGTGTAGCACAGAGGAACAGACATTCACAGAATCACAGAACGGCAGGGGTTGGAAGGGACCTCTGGAGATCATCTCACCCAACCCCCCTGCTTGAGCAGGCACACCCAGAGCAGGGGGCACAGGAACCATCCAGGCGGGTTTTGAATGTCTCCAGGGAAGGAGACTCCACAACTTCCCCGGGCAGCCTGTGCCCCTGCTCTGGCACCCGCACAGGAAAGAATTTTTTTATCACATTCAAGCGGAACTTCCGGTGTTCCAACTTGTGCCCATTGTCCCTTGTCCTGTCGTTGGGCAGCACTGAAAAGAGTCTGGCCCCATTCTCTTGACACCCTCCCTTTAGATACTTATAAGAATTGATAACATCACCCCTCAGTCTTCTCTTCTCCAGGCTAAACAAACTCAGATCTCTCAGCCTTTCCTCATAAGAGAGATGCTCCAGTCCCCCGATCATCTTGGTAGCTTTCTGCTGGTCTCTCTCCAGTAGTCCCATGTCCTTCCTGAATTGGGGGGCCCAGAACTGCACACAGTACTCCAGATGTGGCCTCACTAGGGCAGAGTAGAGGGGGAGGGTAACCTCCCTCAATCTGCTGGCCACACTCCTTTTTAATGCACCCCAGGATACCACTGGCCTTCTTGGTCACAAGGGCACAGTGCTGGTTCAGGGTCAGCTTTTTGTCCACCAGCACTCCCAGGTCCTTCTCAACAGATCAGCTTTCCAGTAGTTCAGCCCCCAGCCTGTACTGGTGCATGGGGTTGTTCCTCCCCAGGTGCAGGACCTTGCACTTGCTCTTGTTGGATTTCATCAGGTTCCCCTTGGCCCAGCTCTCCAGCCTGTTCAGGTCTTGCTGAATGGCAGCACAGCCTTCTGGTGTATCAGCCGCTCCTCCCAGCTTGGTACCATCAGCGAACTTGCTGAGGTTACACTCTGTCCCTCTGTCCAGGTCATTGATTAATATATTGAACAGGACTGGACCCAGCACAAACCCCTGGGAAACACCGCTAGTTACAGGCCTCTAACTAGACTCTGCTCCGTTGATCATGACCCACTGAGATCTGTCGTTGAGCCAGTTCTCAATCCACCTCACTGTCCACTCATCTAAACCACACTTCCTAAGCTTGTCTATGAGGATGTTATGGGAGACAGTGTCGAAAGCCTTGCTAAAGTCCAGGTAAACAACATCCACTGCTCTCCCTTCATCTACCCAGCCAGTCACACCATCACAGAAGGCTACCAGGTTGGTCAAGCATGATCTCCCCTCGATGAACCCATGTTAACTATTCCTGATAACCTTCTTTTCCTCTACATGCCTGGAGATGACCTTCAGAATGAGCTGTTCCATCACCTTTCTGGGGATAGAGGTAAGGCTCACTGGCCTATAGTTTCCCAGGTGCTCCTTCTTGCCATTTTTGAAGACTAGAGTGACATTGGCTACCCTCCAGTCCTTGGGCACCTCTTCTGTCCTCCACAACCTTTCAAAGATGATGGAGAGCGGCTTAGCAACAGCATCTGCCAGCTCCCGCAGCACTTGTGGATGCATCCCATTGGGGCCCATGCATTTGTGAGGATGCAGTTTGCCTAGGTGATCTCTGACCCAATCCTCCTCAACCAAGGGGAAGTCTTCCTTTCTCCAGATTTTCTCTCTCACCTCTGGGGCCTGGGGTGCCTGAGGGCCAGCCTTAGCAGTAAAGACTGAAGTAAAGGCGGCATTCAGTGTATCTGCCTTCTCTGCATCCTGCGTCAACAGGGCACCCACCTCATTCAGAAGCTGAGTCTACTTTTTCCACAGTCTTTCTTTTACTACTGATGCATTTGAAGAAGCCCTTCTTGTTATCTTTGACATCCCTCGGCAGATTTAGTTCCAGGTGGGCCCTGGCCTTCCTCATCGCACCTCTGCATACCCTGACAACGTTCTTATATTCCTCCCAAGTGGCCATTCCCTTTTTCCACACTCTGTAAACCTCCCTCTTCCATATTAGTTTTCCTAGGAGCAATTTGCTCATCCATGCGGGCTTCCTGGCTCCTTTGCTTGGCTTCTTCCTCACATGGGTGCACTGATGTTGAGCTTGCAGGAAGTGGTACTTGAATATTGACCGGCTCTCTTGGACTTCCCTACCTTTAATGCCCTAACCCATGGGGTTCCTCCAAGAAGGTCTTTGAAGAGGCCAAAGTTAGCTCTCCTGAAGTCCAGGGTTGTAGCCCTTGTTGCCCTGCTTCTACCATGCAGAATCTTGAACTCCACATCTCATGGTCACTGCAGCCATGGCTACCCCCAACCCTCACATCCTCAACCAGACCTTCTTTGTTTGTTAGTATAAGGTCCAACAGCACATCTTGCCTCATTGGTTCCTCCACCACCTCAGTCAAAAAGTTATCCTCAGTGCTCTACAGGAGCCTCCTGGATTGTGTGTGACTTGACATGTGCTTTTCCAGCAAATATCAGGGTGGTTGAAGTCTCCCATGAGAACCAGGGCCTGTGACTGTGAGGCTACTTCCAGCTGTCTGTAGAAGACCTCATCAACTTCTTCCTGGCCAGGTGGCCTGCAGCAAATGCCCTTAATAGTGTCATCCATATTTGCCCATTCCTTAATTTTTCCCCATAAGCTCTCCACTCGTTCTTCCACCCCTAGGCAGAGCTCAGTACATTCCAGTTGCTCCCTCACATAAGGAGCAACGCCCCCACCTCAACTTGCTGGCCTGTCTTTCCTAAAACTTATTGTATGACAGACCTCTAACTGTATCATCTTTAAAATAAGCTGTTGCACTTTGGAAAACATAATTTGCACATACTGATATATTAATAATCCACAAGGAGGAAAAGAAAATATATGTATAGAAAAAAGAAGTCATTCAAACTAAAAATATCACACACACACCCCTTTGAATATTTTGCATTTAGTTAAAGACTGCTTTGCAATGCATACAAGATGGAGACATCTGAAATCTCTTCTTTATAAAGAGCAGATTACCACACTTAGTGAAATCCACTGAACCTCCAGTGACTAAAACTCCAATGTGTTCGTTAAATATCACTAGAACTTTACAGGTGGAAGCTTCTCTCTGTTCATCTGCAGCACTCAGCTGGCAAGATTAAATCAAAAGCTCACATAAGTATGCTTGTAGTGACATTCAGCTTTGTGCTCTTCTATTAGTTTATTTTCCAGATTAATCCGCATTTGTAAAGCACTTCTGACACTTCTGACACTTATGTTGCATGAACACAACATAACATTGTAATAACACTGTCCATGATTAATATTTCTTCATGTGTACTTGCTATCAATGCAATTATTTATTAATGATATACTTTTAGGAAAAACACTGTTTCATATATTAACAGTTCTTAATGATTCCTATGTGCGGTGGTAATTATTTATGGTATTATGAAGAATTATTTAATATCTGCTCTTAGCCAACTCGTATTTATAAGATAATACTCAATGCAAGGTGCAAAAGACGACACCCTGAATTTGTTAAATACACTGTTAACTAATTTGTTAACTACAATAACGAAGATAATACTTAACATAGAAGCAACATACAAAGCTGTTTTTAATCTGAGGAAAAGAGTACATATTCACACACACTCTCATTGACAAATATCTACAAAACACCTGACAGGTGTAAGTAAGTGGCATAAATTAAGGGCCACTCACAAAGGCACTAATAGGTTATCCACCCAGAAAAAGAAACCCGTCATAGGACTAGTAATTTTCAGACTCAGAGGTTTGGAATTTCAAGTAATTCTTACTTCCTTAAAACTGTATGCTCTAGAATTCATCTTCACCACCCTGAGGGAGTAAACAAGGATATATCTGTTTTTCAATAAATAGGGGAAAATTTATTATCCTCAGAATAACTATATTCAGCAATATTTATGAAACCATATTTTGGGCTGGAGAGAACACCAAGGGCTTTTCATTAAGAAAAAAAAAAAAAAAAAAGAGTAGCTATCATCACAATAAGCACCAAATACCATCATTCCATTATATATGCTTTTCTCAAATAGCACAGAGTTCCAATTTCAGTAGAAAAATGTAGAAACATGTTATAAAAGAGGCACATTATAGAAAAGTAATGTGAGGAAAGAAATAAAAACCACCGGAGTGCAAGAACCATCATCTTAAAACAGTAGCAGGAACATCAGCAAAGCACAATGTTAGTCAGAGAGGTTGTAGCGCACAGCCAGATGGAGACCAAGAGAAACAGCTTTAAAGGTAACAGCACGGAAGCGTTCCAGAGGGGAAGTGAATACATGCTCCTCTCCTGTCTCATGGACAGAGGAGCTTGTGCAGCTTTACCTAGGAACTTAAGAAACACTACCTTAAACATTGCTGACACCACCTCAGCCCATGCACTGAGCCAAGAGAGAAGAGGAGGAGCAAGAGCTGTCATGCAAAATCTGACTGACACCTTAGTAAAATAATTTATAGTCTGTGCTGAGAAAGCCCTGGCAGAAGTAGCTAAAAACCACTGGAGCTGAGCCCAGAAAGAAGATGATGCTTAAGGCAGCCTGTGCCCAAGGGTCAGACTTTAACAACTGACATAGGAGAAACACAGCAATTCCCTGAAGTGGGAAAACCATTTGCTGTCCTCATCTACAAGGTATGGGACCCAGTTGTTCCACTGTGCCACAAATGAAAACCAAAGACCAAAGGACTGGCTGAGAGCAAGTAATCACAGACAACCTGAGGCTGGTAAGGATCCACCAAAGTTAAACCACTTCAGATACCACCTACAGCTCTCTTTTCATTCATGTGTTTGGACACTAGACAGTAGGGCACAAGATACAGAGGACTCAGGGCTGAATCCTTAACAGAGGAAGTCCTTGAGAAGAGACAGAAAATATAAACGGCTTATCCTCCATAGAAAACAACAAATTGATCTTTGCTGAAACTGTCATAACCTATCGTGTCATACAGATGATCTGACAATTCGCATTTATATAAAAAGATGTGAACAGTTCAGCCCCTTTGTTATACACATTTCAAAGACAAGTTAGGAGGCTTTTTTTTCCCCATCTGTTGCTAGTTTATGGTAGTCTCAGCCCTACTGATACTAAATTCCAGAGCTGTCTGTCGTGCAGAATGGCCAGAGAGTTGGATCGAAAAGACACATTAGACTTTATGGCTCTCACATTAAGTCTTACCTGATGTGCTCAGTGGAGAGTATCACAGATAGCAAAATGGGGCATAAGCGACTATGTACCAGGTCCACATGAATCACTTTCTGCCTAAATCTTCAGTCTAGCTCAGGTCTGCTGAAAACTGTGCTTGGCTACACTGGGCATTTCCACCACTAGGAAGTTTGTGGGTGTCCAACAATGATTCCAGCATGCAATAAGAGGGAAACCTCTGTCGCCCAGATTTAATCATCTGTCTTGATTCTTACATGACATTTGGGTCTTATTTCAATATCTTCTAAGAAACAATAAATGAATTTTTAAAAGTTTTTTCTATTCCTTTAGTCCTTTGTTCCAAACTGATTTTCAGCATATTAAATATGAATAATAGTTGCTCTGCATCACTGAAAATAGGACACTGCGAATTTAGACAGGAAATTTTATGGATCTTATCAAAGGGAGGATATTAATCCATATAATGATGACATTTATTCAAACAAATGACCATAATACAAGGCAAAGGTATTAGCCACCCTAATGAGTAAGATGAAGGACACCACCGAATAACCAATAGAATGCTCTGTTCTTAAATATGATTGCAGGATCAACTGTTCTCAAAGGAAAAGACAAATGGACAAATTTTCCAGATTCTGAAACTATGAACAGCTTTTATACCCAGTGAGTGAAGAATGGGTGTGGTGGATTGATCCCAACCAGCACCGAAGCCCCCATCCTGTCACTCACTCACTCTTCCCCAGTGGGATGGGGGAGGGAAAAGGAAGGGCAAAAGCAAGAAAAAAAAATAAAAGCCAGTTTAGATAACGTTTAATAAATAGGAAGAAAAAAATTTAAAAAAAACTCCAAGTGAACCAAAGACAAGTGAAAAGAACCCAACCAAAGAAAACCCCAAGTGGTGCAAGGGGCAATCACTCACCACCTCCCACCAGCGGACTGATGCCCAGGCACACTCTGAGCCATGGCTACCTTGGAAAAACTACCCCCTACCCCCGCCCCAATGTTATTGCTGAGCATGGCTTTATATGGTATGTAATATCTCTTTGGTCAATTCAGGTCAGCTGTTCGCGGAGGAGTAGAGTGAGAAACAGAGAAGGCCTTGATGCTGTGCAAGCACTGCTCAGCAGCAGCCAACACACTGGTGTGTTATGAACACTGTTTTGGTCACAAATCTAAGACACAGCACCATACAGGCTGCTATGAAGAAAATTAACTTCACCCCAACCAGACCCAGTAGAAGGGGTTAAAGACCTTATCTATGTTCAAACTATAAATCTTTTGTCAGGAAAAAAAGTGAAATGAACTATGAATACCTAAACCTGATAAAACACCAGAGCCTTAACAGCTAGGCACCAGTGAAACTTCCATAATAATAAAACGAGAGCAAGTCAATTAACAGGTTGGAAAGAGATTTAATTGGGTAAAATTTACCAAGGGCACAGGCTATGGTAGGAGGATCTCTCTCTTTTGTAGAACAGAGAATACGTAGTTACACCCCAAAAATTCTGAAAGGGGAAACCACAGTGTGTATTTTCTGGAATGTTTACTACAGTAAAATTAGGGGGAAACACAAACTTGTTCATCACAGGAAATGAGGTGAAAGATAACAGTACACAAGTTGAAAGTAACAAAACAAATTACCTGTTTTACTTTGCTCTTACACAAAGCAAAGAGAAGGAAGATGAGAATAATAGAAATTTAAGGTAGCAGTAGTTTACTACTTCACGAGTTAATCACTGTTGTATAAATTCCGTACTATTAGGAAACATGACATGGTGATGACATAATTGCATAATATTTCTCTTCACATCTGAAGTTTGAATATGATTACCATGAAGTCAGAGACTGAAGATACAAGAGTCCAAGATCACTTTGTCATCTTTTAAGACCGGCGTACTGTGCAAAGTGAAAAGCCATCTGATCAATGGAAAGAGAGACGATAAAAGTCCGCTCCATAAAGACTCTTGGGCTCAAAACATGAATTCTCCTGTTTGCTTTGCCATTCAGTGACAAGAGGAAACCAGAAAGACTAACCTTTTCCAATGGGAATACCTACACTTCAGCACACCCTAATACAGAAACTTCTCCTTCCCTTAAGGGCAATGCCTCCTTTGAGGTGTATGAAATAAGTTATAATCTTAAAAAATTCTAATCTTAATCTTATAGTTAGGCTGCCTATTTCTTTATTCAAGATGTCACATAAATTTGCTTCTGATTGCAGCTCCTTACCCAACTCTTCCCAGTATCTTCTGCCTAAGAGATTCCACTATTCTCCTCTTCTACCTTTCTTCTGATGCTACCTATTTCTGCCTACAGTAGTACTCCTTCCCCTTGACACCACCTAATTACACAGCCCTTTAAATTTTTCATTAAACCAAACCTTTATGAGACCTATCAAAGAATTACATAATGTCTCTTTCAGCAACCAATACCTTTCATCTTCCTGGTCAACAAAAATTTTTTGTTACTATTGATTCTTCTTCTAGTACCAGGTCAGACAAAAAAGAGAGACTTCTCCACTTGTACTTCTGGTACACCAACAGGAGCAACAAGCCAGCAGTTGCAACAGCCTGCATAGAATTTCACTGTGTATAAAACATATTACAGGTTTATAGTTAGTCAAAAGGTGATATTGAATGGCAAGGGATCCTTATGTATAGTATATAATTGATTTTTTTTTCCTGAAGGAGACCCTAGATTCAAAGCAGATTTTAATAATACTATAAAATCTTTGACAACTATTTGAACAGGATAACCGCAGGATTTAGCAAAGACTGTAATATTATAGTATGCTATGAATTATCTGAATTTTTCCTCAGTAAACTGACTGCTGATGTAAGAGCTCAAGTCACTTGATAGTTCATTTTGTAGCACATTCCTGAGAACACCATTATCATTATGACCTAAAAAAAAATATATTTCTACAGGATAAGTGTTACAAAAAGATTTCTGAGAAAAAAAAATACAGTTAACCACTGATATTCTCAGAATCCTAGTCAAGGAAATTCAAACTCTAATTTGCACTGGCACTGTCATCTATGGTAGATACCAGGAAACCCAATTACATTTCAAGGACCAAAAACCCGTTCCACCAAAGACCCAATTTGATGGCTCTTTCTTTTCATACTGTGTTAGTTCATGCTATAAATGGCTTTCACTAATAGCTGTAAGAACTCTGGATCCACAAACATCAGGTGGACTTGTTAGAGCATCTACAGAAAAGTTCACTTTTTCTCTCTGACATAAAAATCAACAGGCATCAGATTTTTCTGAGTAAGCCTGACATTTCTGCTCAGGCATCCAAAGCAAACTTTTCAATAAAGAATACACTGATTGAGGATACCCACAGAAAAAAAAAAAACCAACCATATTTATGAGTGACAGGAAGCCAACTGCTGAAAACACGTATCACTCACTCTCATCTATATACAAACACTTCAGAAGCTAGAGAGAAGCTATATAACCTAGTTTGGGTATTAATTTCCTGTTTTCTTCTGAAAACTAAGTCCTCGTAGAAAGCATAAAATAACAAGCAGCATATCTTTTTTCTGCTTGCTCTATGGTAGCCAGCATATGGGGTCCTGGCCAGGCTTGGGCTGAGGGGGACACACACTATCACCACCTGCTACTTGCCCACTCAACAAAGGGCATGTTTTGCAATCCTCAGTGGCATTGTTGTTCCAAAATCCAACAAATGCATCTTGGAAGCATTATGTTTATAATAAAATTATTTTAAATTCATACTCAGAACTAAACAAGGACTTTCAGAGTAAATATTTTCATTATCTGAAAGTTTCCCTAGCCAGTATGAACTCTCACAAAGTGAAATAGGAATTTTAGCTGTAACACTTTCAGAGTAAAATACATTTTAATGAACCCCTAGAGGCATGAATCATCGCTCTTCTCTTTGTTTTTCCCCTCTAAGTTGGAGAAAATAATTTTCTTGGAGCAAATCCGTTTTGCCCACGACAGAGGAAAATGTAACTATGGGCAAAGGAATTGGGCGAATATTCAGCCTCCCTCTTCAATGCAGTGAAACTGCAAATCACTGCAGTTACAGCAGCGGTTCAGGTCTCCACCGCTACCAATGGAATTACACTGATGTGCTCAGGCTTGGAACCGCTGGCAATCAGCAATGGTCCGATTGTGAGATTGCTTTCCCTGTGTTAAGTGAAAAAACTGGAAAAGGCATTTAAATTAATTTTATGAGAGACATTAATCACACTGTGATTATTATTAAAAAAAAAAAAAAAAAAGGGGTTTCACTGATGGAAGGAAAAACTCTGACACTTCCAGCTCCAGTAAGAAACAAACTGGATATCATGAGAAAATTATGACTTGCCCCAAGACAGCATTCAATTATGTTGTAATTTTCATGCTGACAAATCAAACTTATTTTGCAAATGGAGGAACAAAATAAAAAAAACAACAAAAAAACAAACAATAAAACCAGGAATCTCAGGTGAACAACCCTAGAGGTAGTTATCTTACGTGAAAAGGCATTCTCAGTTTTAAAAGCAGGTGTTTCAGAAGAACCAGGATTAACCTAATGCCAGTTGCAGTGGGGTGGTAGGGAATATTTATCATAATCAAATTTGATAAAAACATACCTGTTGCCTTTTCTGACAAGTGTTTTGGACACATTAACACAAGTTATTCAATTAAGTGCATATTAAAAATTCAATCACTGTCATACATCAAAAGACTTTTTGATGACAGATAAGAACTACAGACATTTTACATTTATTCATTATTTCAGCTTTCTCTTCTAAAATTCTCACTTTTTAATATCTGGGGTATTCTGGGTGAGAATGCTGAAACACTCACATTTATAACCAAAGTCTCAGAGCTGAAAAGTTGTTATTTCCTGCACTTTGTCTTTTGACCGTGACAGATGTTTTACACATCCAGTATGCTACATATACATACGCTGGCCTAATGTAAAGACTAGCAGTTACTACATTTTTAAGAGCTTTCAGAGTAGTCGTTGGTAAATTGACTCATGGACCCTCATGGAATACTTTGTAAAACAAATTCTAAAGTTCATTATTACTGAGGGCTTTTTATCAGAACAAAGTCCATTAAAAAGTGAATAGAAAAACAACAGATGAAAACACGGGCGCTTTTGTTTGCTCAAATTTTATTTAAAACATATTAGATATTATATAGCCTTATGCATAAAATGACAAAGCGTTGTGAAATTTAATTTTCAAAGGTTATTTAAAACACTGTAACAGGAAAACAAGCAAATTTCTTACTTGTCATACCCAAGTTATTTAGAGACATCTTTTTATTATATAAGCAAGATTCATTACAGCAGTTAGAAGGGCTGTGTATAAAATATGCTGCTAATAATTATGGAAATTTATTTGAGGAATATTAAAGTCAGAATAATCCTTTTGCTTCCTGAATGTAAAAAAAAAAAAGGGGGGGGGCACTTTTTAAAGCAAAATATTTAAAAGCTATGTATTATTTTAAACACATGAAACCCCCTCCTTATTCCACTGAAAATTTAATTACTTTTTTGACAGTGCCTTCATTCCTTACACATTTATCTTGTTCTTATTTTGAAGAATGCAGAAGACCACTGAAGAGCTCTGATATCTGTCTCTGGAAAAGCATATTTTGTATCTGCAGTCTTCACAGAAAAAAAACCAGGTAACTATTCTGTCTCTCTCTCCTTTAGCTCTCTACTTTCAAATTTCTGTTTGTCCTTTCAAATTTTTTAAAGAACAAATTCAAAAAATTTCTTAATTGCACTGACTTAAACAACTATTACCCTTTCCCATTTTCTTTTCATTCCAGCTGTGCCTCTTTGCTCCAAGTTTTTGAAGTGTAGCTAATCTGAATTCCAGATTTTTCTTGAAACTTTGTGGGTCCCCCCTTGTTTTCTAATGGCTTCATTTCTTTCTGTGCTCTAATTTTTCTTTCAGTGACCTTCATCAGAGCCTCCTCATTTCACCCCATCCCTGCAAGTTTCCTGAAGATCATTGTACCTCACATGGGTCTTATAACTACATAATCCCATCCACTAACTGAAATAACATATATTCATATAACACCTCTAAGGTCACCAATCTACATCTTTATTCTAGTTCTTATCTATCATGTTCAAATTAAAATCTCATTAGACTCTTCCTATGGCCTTTCCTTAGGGCTAGTTTGCATGCATCTTAGATATATTATGGCTCAACTGAAGCTCTTTGTTCCACACACCACCCCACCACCCCTTTTTAAATCTCTTTCATGAGTACTGCCTACAGTAATAACCACTTGCCTTCTAAACTTGCCTTAAATCACTTTAGTGACCGTATCCTCTGCTAAGTCCTTCACCTTGTTGGTCGGCAGATGCCTTTTGCATAGCATCTCTAAAATATAGGTCTTCTCATCTTTTTACACAGGAAAAAATCTCATCCTGGTTTCTGCATGGCAGCATTCCTTGTTTTGGCCTAGGCAAGTGCAGTTTTGCACTGCTCAAATCCATTCCAAATGTGGTTACTACTAAAGAAAAGGTTTATCAGTGCAGATAAGCATGCTGCAGCACCCCATCAGCAATAGCTGCTACAATATGAATCCTACAGATCATCTCAGAGGAGTAGCACACTGTTGCACAACGTAAAAATGTTTCCATCACTTTCATCCAGAACTCAAGTGCAAGCAAATTTCTAGCTATGTAAGGCCCCAGGGAAGCTCATCTATACTGCAGCAGCGCATCATTTTCTTTATTGCATAAACATAAGCTTCCTTCATTTCCACAGACCTCTTGTCCTATCCCATTCTCTACCTCAACGTTAATATACCAGTTTCTACTTCTCAACCCAGTCTGGAAACCTCCAAAGGCCATTTAAAGGAGAAGACAATTCTACCAGGTGCAAACCTACAATGTGTTAGTCTTGAAACAGCCCCTTAAAACTCACCTTCCTCATCCTGTCAGAATCACAACAAAGGCTGTTACGACACTGAAACTTCAGCCCACGGTGCCAGCCAGGATTGTAACATAATCTTACTACATTCTACTTCTCTGCTTCATTCTGGTTTTTGGCTTTATAGTTAGCTTTTCTATTCTTGCAAGACACGGACCTTCTTTTACCTCTGTGTTTATAAATCAAGTATTAAAGTTGGCCTTATCACTTAGGCAGTAAAAGAATTAAAAATACTCATGTAAATGAATTCTAATTAAAAACCTTACTGTGACTACACCTTTTTTAAATCTCAATAAAAGATACAGCTAGTCTGGGAAACAGCTAGAACATGATTTATATTACAGAACCACATTTTAAAAAAGAAAAGCTTTATCAAAATCTTAGATACATCTGTACCAGAAAGAGCCGTGGGAGGGCAGGAAGGTGCATAGAGAGAAGAGGTTTTTAAAATCAACATTATTCTGTAGCAAAATGGTTCTTAAACGCTTTCATTTAAAAGCTGTGTCTAGCTGACAATGTGCTCAACAGTTAATATTTATGCTCATATGACAACTTTCTATCCCAAGAAAAAAAATTAATAATATATTTTATATTCTGGTCTCTTGATTATTTAGACATTCAGCATCCATAAACAAGTAGTTTATCCATGAGATCAGCTATGTGATAGAAAAATTAATGGACTCCTGAGAAATATCCTTCACAAAAAAAATAATAAAAATAAGAAAGTTGATTAGTATGCTTATACTCGGCTTACAGCAAAGCAGACAAATTGTGTAAGAACACAATTGTCTCTTAAGGCCTCGAGATTCTGCAATCATGCAGATAAAAGCAACATCGTGTATTTTTGGTGACTTTGTCGCTGCTCATTAAGATAGAAACCTATGCCTAATATCAGTGACAAAGGCACTATTTCCAATGCAGTAACTGAAAAGAAACAAAAATAAAGCAGAAGCTTGCAGCAGTACAGGACAGATCATTTCATAAGCCACATTCAAAATACTCCTTCATAATGTATCAAACCACAGTTTTCAGTTGGCGATGCTACTCTTTTATGTTTAACTATACAGAGAAGTATAAAAACATGTCTATCTTTAGCCAAACTACTACTCATGTCACAGTCATTTAAAACAGCAAACATGCAAAGACGTTTCAGCACGCTTACCCTTTCAGCTTGTCCTAACTCTGCAGCCCAGTGTTTTCTATACCAAATAGGACATGCCTTTGCTTTCAAAAGGTACCTTTACTGTTTCTTTTCACTTTTCCGTGGATTTGCTGCTAGAATTTATAAATAGCACTTCAAGCCTTTTCTCCCCCTCGTTCGCACTGGTTTAACTTCTTTATGATGGCAGATAATTGTTTTGGCCTTAGGCAAGGAATGTGCTCTCTCCTTAGGAAGATGGCTGCACAGCATCTTTATAAAGGAGCCAAATGAAGAAAAATGAGATAGTTGCAGAACATTACATTTCTTTATCTTATCAATTATTGAAGAAAGAGGTTTTTATTTAATATGGTAAGAATACTAATGAGAGGTCAAAATATAACACTAGGCTCTTGGTATTAATGGTGATAAGAGTCATGATGAACAACAATTCAAAATAAACATTACTTAACGAACACGATAAGAAGACTATGATTGAACTAACACTTCAACTACAGAAGACAGGCATTGCTATTAAAAGACTAAAAGAAAACAGAAATGAATCTGAGCACTTGAAAAACCGAGGGAAGTCCATCTTATGTAGTATCTACATCCATTTCTTTACTGAAGCATAAATATACCTTATTTTTACTGTAATGAGTACAACCTGTTACAGCAAGATGTTACAGCAAGAAAGAAGTATATAACACATATAATGTGCATCTATACTTCAATGGTATCATTCATTAACAGGGACATGATTGAATTGATTCTCAAAGTTCTGTGTGTCTGAAATGGCAGTCTCAAAGATTTTTCAACTGAGGCGAAGACATATCGGATCATTTCCCACTTAGATGTAACCAAGAGAACAGAAGAAGCAGATGCTTAAAACCTTCTTTCACAAATGAAACTGAAGGTAGATTTTTGGAAGGCCGAGGTATAAAGGTGGGGGGCCTCTGTATGTGATCCAGAATTGTATACGTCTTTATTTTGCTTTCAGCTTTTCTTTTTAATGTGATATCAATAACTATCAGAAAAACTGTTTTTTTTTTCCTCTGTTGAACCCAGAATGAGGAAGAGAAATGCTGATCACAAAGCTAACATGTAGAAATAGAAATTCCCTAAAAGACTTAGAGCACTGGAAAAGAAACAGAGGCAAAGATACTCCTTTTCATCACCTTAAGCAGTTCTATCATTACAGCTATAATTCTTTTTTCTATTTCCCATAAAAGTCTGCACCTCCCATGGACAGCAAATATCATTACAGGAATACTTGGGGGAAATCTCTCCAGTGATACTAATGTTTTCATTCTGTAGTGTAAGCGCCAAAGCCTACACTTTACTATGTATGTTAGAACATACACAGCCTTTAAGTTTCCTCTATTTTGATTATCTTGCTGCTCCTCTTTTTGGTCCATTCACTCAATACTTAGAGCCCTTAAAGTTACTAAAGAAAAAAAAATCAGTCTGAAATTAATTTGTAATCACAGCACTACAATAGTTTTTTCAAATTTATTTCCAAGTTTTTTAAAGACTACTCATAAATAATAATGCTCATGAAAACATTAGTTAAAAATTCATAGTATTGTCAAATGTTTTGAATAGATGAGGCTATTCTTCAATCTCTCATAAGTGCTTAAAGCCCGCCCTTTTTGCTGGTATATTTTCTATGTTTTTAAAGCAGAAGTTTTTAAATCTAAAAGATGGACCCTTGATTTTTACAGAGACTAGAACCCAGAGTAGTTATTGTTAACACCAGCTCTTCTTCCAACATCCTTCCTGAACTTTTTCCTGCAGAGGCAAACTCAGAAACACCACGCTGCAGCAGCTGAGGCAGAAAACGAGCTGTCCTTTGGAGATTTCTACTGGCAGCTGACTGCTTGATCTATTTCCCACTAGTGTTAAGAGTACAATATGGCAGCAACAAAACAAAAAATCTAAAATGTGGCTTTGCTGACGTCTCATACTTTATATTCAGTTTGGAAAATAAGATTTTTTCCAAGGAAGTTTGATTTATAAGTTTCAAATTGATATTTAAATGACTGTCTCTGTATTAGCTCTTAAGAAAGAGACAAAGGTGCACAGAATTCATAGAGTTCAAAATTCAGATATCTTCTCAATCACATACTATCAGAATCAGAACTATAATACATCCAGAGTATTTTAATTACGAAGAGTCTACATGGTTTTCATTAATTCCTGAATGACTACATGGTAGCTCTAGTATTTAATAAAGGTATGCAATGAAATCCAAATAGTTGACATATAAACCTCCAGAGGCAGTACTAACCTGAGGCTGGCAAGCATCTTCTCTTCTGCTTTGGTTGAATGACCTTTTACTTGACCTACAAAAGCATGAGTATCACTAAAGCATATCAATGAGAAGTGCAAGTAGCCAACTCTCTACTACAGAGGTTCCCTGGACAGTGGCTGGTATAGACGGCAATGTTAAAAACAAAACGTAGGCTTTGCTTTCTGGATATCTGCATTTGTTCTTCCCAAAAGATGACAGATTTATCCCCTTCTGCCTTATTTCCCCCTCCTCCCCAGGCCTTCTCTTTTGAAGTTTGCCTCTTCTAAAACTACTGCACAGAGAAACAAAATATTGACATGGCTGCCTGATTGCCGTGGAATTACTCCACAGAGAAGAATTCTGAATTAACATGCAACATCATTTTAGCTTTAACATTTTGTGGTTCAGTCACTAGACCTTGCAGTTTATTGCATCTGTGAACTGCATTTGCTTCTGCCAGAAAATAACCTTCTATTTAAGGCACTTGAGGTTGAGAAAAAATTATCCTCAAACAGATTTCATTAATTCAGGCAAGAGAAAGTTAATATCCCATGACACAACTGATTTGTTTGTAGGGGTGTTAAATGCATCATTTCCCTAATAAACTAAACCACTAGAGGAATGTGTAGAAGTTGGTGTTCCTTCCCTGAACTCATAAAAAAGCAGCAGTGTCTGCCAGGTGAACTCTGAGGAAAAGTACTGAATGGATCACACACTGATAAGCATTTCTAGGAGAAGTAAGTGGATTTATATACTTACCTTGATAACAGAAAGAATTGTTTGAATTCTTTTGAGTAGTCTCTTTTCCAGAATCCAGAAGCACCCCAAACACATACTCCCTAACTTACTATAACATAACAGTGTTTTTATTGTGCCCTCAAAAAAAAGCCTATTGTACCAGTGCGTTACCTGCATTACGGTTTGAGCATCCAGACTGAGCACTCTAAGTCCCTGCATTTCCATGTTTATGGGTATCGCTTTAGAAATAATGGGTTTCAATTTGTTGATTTCATGAAGGTCCAACTTACCATCTAATCAATACTAAAAAGAAGACAAACCCAGCTATCTCAATAGCAGAGATATATGACATGATTAATCCAGCTTTTAAATAAGGCTAGTCTTCTTGAATGCAGCTGATAACATTTGCAGAAAAGAATACACACTTATTTATGTTGGTGCAATGAGAGACATGCCAACTCCCCCTCACACACCTGACGATAAAACAAATTAGGATCTTATTCCACAAAGCCTTCAATTTAAGAAATCTGTCCCACCCTACATGCCACAGACCAACTTACTTCTGAACTATCCTTGCTCTCTAAGAGGGGTTTGAAAGCCTGCAAAGATTTCAAAGGTTCACAAACTCCTCCTATTTATATCTTAAATCCTGTGAGAGCTGGCTCCCTTAGTCCTGTGGTATGGAAGGCCAAACATATTTGGTGGAAACCTACAAAAAACCCCACAAGCCAAAACCCTCCCAGACTATATACTTTCACGCTGCTTTCCGAAACCACTGTCCTTAGTCCTTTTGATTTAAACAGCACATTCTCATGATGGAAAGATCATAGTCCTTCAGAAAGCTGAATAAATATAAGAAGAAAGCTAAATATTTTTGATGTGTCAAGATATACCTGAAACATACCATTAAGCAAGACAATTGCCTAATAGATCACCATAAATTTTAACACTGTCACTCAGAAAAACCTCTGCATATATCAGCAGGGGAAATACCAAGCTTTCTGCTTTCATCTGTCTTTTCTAGGGAAATATGGATGTGAAAACAATCAGCCCTCCTACAGTCTTCTGCAGTCTCTTTTGTTCTCTCCTGAGTAAAGAAGCAAACAAGACCCCTAGATCTTACTGAACAACAGCTGAAATACAAATCTAGTTGCCTACCCAACACTCAAACATTTAAAACAAGTATGCTTCACTGCAAATGCTTATGAAGACCAAAATCTTGTGCCCTTACATGTTCTTACATCACCTCTTGGAGAAATACAGTATTGATCTCAAAGAAACTGGAGACATCATTTGTACCAAAGATTTTTGCATTGGGTAAGACTGGACTTGCAAATTGTTAAGATTCAGAGACCAGAATCGGCATATTACGTCAAAGTGAAGGGACTTCTACCCATAAGATTATTAAGTTCCACATGGCCAGACTCTTGGGCCAACATGCATGATAATAATCTGTAAATTTTTAGGGACTGGAAGTGCTTACGAATGCAACAACAGAAATCCAGATACATAAAAGACTAAAAAGTTTAGAAACATTCCCACTCATTCCAGTTTGGCTGGTGCTTCACAGATGCTTCATATGGAATTTTTGCATTACTTGTGAGACAGTCATGGTCAGCAATTTACTTCCACCAACATTACCAGATGTTTCACTGGCAGCAGCATCAGACGTCCAACTTTAAGTGTGAACAAGGGAGGCTTTTCTCAAGTGTGTCAAAATGTTCTTCAGTGGGCCAGTCTCATCCCAATGCTGAGACCTCCACAGACAGTGCTGATACCATGTCCATATGCACAGGAATTCTGCAACTGCTCAGGTGCCAGATAGCACCCCTTACTATGCATAGGCAGAGGTGCATTTTAACCCTGTATCCTTTTGCTCAAATCATAGAATCATAGAATGCCCTGAGTTGGAGGGGACCCACAAGGATGATCGAACCCAACTCCTTATGCCAAAACGCGTAAGGGACTGTACAGCTACTTCCAGTGCTGGGATAGTTTGGTCGGGGAAGTACCAGAAACCTGGCTGCTCCGTTAATGCCTTTTGGCCATTTCAAGCCCTCTCATTACAATGCCCAAATCATTCACTCACTCCAAAGGCACTCAACTTGCAGCAAGGTTCATAAAATAGTGATAATCCAGGAGAAATACAGCTGTGCTTTCCATTAGGACCTTAAGCCATACAATGACATGGCAGGAGTTACGTCACCCAGGTCCAGTTCACACCACTTGTGAGAACTCCGGACTGTCAGCACAGAGCCACCTCATGTCCTGTGGGATGATAAGGATCACAATGAACGGTCTCCTGTGAAATAAAGAAGACATGACAGGACAACATCTTGCAGCAATAACCTAATACCCAGTTCTCTTGCCCTGTGGTGCAGCCAGGACAATCATAGACAGATTTACTTCCTAATGATCCTCTTCAATGAAGACGTGTATGGTAAGGTCAGATATGGAAGGGTAAGCATCAGAGTAGAGAGAGGAGGTGGAACAAATGAAAGGGGCATGGCATGTAGGGAAGATAAATCCAGGCTCATGAGGTGTAAGATACAGGAGGTGGGAGTGTAAAGGACAATACAGCCATATGAGTTGCTGTTTCAGTCCTTAAACTTGGAAGACCATGGATTTTCACCAAAATGTACAAATGTCTTCACATACAAGAGAACCAGAAATTTTTACCTGCCATCCTGCAAGGTACTTAACTGAACCAAGGGATTTTGGTATCTCACGATTGCAGGGACTGGACAGACGCTTGTATCCACATGTTGAACAGGCATTTTGTTTTAAAAATACGTATTCATACATACTTATAAACACCAGCTGTGATCTTGCATCTAATCTTACTTTAGCTGTATTTGTCCTCCTTTCACTTAGATGACAATCAAAAGAATAAATTTATCAACAGCATTGCAAAACCAATACATATTTTGAAAGGGGTGAATTATTTAGCTTGGGTCACAACATAGTTGCCCATGAACAGTGTTTGACAGAATTGTTTGATCCCCAGGGCAGCAATCCAACTTTTAATACAGCTGTGTTACCAAAGCCATAAATATTTTTCTGACAGTGTCAGGTTTAACATATGCATTGCTATAATTTCTGCCCTAATCCATGAACAGTTTAAAGGATTTGTAGTCTCCTAATAATTCATCTGCTGTAATTACAGTTGTTTTAATGTGCTATGTCTATTTCTGCAATACAGTAGGGTTCTTGTTGTCCAGAAAAAAACCCAAACAACCCACAACCAAAAACCTAATGTACTTTAAAGTGCAAATGAAAACTGCTACATAAACGAAGCCAATATTAATTACAAGACTCAGCTGCTCACACCGAAGAGGACAATCAAAAATTGCAAAAAATAGTTCAGCTCCATGATTATTTCAATAGCCGGTATTTATCTGACAGACTACTACACTACTGCAACCTGTACGCTCTGTAAAGACAATGGCAATTAAACAGGAAGAAACACGTCAGACCAACAAGCCTAATTGAAAGTGAGGAGATGGAAAAAATCTAATTAACTTTCCAAACTAGTTTTGCCTTTGTCAATTACCTTAATTGTACTAGTGGAGTACAGGTTACGATCTTCACTAAAATTTGAATTGCAGGAACATGTCTGAAATCGCTGAAAGAAAAACGACATCTGAATGCTTCTTAATTATGGCAACACATAGCATGAAGCAGCATCACATCTGTTGAGACACAATGCTTCTAAGGTTAAAACCTTTTAAACTTTACCTACGTACTCAACTGGTATAAATACTAGAAAATTGGGATGCCATTAATAATTAGCAGTTTAATAGAATACTTATAAATAGGAGTTTGGTATTCCCTGAACCTTGGGTTGTTTACCTAAGAGTAATCTTCTTTCACACAGAATTCCCACTGAAACAACAGAACAGTCCAGTGAAAAGGGGCAAGGGATTTGCCATGGCATGACTGTAGCAGTAGGTGCCTGACTGAGGGTGTGAGGGTGAGCAGGAACAGGTCAGACCTTTCTGGAAGTATAACTTCATGGCTACAGCTACAGTTACAGCTGGTGCTAATGATGGTTAATTTGCTGTAGGGGGACTCAGTTTACACTGTGAAGTACATACTGAAAACATATGGAAGAAACAAGATTTGGAGACTCATGAAAGGAACCTGGAACTGTCCATCCACATAACCTCTACCCCTATTTCAGAGCCTAGGCAGATGTAACTTAGGGATGGGATGCAAGAACTGCAGCCCAATATAGAGGAAAACATCCTAAAGCACATAACATTTATTTTCCTTCCAAATTCAGCTCCTGACAGTACCTACAGTTTTGTTTCCTAACATTATCAATAAAAAAGAGGCAGCTTCCTGTCAACATCCTTATCCTTAAGGCCTGTGAAAAACTACCTCCTTTAAGCCAACAAATGAAAGCAACTTCTTTCACCTCTGTCATTTTGCAGGGGGTCAACCCTGGCCAGCAGCCAAACGCCCCCCTTGCCTCTTGCTCACTCCCCTCTTTTGTGGGATGGGGAGAAAACGGAAGGAAAGCAAGACTTACGGATTGAGATAATAGTTTAATAAGGAAAGCAAAAGCTGTGTGTGCAAGAAAAGTAAAATTCACTGCTCCCCATCAGCAGGCAGATGTCCAGCCACCTTCCAGGCATGCAGGGCCTTGGTGCACATTATTAGCTGGTTGGGAAAACAAACAAAATAACCCTGAATACCCTCTGTTCTTCCTCCTTTCCCTGAGCTTTTATGGCTGAGCACAACACCATATGGTATGGGACATCCCCTTGGACAGCTGGGGTCAGCTGTCCTGGCTGTGTCTGCTTCCAAGCCCTTGCCCACCCCCAGCATACCAGCCTCTGTGTGGGTAGGAAAGAGAAGGTTTTGAGGCTCTGCAAGCACTGATCAGCAACAGCCAAAACACCGGTGTGTTATCAACCCTGGTGTAGCCAAAAAACACAAAGTGCAGCACCATGTAGGCTGCTATGAAGAAAGTTAACTTTGTCCTAGCCGGCCCCAGTAGAAATTTAATGGAAAACGCAGTCATGACTTCCAAAAAGGCAACCTATATATATGAGTAATCCCAAAAAACAGCTCTAAAGGCTGCAATTTTCTGTGGTACAAACAGCCCAAACCAAGCCGCTAAGATACCTGTGAGACAAAAATATTCTTTAGATCTCTTAATATCTTTTAGACATCTACCACAGCCTGTAAACCTGCTGCCTGAAAAAAAAACAACCTTGAGATTCTTTCCAAAGCTTTTCTGACAGTCTGGGTTTTTTTCCCCAAACAGCTGACATTAGCAAAACAAAAATTTTTGATAACATAATTCTATTAACAAGATTGAGTGCAAGAACACAAACAATTCAGAGTAAAAATGTAAGCACGTGGAAATATAAGCACATGAAGATATAGAAATCATAACCAAAAGAAAACACTCTAAATATCAAAAATTATTTTAAAAATTAAGACGTTTCAGTTATATATTCCTCATCCACACTGTCAAAAGATTTTTTTTTTTGACAAATGCATATTTTCATCTGATGACGCCTGCCTCACTGCAACACTTCCAAGCTAAAAACCAAAGTCCACACCCCTTAAGCGAAACTCAGTTCTCTGTAACTAAAATCAGCCTTGACACCAACAGACCTACAACAGCTCTGTTGCCTTTACATAGAAAAGGTGGACAATTTTGTCCTGCTTATTCCTGTAAGACCCTCAGCTGAAAATGATAAAGACTAATTTTTCCCTTTCTAATTGTATGAATTCTACCAGCTTGACGTTCCAGCTATCAGGCACCTGAATTAAGTGTTGGACAGGACATCAGAGACACCAACTTCAGCCCTCCCATGTCTCAGAACGCATCATATAGTCCCATTCATAGAACTACCAGCCATCATCTTTTCCTGTCAAGGATTCCTGCCACTGCTGTTCCTCTTGAGATCTACCTCCTCCAATAGCACATTTTAGTTGAAGGTAAATGGAGCTTCTTTCAAATAAATTGTGCTTCATTGCATGACACGGCTGCACTAGAGGAGACATCCTGTGACGACATGATAGTTCCTGCAAACCGATGGTGGGACCACTCTTCAGCCCCATGAGAGAACGCCTTCCTAATCGGTAGATGTAGGAAAAGAAGACAGGTACCTAACAGCACGTTGAATCTGCAGGAGGAGAGGAATCGGGGAAGATAACCGTGGGACGGTTCTTGAGAGCTCAAGAAAAAGTAAATAAAGCTTTTGATAAAAAATATACAACAGTTCATTTAATAGTCTATACAAGTTTGAAAGCCCAAGAGTAATGTTTAAGGCTACTGATGTCCCCTAGAGAAAGGGAAATTTTATGGATTAAATACTTTATCCGAAAGAGAAATACATCAGCTGCCATTCCACAACCTTGCAGCCTGAGGCAGAAATACTCAATATATTAAATTGCTATATAAACAACCAATGTCTGAGAATAAAGTGCCCTAAAATCTAAAGGAATAAAAAAAAAATCCATTGAAAAGAGCACCCATTTTTTTCTTAAGTTTGCTGGAATATACTCTGAAACGTAGACTATGTGAGGGATCCATCTGGCTTTCAGATACACAAACACAATGACGATTCAATTTTGTTTAATTAGTGTCTCATACTTAGTGTTTAAGAGTAGAAATGGGCTCCCTAAATATCAGCATTTTTGCAGTACTTTATACTGTAATATTACTCGGCTTATCTCTCTAGTCTTCTGTTTAATTAAACTGTACTTTTAATTTTTAAGATACTGGCACAGCAGTTCTGAAAAAAATAAGTATCTCGCACTCTGTTCTGAATTTGTTTCAAACCTCTTGCTTTTCCAATAAAGCTACCTCCAAAAAGTGCAGCTTTTAAGGTACTTCAATGGGATTACAGCTGGCCTGCTAATTCTGCCATTAAATTAATTCAGAGAAGCTCTCCACTGCAGTTACTTCTGTAACAAATAAGGCTCAAGTATAAAAGATGCATTAAAACGTGTCTTGGTCATGATGTAAATGCAGACAGCATTACAGCCATCTAATCTCAAGAAGACAGACAAGGAAGACTGTAGCAAATTGCATACTGGAAAAACATATATTTATTTTTGGCCCCATACAGATAAAAATCTAACGTTTTGTATTTGATTTCTGTAGCTAGAGGGCCATCTATTAGAGCATTTTAGACTCCAGCTATGTTTATTTTTTCCACAGGAACTCAAAGTTCAATAAGATGAAAGAACAAAATAAATGACACCTGTTCCACAGAAAGGAAAAACAGTATTGTAAAAATTAAGCAAAGGCAAATGTCTCATAGCCAGTAGGTGGCAGAGATGGAAACTGAACTCCAGCACTGTCAAGATTACTCTCCTCTTTCAACCTTGCCTGTACTGTTACAGCATATGCATCAATTAGATAACTAACTTTATTGCAGAATCACATGCATAACCTTCACATTTTAATAATTCTGTAGCAACACTGAAGCACATCGTGAAGGAAGATGAGTACTGGTAATGAAAAGTCAGGTCATCTGGGTCACACATATCCCAAACAAGTCTCAGAACAGCTACTCACAACACATTTACTTCAAAGATAAAAAGGAATTAAGTCTTAGCTTATCCAGCATCACTTTCACTGAAGTAACAGTGCCAGGGTATTGCAGTAGCTAAGTATCGTAAGCAATGACTCTCTTCCCTTGCTCCCGTAATATAGAACAGTAGGCTATATGTAGAGAAGAGACATTTCCCCTCCCCCATCATTTAAACTGCATAAACTGTAATTTTAGTAAATCAAGCAAAGAGCTAATCAAGTTTTGATTTGCTAATTACTTCTCAATTTGATTAGAGCTGGCAGCTAATCATCTCTGGAAATGTAAAGTCAATCTTTCACTCTCATTTGCAAATCAGGACTTTAGTGTAAAGAAGCTGGGATATTGTGCATTACATCCTCATAGTTTTTTTCATATTTCAATGCTTTTAACAATAATCCTAATTTTTATTATTGTGGCAGTGCTCTGAATAAAAACTCTGTAGCGTTCTAAGTGGCCCTGAGAGTGAGCCATTGACAGGAGCTGTGGCACTACTAACATTAAAGCTCAAGTGATACATATGCTACATTAAACACATACAATGCAACTTAAAAGTATAGTCACAGAGGGAAAAAAAGGTATCTGAAAAGGATGAACAGACCAACACAGAATTTCAACAAACACTTTTAGAATAAACTTGTAGAAGCAGTACTAAATCACATGCGGGGGGGGAGAAATCATTTACCTTGTGTAGAATAAACAAGTTCAGCAGGAATCAAAAAATCAGACTATTTGGTTTCATTTTGTTCTGAAGCAACACTGAAGTGGGAAAGAGAATGGAGTTCTGCTCTGTTTTGTTTCTGTAAAGACTTCTTGGCGTGGAGTATCTACCCATATACTTCCTTATCTGAGCTGAGGACATACAGCCTTCTAAAACCACTAATTCCCTGCTGTTCCTCACTGCCTGGCTACTGCAGTGTCTTTCTACAGTAGTTGCGCTAAGGGACAGATGGACACTTAATGCCCTGAAAAATGTATTGTGACAGACATCGCAACAGCAGTTTCTGACCAGAGTAAAGCCCAAGTATGCTTTGGCAGACAAAACCCAAATTCGGCATCTCCCTGCCCTCTCTCCTGGCTACCCCTTCCTGACAGAAGAAAGCAAGGGCTAGATTGGGATAGGATGATCCTGCTTCTTGACTATCCTTCACACTGCAGCTCCAGTATCAGCAAGCATGGAGTCCTTTCCTTAATCTAGCCAAGTCTACCTAGACTTGGCCATTGCTGCTTCTCTCTACCTCCCCCAATATGAAAGGTAAGAAAGGAATTCACTGATGGGCAAGTACAAGGCTCCCTCCAACCAGTGTGGGAGCCTGACATCTACCCCATCCAGGCAGTGTCCAGCCTTCTCCTAGACACCACACACTCCAGGGTCACATGTCCGCAGCACTGCCCTAGCCCCACATCTTCCTAATCCACAAGCTCTTATCCATAATACAGTCCTTGCTTCCTTACTTATGTTTCTTTTGGCTTACATTTGATTTGAGTACTGCAGCCACCAGACTGACATTATTAAAGTCATCCACTGTCCTCACAGATGATCACTCAGATCCCCATCTCCCCCAGCCACACATTACATCCAGTTGCTTGCATTACCCAGACTCCCTTCGATTCCAACATTACCCTGACACCTAGGGAGAGTACAAGCAGGGAAGCAGCCGCAGAGAGGAATAAACAGCAGGCAGCTGCTCTGGGGATTGCTTCAAAACACTTGGGAGGCATCGCAGAGAAGGGTATGGACATGTTTAGTGAAGTGAAATTCTGAGTACAGCTTGCCTCCTTCCTTTCTGGTTTCACACTTAAGACCTGCAGATCTGTGCTGTGACAGAGACCCACTGAAGCATAACCACAGCTGTGGGGGAGTTGGGAAAGGACAAAGTGGTGTGAGATGACACTCCATCAACTCAAACTAACAGGGAAGGGGACATTCCAACAGCCAATTATACCTAATTTACTAAAACTCAGCCTTGTCTACCTACCCTACTGAAGATACTGGCACAGAAAAAAGGGAAAGGCAAGCAACTGGAGAGCTGTCTTAAATAATGTGCAGCTTAAGTTCAAAAAATAAAAACATTAAATGGGTCAATTCTAGAGAAAACACATTTCAAAGAAAAAAACACATTCAGAGCCTGTCAAACACATTTTACTTGGAGTTTTTCCAACAAAATACTTGGGTTATTTTCTGTTGCTTCTCATTTAACATTTTAAAAGAACTTGTATTGGTATTATAGACTTTTAAAAGATAAGATTAAAACAAAATATTTATATTAACTCAAAAGAAATTTTAAATATTTCATTTATAATTCATTTAATGAGGAAATTCAAATGGTGAGGCTTTGTTACAAACCTGAATGATTTTTGTAGACCTTCTATGAAATACATCATCTACACAACTGTATCTAGCCATCAAAAATAGCTGGTATTATAAAAGGATTTAAAAATTGTCTATACTGTCTATAATCTCTGTGTCTATAGTAATTTCCTCAAAGTTGTTGTTTTCACTGAATTACTATTAACTCTTTTTCCCCATGAAAGGCTGTCATCTATCTATTCTGCTTTCTAACTGAAAGCTGGATGATTAGAAGAAGTGTTTTGACTGAGGATAGTGAATACTAAACACACTGTTTAACAGTGTCACCAATTCTTTGGTGTGACAGATTTCAAATTTTGAGTACCATCATCGAATTAGAGTCTCTCATTACAAAAATGAGTGATTACTCATAACTGATACTACTGTCAAAAGTTTGAAAACTTATAATAATTTTAGAAAACAATTAAAATACAGATTTACAACTGCAGCTTCAGCAATAGAAAATTTATTGTATTTTCATAATAGTAAAAATGTAAAAGGTAAGGAACTCTCTATTCTCTTTACCAATTGCTATGAAATCATAGCGAGCACATCTCTGCTTGCCTGCTCTTCGCTTTCCTCCTGTAAAACAATTATGCATGAGACATATTCTTAATTATCCTGAAAATGAATTTGGGACAAGCAACTAATAAAGGTAACTTCTAAAACATGGAAGTTAAGACTTTGTGACATTTGACATATTATACTCTACAGCAAAACACCATCTATCTCCTTGGTCAACAGTACAACTGTCCTTCAACTTAGAGTCATAGAATCGTTTAGGTTGGGAAAGACCTTTAATGTTATCAAGACCAACCATTAAGCTAGCGCTGCCAAGTCCACTGCTAAACCATGTCCTTACACACCAAATTCAAATGTCTTTTAAATACCTCTAGGGATGCTGACTCAACCACCTCCCTGGGCAGCCTGTTCCAATGCTTGACAACCCTTTCATTGAGGAAATTTTTCCTAATATCCAATCTAAACCTCCCGTGGCACATATTGAACCCATTTCCTCTTATCCTATCGCATGTTACTTGGGAGAAGAGACCAACACCCACCTTGCTATAACTTCCTTTCAGGTAGCTGTAGAGAGCAATAAGGTCTCCCCTCAGCCACCTCTTCTCCAGACTAAACCACCCCAGTTCCCTCAGCTGCTCCTCATAAGACCTGAGCTCCAGACCCGTCACCAGCTTCATTGCCCTTCTCTGGACACACTCCAGCACCTCAATGTCCTTCTTGCAGTGAGGGGCCCTAAACTGAACACAGTACTCGAGGTGCGGCCTCGCCAGTGCCGAGTACAGGGGCACGATCACCTCCCTGCTCCCGCTGGCCACACTATTGCTGGATAGAAGCCAGGATGCTGTTGGCCTTCTTGGCCACCTGAGCACACCGCTGGCTCATGTTCAGCCGGCTATAGTCCAGTGGCTCCAGGAGCTTTTCAGCCAGGCAGCTCTCCAGCCACTCTTCCCCAAGCCTGTAGTGTTGCAAGGGGTTGTTGTGACCAAAGTGCAGGACCCAACACTTAGACTTTAACACTAGTTTCAAATGCAAGTAAAATTAATTAGATGAAGAACATTTTCTCTCTGATATAATGTTCTAGGTGTTGTCCATTAAAAATAAATGTAATTTACTTTTTATACTCCATAATCTAGTATGTGTTTTCCATCTCCAAATTAGAACACAAATACCAGAAATTTTCCATAACATCCTCAAAAACACATGATAAAAGGACTTTGGAACCAATACCATAACTTTACAGAGATCATTAATTTTGCTGTTATCACAGGCACAGTCTAAACTTGGATATTTGAGAGTTTGGCAGTTATTTCAAAAGCTGTAAAGCATAGTTAGAAAATTACTTAGCTATTTCAATGGTAACCACATGAGACAACACTGCTTATTTTTGCCAGAAATGCTCTTCAAAAAATGTTGTGATTCTATTGATGAAGCATCTCGCCTTCAACCTAACTCCCAGGTCTCAACCAACTACCAATAAAATTTGCCATTACATGTTTCAGTTATACTTAAAGTATAAATTTAAAACTTAATGTTTACTGAAGTAAAACTTCAGTATGAAATACATTATCCATAGAAAGGCACACTTACGGAGTTTTCAAAGCCTTTGAAACATACAGTTGAGATGATATCCATTTAACCAGCTATTTTTCAAATGTAGAAAAAAATAAAACTAAAGATTGTTTCTGTAGGAAATTATAACACTGTCACTCTTTTACAACAAAGAGGAAAATAACTCTGCAATTCTCTTTGGGCAGTAAGTGATCAAGTGCCAAACACTCATCGGAAGTCTTTTAAACTCCAATGGTTCAAATTAGTCCATCTATTTGATCTCTGCAACTTTATTCCTTCTTTACAAAAATGAAGGTTTTATGAAAACCAAAGACTTACAAAGATAAGAAATTAAAAAAAAGAAAAAAAGAAAAAAAGAAAATCTGGTGGCAAACCAGCAATAGAAAGGGTTTAAGCTTTTTTCTTGTAGAAAGCCAGAAAACAACAGAAAGATACAGGTTGCACGTCTTAGGGAAACTAATTTTCCTAGCAAATTCTATTTATTTGTTGAAGGAAAACATTCAGTCTTTGTTCTAGCCATTGCTCCAATAATTGCCTCTGCCAGTTCACACAACAAATCACTGGAATGATTCGTATCTGTGATTTAATAAAAAGTTGGTAACTTAAATGAACTAAGGAATCAGGATGTTGACAAGCTTACTTTGTGAAGAACAAAGAAATTATGCTAAGGCAAGATATGAACTTCAGACCCTTTGTCATGAGTCATACATCAGATTTCATAGGAAAATTAGAAGTAATGAAGCTTACTATCATTCCCTTACCTTCAAATGAATACTCCATTCATTAGCAATCAAACTGTAGTGAACAAAAGTTTGCTAGAGATTTAATTTTTATGTATCAGTGGTCATAAAAATCATGGTGGAAAGGCTATTCCTGCACATTTTTGATACATTTTTAATACATTTGCTGGATGGCTATTTCTGGTGGCTCTGAGAGTTCGTGTGCATTAAAAAAAAAAATAATTTTTTTTTCAGTGGGTCCTGTACTTTTTCACATTACTCTCCCATTCAGCATTTCCACATCCTTTGAGGCAACGTGACTTTTTCCATTTTGCAAATTGAAATCCTTGCTTCCCAAAGAACCTTTGTCAAATCCACAGTTAGCTGACAACCAATTTAGTGTTCACAGCCTCAACCAAAAAACTGGAGGAATTCTAGTTCAATATGTACATTGGTAATATATAGCCAAGAGAATTACAGAAAATACAAGAAACTGATACAAGTACTTTACATTTAATCTGGAATATTTTGGTTTGGGCACTTAGAGGAAAAGCGATGGCAAAGAGTTACAAAAAAACTTGGGAAGACACAAAGAATTCTTTTATCTAACAGCAATCAAATATGTAATGATCAAGTTTTCAGATTAGAGTAAGATTTAGATAGAGGTAAATCAACACTCTCGCTTTTGCTAGGTTGTTTTTTGGTTGTTTTCACCCCCCCCCAACAGTTCTAACAAGAAATCACAGGTTCACTGTAGCAGGAAATTAGGAAAAGTTTAAAGACTTTTACTTCAACTGAAGCAGTTATTTTCCAATAAGACTTCATCCTGTTCTTCTTTACCTATTATATAGTGTGGCAGAACACGATGCTGTGATACTGAAAGCAAGCTAAGGATCTCCTCTTTAAACAGATCTTTAGCTCCTTTACAAAATTCTTTTTTCACCACACTTAATATACTAAGTCATCCAATTGTTAGTAGCTGTATAAATTGCTTGCTCACATTCATGTTAATCCTTCCAGTATCTAGCAAGATGCCTCATGTCAAAACAATTTGATCATATAATTCATTCCTGATAAAAAATATTACTGAAAACCACCACAAATGTTTTAACTTGACAAAAATATCATGTCTTTATCTTCCATTTAACAAACACACAAAGATCTGTATAATCATACCACAGTAAAATAACTCTCCTAATTAACATGTGGCAAGATATTCTGAGTTGAAACCAGCTGTAATTATTCCTCTGTATATAAAATATGTAAACAGTTATTGAGACATACATCACGAGAATGAAAAGGTTTCCTTATTCTATAGTTAGGGACACTGAACTAGAAGTTATCACAACTTCTGCTTCATTGATTTATATCCACAGGAATGTAAAATTTTTAAGAGAAGTTAGATCATGCAAGCTCAGCATACTTGAAAACACGATAGCCTGGGCACTCTCCTAAGAGAACACAGAATCAGAATCTTGAACAGCTTTAGGAAAGTGAAACCGGAAATTTTGTTTTGTTGTGCTGTCCATTTGAGAAAACATATTTTTCAATTCTCATCAAAATTTGCCTAGCCATAACTCTTTGACAATGTTGTATACCTTTAAGATAAGCTAGAAGTGCCCAGCAATTTTAAGCAGAGCTAGAGCTCTTGCAGAATTAAAAAGAAGTACAATACCTATGCCTTTGTCAGTCTTACTGTATCCTACTCCTACCTTTTAGGTCCCCGTGTACGTGGCTTGAATTATAGAAAACTCCTAGGGAACCTAGTTTGTGGTGACCAGCCACTCCAAGACAAAAGTATAAGACTTACTTGAGCAGAAAATTTTCTTGAACTGCAGAAAGAACGATAAGGAACAATATTATCCAAACACAGACATGCATACCAGTCACCTTAAATATGGGGTGCATTACTGAACTGTTTAGGGTCTAATCTTGGCTATCTCAGTACCTGTGACCATTTTCTTTACCAAGCACAGGAATACTTCATTTCTCATTAATTCACTTCCACAATGATTACTCCTTTAAAGAAAAGATGGCATTTGGCTTCCTTTCCTTTAAGAGAACCCTGTTATGTTTCTAGCCACATCAAGTAAGTTGGAAGAGGAGTTCTAAGAGATTAATTCATCTACTATCTTTTGCTTCTTTACAACAGCCTAGAATTTTCTACGAAGTACAATTTTGTTCTCTTAAGCTGATAAGAACTGGAGTGAGTCCAGAGGAGGGCCATGAAGATGATCTGAGGGCTAGAGCACCTCTCCTGTGAAGACAGGCTGAGAGAGCTGGTGCTGTTCAGCCTGGAGAAGAGAAGGCTCTGGGGAGACCTTATAGCAGCCTTCCAGTACCACCTGAAGAGTGGGCCTACAGGAAAGCTGGAGAGGGACTCGTTTTAACAAGGGCAGGTAGTGATAGGACATGGGGTAATGGCTTTAAAATGAAAAAGGGTAGATTTAGATTAGATGTAGGAAGAAATTCTTCACCCTGAGGATGTTGAGGCACTGGAACAGGTTGCCCAGGGAAGTTGTGGGTGCCCCATCCCTGGAAGTGTCTGAGGCCAGGTTGGATGGGGCTTTGAGCAACCTGGTCTAGTGGAAGGTGTCCCTGTCCGTGGCAGCGGGAGTGGAACTACATGACCTTTAAGATGCCTACCAACCCAAACCATTCTACGATTAAAGAAACAGAGGCAGGGAATGATCATGATAAATACCAGAAACTGATTTTCTAAAATTGTTCATGCTAAATTAATCAAATCTATATAGAACATAGATTTCAATGGCTGCTTCCACTGAGACATGCTGGCTATCACTTTGAACGTGTCGTAACCTTCACCCCCAGCCCCCCGGCCCTGCCTTTTGCCTCCCCAAGTCTGTCAACCCGTAGAAGTTAAATGTAGTTGAACAATACACACATGGTAGAAACAATACCTTGCTGTTCTCTCATGCACCAGAATTGATGGGAACCAGCTCACAATCAAGAGGAAGCAAGCATGACAGGACTAAAGGAGTTCTGAACCATGGAGTGCCTTTCAGGACCACTGCCTCCCTCAGCACCCTCCTGGTTCAACTCTGCCCTTTCCTACCTCCTACCATGCTTTTCCTTCCTCCTCGATAGCACAGGGAACAGATACTATGGGACAAGAAGAGGAGTGTGGAAAAAACATTGGGTGCAGTGGAGGTGGAAATTTAAGAATAATAGGAAGTCTAACTATTGTGGGTCAAGAAGGTGCAGTGACAAAGGAAAGGTGTACATAGGTGGTTGGTGAAAGCAATTAATTTCCTGGAGGATAAACTAGGCTTGTACTTTTTGATGCCCTTTCTTTGCTTGCACTGAAAAGGAGTACACAAAATTGGAAGACTAAGCATCTTAAAATCATATTAATGCGCATAGAATGCTTTCAAACTATAAAGCATAGCATTTCTGAGAGTATGTTTTGCGGCAAGAGAGAACTACTGGGATGACTAAATGGATATTTCTCAGGCATACCTAGAATCAGCCAAGAGCACAAGAAGTAGCATGGCAAAAGAAGAGTGGAGACTTCTGAATATATCTGCAGAATATAAAGATTAATGAGTCTATATATATATATATTTATTTTTAAAATTGACAATATATATTATTTTTATGTTGACTGATGCACAAGGATGATGTCCAAAAAGTGACTGAATATAATTTTGGAATAACTGATATATATATATGTTCCACAGAGACAGCTTATTTAATTGTATGTATTTTTGCAGTTTGCAAACCATTCTTAGTTAGGCATCTATTTCTTTCATTATGATTCATTATATTTTGACCAAATAAACTAAAGTGTATCCCAGCAGGATGTTGAAAATGAATGTTGCTGATTTCAAGTTGTACTTCTCCCAGAACTCAGAAGAACTTAATTGTTCATAGAAAGGGCTTACAAATAGGGTATAAATGGACAAAAAACCAAAAAATGACTATATGAACAAAGCTGCAAACTGGAATCTAACTTTAACATTGAACATCAGTAAAAATTTCTGTCACAATCTACACTAGAAATCCCATCGTAGCTTATACTTTCAATAGGAAGGAATTTAAGTGCCTTCATAAAATTTACCATAAATACCACAACTCAATATTGCAGTGCTGTCAAAAAAGCCTCACATTTTTTCCCGTCTACATTTGGAATCAGCAACTGAAAACAAACTGCCATGTTCAATTAATGGTTTACAAAGTAAATTGTTTTAACTGGATAATGATGCCAATACAACATTTAAAAATCTAAGTGCGATGACATATAAGTTCGTTCACGGACATTCAATGCCAACATTGACAACCACATAGTTATCCTGTATTTTATTTCCCCTGCTTTAAAAATGGACACTACCGTTAATTTCTTCTCAATTCTGTTATTTTCTTGATTAAGAAGCAAGCATCGTTTAGAGCATTGTATGGAGCATCAGGTCAGCATCTGTCACTCAGATGCTAGTAGTGACTGTCATTCCAGGAACACAGCATGTGATGCAATCTCAGTAAAACTAGTCTTGGTTATCAGGAATGTTTTGAAGGACAGATAAATTATTAACTAGGAAACTGCATTTTCTTTTTTTTTACCTTTACGTTTGTCTTTCTCATCTGGTACAAATTATATAATCTAGTACTACCCTGGTGGCTTGAGAGGCCATTATGAACAATAATATAGCTGCCTAAAGTCAAAGCTGCTTTTCTTCTACCAAGTGTCTCAGAAAGCAGTACATGTCTCAGGAGAAAAAGTTCTTCTACAACAACATAGATTCACGTATGGCACCGGTGTTCATACATTTATAGATGAATTAACAGAAAGAGCTTATTATAGTTTTGAGACTTTATGAGAAAATTATGCTGTTTTAAAATTATGCTCATCTCCAAATAGCCAGGCCATAATGAAAGTGCTATGAAATAGCTATGAAAAAAGCATCAGGAAGGCAATTAAAGCTGGATGCACAGCATTTACTAGAAGACAAGAAGCAGGAAAAGCTGCAAACAATGTTAATCAAAGTTAAGTTTCTCTCCCATGTATCTGCAAGTTCCAGAGGGAGTCATAAATCTACAAGGTGTTTTGAAGGACAGAAAAAAAATTTCTACTAGGATTGAGACAACCACAGATCGCTTAAGTTGCTTACAAATAAAGGTTTGATAATATATGTTTGATTCACTTGTTTAGCAAAAAAACCACGTTTACTGGAGTTACAAGACTTTTTTCATTTTTTTTTTTTAAATCTCATTTGTCCTTTAGGCAGCACTGCAGCAAAACACTGCAAGTCAGTTACTGAACCACAGCATCCAAATAAAGGGTTTGCTACTCACACTACTTCATGTTGTCTTGAGGTTAGGGAAGTTGTTAAAACCATGACAGACAAACAATGTACTGAGAAAACCTGAAATATATTTATCATAAAAGACTGTTTTATTTGTGGCAAAAATTTATCTAGACAAATAAAATATGAAAAAGTTTAAAAAGAATACTAGCTGGCTCATTATGAGAATAGAAGTAGTTTTCAAAGTTCTCCTATCAGTTCTCCTTGTCCAACATAATTTTAAAAAGTTTCAAAAATATTGAAATGTTTATTGTATCGTATAAAGAAGCAGCATCTGTTACTTCACAAGTATGAAAAGAAAGAAATCTAGGATGGAGCAATAGTTGAGAAAATGAAAGATAATTACCCTTCATGGGTGACATGTTTGATTTATTCCACTGAGATTCATTTCATTTGCTCGTAAATTATACTGTTTAGTTAATATTTTACCTACCCAATATTGGGAGTGGACACCTGGGAAGGCCTAGTAAGAGTGTTGCGAAAGAGATAGTTGGGACTCTCAGTGAATTACACAAATTAAATACTGTGTTTATAATTACCTGCATTGGGTGAGTTGTTACTTCAATGTCATCTGATCTCTTCTACTGTTTCTGACCTCTTCTTCCTAACAGCAGGCATGTTAGTGACATACAACTTCCTAGAGAATGTTTTTGCAAGAGTATTTTTTGTTGAGTTTTCGAATCTTTGTTTTTTGTTATAGAAGCCCAAAGTCAAAATTATCAAAGCAAATATATGGAAATCGAGTCTTAAAAAGACTGCTATCAGTTCCCTTTCCTCCATTCACGGAGAAAGAAACCCAAATATATTCAGCTTTAAATATTCCTTTCTCATGCAACAAAACTGTATTATAAATTACACATGACAGCTGAACACCCTAAAGAATTTTTCTGGGTGCATGACAGCTGAGTTACATATTAGCCAAATATGATAGAATTAAGTGTCACTTTATATTACTTTCAATAAAATTGATGAATAGATTAAATTAAAAAAAATGCAAAATCTGTGAAGTTTTCATTTAAATTGACCAAAGGAAGAAATGCAATGTTGAGGATGTCAGTCTACTCATTGTTCAATACTGCTGCTTCTAAATATAGGAAAGTATTTAAAAGTGCACAGCAAAATTTAAACACTAATTTATTTTGCACAGGATGTAGTCATGTTGATTGTAAAAGAACACACTCTATACAATTAAAAATATAAATGTTACCTCGTTACTATGTTCCCCTAAAGAGCAAATCCCTATAAGGAAAGTTAAAACACAGCCTGATGATCAACATGGATTTTCAGGAGCTTCTTCATTACTCAGGGCCAAAAAAAATCCTCAGTGAACAGGTGGACATTTGAAGGGTTACCTAAAGTTTGTAAAAAACATGTGCTGTAACAGAAGAAAAGTATGTGCCAGAATCAAGTAAAATTTTGAGAACTCTTTAGAGAAATGTAGGGTAATAATTTCTGAGATTTGGAGTTAAAAGTACTTAGACTGATTAGCACTATATATTTTAGAAAAGAAATATCATAAAATTTTTTTGCTAAAATATGAAGTGGCATACAGAATGTTCTAATTTCCCTATAGTGAAAGGAAAAGGCATCATTCTGCTTTATGTTGTACTACTTTTTGCATTGTATATTTCTTACCCTTGCAACAATTACTGCCACATAGGGTAATCCTTAGAGCTTATCAGGCCCTCTCCAAAATATTTGGGAAGTTTTATTGTAATTATCTAGGGAAAACACAACATGAAAACCACTAGTAAAATCAGTGGAAGTTCTGAAAGTCATATACTTCTCAAGTTCTTCACGTGTTTTTGTGTCCTAGAAACACTTAAGCTGGTGCTACCAAAAAAAGTTTTAAAGGGAAAGTTATATAACAGTAGCAATAAAACCAGTAAGCGTGAAATACCTGATTCTTATGAGAAGTAAGTTACTGGACTTCATTAATAAGTTTTCCATTGTGATTCCTATATTCTAAAAAGTTGTTGGGAATATAATATTAGAGGGAGAGAAGCAATCTTTCCAGAAAAGATAATCTAACTGATATAGGTCAAAACTGACATGCCAAATTTTACTTGGAACTCAGCTGCTGCCTACAACCAGGGCAGAATATAAGGCTGGTATATCAAAGCCATGAAATATCACACAATTGTTACACTACCCAAGCATTTTCCATGCTGCAGTGAAAAAGGTTGGACAATGTGTGCTACCACATATTGCTTTTTAAAAGCTTAAGAGACAACCCTGCCCTCATAAACACAGGCAAAAGAAGTCAAAGGTGAAATACTGTTTTTAGTCTCTTGAAAAGAAAGCAGGAAACACTCGGTGACTTTGTCCATTGCTTCAGGGGTTACACACATCAGGCTAACAGCTGCACCTTAGTCACCAGTATCAACAAAAGCATTCATGAAGTCACCTCATCTTTATCCATCAATGGATGAAAGCTGTTTGGGTTCCCAGGGGAATTTTGATACTGAACCAAGAGCATTTAGATTTGGGCAGAGGTACTGAGAAATCTTAAAACACCTCTTATCTACCTCTCCAATCATGTTTATTGAAATTACAGAGGTTTCAGGCCAACAGCATCTTGGCTTGTGTCAGGAATAGTGTGGCCAGCGGGAGCAGGGAGGTGATCGTGCCCCTGTACTCGGCACTGGTGAGGCCGCACCTTGAGTCCTGTGTGCAGTTTTGGGCCCCTCACTACAAGAAGGACATTGAGGTGCTGGAGTGTGTCCAGAGAAGGGCAATGAAGCTGGTGACGGGTCTGGAGCTCAGGTCTTACGAGGAGAGGTTGAATAAACTGAGGTTGTTTAGCCTGGAGAAGAGGAGGCTGAGGGGAGACCTTATTGCTCTCTACAACTACCTGAGAGGAGGTTGTAGTGAGGTGGGTGTTGGTCTCTTCTCACAAGTCATTAGTGATAGGATGAGAGGAAACGCCCTCAAGTTGCATCAGGGGAGGTTTAGATTGGATATTAGGAAAAAATTATTTACTGAAAGAGTGGTCAAGCACTGGAACAGGCTGCTTGGAGAGATGTGAGGTCCCAATCCTTGGAGGTGTTAAAAAACTGTGTAGATATGGCACTTCAGGACATGGTTTAGGAGACATGGTAGTGTTGGGTTAATGGTTGGAACTGATGATCCTAGAGGTCTTTTCCAACCTTAATGATGCTATAAAATGACAGCTAAATAGTTTGCGTATAAATAAATGCTTTCCCAGGTTAAGAATCTGTACTCCTTAATACGGTATCTTCAATGATACAAATGGAAATGTAAGTATCAGTGACAGTCTGTAGTATGTGAGCGCTAGAAACACAGTCACAAGATGGGAAGATCTAACAGAGACCCAGAACAAGTTTAAACTAGCTTTATTACTTACATAAACCTGCTATTGTGGCTAGACAGGAGCTAATTTTAACTGTTTAGATACGCAACATCATTTGTGTTGGCAGAATTAAGAATCAGCTATGAAAATCAGGCCATTACAGATATGATAACCAAGAGCTGTTTTCAATTTTCTTCAAATAACATCTAGATAATCATGGTGTTCTCCTACTTTATACTGGCTGGCAACTTAGCCGTAAAACAGATTAGGAATTTTAGTCAAAGAGGATCACTGTATTCTAGAAGAAATGCATAGAAGAGAAGTGACAACAGGAGTCTGACGGTCTTCGAAGGCCTTGTTGAGTATTTGGCACAAAGGAAATCTCTCCTGAGTATCCTCCTTTCTCCTGTGACAGCAATTGCTGCACACTATAGCTTACAATAACTATAGAATCTTGCACAGAAAGATTTTAGGTTTTTCCCCTTGTAGATGTGAACAACTTTTAATGCATAGTCATTATGTATTTGCATTAAAGTTAATAACATCCCTCTAACATGCAATGAGCCAGCATGTTGCTAGTCAAATTTCAGCCTCTGGTGAAAAAAAGAAAAAAAATGATGTGTTAAATTTATTAGCACAAAAGATTTTATGAAGAGGTACAACGATAAGAAACTGTCAAGAAAATACCTCCATTTCTAATTTGAGGTCATAAACTGTGTGCAAACTTAAGCCTGTCATACTGTAACTGTACATATGCTTATTTACTACTTAGAACCTGAAAGTATGAAAAGGAAGCAGCTCATTTTGATTAAAAAGACTCTAAATATAAGCTAAGCATTAAAAATAAATCCAGTTATTCTGACAGGCTTTAATAACTCAAAATAGGACCTAACAGAAATTTGATGCTTGTAGTTTAATCAACCTAGCTGAAAGAATACTTAGAGGGCACAGCACTTCTAAATCACACAAAACGGTAATTCAATTATTTTCTTTGGTGTAATGTAAATACCGATCATCCATTGTGAACAATGGATTGTTGGACACCATATATTAATAATGTCATCTACAACATAAACACCAAGGTAGATTGTGGGAAATCGTATTTGACTTCTGGATAGGTCAATTCGTTGTACTATCTTTTGACTAGGAATGCAACACTGATTCTGATCTTGCTCCATTTACACTGGAAACCTGAGTGATGTTTCTGATATGGAACTGAATCCAAAACAGAAATCTGGACCAACTGTACATGAGGTATATATATGCATAAGGAACAAGTTCATAGTAAGAAAGAAGTCATGTTTAAGAAAGAACCTATAACAAGGAATTTTACTATAATTACTTTTACACAAAATTGACACCTGTATATAGACGATAAACAGCCCCCCACCACCATCACCCACCACAGACAAGAGTATATTCAGACATACTACTTTATGCACATAAGTAAAACTAAAGGAAAAAGAATTTTAGCAGGATTACAAGCTGCTGTAATTGGATGAAACCGTTCTGTTTTTCCACCATATATGTTTAAAAAAAAAAAAAAGTAGTTTTTTTCTGATAAATTATTATTAGAATAAGTATGTATTCATTTTACAGAGAGTGAGAAAGGCTCCTTCAAAAACATAAAGTTTCCTGTACAGACTAATATGCATATGTGGCAAGTTAAAGGGGCCACATCTATCAAAATTCATTTATTAAAACCACAGTTAGTCTGGAAAGCGTAGGCTCAGGCACAGCTAACCTATGGTACAGACCACTGTTAAAAAAATGTTTTGGGATACATTGTCTAAAGGCAGTGGTGCCAGGGAGGCAAATTAATTGGTCTTCCCTTAAATATGACCATCATTCATATCCTTAAATACTAGATGCTAAGATCTTTTTGCAGCAATTATTCCCTTCATGTCAACATCTGTAAAGCTTCCCGCAACTGGCTATAACAGAGCACGTTTTCTTAACATAAAAACAGTACAATGATAGGACTTCCGCTTTTTGATAAAGCATTCTGTTCCAGGAGGAGAATGAAAGAACACTTTGAAGCCACTACCACCAAAACCAATAGAACAAAAGAACTAAAAAAAATAAAATTGGCGAAAGTTACTTTACAACTCACAGGTTATAAAAAATAGGTAAGATACTTGTGGATCCATGTCCATGCTACACACGCAGAGCACTTTTTAATCAGGCAGTTAAAATTTTGAATTGAGCATACTGAAACAGAAATGACCATTTGTTCAAACAAGAAATTTCAAATCCAATAGGCTGACACTTGCACCAGTCAAGACAGAATTACTAAAGTGATCTGGATTCTCACAGGAGAAGCACAAGGATTAAATCAGCTTTGAATATTCTTTATTCATGGCTTACTGACTGCCTACTACCATATGCAGCACAATATGTACAAAACCATTAATTCTGACAGCTTTTGACCAACACAAAACAGACATTTATTCTTCCTATGTGAGGTATGTGGTATTCCTTAAAGAATACATAACACTGTGTAAACACAATTGTAAACCCACATCGGAAGAAGCTTTCAGAAGTTAATGTAAGTCAAAATGTATCGCTTGCAGGAAAAGATTAAAGGAAACCTGGGTTTTTGTGTCCATGAAATGTTCGCTTTCTAGACTGATCGTAGGTTCTCAATCTACAAGAGTTATGAGAAAAGTTGGTCAATTCTTCTCCCTATTCTCTGTTGGAGGACACAGAGAGACGGACCCAGTTTGCAGGGAAAGATTCACATTGACTATCACGAAGGCACAAAAAGGAAAATCCATCTCTAAAAGAACTGAACCAAGGGAAAAGATGATCTCAATCCACGGTACGTCTCTTTTACCAAATGTTCTTGAAAACCAATATATAGGTTCTGTGTCTATGCAGGGGGCTTACATCAGTAAACACTTAAGGTGATCCAACCCTTTATTTTTGTGGTTCAAGTAAGAGTTTCAATGTTTGGAAAAAAACCTCAAGTAATACCAACAGGCTTACACCTAAATACCAAGAATATTTGTTATTAAAAATGAATGCTAATTAGCCTTCTACCTATATATATCAGAATTAAGAGATGCAGTAAACTAACTTTGTTATTATGGTAGAAAATGCAACTGGAGAATACATAAAACATTCCTTCTGTTGGTTTTACTTACATATTTTGCAGCTTCTTATTTTTTTCCAAACTGAATTATCTGCATTGCAAGTACATTGGGATTCCTTTTGTATTTCAATTGCTCTGTAGTGTCCTTATTTCTCACCTTGTTTACAGCATACGAAAAAGGTGAGGCAGGTGTTGCACATAAGGCTGACACTCTGTCAGCCATAAGCTGCTCTCTGGTCAGCATCTGTTTTTATATATGCATGGCGTAAAGTGTTACTGTTAGAAGAGGTTTCCAAAGAGATTCAGAAGTAAATTAAAGAAGCAACCCAGCTGGTGATTTTAATGAATAGGTAAAAATAATGAGAAAGAATAATCAGACACAGAACATGATTTCATTGAAAGTATTTTCTGATTTTCTTAAGCAAATAAAGTATGTATTTTTAAGGTTAAATAACAAAATAGTGTCCAGCATGAACTTAAATGTAATTTACTGCTTCTGTGATCTAAAACAGAACTTATTGTAATGTTCTTAAATCCACACTGGCTTGGGGGTGGGGGAACATAACAAAAAACTAAATTTCTCTCACATGCCTGCAGTTGATGTTTCTAGAATACAAAGTATGTTCTACCAATAAACTGACAGGATGAAATTTATCAGAAATCTAATTAAAACAAGTCAAATGTGTAAAATTAAAAAGAAGAAATTCAAAATGTGTCCAAGCTCCTCTTAACCAAATTAAACAAGAAAAAAACCAAAACTGACTAGCATTTGTTATTAATTCCTGCATTTCCTGTGTAAGAAGAGCATGACTTATTATTTTCCTCCTTGAGTAGTCTTGTTGCAGTTAAATCATACTCTAACACACAGCACCTTATTGAAGAAAAATGATCTGGGTCCCTAGTGGACAAGTCAAACACAGGTCAGCAGCATGTCCTTGCAGCAAAGGAGGCCAACCAAAGCCTGGGCTGTATTAGTAACAGTACAGCTTGCTGGTTTAGGAAAGAAGTGAGCCTGCTTTCCTCTCTACAGCCTCTATGAGGCCACATCTGCATACTGTTTCAGGCTGCCCAGTTCAAGAAAGTTAACAATAAAGATACTGACATATTAGAGCGGGTCCAGTGGCGGGCCACCAAGTTGGTCATGGGGCTGGAGAACACAACATACAAGGAGTCACTGAGAGTGCTGGGCCTGTTAAGCCTGGAAAAACAATCATCAGAGGATACGGAGAAGATAGAGCTAGACTCTTCTCACGGGTGTGCAGTGATAGGACAAGAGGCAACGGACAAGCTGAAATGGGGGAAATTCCGTTTATATACTAGGAAAAAGGGGTTAGGGTTTGGGGTTTTTTTTTTTGTGTGTGTGTGTGTGTTTTGTTTAAACCGTGAGAGTGATTAAATACTGCATTGGTTTGCGTGGCAAGGTTTGGAGGCAGGGGGTGGAGATGGGAATACAGGGGTTTTATAAGAAGCTGCTAGAAGCTTCCCCATACATCCAATGAAGTCAATGCCAGCCAGCTCCAAGAGCGACCTGCTGCTGACCAAGGCAAAGCCCTTCAGCAGTGGTGGTAGTACCTCTGGGATAACATATTTAAGAAAGGGAAAAACCTGCCCAACTGCAGCCAAAAGAAAGAAGAGTGAGAATATGTGAGAGGAACAGCCCTGCAGAGACCAGGTCAGTGAAGAAGGAGGGGTAGGAGGTGCTCCAGGCACCAGAGCAGAGATTCCCCTGCAGCCTTTGGTGAAGCCCATGGTGAGGCAGGCTGTCCACTGCAGCCCATGGAGGTTAACGGGGGAGCAGTTATCTACCTGCAGCCCATGGAGGACCCCACGCCAAAACAAATAGATGCCCAAAGGAAGCTGTGACCCTGTGGGAAGGCCATGCTGGAGCAGGCTCCTGGCAGGACCTGTGGGCCCGTGGAGAGAGGAGCCCATACTGGAGCAGTTTTTGTGGAAGGACTTGTGACCCTGTGGGGAAGCCACGCTGGATCAGTCTGTTCCTGAAGGACTGCACCCCATGGAAAGGGCCCACGCTGGAGCAGTTCATGAAGAACTGCAGCCTGTGGGAAGGACTCACATTGGAGAAATTTGTGGAGGACTGTCTCCTATGGGAGGGACCCCACTCTGGACCAGGGGATGAATGTGAGGAGCCCTCCCCCTGAGGAGGAAGGAGCAGCAGAGACAATGTGTGATAAACTGACTGCAACCCCCATTTCCCATCCCCCTGTGGTGCTGGGAGTGGGACTAGGTAGAGAAATCAGGAATAAAGTTGAGCCTGGGAAGAAGAAAGGGGTGGGGGGGAAGGTGTTTTAAGATTCAGTTTTTATTTCTCATCCTACTCTGACTTGATTGGTAATAAATTAAATTAATTTGCCCCCAGTTGAGTCTGTTTTGCTCATGACTGTAATTGGTGAGTGATCTCTCCCTGTCCTTACATCAACCCACGAGCCTTGCATTGTATTTTTTCTCCCCTGTGCAGCTGAGGAGGGGACTGACAGAGCACCCTGGTAGGCATCTGATGTCCTGCCAGGGCCAACCCACCACGAGTACTGGAACAGGATACCCAGAGAGGTTGTGGGATCTCTGTCCTTGGAGGTGTTCAAGACTTGACTGAACATAACCTTGAGCAACCTCACCTAATTAGACATTTTTAGAGCAGGGGCTTGGACTAGATGACCTTTGGAGGTCCCTTCCAATTTAAATTATTACTGTTCTACTAAGGATATATCCAAATACAGTTTTCCAGAGTGTTCCAATTAACTACGGATCTAAACAAGTTTTTTTTTGGACAACAAAACTAATCAGATTTGTCTTCCTACAGATTTGCCTTTCTTACTCACTAAATCTCTTCCCTCCAGCATAGAAATTCCCATACCCCTTCCATGAAACACCCACTAGACAAGAGATACGGCACATACCATGGTTAGACAGAAGCTGATTTTCTATCTGGTATATTTGTAGTGACCAGTGAGCTAACTGCTTTCAAACAGAATACAAATAATCTTCCCCACCCTCCCACCCCCTTCCCACAATAGACAGATATTACAATTTTATTGCCACTGTTGCTTTCATGGAATTCTGAACACTGAATATCTTGAGGACTTCCAACCTTTTCACAAATGCTTTTGAAGCTATTGCTTCACACATTCCCAGCAACAGTGAAAAGACAGGCAGTGCACATAGCATCTTAGGAAAACACATTCGGAACCACTGCTGGCTAATACAGAGGGCAAGCAGCTTGAACTATGGCTCCACTTACTCCTTGTACTTTCTGACGTCTAGTATTGGCTTTGATTTATCATCTCAGAAGTGGCCTTTGTGTTTCTATACAAGAAAGAGTAAGATCTGCACAAGTAAGATATTTCCTTACTTTTTCTTTTGCTCCCGTCAAAGGCCAGAAACAAATCCTTGGACACCAAGATTTGCCTTTCAACATCAAGTTCGATCAGGAATCACAAATACAGTATTACCGAGATTGCTTTGAAAACAAACACCCATTCAAAAAAGATCATGTTAAATCATTAACTTTAAGAAAATCTTTCATCCATAATGCAGGCAGTGAAAGTCTCTAGGATTACCATTGGACTGAACAAGTGTAAATGAATTAGCCTACTGCAGATAAAAATGTATAGTCATAGGAGAAATTCTATGTTCTTCATTTAGCACATTCATGCTCTTCCATAGTTATATTTTTATATCTTCCATGTATACATGGTTCTGTTACGTGACAGTCACTGGTTGGACAGCCCGTTATTTCTTCAGCATTTTGCAACTAAATACAACTGTTTTTCTTAGGAATTAATCTCCATCAGGAAAGAGGGATACTTTCCAAGAGAAACATAAAATACCCTTTTTTCTTTTAATCCTTGTCTTGAATTCGTACTGCCTCCTGTACTGTTGGCACATTTCTCTCTATTCCCAATTTGAAGTAAGTAATTTATTAGGTAAAATTTACATAAACACCACACGCTTCACAATATCCTCACTTAAATTTGAGACTGCCATTTCAAGACTGAGAACTGTTCACTGAATTGGAGATGAAATATTTTCAGACTTCTCCACTGGTCAGAGAACAGCTTTGCTTTGCTTTCCCCAGAAGAGGCAGAGAGACACAGATAATTTATCTGGCAGCTGGTCTCCCTGTTGGCAGTATGCTGTACAGACATTTTATCAACAGGCTAAGGAAATATATTTGACTTTCACATTATAAATAAAATTGCCACATCAGGAATAACCACTGTCTAGTATTTTATTTAATAAAAGCCTTAATATAACCAAAGCAAACCGCAGAAAGAAAAATAAAAAAGAATTAATGCAACGAAACCAAAAGTATGTGCACCGCATTTTTGTTTTAATGTAAGCCCACATATTAATGTTACTGGTTATTGTACCTACTTTATACCCCCCTGCATGTGCTATTCTAATATCTTGACAGCTTAATTTCATTGAACTTGTTGAAAAGCAACTATATTATCGGTTAGTTGTTGAGTTGGTACTTCCAAATCAAGCTCAACATTTTTATATAAGGCCTTAGTTCTCTTGACAGACAGCTTGTGAGTATCGAATATACTTTTAATGCTGGTTTTATGCTTTTCAAAGTTTCTAAAAGCCTGGAGAATTGTCACGATCTTCTAATAAGTTCCTATTATAAAGTCTTTGGAAATGTTTTGCTGTTGAAATATATTCTGCCATTCATCCGTTAATACAGAGCTGTCCGCTACAGGAAAATCTTTTTACATATTTGTTTTACTTCAGTTTGAACACCACAAAACTTGGGTAGTGGCTATTACACAGCACAGATTGCAAAGAACACTAACTCTACCTCTGGGTAGATATCAGCTCTTTGGTACCCTCCTCATCCCACTGCACCCTCAAATACTCTGTCAGCAAAATGAATAAGTAACAAGGAAGGGTTGCCCAGTGAAGGTGATTTAAGGTAGAGAAGATTCAAAGTGATACAATCCTGTTGAGTGCCTACATCATGCATTGCAAAATGCAAATTCATCTACTGGAACAATTGTCTAAATTATGCTTATTTTGCAGTTAATGGAATGGTACAAGTCACCATTCAGTACTAAGCACTTTCAAATGTCAGTGAGACTTTACTAAATATTTGTTTCCAGTTCTAATTGCTTGCAATTCCTACTTCTCTTTTTTCTTTTGAGACAGCTGTTTGAAGTGCTCTTCACATCCTCCTTTTTGTTATCATTATTATATTTGTTTGCAAAACTTTACATGCATTTATAATATGTAGCACAGAAGAATACTTATATACTCTTCTATTCAGACTACAGAAGTTTTTAATTTAGCACATCCAGCCAATCTCTCCTGCCCTCAAGTATAAGTAGGTAGACAGAAAAATAAGTTAAGGTTTTTCCTATTATCACTATATGGAGGAGTCAGGTTGTACCTCAACAAATTATCACAAGCTAGTTATATTAAATAACAAGAAAAATATATTATTTATTTTTAACTATTACTTATGAATTGGATTTAAGAGTAAATATCTATCCATATATGGTACCTCTGTTCCTAACTACACTTTTACTATTTTAGAACATGGGTTCTCTAAAAATAATGATCATGTTAGAATTTATATTAAAAACAGTATCTAGCAAACTAAAACAGAAACAATTTTTTTACTTTATAAATCAGCTGTTCCTAAGCAATTTTTTGTAATCTTTGTAATCCCTGATGTTAAAATACACATTTAAATAATTTTAAAACAGTACATAGTGTCTCATTTGCTTTTGCTGTATTGCAGGAGGGTATCGAAGGTCTGCAGTGATGACTCGCACGTATAAAATGTTACATCTATGCCCATTTTATTAATGCATTCCCAATACAGAACCCATTTGCAGAGTTCTGAAACCAACCTTAGGAAGTTGTTAACAGTTAACACTCAGAAAGAAAGTTGGAACCCAAAGTGGTTTTTTTTGGTTTTGTTTTTTTTTTTTTATCTGCTTACTTAGAGAAAAAAAAAATCTTTGCTTATTTTTTTTATTTGGGGAAAAGGAAATGCATACCTCATTAAAACAACCACCATCTGTAATATAACATTATTGAAAGTAAAAAATAGCCAGTTTTAGATAATAAAACTCTTATCAGATCCAACAATAAGTAACTGCATCATCTAAAAATCAAGAACAAAGGTGATGGCAAGCCTCATTCCCTCAAGATGTAACTTCTTTCTGTCTGACTAAATGAGTTTAATTCTCCTAAACTTCTTTCAAGTTTCTACAGCCACAGATTTCTGCCTTTTTATGATTTTCATGCTGAAGCTGAAGGACTAGAGATAAGAGGTATGAGGCAGAGATGAAAAAGGGATTCCATGGGATGAGAAGGGAAAGGGAACCCTTTGGGGTTGTAATATATTCTTGGTTGTAGAATTCAGAACAAGTCTTTTACTGTTGTACTGCTGGTTAACTATATAACGTTTTCTCTTCTTTTTGCTGTTCTGCTCTGAAGATCATCCTTCATATTTCTGATTTCATGAAAGGCTGTTCTCCCATATGGACACGCACAGCATCCCCCCTAGAACTTGACTCTGAAGGGAAAGTCATTAAAGAATCTCTAGGCCTTAACAGTTTAATACAGTAAGATCCATCTCTCAGTAGAGATAATGATGGGAAGAACTCTCTGATTTTGAAAGGTCTGGTTGGTTGGTTTATTTTGTTGGGGTGTAGGTCTTTGTTTTGTTTTGTGGTTTGTTTGGTTGGTTCCCCCCCCTAGGTTTTTCTTGTTCTTTTCCATCTAAGCATTAGAATTTGAGTTTCTAAAACATATATACATACACAATTACATATACACACACACGATATATGTATGCATATAGCCAACATTGCTAATACTGCCAAAGATCAAAAACTACTAACGAAGAAAATGGAAGTGATAGCGCTTCAGATCTTCAAAGCAGTGACTAAAAGTTTTCAATATGAATGTGAAGGAATAATATGACTATACATTTTTACATTTATTTAAAAAAAAGAAAGGAGCATGCATAAAGTTATTGGAAAGAGACACTTTATAAGTGGCTACCCCTCTTCTGAATATAATTTCCATCAGGTACACATCCTGTACTAGAAACAGTAGAAGCCAGTTAGAAGCAACTCAGCATCAAGCTACTGATAGCTTGCTCTTAAGAAGTACATGATGCATGAAGTTTCTCCCATATGTTGCTAAATTATCTTACATAAGGATATTAGTTTCATGATATCTAAACTGAGTATTAGTATGGAGTCAAAATGGCATATTTTAAACTCAGGATTTTGCATGATCTATAATGCCTCTGGAAAAGTATTTTCCTCCTCCTCTGTTGCAGTTCTCTTTTCTCCCTCATGAACTGTCTAATATCTGGCAGCTCATCCCACTGCCCTGCCCAGCAGCTCAGAAAGCTGCTCTAAATCAAAAGCATCGAGAGAGCCCAACACAGTAGCTCAGGAAAAAAAAGGGAAGGTCAATGACTGTGCATCAGACACAATCATCAGGGGTTTTTTGTATGACTTTTTCCGACTTCCACCATTTGGATAAAATGTCATCACCAATTGGGTATACAAGTCTGAAAGAACATATAGTTGTTAGGGATTAGCTGTGTGACCTGTGGAAAGGGCCAGAAAGGCAATCCAAGACTGAAATACCAGCTCGGCAAATTGCATGCTGTGGAAGTTGGTTCTCGCTTCCTTCTTTGTTTCACAGAATGCATAAAGTGTTAAATGAAGCAAAGAATACTAAAAATAACTTTTTTTGCCATTTCAGTTTTCATCTAAAATTTCTCTCCCCCTTTCCAGCCTTTTATTACTTGATATGAAGCTTTAATTACAGTGCAAATACTGGCACTTCCTCCACAATCATGATACAGTTGCAACCCAAATATCAGAGAGCTTGTGGAGATGTTGGTCAAGACATGCCAAAAAGCATTAGAAGCTGAAATGGAAATTATGCAAAACCATATTGCCTGAGATCACACCTAGACAGTTTCCAATATACTAAGCAACTTGGATTAAATCTGCTTTCATATTTTAACCTAATTATAATTAATCCGAGTAAATATTTAAAATATCTGTTTAATAATACAACATTGACAGTCAGGCTTTTGTGATTTGTCTGATTATACTGATATTATACTGGTGTTCCTGAAAAATATGATGTATGCTTAAAACAAACTAGCCAATCTTTTTCTCATCAACAGCCTATTATCTTCAGCTTTTAGCACACGAACACATGCTTACAGGAATCGGCATAGAAAGCAACTCTTTCAGTACAAGACAAGAGTTTTTATATAAAATAAATTCCATTTCCCAGAACACTCAAGTTTCACCGCCTCTAATTACTGAGAGTTCTCTATACCTTTAGAGCTAACATATCAGCTGAGGACATTAATGTCTTACATGAAAGTGAAGGTATTAGAATATTAGTTCAACTGACACTTGAAATGAATGCTGCTTGTAACAAGCCATCTCTGCACTTATATTTCACCTGTTATCCAAACTTTACTTAATCGGGCAGGAGCTGAAAGTGAACATACATGGGAGATGTGAATATTAAATTCAATACCACTCAAGCTTTCTACTGCTATTTTCATCTAAATTTAAACTACCTTTAGTATGGAAAAGCAGAATGCATTAGTATTTTTAAAACATCTTTGTCTAGCTTTGTTGTAGGAAAGCACTCAAAAAACCTCATAGTTGAGACAAACAATTAAAGATTAGAGAAAGTGGGAACAAACTCATTTAACGGTTTTCCACTGAAGAAAAAGCTATTACTAGTTTCCCTGAATTTATGTTTGTTCTAAAGATACCACCACCAAAAGTTGGTTTCTTCTAGTAAACAACCTCTCCGCCCTCTCTCTCTTCTGTCTGCATATTCTCTTAACACATTACAAAGACACGGATATTTTAAATGAATTTGACTCCTGGCTTTCAGAGAGATTACAGGAATATAGCAGCAAATAACAGTCGCACTATTGCTCCCCGATAGCTAATCCAAAATATTTGCAGTTCTTGGAAGCTACTCCTTGTAAACACGTGCAATGGCAACACTAGATAGCTAGCAGCCTTCCCCTTGAAGGCTGAGAGAGTGACTATCATGATCTTATCTTGATCGAGATACTTCCTGATTGAGGGTGAGCCAGATCTCTGGCAGTTTCTGCACAGTACGTTATCTGGAATAAAACCCTCTCTCTTGCCAGCAGGCACTGTGCTGCACTCTTGCAGCTGTCTTATCTATTCCAGATTATAAGAAGCCTTTTCATGAGTTAGGCAGGGTAGCAATTTGGAAGCTTTCTCAAAAGCTTGAACTTGTAGACCCCCCTAAATAAGGCTTAATGTTTATAGACGACATGTCTGAGTAACTCAAAGCCTCTGGAAGAAGCTTTCCTGTCTTTTTGTTAGAGAGACAGTGGCTTTTCAGTGCCTGGCTACAAAAAAGTGATCAATTGACTTCACAATCTGGAATGGTTATGAAAGGGGTTTGTAGCACAGGGCAAAAGCCTCAAATATATGCTTTTCTTTTAAACACAAACCCCAAACATTTTTTTTTTTGCCACTGTAGTTGAGTTATTACCTCAAAAATAATCTCAAAAAAGTAGAATACAACACTTCATCTTAAAACTGTCACTGAATTCAATGGGGTACTCTGAGAATCGACCTTTGGACATCTACCTTTGGAAAGCGGTTTTACTTGCGCATTATCGACACAGAAAAAGAAGTGGTAAAGCAGGGCCAGGGCCAAGCCCAGGTCTTCATTTCCGTCAGCAAATTTTTACAGCTGCTGGTATATTTCCTTTGAAAAAAAGCTCAACTTCCCTTTTCTAAGTTCAAACCAACCTTTTAGTACACAAATAGTTGGAACTGCAGACTGGAACAAATCAATGAATCACCATCATAACATCCTCGAGGTGTGGTATTGAGGTAACAAAGCCACTTTGTCTTGTGTTCAACATTATGTGACTTGGGGCTTTTTAGACAGGAGATGGATAAATATCTACCTCTACAGAAGTTGTATAAACTCATGACCCACCACATCAAAATCAAGCAACTTACTGCACTTCCCAGTAACTAACCAATTCACTAACATTCTTGTTGCCTAGCTTAAAAAAATAAGAAAAAAAATCTAGAAATGTTTTGGTTACTATACCATATTTCCATATCTTCACCTAGTATTTTATAAAACCTGTGTTAGGAAAAATGCAAAGACAGGTGATGAAATAATATAATGAAGACTGAGCTCAGCTAGGAAAAATCATTGGTATAGCATGACATATTGTAAAGGCTTAGTCTTCATCAGCCAACTTAAAGTCACCGATGTGCATTAGAATTTTAATTGGTAGTTTTGACTAGGTATCTAGAATATGTATTTTGAAAGAGACCCATGTAAAACAGCTTGCTTACTCCTAAAGTATGTGTAATATTTTTCACTAAGAGAGAGTAGGATTTCCAGGGCTCCTGTACTTGAAAGATTGAGTATCTTCTACCTAATTGTACTGTAAATGATGACATTTCATAGTTCCTATTTGTTAGCGCTGGAGGCTTATTCTATACAACAATATGCATATTTTGCCCAAATTTCTCCAATTTCTAATGCTGAATCTGCTCTTGCAAATAATTTTTAAATTTTTCCCTATTTTGTGTACTAGGTACTAAAACATATTCTCAGAAGCAGTCTAGTAAATTATTTGCCACTGTTTGGTTACTTCAGAGAGACTTGTTTCCTTAAGCATATCTTGACAGATGGTGACAAAGCTGACCTAAGCTAGTTCAGCAACTGACTAGTTATAGTCTACACAGGAATTAAGCGATTACAAAAACAAACAAAAGACCCTGTGTCAAACGAGTCAGAAATAAGACAGGCTTTTGTGGTTTTCCAAGGATCAATGGGGAAGAAATACAGGGAAGAAGCTTACTAGTGTCATGTACTCAACTTTGATCAAAGAAGTTCCGCAGTGTTGTTTTGTGCATTTTCTGTCCGAGTTCGTTTCTGTTTGAGTCTGGTTTCAGCAAAAATATAAGCAGAATTCTGTAAGTGTCATCTGACCTTTCTGGCCTCAACAGACAGGCATGCAGCTTATGGCCATCAATGGCACTGAAATTCTGTTTATGCCATCCTGGTTTTCCTGATGTTTTACCAAAGCCACTGTTGCAAAGGAAAAACATTCTACAAAACACAAGGTCAGTCGATCATATTCATACTTTTCCCTCTCCTGCTGCTTCTATAAGCTATTTGATCTAAATTTAGTATTTAGATATGATATACAATCACTTTCAGTTCAGAGATTAGAAGGCAATTACATAGTATAGTTTGCTGTTTTCTACAAAAGAAGGATAATACTCTAAGCAGTGTCCATTACACAGCACCTATGGTTACCTCTAACGAGAGGACACCAGAGGCAGAAGGTAGACAGAGATCCTAGAAAGAGTGAAATAGCTGTGGATGGTCTCAGTGGCTATACTTCTAAAAGACTTTCAAAAGAGATATTCACAGGGTCCTACAACTGTTTGTTGCCAGCATTTAGCTATTTTTACTCCAACAGAAAACTGTCAAAGGCGACTTGCACATCCAATATACCCCAAGAGTTTTTAAAATTAAAACTGTGTTGTTTGTGCGTTTGCATGCATACATGGATGCTTGTTAGGTCTGAGGTGTTTTCAAAAGAGAAAACAAGAAAGGCACATCATAAGCTTATAACATGCCTTCAAAATTCTACTACTTACCAAAAGGCATAACCCATTTCTCTGTATTTACCTTACTTATCTTCAGTAGCCCAGGTGTCATATCAATTGCTTTAGGCTTCCTGTATCTCCCAGTATTCCTGGTACAGTTTTTGGAAAGTAAGGTTTAGCTGCCCTTCCTTTTCTTTTTTTTTAGTGTGTCTGTAAGCTAACTCCAGAACTGCTGCACTAGTCAATGAGAATCTTCTTGAATAGCTAAAAATGTACCTGCAAGTAAATCTACTGGCTATTTCAATGAAGTAATACAATTCAGTTTAAATATATTTTCAGAATGCAAAATTATCTATAGCAGATTTACTGTACAAACTACCAGAAGCTTCATAAATGTATAGTTTTGCTGCTGAACGTAGAGGTTGCAAGTTACTCCTGATTCAGTCTCATACTTCTTATTTACTCACAGAGCAGACAAAATACTGCCCATAGGAGTACAATCTTCCTGTTAGCGATATAACTATCTCTACACAAAATTACCTAGATAATTTCTAGATACTGCATTCTTCAATCTTGCCCCAGAATGAGCCTATGCTGCAGTGTAACAAGCTATCCTAGCCTAGATTAATTTAAGTAACTCAAATGCCAACAGCAGTCTCCTTTAGCTGGCACAGACTTTGGCACTGGATGAATTTACCCCAGTTCTCGCCAGTACAAGTCAGCCCAGGCTGAATGTTTTCTGCTAAAGCTACATGAACACTTGTACTCAAATAGCTCAGGACTGTACAATGTTGCAGCTACATACTTTAAGTATCTTATGGGCAACCTTTTATTTGGTACCCATGCACATTTCAGCACTCAGCTCTCCACAAAGCTACTTTCCAGCATCAGATGACTAATAAACTGTATTTAGACAAACCTCAGATCTCACAATATTCAAGTTGGGAAAATCAAAAAACAACTAAAGCGCCTGTATGCTTGTTAGGTGTTTCATGGTTCACCTAACTAAGCTTCAAAATACATGGAGATTGTTGTCTGCAGACTAATGTACTCAATAAGGCTTATACAATATTTGTATTACTCCATCTGAACAGTCAAGCAATCTTCCCATGTTGCACCCTGTATCTTTGTGCTGAAAGCACTTACAAAGTATTTCTACTTTTATACTAATACTTATTGGTCATATTTAAGAACACGAATCAGTATAATTTTTAAACGACCTGCCAAACAAATGAATTATAGAAATTGGTGAGTTACATTGCACAAACCAAAGGGTTAACTATCAGCTTTGGGTCCTTAAATATACGGTAAGGTAGACTGGGAAACTGATGTCAATACTGAGGGTACATTAGCTAGATAATTGAATTCAGTTTCATGAGGTCTGAAACTTTAGCTTGCTACAGTTTTTTAATATTCAAGTTTCTTAATGCTTTAGCATGTTTTAACAGCTTCTGAAATGACTGGAGTAACATAATAAAAATTCAAAGAACAAAAATAAAGCAATAGTGGTCCCACAATCACTCTATGAAACTCAGAGAGGGAGCACATAGTTTTTAAACGACAGAATTCTTTTGTCCCGGTATGACTCTGACCTCAGCTTTCTGTAGCATGCTTCACTCGCCATACATGCAGAATGCACTTTAATTTCATCCTTGGGTTGTATACCCATATCCCTGGTATTTTTAGTAGCACTTTATAAGTATAAAATCTATTCCCTATGCCCTCATCAATTTGAAATTACCATTTTAAGGCTGATTAAATAAGGATTAGTGCCAATGTTCTACTTATTAGTCTGTGTCTTCAAGTGGAACTGATGATGTAGTATTTGTCAATAAGTAGTTCACAGCCTTAAGCTCCACAAAACTAAACCTCTGCAAGATAGTCCATTTGTCAGATTTTGTAGCAGACTCAAATGTAGAAGGAAACTATCTACTATAGGATGATACAAGCTTAAAGTGGCATGTATCACAGCTGTTTTATTACTACTGGGGAGATGACTTGCATCCCCCTTACAGCCCTGTATCAGAACCCAACAGTGATGGATTGAATTTCTTGTGCTTTATGATGGATTACCTCAGCAGTATGTGTAAGAAATGTAGAGTCTGGTCCAAAATTAACATCATGACTAAAAGAAGCTGGCCTAAATTGTGATTGCTGGCACATCTGAACAGCTAGCGAAACATTTTAAGGACCTTTCAAATGTCAAAATGATGAGATTATAATCTGGGAGTTCTCCACACAGGTAAAGACCCCTACTACAGAAGTATCTAGAAGACACAGATCAGGCAGCAAGGTCAGAAATTCAATGAATTTGTTCACAAGGTCTGAACTCAGATATGCTCTATTGTCCAGAAACACACCCTATTAATTTCATATTAACACTATGTTCCAACTAACAAAACATCATACTATGAACTGAGATTGAAATGATCCTGTTGTTCCACTAAGTGAAAAACGAAAGCACCTGATCAAAGTTGTTAAATCCATGTTACTACAGACTAAGAGAGAAACAAAAAAGCAAATCCCCAAAGATTAAAATCTTGCACTGAAATGTTCCATTTTGCCAAAAATCTTGGCAAAAACTAGTATATCACATAGAAATACCACTTCTTCAGTATGTTCCTTAAACTCAAACACAATTTTGCCTGCCACATTTAGAAGCACCCTGAGTTTTTTCTTTCTTTATTGGGGTGTTTTTGCTGCAATGGGCCTACATGTGTTGCAGCAATACAGAAAACTTTGGACTCTATTCACATAGCACTTGCAAGTCATTAAACACAACTAGTTAATTTAAAACCTTCTCTAAATTGTATCACATTATATTTTGTGCTGGAATTTGTCATAACATTTCATAGTAGTTATCAAGGTAATTACATTTTGAGGTAAGGTTCAAAGAGCAGAGAACATAGCAACATAAATTTAAAAGGGTTTTATATAACCAGATTTTATTTAAATCCCCAACTGTACTCAGTTAAACAAATTTACCTTTCTATCTAGAGCAGATGTACGCCTATGTTTTAGTAAAAGCCTAAATTGAAAACCTTTAATTGTAATTGCTTTTAATATTTGAGTTTATACAAAGCGGCTGAAAAGATAGGGTCTGAGATTATGTCCTACTGACACTTTAAATTGGCAGGGGCTGGGTGGAGAGGATTGTTTTGTTTTAGCTGGGTTCCAGCTTCAGGTGCTGCTTCGCTAGCATCAACGTCCGATCCCATTAACAGAGTTTTCTGTATACAGGTGTGTGAACATGGGACTGGAGGAATTTTATTAATAATTCAATGTGTCCTTTGTCTGAAGAACATTTTCATATGCAAAAGACACCTAAGGAGTTCTTAAAACTGCAGAAGTAAGATGACTGTAACAGTAAACCTCACCGAATCCTCAACAACTGCACTAAGGCACCAATACTGCTGGAAACTCCTTCCTCACAGCTAGGGCAAGATAGCAGCAGCAGCCTCCTGCAGCGAGGAGCCATCTCCATGTCTGAAAGCTTCAGGGCAGGTAACACTAACCTATGAAGCAGAAACTGTAATAGCATTATAATCCTCCCACTCTTTGGTTTAATAATAAATAAATTTTGTGGAGGTGGTATAGCAAAGGAAAGAAACACGTGCAGTCCAGCTCAATGAATTTTAGGTGTCTTGCTCAGACAGGTGAAGGCCCCTCCTTTAGAGTCCATGGAGAAAAAACACGGCATTTTGGTGTCATCCATCTGACTTATTTTATACACCTACTCAATATTGGAATGACTTAGACCCTAAAAATGCCTGTTCCTTTCCACCAAATATTAAGGGATGAATAGTCTAGATAACTATTTTAGCTGGCCAATTCCGTCCAGTTTATGTACTGAGCACGACATCATATGGTATGGAACACCCCTTCAGCCAGCTGGGATCGGCTGCCCTGGCTGTGTCCCCTCCCAGCTTCTTGTGCACCCAGCAGAGCATGGGAAGCTGAAAAGTCCTTGACTAGTGTAAGCACTGCTTAGCAACAACTAGAACAACAGTGTGTTGTCAACATTATTCTCATCCTAAATCCAAAACATGGCACTAAACCAGCTACCAGAAAGAAAATTAACCCTATCCCAGCCATGACCTACAGGAGGAAATAAGGAATAGTAATGAAGAGTGACTTGCTCTCTCCACTGTTACATAATCTTATTTATGACAGTACCTAACTAGGCAGTACTTTACCACCCTCACAATTTTTTTGTGTTAACACTGAACTACATTGGAGGGACAAAACCCAAGATATGGCTGCATTGCGCACATTTAGTCTAGGCGGAAAAAAAAAACAACAACAAAACAACCAAAACCAAAACACAAACAGAGTTTAACTGGAGAACATTTTAAAAAGGCACAATGAAATAAAAATTTCCTCCATATCTTCTGCAATACCACCTAGCCTTACCACACAGGCCACAAATTGTGGCATTCCTCAAGTTGTAATGAAATTGTTTGGACCTTATAACTTACTGACTTAAGCACATTATATTCTGATATTCTGATATTCTGATATGTGATTATATTCTGATATAAGCATATTATATTCTGATCCAGATGCTTCTACAGAAAAGGAATGCTACAACCTGCATGAAATATGAATACTCAGTTCTGAAAAGGGGAAACGCACTTGCTAATTGGTAGCCATTTACTTAAACTCATATCTTCTTTTCTATTTTGTCTCAAATTCAGAACTACCAAGTAAAAAGGGAAGTCAGCTATATCCGGTATGCTGCTAAACACATTTTCAAAAGTCTGAATAGAAGGATTAATACTTAAATATCATATACTATCTTGCATACTCCTGTGGTAAGTTATGACAGCCCTGGGCTACTGAAGACTCATGAAATGCATCCAGGTATGTAAACCTGCTCTGGAAAGCTTTAACATAACTAAGCAACCTATGTCCCATTAAGCAGGAGGTAGAAACAGATAAGAAGTAAAATCTAATGGACATTCAAACAGTTATGATATATTTAACAATTCTTCTGATAAAGGAAATCTGAGAATTGGAAGGGCTCATCTTCCAGTGATGTTTGTCTTGTGTTACATAGTAAAAAGTGACTATGCTAGCATAGGCTTACTGCTGAAATCAAGAGGTTCTGGGCACATTTCATGGGACAGCCCACATGCATTTTACAGTAACAATACACTTGTTTAGTTAGCTACATTCATATCACTGATAATTCTAACAAAGGAGAAGATGACAAAAGCTCTCCCTAAAATTGGAAGAAGCTATAAGTGTTAAGCACTACAATATGATTTTTCTACATGCATAGCCAGCAGAAGTTACAGTCATTAAAGCATAGCAAACGTGATCTTGGTGTGCATCTCAGTAGGCATATGATGCATGAGAGGTTCAAATCTTGCTTTCCTCTCTTAGGGATGTTTTTCAAAAAGTAAAATGGAATAATTTACTTTAAAATACATTTCCCTTACGTTTATTAAGTACTTAAATTTGCAGAAAATAAAAAAAAAAACCACACAACAAAACCTTGGCACCATATCTATGCTTTCCTTACTTCTATTCAACTATTTCATTTCCGTATCTTCTTATCCTCAGAAACTAAGCTAGATGCCTTTAGAATCCGTCAATGCTTCATGCTTCAATAACCTTTCCGGTATTTTTTCCATACATTTCTTACCCTATGTGTAAATATTTTTCCACTTTCCACAACCTTTCTTAATCTGTTTTGATTCCCCTCCCCTTTTCTTCCTGCAAGAATAAAGAGTTCATTTAACGTTAGCTACCCTCTCCTTAAATATGCAAGTTTCGCTAAAATCACCATAAAATATATTCTCCTTTTTCAGTCAAAATAAGCCTCAATCTTCTTCATAAATTAAATCTTTGAAGCCTGATATTATTTTTGTTTCTCCTCTTTGACCACTGAAGAGGAATTATCTAAGAATCAGTACTGAAAACTTCAGCCTGGGATTTTGTCTAAACATCGCTTCCAATAAATTAAGAATTCTATCTTTTGAATGTGGATAATGCTTAAGAGCATTTCCCTTCCCTCCGGCCCCCGCCCCCCCAGTCACAGTGCTATGATCTTTATATTGATTTTGCACTCCACCAGGCAGGCAGGCAGGCAAAAACCACTGCCATTTTCTTCAAAACTGCTGCAGCCCATTACCTCTCAGTAAAATATCTCATACGAAAGAAAAATTTAAAAAATGATATTCAGCATAATTGTCCCTATACTGCCCTCCCCCCCCCAAAAAAAAAAAAGAAGAGGGAATTTTGTTATTATGGGGACCTTCATTTTCAACACTGCTTACAGCTTTATTTCATCTTCAAGGAAGTTTCTGTATCCTAAGCCTCTTCCTAAGTAAGTAAACATTACTATTTAAAAGGTCATGATGCAGTTTTGTTAATATAGAAGCAGCTGCAACATGACAAATTTCCCCTGGAGCTTTAATTTGATGACACTGTGTTAGAAGTTCCAGATGAGAAACAGTTAACAGAAAAGAAACTGTGTTGATATGCATGTTAGTACAACAGGTCTTTGATCGTGATCAAGCCCATGGGCATTAACATTATATAAATTGCATCCACAAAATCATATAAAGAGATGGTTGCTAAGCAAAATAATCAAAAGGAGGAAATGTCAGACTCAAGGCAGCCTATAAAATCCAGTTCTTGTGTATTACGATACAATTGCTAATTAAACAGTAAAATATTACCTTTCGCCATCAGGACTCCTGCACATTGCAGTGAACAAGTTCACTTTCATCCTTATGTTCACATTATAGCCCTATACTTTAAAACACAAACCAGTACCTAATTAGTATCTGGTATATAAAATAATAATTTTCTTTGTGTACATTTCTACTGTGTTCCACTGATGTATTTAAGGACTTCATAAACACCACAAATTTATCTTCAAACTCCCTTTATAGAACTGAATATTATTATTGAATCTGTTTCACATTTGTGTTCAAAGCCTCAGCGTATGGCAACCAGGTGGAACAGCTGCAGGAAATTCACCTTAATCCAAACCTCCCAACTCTAGGCCTATTCAGCACTGAAAGCCTCCTCCACAAGCCACAGCCATCAAAACTAGAAATCCTCCATGTTGGTGCTTATAAGATGCCTCCATGATTAACTGCTTATATACGTTGATTATCTCATTTTGCCTTCATTCATTCTCTGTCTCATTGTTTAATTGCAATGTCATGGATGATTCAGTCTTGTTTTAAATCAGATACCAGAAAACAAAATAATTTCAAACACAGAGCATTCAAAAATAAGTCTTACTGCAGAGCTCTCTTGAAGTTATATTCTGGCTAGTGAAAAACACTATATCAGTCACAAGAGATAACAACAAATTCATATAAATTCAAAGCACTCCCTTTCCAAGGAGATTCTGAAATAGTTTTAAGCTTTACTGGATCATTTGTCAAGACATACCTATATAGAGGTCATATACTGACCTTTTAAGCAAAGACAAAAGAAGCATAAACACAAGCCATCAGTTTCCACTACACCTTACCATTGTAATCGATATTACTTTAACACTCAACTTTGCTACAGTTATACTTCCATCTGCAATGTAGCTGTTGCTACACTGACACTACACCAATACCAAACAGGCAGTACCACCTACTGCCCATACAACAGTTTGTTTGATTTCTCTACAATCTTTTCATTAATAATTTGTAAAAAACCGACCTAACATGAAACTAATGTAACATTATTCTAAACAAACAGCTTTTATTTTCACTTTTGCTTTTATCTCACAATAAAAAATGCACATATATGGGTACACTGCAACAAGTCAGTTGTTCTTGGAAATGCTGGCAATTCTAAACTAAACGGAGGTAAATGCCATAAAGCAGACCAGATAACTGGATTTGGGGCCATGATAGCACTTTCCTATCCACTAATAGTGTTATAGATTCACAGATGTTTAAAACAAATGAAAATAAGTAAACCAAATAGCATATACTTTTCAATGCACAATGAACCTACAGAAATATATTCTCATCCTCCAGTAGCTTACCTCTCATCTATAATGCCCCCAGTTTTTATATAGATTCTGAGGAATTTCACTTGTGTGACTGAAGGTATTACTGCTCCCGGCTATCTTGCAGAAAACTTGACTGTCACAACTGAACAGACAGCAGAAGTGGATGTGAATCTGCTTCTCAAAGTACCATGCTCTGGTATATTAAACTGTATTAGCCTGTGTGCTCCCCTGCAGCAGTATGGCCCTGAAAACAGCTAGCTGCTAGCAATGCATGGTGGCATTTTACACCATCACTGCTAAAGCCACCAGAATTCACAAGGTAGGATCTTTAGTCATTGTATCAACAGCTAGGCTGAGCTATGTTAACTTTCTGTGATCAAAGAAGGCAGCATCAGGACCTAGCAACGCTGTGCTGGACTTGGAGAGCCTCGGATCTATGCTTGGGTGAGATGATAACCTCCAACACAGCTACAGACAAGTAGCCTTACTTCACTTTGTGTTTGGTTTCTTCTCTCTCCATCAGTCTGCCCTTCTAGTTTAGATGGGTTCAGTTATTGAACAATTATTGTTCTAGGAAACATCTTATTGTTTAAACTGCTGCCCACAGCATCCCAGCACTCGCATGTGTGAGTGACAGGGGCCACCACAGAGGCAGAAGTCACACGGAAAGAGGTTCCTGGGGAGGAAAAAAGGAGTGGACACTCTGAGAGATGCTCTGGGAGAGGAAAACAGCAGTTAAAGACGACATTTGGGGATACCTAAGAGATGCCTGGGGTATGCAACAGAGAGCAAAAAAGACTCCAGAAGAGAGAAAGCAAAAGGAGACGCCCAGGGGATGCTGTAGCTCTGCATTCAGGCTGAGCACATTACGGCAGAAATCCTTATGCTGACGCACCCAACTTCTCTCTGCCAGACCACCATCTCTCCTGCAGGGCACAGAAATCCTTTAACTTGTAAAAGTGAGCACATGTGATTAAAGTGTTTTGGCATCAGTCTCCATTTAGTGTCCACTTTATTGATGTGGCCTTAAACAACATCAGCAGCATACTCTCCAAAATACATAGAAGGTCATCTTTCAGTGTTGGTCAGTTTATTTCTGCAGGACATGGGTTCTCACTGCCATCCTCATTACAAAATGGGAAGATATAACTTCCCCCCTCTTTTAGTCACTCTTTCTTGACATTCACCTACGCCTGTATGGTAAATGCAGGTTTTATGTATCGAAAAGGCCTTCGCTCTGACACACTGATCGTCCTGATGTCTTAGCGGCTTGGGGTGTATTTCAGATACAAACATCTGGCGAGTTTAAGTTTTCTCATAACAGAGATCCTGCTGGCACTGTCATGCAGCTAACATGGGTGCATTCCCTCCAGATTTCAAGTTGTCTCTGGAGATCAGTGTACTTGTACGCTTCACTGTTTATTATTATTACCCAGCGAGACCAACTTTTTGCAGACTCTTTCAGCCTGTAGAACCAAAATGTGAATATAATGCCTACCTGAAACATGCTCAGCCTGAAGACTGCCTGCATACTCTATTTATTCAAAGATATGTTTTACACTTTTCTCACAGAAAAGTATTGTATTTGAAGATCTAATTGGAAGAAACCCCATTTTTCCTAAATACTTACGGGTGACTCACTAAAGAAGTTTGATTTTAAACCTTCCTCAGGTTTATCTCCTCTCCACAAGGAACCTGGCCCAACGCTACTGTCGTGTCCCATGTCAGTCACTAAGTCCTAGAATCAAAGGAAATAGTTTCCCATCAAATTGAGGCCTGAGGAATTAAGGAAGTATTTGAGAGGCCTTAAGGAATATCCCTTACATAAGCTGATCCGTGTCATATGTTACTTGGAACAACCCTGACTGAGCTCAGCTTCTGCCCCTGTGATAGGGAAATTGGGAGCAGACTCTTCTCTGTTATGACACATTCTTGCTTCCTGTAGCCCACAGAGGATGCAGAATATAGGAAGCAGCCAAAAGCCTCTCCTTCCCTACCTCTACTCCTGCACTGTGAAGATTGACACAGAGTGCAGGGGCAGAGCATCAGCTTTATCTAGTTACCCTCCCTTTGAGATTTGTTACTTATTGGGGAGGGGGGCAGATCCAAAACAAAAACAAACCCTGAACACACAAAACCAACCAACCCCAAAACAAATAATGCAGAAACTTCAGCACACATTCCCCACAGCAAAATATTTTGAATATTTTAAGTTAAGAGGGAGAGGAAGAGGGAAGAGAGAAAGGGAGGCCAAGACTCAAAGCAGAAAATGGTAGAAAGAATAAGTAAGTACATTCAATTTATTAAAGTTTAGAAATGCAAGAGGAAGGATAAACCTTGGATTTCAGCTGACAGGAAAAGCGGTCCCTTAATTCCATCAGAACTGTGAAAGTAAAGCCCCCAGAACATCTGAAATAGGTCCAACCAACAGCCAAGACAGTTTTCTGGCAGTTGGAACATCAGCAGATGGGGAAAGGGCAACAATTTTGAAACTCAGGATGAGCCTCTCAAAGTCATCAACAGTTCATAACTGACTTGGGCAAAGCCAGGCTCACATCCTTTGTTCCAAAGTGCAAAATGCTCACTAAAAGCATGGAAAAGATCAGTGCAGTTCTTACGGAAGTGGTATGTTTATCCAGCTGAGCTGAGAAAATGCCCCAGCTAGCAAGCTATTTCCCACAGGCACATTTTCACAGAATATACATGATGCATAAATTCATAGTCAGATATTTACCCGAAAACAAGAAGTTGCTCATTATTAGAATATAGGATTTGATTAGCATAAAATTCCATATATATCTGTCTCTGGGTGGGTTGTAAACAACTATGTTAGTTTAGACGAGCAGCACTTTCTTACTGATCATTCCCACTTACAGTGCTTTGATTCACATCTTACAGCAGTCTTGAAAGGCACAAATAGATTCCTTTAAGGTGAAACTAAACCAGATGTAGTCCAAGAACACCTGTAGTGCTTTCCAACCTCTGACAGGTGCTCCAGCCCACAAGACTGAAGCCAATGCAAAACTAAGCTTTCAGAAAGGCACACAGCATGGGGGTTGGGTCCTCAGCACCAGCTGTTCCAATCTACAGCTCCCGTCCTCTAGTACCACACGACTTGCTAACACAGAGATGATCTTTGATATCACAGCAATAATATGCATATATTTTTACTTAAGTCATTCCTACATGGTGTTAGATATAAACTTTCCAATTTCCACCTCCTTACTTAAACCACATGCCCTGTACACTGGAGTTATTAAAGTACACAGTACTGGAAAACCAGAGACATAGACTTTTTGATCACGAAAGGAAGACCCATTTCCCCAAGCTAAACCAGGACATTATTCAAAAGGAACTTACTACTAAAACTAAATCACCTTGCGCTATAATAAAATGATTATTAGTAAAATTTCTCTTTGGGCACTTTTCTCATAATACTTAACACAATTTAATTGCTAAATAGGACATAAGACAAGCTATGAAAAGCCGGTACCAACTAATTTGCATCAAAACATACGAATTAAAAAAAATTTCTTTAAATTCATCTGGATGAATGTTTAGGAAATTGTAGAATATCTTAAATTTTGGCAGCTCTTCCAAATTAATCTAAGTGCCTATTTTTAACTATTTATGCCAGTTATAGCCTACGAAAATTCTCCTCTTCCAGGAAGATCCACTACAAACTGTTGCCCAGTGACAACCTTCCTGCTGTGAAATTGTGTAATTAATTAAAAAAAAAAAGGCAAACTAAATATGGTTTAAAATTATTATTAAACAGAGTTCCAACTTCTGCTGTCTGGAGTCCACAACTGACATTCTCTACTTGAGATAGTCCTGAATTAAATCATGTCCATCACTACACTAAAATTGGTAATTTTTTGAATCAGGTACACTAGTAATGCACATTCCATTAGTAAGTTACTAAGAAAGGTAACCTACCTGACCTGGGCAGCAGTGCAAGTGCTCAAACATTAATTTCTCAAGCTCACTAAGAAAAAAAAAAAAAGGTAGTGAAGAATTGCCAAGAAAAAAACCCCAAACAACCCCCCCCCCCCCCCCATAATACTGAATGCATTGGTTGTATTTAAGAGGATGAGAAAGTAAATCTGAATCTCTCTTCCTCATGTTTTGCAACCAGTATTTGTTACATTCTGATGTATATTTTCGTTAGAAAAGCTAACTGCTTTTTCATTGATGATTTGGATACGTTTATTTGCATTATTTTTTTAAAATCCTATTGACATCCTTTTATAATTTGATTGGTGTCCAGAGAAACTAGAAATTAAATAAAATCTGTTAAAAAAAGCTCTCACAGAAAAGTTCTCCAGAGCCCCACTATCATCTTCTCTGCTATCTTACCATGTATAAACCTCAGACCAAAAAAGTGGTTCATAACAGTCTGTCAAAAGAAATTTGCAATTAGATGGACAAGTACAGAAGAGACGCGACAGACTTGACACCATGCCTTCATTAAAAACACACCTGCATTGCGCTTTTTATACGATACATGAAGAGATGGTTACTTTCAGTTCATCATCTCACCTTTGTTGCTATGATGTCAAGCAAAGAAAGGAAGCATCTCAGACTGCAAGGAACGTTTTAAAATTCTACAGGTTTCAGGCAATGCCTTGAAAATGCAGCCAGAAATAACAAGCACTGGCTTCCAGACATGGACCTCATCTGATCTTTTTGGAAAGCACAGCTAAATAAAGAAGAATTAATTAACAGCATTTTCATACTTACCATGGAAAAAAAATCTAGATTAAAAAAACCCACTCTATGCTGAGCAGGTTTATATATTTCTTGCAGCGAGTCTATGAGTTTTCCATGTACAAAAAAAGTAGTAACTTTATTCTACATTGTTTACTTTTCTTAGATTTGCCTTATGGATACCAACCTCTAATCCCTCATCTCTAGAAACATTATCCATTAATCGCTTCAGTTTACAAACTGCTTAAATACTACCCTTTAGGAACGCCTGTAACCACCAGCCAGAAGGATGCAGCAAGCTAATAGCCATATGGTGTGTACATCATTTGGCCACTGTATTTGAGAGAACTTTACAGGAAGTTCTAGCGCTCTCCATCCAGATTGCCTGGTAAAGCATGAGTGAGAAAAAATAAATCTCTAGATCAACTTTCAACTCCAAAGATACTTTTCAATAATGAAAACAGACTAATCAAAATGGAACCAACTCCACCAGATGTCAAAAAGATAGTTTATATACAGTCTGCAGTAAAGAGCATCTTGCTAAGCAACTTTTATTGTCCTTGTACTTCACATTCCCATTAGACTGTCTGTTAGGCATCCAGGTAGATGAACAGCCATGGGTATACAGGGAAGTGTATTATTTGCCTCAGACTCCCCCAGCTGCGTGTGTTACTTTACCAAAACATGTTTACATTCACTAGTATGCAGCGGTATAGCTGACAAGCAACCGATAGGTAAGCAGCTTATGAAGACAAAGCTGTTTGCTTCCATGAACTGTGTTTCAAGGTATTTTGTGTTTATCAAACTGCAGTTTCAGAGATGGAAGAAGGTAGGTATACAGGTGCTTGTTCTTTTTCCAGTAACTTTTGCCCACACAAAATCCGGCAGTATTTGAGTATGTCTACATTTCAGAAGTAAGAGTTTTCAGCAGACTACTGCTGCATTTTCTTCTTAATTTGAAGAGCTGTATGATTGTTAAAAGAAGCATCTTTACTAAGGTCTTTTGAATACATTTATCCTTTCTCACAGGAAGAGGTTGTAAGAATCACAGGACTTTAACAAGTGACCCAGAAGGTACTGTGTGCTTCTGAAGGACACATTTTCAAGCTCCTGAAACCTACCTGGCACTACACAAAGAGGGGAAAACACCCACCTGTTCTGCATATCAAGCATTATTCTTCATATTTTCAGTATTTTAAAAATATCGCTATTATCTAGTAATTTCTGAAATGCAGATAAAGTATAGATGATGGAAGACTTTCGCTAGAAGTCGTTCCTTTAATGTTATAGTGGACATTCTGCTCTCAAGGACAGAAATAACCATTTGTGTTTAGCAATGATGAAAATGTAACACATTAAGTGTTACAGCTTAAAACACACCCATAACACCACAGCACACTCTCAGCTTGTCACTACAGAACTCGTCCCCCGAGATCTTAAATCGTCACCACTCACTTCTGTCATTTTCAGAAGCCTTAGAGAAACAAACAATCAAACAAGCAAAGCAAAACCTCAGACTTTTCCATCTGCTGTACCCACATTTACAAGTGATTCCAAATCAATAAGAGTGGCCTCAGCCTCTCTGTTTACAGAGAGCACCATAATAGTAAACTAACTAAGATGAAGAAAAGCAGAAGTTGAACAGGAATGATGAAAGGGAATTCAATTTAGAAAATCCTGTGGACCAATAATGAAGACAGTCACCTGATGGGTGACACAGAGAATCTGAAATCTGTTCTGTCCTACGCTTAGAGCCTGCATTTGGCCCAATTTTTTATTTTTTTTTTTTTTTAAAAAAGCAATTCTCAAGAAAATATGATGAGTAACAGTACTCTGATGTAAGTCTCCGCATTTCGCAAGAGAGCAAAAATAATTATTTAGACCAGCGAGTAGGACGCTGCCAGGGAATGGGCACTTGATCTCTAGCTGCACCTACATTGCCTCTCCATTTTGTCAGCTGAAACAGGAAAGCTAGAGATGAACCACACTTCATCTTTCCTTCCACCCTCCCCTCTTTCCTCTCTTAAGCAAAATGGAGCTAGCCTGAACTCAGTTTGTGGCTCTCAGGAGGGAATTTCATCGGGATAAACTAATTGTTACTCCAAGGGCATCAAGAAAAGGAAGCAGGAGCAGGTCCTAACCCCTCTTTGTACTAGGGTGTGTCAGGCACTGATCCCAGAACTGCTGTGCACTAAGACTGCCTGGGGACAGCGAGAGAAGAGAGACACCGTTAGCCTTTGCTGCAATGCAGAAAAAAAATCACTTATGCTGCCTAACATCACTAGTGTCGCAATAACTTTTTGACATCAATGTGTAAAAGAATCAACTACAATAACCATCCTTAAAACACAGACATGTACTAAAAATATACAAAAGTATATTGTACTGACATGCTCTGCAGTCACAGTGCCTGAAACTCCAGCCTTTCTTTGACATGTCTTTCTATGGAGCGTTCATTCCAGTAACATCTGTGGATTTTTTTTCTCCAGAAAAAGTTTTCAATAAAATTTAAGTTGTCTGTTTAATACAAAACTACCTGTCTGGTACATATATGGTAGAAACACTAAATGCCTAAAGGTGTATAGTACAAAAAGATTTCTGATGCAAATTTTGTTTATAGGAGAAAAAAAACCTAAGCCATTCCCTATAATTTGATATTGCAGTTGAAAAAAAATACACAACCCCTTAATACAATCTTAGTATGTGAAACAGAACAGCAACAAGGTCAAACATCTATGCCAAGGTTGGGGGCCAGTTCAGAGCAGCATCAAGTAAAGAAATAAATGCAGAAATGAGAGATTAACTAAAGCTCATCCCAAGGTTTTCTGTATTTTGTGGCATGGGCAATTTATTTTTAGAGCATTACTTCTCTAGAGAAAAACAACAAGCCAACGGCAGGGTCTTCCACTTACTCCAGCCATAAAGGGCATGAACCTTAAGAATTCCTGACCAGACCACAGCTTGTGGCACTAAGTTTCCTTTAAACCTGAAGCTTGTTCTCTTTAAGAGCTGATAGCAGAACAGTTCCATAAGAAGGAAAGCGGAATAGACTTGTTAGTGCTGCTTGGCTGGTTTGGGTGGGGGTTTTTTGTGCTTTTATATCTCCATAACTATATTCCTATAGCATGGATAAAATCATAGCAGGAGAAATCTGTTTTCCTGCACAGCAATTTTTCAATGGTTTTGCAGTGCTATGGTTATGCACAAACATGAGCATTCAGGTAGAGTTGGTGGATTTATTATTTATTCTCCTTGTACCATAATTTCTTTCAGCGTAAAGAAGCTAATTTTCTTCAATGGGACTTCATTGTCATTCACATAACAAGGTAAGTTAACAAACTCTGCTTAATCAAAAATTAAATTATTCAGAAGGGCAAAAGAATATATAATGTACAGGGTCTACTCCTACATCAGCAGCAACTACACCTCCGACAAGGTCAGAGAACACTGTTCCAGAAGAAAGGAGCTACGTGCTAAACCGTTTACTGAGAGTACACTGATCATTACAGATGTATTCCGTATTAATAAAGTGTCCAACAGCATTTTGTTTTCTTCACCAGTGACATTGTCAGAAATGGAAAGGCAGTTTAATAAATAAAACAGAATCGTTGGGGAGAGTTTGTGGCACAAATGCAAACGATGCATTTGCTTATTTAAAAAAAATTATTTCAGCACTTATTTGATCCTACTTCCTTATGTTGCTGGCTTGCATAATTTTGCCTTTAGAGGTTTCTTCCATGTATCCTGTTTGGTCTTTTATTGGAACCAGCAGGCATGTAAAGCATTTGGCAGGTATAAGACTCAGAGGATGTAAAATTTTGAATCCTTCATGCCTCCCCACATTATACTTTATAGGTCTGCTGATCCTTCCTTGGCAAATATTTACCTTGTTTAGCATTTTATCACTGGTCAAAACAGTAAAAACTACTCACAGGCCCAGCAAGCGATCTCACGGCCAAGGGATACTCGTGGCCTTTTTGATACTGTGTCTTCACACCTCGTGCAGACGTGAACTTAAAATGTTATGGATAAGGTTTAATCCCTTTTAGAAAGTCATATATTTTTGGTCTTCTCTGTCCCTTTGAACAGTGGCAGACCAGAATAGAGGTCTAAACTTCATTCTTCCATGGATTGCAGAGTTTTAGCCACTAAATAGTAGTATATTAGACAGGTTGCCTGCTCCTCCTGTTGCACCCTGTTTCCTCACTTAATTGAAGCAAAATTTACAGACCTGTGTTCTCCTAAAAAAAAAAACAGCTGAGAGTAGCCTTAGGATATTGGAGGCTCAAGCCATTAGAACTTATTACCACATCATCGCAGGATAATAAAAGAGAGAGAAAGCAAAACCAACCTTGCTAAGCCACACATCACAAAAGCCATGGCACAGTAATGAGCTGTAAGTAACTCAGCCTCGTTTTCCCTGAGGCTCATTTTCTACTGTGGGGAAATAGTTGTCCATCTATTTGGAATTCATTGAAAGATTATGGCCAAAACACTCCACAGCCAAGACAGGGGTGCTAATTCTATCCAACTCCTATATATCACGCACAGGTAGGATTCGCTTCTTTGGCTTTTACAAACAGGTCTGGCTAGAAAATTAAGAAAAATGATTTGAATGAGAAATGAAGAAGATTTTCTCTGGCAAACATTTTATACTCATGAGCTTTACTTTATTTTGATAAAACTAAATTTTAAAGATCACCTCTTTCCAAAAATGAATTGGTTCCTATGGAGTCAACAGACCTAGAGGGATGCCCTTGAAAGTACAAGACATATGAATAGGGGTAACGATACCATCTGTACACTACATGAGACATTGTAAACATCTTTCAGTTTAATTATATATTTTACTGCAGATACTAAAAATAAAGATATGCAGAACATTAAGCCTACTGAAACAGAACAACAATTATGTTTTATCCAATCATATCTTTTACATATTTTGTCTTGCTTTCTCCAGAAATGCTCGTACAAACCATACTCCCCCAAAATCTAAAAAAAAAAAAAAAAAAAAAAAAAAAAAAAAAAAAGATTTTTTTTAAAAAATAAGCTTTATCAGAGACTATATATCCTACCTGTTTAAAATTCTAAATTAATGTAACTGGTCTTGTACAATGATATCTGGTGAGGTGAGGCTTCCACTTTTGCCTTTCCACAGTGTTTGGACAGTAGAGGCATAAACACAGAAGTAAGTTACAGGGAGCAGTGAATTGCAAGAGACCATGTTGCTGGTACGAAACCTGGTTAGAAGTGATCCATCTTCCTCTCTTCCACATACTTCACAGAAGTTTGGTGAGGTGAAGTGCAGGAGCACTGTACATGTCCTAAGTCTTTTAGCGATTCACTATCTAGCTCACAGAAAGACCTTACTGAGATTCATGAACTGCGTGTGTCTTACCCATTCCTTCTCAAGAGTTCAGCCTGGAATGCAAAGATACTTTTTACAGAGCAACCTCTAACAGGCTCTGCTCTACAAGCTGTGACAACTGCTCATTTCTATTCAAATACTGCTATGGCCATTTCATCCTGTTGTTAGAATACTCAATGTAAAACAGACACCTAGACCTTGGAGCAGCAACAGAAATCCAGGTACTCACCACTCTGGTTGCACAGTATAAGGGGTGACCATTACAACCTTTTTTCTTTCCTCCCCTCTGACCCAATGACCCTTGAATTCAGAGAAGCCATTTAAGTGGGCCCAGTCCAGTACTACTTGTAACATCTGTTAAGGCTTGTCTCCTAGATGTCTCACCTCACCAACTATTAGGATGCTGTAACAAAAGAGATGCAAATATCTCCTCTTTTGTGTCTCAGGAGAGCAACCAACCAACCAACCCCTCAAATCACTAGCAGTAATAACATAAGAATTCATTATCAGGGAAGCATTCTGTGCTGAGAATCCTGAGTGGAGAAAGTTACAGCCAATAACACCAAACCACATCCCTAGAGAACAGCTGTGTGCAGGAGTTCCCTGCCTGTTGATTTACCATTCCAAGGGCTAAAGGGTGGGAGACATTAAACCACAGAGACATTCACAGTCCTGATTTTCCCTTACCTGACCTAGACTACTTTTGTGGGATTTTTTTTTTTTTTAGTTATTATTATTTCTAATGCTAGGATAGTGTTAGTAATACTGTACTGTGAAGCAAAAGGAAAAACTGTGGGGCAGATGACAATCTTCTCTCCAACGACTTGCATTACATTCTTGTTGCTTGGAAAGGTAGTATAAATTTATTTGACAAGTAATCTGTGTTGCAGAACATTGATAGAGAAAATAAAAAATACTTTGAAATAAGTAAAAACTAAGAAAAAATAGACACACCTATCTACTGTAAATTTGTTTCCTCTTTGCCCCCCCAAGATTCACGACTCATGCAGTTAGCAGCATAATATAAAACTACATGAGGATAAGAAAGCTAGTATTACCAACCAAATAGCCCATGCATATTTCTTGAACTGTAACGAAGTGTATTCATGAATAAAAACCTTGCTTCATTGGACTAAGTATGTTCTTAGAAACTAGATCAAAATTTCTTCACATTGACACACAGCAGCAATTTTATAAGGCTGGAAATGTCAATGTCTATCTTGATTTGTAAATCTGCAGGCAAACTTCTATGCATAAACAGGTATCAAGGCCACTGTGTGAACTGCAGAGCTCTCAGGAATCGAGTAGCAGCAGCAATAGATTCCAGCAAAAGCATGAAAAAATTCAACTAATACATTTCAGTTAGGTGTATTTGCCATTTTGACTTGCGCGTAAGTGAAAATGTGATATGTATGTTATCGTCAGAGTATAAAACAATAATGAAAACTAATGTTTTTATAAATTTTGGTCTTCCCTGATTGAAGGGAAAGACAACGGTTATAATGTGTTTATACTTATAAACATATATGGTTGGAAGTATGAACATACAAATGGGAAGTGAAAAAGGAAATTGCATCATCGTACTCCTGCTTACAGATTAATGACCTTGTCTCACCTTACAGATTCCTCCCTATTATTTTTTGATACACCCTACCCTGCGAACTGCTTTCAACATTATTTTCTCTGCTTTTGCTTTACCTTTCTACTACCTGCGCTTCTTTTTCATACAACAGAAAATCCGGTTCCAAGACTGTTTGGATAGCAGTCACTTCATGTTACACGTTTAATTTTGAGCGCTTCCTAATAAAACTGTTCTCCTTTCTAGAAAATATGTCAAAGAGGGGGCAATCAAAGGATCAGTTTGTGCACCCTCCCAAACAACAGAGTAGGTAGGATTCATCAATATAAGCTTCCAGTACAAACATAACTGTTACAAGTAGAGGGTGACGAATTTTACCTTACTCACTATTCACCTGGAAACAGAGATATAGGGCAAAGCAAGGAGAAACTGTTTAAATAATTTACTGACTGACATATTTTTATAACTACACGTTTCCATTGCATTATTTCAGGGAGAGGTTAGGAAGACTGAGAAATGTGCAAGTTGAAAATGTTTTCAAAATCTATTACCTCAGGCAGTATATAATAATTAAGGATATTTCAATCAAGCAAAGAAAGTGGAAGGTATAGATTTTTTTTTCTTTCAGGAGAAAGGAAATCCACACATTCTTCCACAGAAGTCTAAATCCAGTTTAGGCTGCTTATGCATTCATAGACTGAGACTTTTCACACAAAGTGAAATTTTAATTGCTTTACTATTTCCCATGTTTAAGTGTATTCCAGTACATTTAAACATTAATTCTATAAAGAATAAGTTATATCCATTGGCTGACTTTATTGGACATACTGGAAAGATAATGTTATTGATATAATTGATTTGGGGGGGGGGCACTGTTTTCATCAAAGCCGATTTAGTATTGAATTCTCTCTAATAGAACTTCCTGGTTTTAATAGTGCACACTTTGATCATTTTAAAACAACTACTCATTAAGTCCATTTATCGAAGATTTTAATAAAATATGAGGGACTATATCAGCTTGATTTATGTTCATTGTGCTATTTGCCAGTTGCATTCTGGCCATATCTTCAATGCAAGATTCATACTTATATTCAACAGCAAGTACATTCTGTAAATCTGCATAGATTTAACCACACATTACAGATAAAATCTTAGCATAGAACAAACAGGTAAAAAAACGAAGGTCAGTCTGCTGCTGTCCCTGACATTCTAGGTGAAAAAGTAATAATATATTAAAACAATTTTTTTAAAAAATAATCGGAATAGACAAAGACATTATATATTGCATATGTAAAATAAAGATATTATGTATTTTATATTGATTTTATTAGAAAGTAAAGTTATGTCAGCAGAACGTACCTTATGTCCTTCAAAGTCCTTCAAGAAATTAGCAGAATGAAGGTAGAAATACCATGTATACAGTACCATGGTGATCCCAAACTCTCATGGTTCATATAGTATAACATTGGACATGTAAGACATTTCATAAAATGTCACAGCTTGATTCTTCCTCCTGATCTAGCCATCACCACTTTGAAGCCTTAAAAGTTCCCTTTGGTTACAAATAACGTTGGGCCGTTTCTCAGGCAACAAACTGCCCTTCATTTACAGGCTTGCAGGCTTGGGTGAGAATCTAGCGAAGGACACAGTGGGTAACATAATCCTAAATTCAGTGCCAGAATTAACAGCGCCTCAGCTGAAATGGGGAAAGGAGGGGGGAAATAAATAAATAAATGACACATACATATGCAGCAAACCGGAAAGAACCCCCAAAGCCATTGAAGCGTGTATGAGCCTTGCTACTTAGAATTGCACAGGTTTACTGTCTTCCACATAATGGTTTTATTTGGTAACTTTAATTGGCAATCTAACAGAGACTTATTTTATGCTGTGCTTCTGCTAAACTGGAGTTGGAGAAATGTATTCCACCCTTGTAATACTTAAAACTGTAAGCAAAGCCAGGTGAATGAAAAGTTAATTTTTCCAGGAGTTAGCAGGTGAATGGCCTATCACTGAGATGATAGCTGTCAATTTACGTTCCTAAGTTGTTGGACATAATACCAGTTTCTTTAAATTGATGAAATGCATTGTAACCAATTTTCAGCTCCTATCAGTCATATCTGGAGCTGCACTAGTATGCTGCTGGGCACTGGAGTGTAGCAAATACCTTGAGATAGTCAGAGAGTAAAAATATTTACTGAACTTATATGAAAAATTGGTCAAGCCACCAGTAACATTTCAAGAAGACTAGACTTTGGTTTACTATTAAAAAAAGATAATTTTGAAGAGTTTCCAAAAGGATTGTTTTCTTAAAATTTAACACTACTCATTTTTAGTTGCTGCTTAATTAAAAAAAATGCTAAGTTCTGTTTTAATATGCTTGCCAATTCTTTAGCATAACAAGCAGGTTAAATGTTGGAGGTTTTTTTGTTGTTTTGTGTTGCATTTTTTGCCCCACTACGCAGCCAACTGAGGTCTGGTTTATTCAAATACTCCTCTGTCTACTGTGACTACCAAAATCCTGAAGTGCAATTCCAAAACATATTCAATTTCTGCACGGATTTCCTCTCCCCCACCCCCCATTTCTTTACACTGCTAAGGATTACAGAAGCTGAAAAATTCATCGAGGGAAAGAAAAATAATTGACTGACTCACTCAATTTCTTGCAGAGAAAAATGGCCTGAAAGAGTTACCTACCAGATTACATTCTGTAAGTGCACAGAGTCCTCATCAGGTCTACATCCTTATTGTGCTAACAGATGTACAAACACAGGTTTATACCCTGAATAGACTATAATCTGTTGTAATAGTAATATACAGCAAGTGGTCATAAACCAGCACAGGGAATGCGGAAGCAAGGACAGCCGAGTGAGGAAGTACAAGGAAGGAGAAGCAGTAGCTACCTATGCTTGCATTGTTGATACAAAGTCATTTTTCTTCTAGTATGTTATGATTAGAAGATACTGGTGTCTAATATGCATCAGTAACCCCCTCATGGAAGTGGCAGTTTTAATGTCAAGTTTCACTTAAGATTGCCACAGACATAAGTAGGGAGGAGAAAGAAGAGGAAAGGAAGGGATGTATAGAAGTTGTGATAACATGCTCATATGTGAAATTACACCATGGCAAAATCGAAGTGTAGAATAGGCGGGTAGAGAAGGGTTTGACACAGTCAGAAGAAAATGCTATGAAAAGCGGTGTCAGCAATACTGTATGTCTGATGAGACGTGTAAATAGGTGATCAGTCCAGAAAACTCTGGAGGCAGAGGCTGCAAAAGTGAAGCAAAAGGACTCAATTAAAAACTTAGATGCCAAGCAGAAAAGCAAAGAGAGAGTTCCTGGGAACCAGAAAATGAGAAGGCATATGCAGACTGAAGCTTGAACATAAAGCCCAAAATTTTACTATTTTGCCAGGCTGTTGAAAAAACCCTATTTCAGCAATAGTTCAGTTGCATTCGCAAACTATGTCGCTTATCAAGACCAGACCCTTTTAGGCTTAGTATTGGATCTCCCTGAAGAGTCCTGGGAATAGCATAAGCCAGTGAGTGGCAGATGTGTGATTCTGAATAATGCATGTACCCCCCATATAAGGGATACCATGGCCATTACTCAGAGCTATCTTTGTCACTAAATATGAGTTAATAAAAAAAAAAGTAAGGTAAAAAATAAGTGAGCTATGAGAAAAACCCATAGCATACTGCTTCCATCATTAAAAATTATGCTTAAAAATGAAAATCAACAGAGACATACTTAGCAGATCCAGCAGTGACTTTGCCCAGTACCAGCACGTCTTGAGGAGCTCTCAGAGCTCTGCTTTTGCAAAGGAGGAGCACAAAAAAAGAAAAAATAAATTTAATGACCTGCCCCACTGCAGCATGAAAGAACAGACTCTGCCAGCCCCTAGATCACTGTAATGGGGAACAGAAATATCACAGGTTAGCACAAGTGATTTCCACTTGGCTCCACTTCCATGCTCAAACTTGCAAGATTGGTAATCAAGTATATTCAAGTATGCACTACAAGATTAGTACATACTCTTGACTTTGAAAAGGTGCTTTCCTTTATTTACAGATACCTTAAAACTGCAGTTTTAATTAACATTGCATAATTTCACAAACAAAAGACTAAGTAATTTGTCAAGGTTGATATAAACTTTACAACACTTATAATATTTCAACATTTAAAAACCTTAGCTTTTTACAAGCTTCGCATGAAGTCCAAACACTTAAGAATCACTTTGCAAAACCATAAAGCCAGTCCTGCCCTTCCTCTCACTTTTTCCTCACAGACACAGGCTTTGTCAGCACTGGCAGGCGTGCCTATCTGTGCATGCTGTGAATGACAGCTAGCAAGGGAGGAAAAATAGTTTATTGTCTAGAAAATTAGGCCTTTTATTTGATGGATTAGTATTTTCATTTACAGCCAATCATTTGAGAGTTCACACACATCATCTGTTGAAGGGGGTTAATTAGACTAGCTTTGTGCCTAAGCTGAACACGCAAAATCTCTACATACATCTCTAAATATATACCAACTTATATTTTCAACAACACTGTTACCTTCATATCTATTGCTCCTTCTTGCTTTATTTTTGGTAGAAGTAAAAAGCATAAGCAATATACTGCACATGCAAATGACAAGTTAACTCCTCCAGTATAATTGTCTAAACTGTAATTGCTAGCACCAAAACATGCAGTAATAATGCCTTGTTACATCACTATACTGGAGGATTTTTCTGCTCTCCCTGTGACAGTGAAATCCCTGTCCAATACAGTGAAAACACTATCTATTATTACAGACTAGTTCATGCTTTTAATATTCGTGTGTTTAATATAGTATGAACATCAATACCATGCACCTATAACAAACACACAAGTAACTCAAAGAACATTAAAACCACAGATGTGGGTAATTATTTTTTAACAAGTTCATTGATTGCAGTAAATAGATGCAGCTCATTACCAAAAGAAGGCGGCCCACGGCACAACAGAAAATGAAATAGGTGCCTCAAGATTCTTCTGCTTTCAATGTTACTGCATAGAAGTTTAATAGTATAAATTGCTTCAACCCACACACATTGATGTATCTCAGCTTACTTAAGAAAAAATGTTTCTATCCAAGACTTACCTTTGGCAGTCATTTCTAAAATGAAATGGAAACCCACTTCATTAATCTTGAAACAGGTGCCAAAGATTGAAATCCAGTTATTACAGCCCCTGTGAAAACACTGTAAAAGCCAAGAAGAAAGATCTCTTCTTGTTCTTCGGGGAATGCTGGCCTACTTCATAAATGTTCTGTGGAGATTTTTTTTATTTTCCCCTAAACCAAGGGGCCCACACCGTTTCTTTCAAACAAATTATGGATAATTTTAAGTAGGCTATTTGCAGTAACATAGCTCTCATTTATACAATTGAGTGAGATAAACATTTGGACACAGGCAGCCAAAAAAGGAAGGGAACTGTATACCCCCATTTCATGAAGTTGAAACTAGAGATAGCAGCATATGATGAACATGGCTTTTCAGGAAAGGGAAAAAGGGCTAAGAAATAAAGATTAAAGCTTGCAAGACTGTAAAAATTGGTTAAGAAATAAACAGTGGAGAATCTTAAGGTCTACATTGTCCTATTCTTGGTGGACAGGTACCTTGGTCCCTTTCAGAATAGCTGGCTGCTTCGCAGTTTTTCCTCTCAATGAATAAGGAGCTGTCAGTCTCTGGAACTAAGGAGTAGCAAGCAGATATGGAGGGGAGGACTGCAGGAATAGCATAACTTCCAGCAGCTTTCCCATAGTCTGAGGTCTAAAGTTTACCCAGAACAAAGTGCTTTTTTTGTGTGTTGAGAAACCCTTGGTAGCTTTAATTTCCATTATCTGTTTTAATTTGTTTTTCAATGCATCCAGATTTTAGCCATCCACTCTACAGCAACAAGTTGTAATAGTTTCACTTTAAATAATCTGAAAAAGTACTCCTTTTTTTTCCCCCAAAAAATTCACCAATTTCCTAAATTACCAACAAATCACCATTCAGCTCCTATATATCCATACTGCCAAATTTATTTCTAACACTGTACTTTTTCTGTAGGACTCATTATTTTATTATTCCTCTATTTTTGCAGTCCTTTATGTTAAATTCCTCCCTTGGTCATCTTTCATTTCCAGCCTCCTCCACTGAAAAGGTATTTTCCAAATATTTTTTCCATTCTACAGCTTTCTTACCCATAAGCACATAATATATCTAAATATGTAATTTCACTTACCAAGCATTAAACCTCCATAACATATCAATTACTTTAATGAAATCCCTTAAGATGACAACTGGCTCAGCCCTTGGCCCAACATATACAAAGCAGCTGTGAAAAGGAGCTAATGAACCTCTCTTCAGAGGACATACACCTTTTGAAATTGATCATATACAAGGTGCTACTATGCTGAGGGCCTAGTCCTCCCAGGTGTTTTATATCACATCATGCTTTGCCAAGCTCTTGTAATTCCCCCCACCACTCTGTAATGGAATGTCTGACACAGAAGTGGCTGAATTGCTCACAGATACTATTAACTTCAAGAGGCATGGAGTTAAAGTTGTAAGGACCTCTTGCCTCTGCATTTTTATTTCCTCATGTTGAGTTTTATTGAGCTACACATCCTGAAAAGGCATATGGTATCATTGTGTAACTTAAACTCTGTGTTAGTGAAAGCTGGTTTTAGGATTCTTCCTGGGTATTTTTCAAAGCATCTTAGAGATTTTTCCACAGAGGGAGTGTTTGGGCTGGTTTTTTTGGGGAAAAGGGAGGGCTCTAGCCCAACTGACAGTCACCTTGAGGCAACTGAAACCACTGTGAAGACTACCTCAAATATCTATTTCATTCAGGCTGCGCCGAGGGACTACCTTTTCAAGGTATCACTACCATGATTTAGCTGGTAATCTATTAATTTAAGTTAAAATAAAACCAAAACTAACCCCAAAATATTTAAAACACAGCAGACGTATTCCTGGGTTGTCTTCCTATCTAGTGTTTTCACAATAGGATGGAAACAATCCTAATACAATCTTGAATTCCAAATGTAGAAAAACAATACCTAAAATTGCAAACAGAGAGAAGGAAAAAATCTAAATATGTGATTTCATGATGAAATCATGTAAACAGTAATACTGAATGGCAACACTGACTTCAAGTCACTAAGGTGCTGTGCAGCTCGGTAACTCAGTAAAGTTGTCAGCACTGCTAAAAAGAGATCACAGGCTTTGTACTAATTCTGCAAGGCCTCAAGACAAGTACTTGTCAGCTTTTGCCTAGTCTTGGTTTAGGATCGTCTAGAGCATTATTTTGGCTTAATAAACTGTAACAGCAACTGTCTATTTATCAGGTATCTCCTACCTGATCGGATTTGGCTTAGCTTTGTACAATGGTGTGGCGTAAACCCCACCATTATTAGAATTTTTATATATTTTTATATATAACTGAAAATAGTTGTGACTTGTTATTCTGCATACAGCAAGCTATCTATGAATCTATCATAAAAATACAGCACAGAGGACTGCAGGCATGAAACGATAGCGGAGGCCTTCAAAGTACAGATGGAAGACCCAGGACTGTAGAAAAATCTTCAGTAGTCAATTACTTGTCACTAAAGGATGCAATATTGGGAGCTGGATCATAAGAGAGAAAAAAAAAAACAACGCATCCAGTATTTGTAAAACATACCATCTAGGATGTAACATGGGACTGTCAACCAGTGAAGAAAGAGTAAGGTGTACTGGATGTTACAACAAGATGTTAAATCAGCCTCAAAGGAATCCTAAAGTGAGGGGGAAATAAAGCATTTATAACATACTCGTCCTAGCAAAGGATGCTGATGACTCATTGCAACCCACTCTTACCTCTGTTCCTGCTTGAGCACAACTGCAGCTCTTAAGACCCCAGAGAGAAACTGGAAGGTAATTATAAGATCAGAGCAAAGAGGAAGATATTAGGAAGTGTATGTAACAATTTTAAATGTATAATTATTGAGACTTTCTCTGTAATATCTTTCTTCTACTTTTTTTATATGTAACAGAGCTCAAATAATAACGATTTGATTAGACTGTTAAGATTTCAGTTAGACAAGCAATAAACTCCTTGCTTTGCACAGAAGGTATGCAGTTTTGGTCCACATAAACGGCAAAAACTGCAATGCAAGACTCTTACAACAAACTGGTAGAGATACCCTTGATTTAGATGCAACAACTGCTAGCAACTCTAACAGTATCTCACATGCTTCCAAAAGCTGGATAAGCCTACTTCCTCTTTCCTCTCTACCTTTCTAACACTTTTAGGTGTCTTACAAGTATATTAAAGATGAGAATTGTAGGAGTTTTGACACCCCACCCCCTCAACCACTAAATGCTTAATTAGTCTGTACTGATTAGCACTCTGCTGTGAATTTTCTTAGAGAGCTAGTCTCTTTGGCATGTATTTGCCTTGAAGCTGGGCCATAGGCTAAACCAGTTTCATTTTCAGCTAAGCATCTCGGATTGAACCAAGTATCTGTAAGGTCAGAACACTCAATGCTTCAATCCCAATGAAAAACCATGAAATACAAAAATATTTTGATACACACGAGGAATACATTCAAGTGTCAGGATAGCTGTCAGCTACCATGAATCCATACTAGGACTAAGCTAGGTGATATTCTTATTTTAATAGCATCATACAGATGTTCCAAGAAACACTGCCCATATCTAACAATCATTTACCAAATTCAAAATTAGACACAAAACTATTTTCTTTTGTGTTTTAATCTGTGTTTAAACAGATTTTGCTACTGTTATTCTGAACATAGTCACATCTTGAAGAAGTGCAGCGAAAGAGATTTATGGGAACAATGCAAAATGTAACTCACTTCTGCTCATTGGGCACCCACTGTAGGGATAAACTGAAGCCATCTGTTTGTTACTATTCCTGGCATTGTAAGACCACATACATTCTTTATTATTTCCTACGTACAAAAGCACAAAATTATCAGACACGCTGCAGCAACGGTTTCTGCTTAGTAGAAGATCAGGCAAGCAGGCACAGAAATCCTCTGCTAGAACAGGGCATGTCTGAGATCTGCAGTAGAGCAACATGAGCACGGTAGTGTAGTCTGTGCCCTACCTGGCATGTGCAATGAAAAGGCCCCTCATTTTTCATCAGTTTCTTCATCTTCATAAGTATAATTACAGCATTCCTCAGTAATGGTAAATACAAATTATACTGTGTTCTGCAAGATAAAGATAAGCTGTTTTTTATGTTTAAACAAAAATGAATGTATGATTGGAATAAAAAGGTGTTTAACCCAGCTTAAATATTAGCATTATGTAACAATGTTTAAAATACCTGCGCAGAAATTTTATGTTGTTCAGTTCAGCATCCTGACAATCATCTTATAAAACTACAGCGGAGACAAAAAAAAAAAAATGCTTACCCTCTTTGTTACAATATTCTTTCAGGGCTATGAAAGATCAACCATAAATCATTTATACTGTTACATTTTCCTTATAGTGTATTCTTTAGATGCACAAAATTATTTAAATGACACCTGTCTGATATAAATTCCCATTACACAAACAATACCTTGATGAATTCTTCACTGAGATTTGAAAGTCTGTGTTAAAGAGAAATAATAAATCGCAATCTATTTACTAGCTTAATTATTTGAATAGTTCACCTCAGATTTTCTTGGTTAATTACTGACTTCCATACTGCTCTGTACTGAAAAGATAAAGAAAAAAAAATCCAGAGTGTCTGAAATCACCATGTTAGAAATTGGAAGCCTTTTGTACGCAAGACAGAGCAGCCTGTTGCTTAATAGTTTTTTTGGAAACACCACAAGTTCAGTATTGCAGACCCAGCAAGCAAGTGAGAAACTTCTGAATTTGAAACTCAGGAGTGTCATGCTTCCTTCCAGATTTATTTAAATGGAGATTTGCCACAGTTTACAGTTTGTAAACTAAATCCTAAGAAGTCCTACCTAATCCTCATTTTTTTTCTCCTATAGCTAGCAAAACAAGTTTCAGTCGTGGTAATGTGGTTACAATCTATTTGTATATATTGTTTATCACAACAAATAGCATTTATAACAATGCACAGAGCAAGAAAAATACATTTTGCACTTATTCTTGCTGAGACAGAAAGTCATTTACTCTGCCTTGCAGAACATATAATCCTTTTTACCATTCAGATCCAACAGGATTTAAGGGCGTACAACATCTCATGGGGCAGGACCTGAGAGCATTCCAAGAAAAACCCTATCTTAACCAGCTTTACAGCCCCAGCAGGGCTCCACTTCTGAAATGATTTTATCTGTTATTTTTAGAACTGATAATTACTCATTTTCACATACTCATTTCTAAAAACTGGCAAAGAAAACTGACAAGTGTATGAAATACTTCATTAAAAATTAGGAGAGGGATATGATTGCTTTCTCTTATTTTCTGATAGTGTAACAAAGCAGGATTGTTTCGTACAGAGGACATAATTTCTTCATATTCACCAATTCAAACTGTCAGAGCTATATATACCTTATTTGGCCTTGGAACACTTATTCCTTCTTTCTCTGCACATTAAATGCCTTGCAAGTTTCTCAGGAAGTAGACATAGTGGCAAGGGAAATGGCGCTTTTTTAAAAAAAGACACCACCAAAAAAAAAATTCATAATCCATCTGTGGGTTCACTGTATTTGATATGAACTACCTACTGTGCACCTCCTGTTTCAGACCTTTGGTACAGGTCTTAGTTAATTATCTCTGTTTTGTGTAGTTTTAGACAATATTCTATTTGATTTTGGTACTTTGTTTTGTATTCAGTTTTCTAAACCATAGCACTGAGTACAATTATTTTGTCATTATTTCCATTCTACTAAGAAACAGGTGTTTAGTAGGCACAGGCCCTCTCACAAGGAGGGGAAAGGAGGAGTTTTAGTTCCCTTGTTGAACCAACAACAGAAAAAATGAGCTAAGCTATAATATGGAGAAAAATCAAAGTAAAATTCTAATGCAACCTCAGTGAATCAGCAGGTGCTTAATTGCTTAAAAAGATTTAGAAGGTGACAGACAACAGGTTTATACTAGACTTTCCCAGCATGGCACTGAATTTTGAAGAACACCTTGATCAAATCTCTTGTGTCAGGAAGGCCAGCATTAAAAGGGAGAGTGTTAAAGTCTGAGCAGATGCAACAGGAAGACACAATCCCTACTCTTTCAAAATGTAGTTTGTTGTAGCAGACGCACGCTATTGCATCTCTATCCCATAAAGATGATCACATCACAGCCTGACTGGGCTGAGGTCTGGACCTTGCGCCATATTTGCAACTGGGGAGGCAATCACGAGAGGGGAGCGTGAGGAAGGAGGGCGGAAGGAGGGCAGAAGAGATCTGACCACTCACATGAACAGGCTTGTGCTCTTTTGTTTTTCTTAGAAAACCATAGTCTGCCTGCACGAATCTATAAGAGGTTAGGAACAGAAGTCTAGAAATGACACATTTCCAGCCATTCATTCATCAATTGCTAAACAGTCCATATGAAAGGGACTCGATACACACTGTTCACATTACTCTGTACTTAAACTCCTTCAGATTTTGAAGTAGAAATCAGCTTCTTTTGACAGAAATCTGTTTGGCTAAGAAGACTTTTCATTCCCACCTTCCTGCTTTATTTGCCCATCACATTAAAATCACTATTTTTTGCATAGAAAGCCAAAAACAAAGCATAAAAGATATTTACATAATACTTTACATAACAAGCTCCTTTTGAGAAATGAGAATATTAAAATTTCAAAAGTACAGTCACAGCAAGTGGTAGGCGAGCAACGAAGATAAATCAAATCCTATTTCTTGCCATGCTGTGAAAAGACGACTGGCTTTTAATCATCATGATGTGCCATATGTAAATTCCATCAAAGAAAAAGTTTGGTAAATGTTATATTTCATAACCACAGGGAAGCAAGCTATTTAAAACATCAATTAAATGATATAATATAGTCTAAAGCCATTAATAATAAAACTATTAATCTAGGTAGACATTACTATAATATGGAATAGTTTTTGAAATATACTTTTTCAAATGCACATTTAATGAAGGAAACACTATATTTTTTATACTCAAGGTCAGTCTCATAGTTTCTGTGATATGAGTAAACTGTTCTGAAAAATATAAAATGCACAAAGCACTCATAAACCTAGAATCACTTTCCCAGAAAAACTGAGAATGTTTCAGTCAGCACCTATGTTTTATACGTGGTAAGAAATACATGTATGTATATACAACACTTAAATGCTAATTCACATAGCACTTTGCCAGTCTTCCTGAAACGGAAATGTCTTCAACAGGAAGTAGTAGTGAGGCCAAACACTGTAAGAAATCTATTTGCAAGCCTCCAATGGAGTAAAGAACCAATCACAGTAATAATACTATTATACTAGAATTGTACCTCACTTGCATTAGAAAAAAGCAAACTAATTTGAAAACATTAAAAATTCTTGTGTTTCAAAACATTCCTAGGAATACCTGTGTCACAGTAAAGCTTTGTCATAGACTTGCTTATCTGCCCAGTCTCAAATGAGTATGGTAAACTGAGACAAGATCTTTAAGCCCTAAATACTAGAATAACCCTTAAAAATACCCTTTTTTCACAGAAAAGAAGCTAAATTCAACAGGCTTCAACCAGATATTCTACAGCAAAGCACGAGGATGGCTAATAACAGCTGTGAGAAGCCTTCTTGTAGTAACAGAGCTGACAGACTACCCACTGGATGCCCCAGGGAACGCACAAGGATGCAATACTTTTCTATGTAATGAAGGCATGAAAGAATTTATTTATTCTCAATAGACATCAGGCTTCAGAAACAAAATTTCTAAAAGACCACAGCAAAGCATACCCTTAAAAAAACAAACAAACAAACAAAAAGCAACTCTCCCAAACCCACCCAAAACCAGCCAACCCCCCCAAACTTTCAAGATATTCTGTCCTTCATTTATATTCTGCTTCTAATTTAAAAAAAAAAAAAATCAAATGTAGTTCACAGTCTCACCAGAAAATTTATAGAATTCTGTGTTTGTTTTCTGTGACACAGGAACAAGCATTTTCAGCTGCACATTTAAAACCAAAGGTTTTATTCTAAAGAGTTTTGTGAAGGGAAAAAAAAATATTTCCATATTTTCAGCACACTCAGCAATGTCTGTGTGCATAAACTGAGACCTGTCATATCTGCCTTGAAATTAGGAGAAATTTAATGCTTCACCTCTTTGTCATGTTTGTTATTTTGTTATAGCTGGTGTGTAGATTGAATGACAGGTGACATTTCATAAGAATCAAATATGGTAAGAATTAATCAAATTAATATATTCCTTTTCTAAAGTATAATTAGTCATTTGCATATAAAATGCAAGAGTCTGTAAATACAAAATGAACTCCAAATAACACAGGACACCATCAACTGCATAACTTACATTTTATAACATATATGTGTGTGTGTATATATATATGTACACACACCCATCACAGAGACAGCTTTTAAAACCCTGAAACCCTGGCTAATTTATACAGCTGTTTGGACTGAGGAAGTGATAATGCTTACCCCCTCTATGGATCACAGCAGTGTAAGATACCACATTCTGCAGGGGACCTACAGAGCTACTTATACATCAGCTGCAAAGGCAGCCTCTGATCTGTCCTTCTAGAAAAGGGAAATTAACTTACAAAGCCCAAATTATATTCCGAGGGTAAGCTGCAGGTCTGATTCTGTACAAGGAATCAGGCTGATCCTTTTTCACACATGGAATGCCATGGAGATCAATGAAAACCTGGAGAAGGGGACAGGATCTTGCTCCTTGGCCTCTTTGCAGAACCATAGCCTTACTGAAACGTACGGCAAACATGACATGCAGGTCCATATAGAAAAGAAAGAGACAGTAAATTAAGAGATCTACCAGGACTGAGAAGAATAAAGATGAAAACATGGCCTATGCTGCATTAAAAAATACCACAGGAAAGTAGCAATTAAAAATTAAACAGTAGAAGTTTCAAGGCTACAGACTAATTACTAATTATCGATGTTGCCAGTGTATGCAACAATACAGTGAAACAAAATAACCTGATTTGGTTAGTCAATAATAGAAAATCTGTTTGCCCACAATTGGTAACTAGTGCTCCTGTCTACAACAGAAAGAACAGTCTTCTATTTATGAACTGAAGAGAGCTAGAATTTATTAAATATGCAGTGTAAAGCAGTAAAATAGGAACTCTAAAATACCGTATGAGTTCAATTAAATACAGCTATTCTAGCAAGCTGGAGCTGAGCTAGATTGTAAACTGCACAGGTTTGGCTTTCCACAGAGGATTAAAGAATTATTGGCATTTTAGTTCACATAGGTGCATAACATATAAAAAGACAATATGCTAACCTCAGAAAGAAGAAGAAAAGTTGAGTAAAGAGCTACCAAATAATAGGGGAAGGTATAAAAAAAAGTTAAAAATAAAAGGCAAGCTTTAGAAAGGAGGAATAGTAGGCTGTGCCTACAACTGCAGGCTCCCTGCTGGAAACTGCCTGACCAACAGGTCCTGCCTGACCAACCTGATCTCCTTCTATGATAAGGTGACCAACCTAGTAGATGAGGGGAAGGCTGTGGACGTTGTCTACTTGGACATTAGTGAGGCCTTTGACACTGTCTCCCACAGCATTCTCCTGGAGAAGCTGGCTGCTCACAGCTTGGACAAGTGCACTCTGCACTGGGTTAAAAACTGGCTGGGCGGCCGAGCCCAGAGAGTGGTGGTGAATGGAGTCAGATCCAGTTGGTGGCCGGTCACGAGTGGTGTTCCCCAGGGCTCAGTGTTGGGGCCGGTCCTGTTCACTATAGTCACTGATGATCTGGATGAGGGGATTGAGTGCACCCTCAGTAAATTTGCAGATGACACCAAGCTGGGTGGGAGTGTTGATCTGCTGGAGGGCAGGAAGGCCCTACAGAGGGACCTGGACAGGCTGGATCGTTGGGCCGGAGCCAACGGTATGAGATCAACAAGGCCAAGTGCCGGGTCCTGCACTTGGGTCACAACAACCCCATGCAACGCTACAGGCTTGGGGAGGAGTGGCTGGAGAGCTGCCTGGAGGAAAGGACTTGGGGGTGTTAGTTGACAGCCGGTTGAACGTGAGCCAGCGGTGTGCTCAGGCGGCAAAGGTGGCCAATGGCATCCTGGCTTGTGTCAGGAATAGTGTGGCCAGCAGGAGCAGGGCAGTGATCATGCCCCTGTACTCGGCACTGGTGAGGCCGCACCTCAAGTACTGTTCAGTTTAGGGCCCCTCACTATAAGAAGGACATTGAGGTGCTGGAGTGTGTTCAGAAAAGGGCAACGAATCTGGTGAAGGGTCTGGAGCTCAGGTCTTATGAGGAGAGGTTGATGGAACTGGGGTGGTTTAGTCTGGAGAAGAGGAGGCTGAGGGGAGACCCTATCGCTCTCTACAACTACCTGAAAGGAGGCTGTAGCAAGGTGGGTTGTTGTTCTCCCAGGTCACTAGCGATAGAATGAGAACAAATGGCCTCAAGCTGCATCAACAGAGGTTTAGATTGGATATTAGGAAAAACTGCATTACTGAAAGGGTTGTCAAGCATTGGAACAGGCTGCCCAGGGAGGTGGTTGAGTCACCATCCCTGGAGGTATTTAAAAGACGTGTGGACGTGACACTTCAGGACATGGTTTAGGAGACATGGTCATGTTGGGTTGATGGTTGGACTTGATGATCCTAGAGGTCTTTTCTAACCTTAACGGGAAAAAAAAAAAAACCAAACACCAAAACCCTAGACTTTTAACATCACTTGTACATCTGAAAACAAATTCCCCATTTTCTTTACTTTCCCTGGTAGCAACTGCACACACCGCTACTTGTACTAACACTCTATGCTATCAGTCAGCTTAGTAAAACCTGAGTCTGTATTATAATTCATGCTGCTAATCCTCTTCTTTAAAAAGGAGCAACTCTCACTTCCCTCCTGGTGGCAGGAGAGGACGTTAGCCTGTAGCTCCTATTTCTCAGTATGGCAGGGACACCACTGGTTTAGTAGTATGAAGACTTACCAAACTTACAGCATTAATATATTGTTCTTAAGGATATATATTTGACAGCCTGTGTCAAGCAAGACAGAGGACTGGCAAACACCGAGTAACCCTTCCTCCATTCTATAATCTACCTGATCATACGGAAGCATTACACAGACATATAGGCCAGTGCAGAAGCAAGAGAGTTTGAATCCCCTATGCCAGCCTGCCATTATTCTGTAATTGTTCCGAATTTGGCTAGATACACTAGGAAGGGCACTTGGATGTTGAATTCCGTGCTTGCTCTCATTGTAACTGTTTGTGCAGAGAGTCATGGATCCTCTCCCAAGAACAGTTACACAAACAGGACTAAAAAGAGTCTCCCACACAGAACTGTTTTTAAGGGTACTTTAGGGGTGTATGTATAAGCGTAAATGTATGTATGCGCACACACACTTATGCATAAAAGAATTCAATAGTTAAACTGAAAATTGTAACTGAGTGTACTAGCATTTAGGAATTTCCTTATCCATTTGAGCCAGACTGCCAGCTGGGGTCTTACGGATGGTTTCTGCTCGGAGGGGAAGCTGAGGATAGAATCAGTATTTTTTTAATACAGAAATCATTGCTATTTACAAGGAGCATATGAAAAACTGTTTTATGAATACAACAGAAATCTTAGATTTGGTCTTGAGAAAGCACAAACCTATCAGGAAATATTAATTTGAACAATTCTTTTAACCTGCTTGTGGTAATGTTACAAGTGTTCCTGTGACACTTGGCCAGGTTTCTTTACTAGGTCTTTCCTACTTCTTTTGTAGAGTTTATATGCGTCTGTCAACATATGCCCCTACATTTTCATACAATATTGCTGTTACCTCCAGGTTGGGTTTTCTGCAGTGCCTATTATTTCAGCTATATCTTCTACAGTGAAGCTCAACTTAATTTCAGGGTTTTCTTCAGTGAGAGATGACTGGCTCTATGTTCAAGGAAGTATGAGGAATGTTTATTCTTTGCTTATGTCCTTACTACTTCCATCCTATTCCTACAAGTACTCACAACTTTGCATACTGCTTGCTCTCACAGAGTTGTCCTTGAAGACTTCCAAATTCCTCTGTCATTTTTAAGCATCACTATTCCACACACTTGCTTCTGAAAGGAAAAATACTTCCTATTACAATTTTAATTCCTACAAGACATATGCAGCAACTCAAGCGTATCCCTATTAACCCTAAGGAAAAAGACATTTGGTGGAAAGAAGTGAGTGTAAACAGTAAGGACACAAGAGAAAAATAGTTACATGTCAGCACAGCAGGGGTAGAAGCTACATCTCTATTAAACTCTTAATAGAGATACTTAAATTAAAATACCCCTTTGAGTGAAATTCTGCACTAATGTATGTTACCTTAGACCTTCCCTGCCTCCATTTTCTCATCCTACCAATGAACCCTGGGAAACATTTTAACCTCCTGCAGTGCAGTGAGAAATCCATCCCATGACTGATTGACCCATATCAGGACTGATGCAGACCCTGTGGGTTAGCAGCATGCAGCAAGGGGAATTATGAGGCACTGAATCTGCGCTTGATAGGCACACAAGAGAAAAGATTACAGACAGGATAAGGTGGAAAATAGGCTCAGCTTCTGTCAACTCTTCTGAAGATTCTCAAACCAAAATATTGTTAAAGACTTCTTTTCCATTAATTTAATGGGAGCTGAGGGGATATATAACCTGCCAAGGTCTGAACAGCTCAACCTCCAACACATCCTTCAACAGAAAAGCCTTGCTGAGGAAATGAAGCAAACATCCTTCTTAAGCAAACTCGTGCTTCCTTCTTTCCCTCCTTCCCCATGGTACCAGACACACACACAGAGGGTGCTCATAAGTACCACCTACCCTGGATACTTCAAGAAGTAGTTTAGAGCAACAATGAAAACCAAAGAGCCCTCAAGAACAAACAACATTAATTTCCATTAGAGAACTTTTCACTACAAGACTCACTTTGTTTTACTGATCCGACATGCTAAATATAGTGTTACAAAGTCACATCATTTTTCCAGAGAATAAAGTTGCTGCTTCAGCTACAGGCACCTCTATTTCTTTGATTGCTCATTCTCAGTTTACTCTTATCATTAATACCTGGTGCCAGCCTTAACACAGAAATAAATGACTTAATGGATGAGAACTGAATGTTATAAAAAACGAGTAAAGTATTCATTTGTGCCAAAAAGGAGCTCTCGAATTTACATGCACAGTGCAGAGCAGGACAGAGTTTCTAGCTTCTTGTACAAAGGCACTTTTTTAGGTTTAGGTCAGTATTTGTCAAAGGAGCAGACAGAGTCTGACCAATAAAGCACAGATGAGCAAATGTCTGTGCACTTCTGCATGTGCATGTGGACACTTCATAACCAAAGAAAGAAACTGGCAGTAAAAGGAGCAGTATAAAAAGTGGTATAAAACTTTTTATCTTTGTAAACCACTAAAAGTTCTACTGCTGAAGGTAAGACATGAAATGAATTAAATGCTCTGCATATGAGTCATTTCCAGAAATTGAAGGGTGTTCCTTAGGTACCAGATCCAAAGCAACATCAACAACAAACAAGACAGGAAACCAGAATGACAAGAGACCTGACCTCAGTTAAAGCCAAACAAAGGTATTTAGTAAAAAAACCCACATTATCAGTCAATTCTTGAAGTCTTCACTAATTTAAATAATGAAAAAAGTACTCCAGTGAAACCTCCAATTCAATAAAAGCTTGTTTCTATAAGTGTAAGGTGTTCTTCATAATTGTCTTCAGGATACATTGTATTTTCTATTATTTTAACGAAAAATAATGCATTAAATGAGTGTAATGAACTTCACTCAATTTTTAATCAGGCTTTATCTTTAGGGAAAGTAAAAAAGTGCTTCGGCACAGGCACTTAGCCATCACGTACTCAACGGCAAGTCCCAGTAAGTTAGGATCTCTAATTTCTTCAGAATGATGTATCTGCAAACAAGAATGACATAACTCCTTTACAATTTCTCAGAGTATATAGCCCAGTTTTCATCTTAATATATGCTTTTCTTGTAGTCGTCCACTATTTTAATAAATCACAAAAAATAGATCATAATTTCAACTGAGAAACACTACAAGATGCAGGTAGTTTCCCAGTTAACACTGCCCTTTTATAGATTTGTAGCACGTAACCACCTCTCTCACTGTTTATTAAGTAAAATACAATAAAGGAGCATCCGAAGAATCCTTTGTATACTTCATAATAAGTGGGCAATAAAGTAAGGAGCTGTATTTTTGTCTACTGATCAGTGACCTGAAGTTCATAATACCCAACTTAATTTTAAATGAATAGTTTAAAACATCAGCAATACTGAGTGTATAGTAAGACAAGCGATGCATCGGCTCTTCATGCTGATCTCTTGAAAACAAGTTGTTACGTTAGAGTGGTTTGGCCATACCTCGTGCTGCCGCTCATTCTCTAGCTTCACTTCAATTGCGCTAGTTAACACTAAATGGGATTTTGGCCTTCTACACTGTTTATGATACACACGTTAAGTAGAAGCAATAGCAATTAAAAAAAAATCTACCAGGGTTTTTTGTACAAATATACAAGTGTATAAACTGGACAACAAATAGTTTTTATGATTTTATATTGAATTAAGAGACCTTGGAATGGTAACAAAATTGTTATTTTATTACATATACCTCTTAAACTATGAATTTTATCTCTAAAGCTTTTAAATAAGAAGTATTATTAACATTTTAAGAATCACTGAAAGGGAAAATAGCTGGTTGTGTAACTAAAGTATGTATAAGACACAAGCACAAAAATAAGTATGCATGACAAAGCAAAATATCATATTGCCATGTCTTTACTGCTCTTTACAAAGAGCATTATTCTTTCGATGGCCTTGCACACTCAGGTCTCCTACTGTTCCCAAAGGCTCAATCCCCCTTTTAAGCCAGCTGCAGAGTTGGCAAATCCTCCAGGTTTTGTCAGAGGTTCATTTTCTATACCAAGGAAGCTAAAGAGGAATGAAAAAACAGGAGATTTGGTTCTCTGAGGAAAAGCATAGAGTTGACTATGCTATGGGGAGTTGAACTGTCTTAGGAGATTGAGATCTCAGAGGCACTACTTTAGAAATCAGTCAGGGACGGGGCAAATGCTTCTGCAGAGCTGTTTTCCTAAGATGACCGTGGATCCAGCACCATCTTTAGTTCTTAAGATGTTATTTATATTTTAAGATGTGATTATTGAGGATGGAAGTGCAAGGTATGGTGTGATGGGTGACCAGTAGGCTGGGTGGCAAATTCCCTAGTAGACTTCCCTGCATATATAAACTGACCTCTGCTGAATCAAATACAGAAGATGCCACATAAAGAGCCTGTATTTGTAATGTTAATGGTTAACAGAATGTGCTGTTTTGCAGAATTATGCATTTCAAATAAAATCACATATTACACTGAAGTGTCGTTCCAAATTCAGCACACAAAAAAGACAATCTCTTTTTCTTTGCCTTCTCCAACTTTGGTTATTTTTCATTGCTGATTCTTCCTACAGTTAAGTCTGAAATTCATGGCACTTTACCAAAGTGCATATTACGTCTAAATCTGTTTAGATGCATATTCTAGCTAAATAGAGCACCTGAGGTATTTTGGTGTACTTTCTTTACAGAGATTATTGCTATTTGGATTCAGTATGTGCCTGTGCAAATATACTTAGAAGCAAGAAAATGAAAAGACGTGGGGGCAAAACAAAGACTACGTGTGGGGACAAATGCAGATCTAATATACCACTCAGGAGAAAAACAAGTCATTTGGTTTCTGGCACAGGTTTTTTTACTCATCTATAAAATCAGTTTTCAAAAATAGTGTTATTTATAGCCAAATACCCAGATAAGGCCAAAATAAAGAGAAGGACCTCTGATTACAGGGTCATATACTAACCTTCTAACTTTTTCTGAATATCGCAGAATATCCAATTGTGTTTACTATGAATAGCTTTGAGCCTCTGACAGTTTGCATCATTATCAAATCCTTTACTTCGCAGCCTGACCTCTGTGCCGGGAAAGGTCATGGAGAAGGTCATCCTGAATGCCATTACACGGCACGTGCGGGACACCCAGGGGATCAGGCTTAGCCAGCATGGGTTTATGAAAGGAAGGCCCTGCCCCACTAACCTGGTCTCCTTCTATGATAAGGTGATCCGCTTAACGGATGAGGGGAAGGCTGTGGACGTTGTCTACTTGGACATTAGTGAGGCCTTTGACACTGTCTCCCACAGCATTCTCCTGGAGAAGCTGGCTGCTCACAGCTTGGACAAGTGCACTCTGCGCTGGGTTAAAAACTGGCTGGGCGGCCGAGCCCAGAGAGTGGTGGTGAATGGAGTCAGATCCAGTTGGTGACCGGTCACGAGTGGTGTTCCCCAGGGCTCAGTGTTGGGGCCGGTCCTGTTCACTATAGTCACTGATGATCTGGATGAGGGGATTGAGTGCACCCTCAGTAAATTTGCAGATGACACCAAGCTGGGTGGGAGTGTTGATCTGCTGGAGGGCAGGAAGGCCCTACAGAGGGACCTGGACAGGCTGGATCGTTGGGCCGGAGCCAACGGTATGAGATCAACAAGGCCAAGTGCCGGGTCCTGCACTTGGGTCACAACAACCCCATGCAACGCTACAGGCTTGGGGAGGAGTGGCTGGAGAGCTGCCTGGAGGAAAGGACTTGGGGGTGTTAGTTGACAGCCGGTTGAATGTGAGCCAGCGGTGTGCTCAGGCGGCGAAGGTGGCCAATGGCATCCTGGCTTGTGTCAGGAATAGTGTGGCCAGCAGGAGCAGGGCAGTGATCATGCCCCTGTACTCGGCACTGGTGAGGCCGCACCTCGAGTCCTGTGTTCAGTTTAGGGCCCCTCACTACAAGAAGGACATTGAGGTGCTGGAGTGTGTTCAGAAAAGGGCAACGAATCTGGTGAAGGGTCTGGAGCTCAGGTCTTATGAGGAGAGGTTGATGGAGCTCGGTTTGTTTAGTCTGGAGAAGAGGAGGCTGAGGGGAGACCTTATCGCTCTCTACAACTACCTGGAAGGAGGTTGTAGCAAGGTGGGGGTCAGACTCTTCTCCCTAGTAACAAGCGATAAGACGCAGGGAAATGGCCTCAAGATGCATCATGGAAAGTTTAGGTTGGACATTAGGAAAAACTTCTTCACCGAAAGGGTTGTCAAGCATTGGAACAGGCTGCCCAGGGAGGTGGTTGAGTCTCCATCCCTGGAGGCATTTAAAAGAAGGGTAGACATGGTGATTGAGTATATGGTTTAGTGGTGGACCTTGGATAGGTTAGCAGTTGGACTCGATGATCTTAAGGGTCTTTTCCAACCTTAATGATTCTATGATTCTACCTGTTACATGTGCTGGAATCAGGCGAGAACAGTGAGGGCCACAGAAGTAACAAATAAAAAATAAAATTTTATTAGCGGTCTCTAAAACAGGAGATATTAATTAAGGTTGTAGAGTTATATAAAAAGAGAAAACATAGATAACACATGTACAGACATATTGGCTAATGACTTATGTGACGTTCTACTATGTGCCCATAAAAACTAAATGTGGACAAACCTGGCGTTGGTAGTGTGGCCCCTCTAAAAACTCTCCCTCATAATTTCTAGTGATTCAAGAAGTCTACTATAAAACTGTAAGCTTAAATTATTGGTGGTTGAATGTAAAATGTGGAAGCTCAATGCCAGAGTGCCTCATCTTCCAGAGGCTTACCCTCCGGGAGGATAAGGCGGTATGCAAACAGGATGACACCTGCAAGGAACAGGGAGCTGGACTTGATGATCCTTATGGGTCCCTTCCAAATTGAGATATTCTACGATTCAGTGATTCTACTGGCTTACATTGACACAATGAAGCTCATAACTCATAAAGCAAAGGCTTTAATCCCATCCTTGCTACTAGACCCCAATTCGGGAAAGCTCTTCTATACATACAACCATCCATTCAGTGAGCATCAAAACTGGTTAAGCCTAAACATGGTCTCAGGTCTTCTATGACTTCAGGTACTTACTTTAATAGGATTAAGTCTATATTACAATGAACTCTTGCAGCAGGTCTTGCATGAAAAATGTGAAATACAACAGGAGAAACCTGGATATTTCTTGGAGAGTTTCCCCTAACAAGTGGCAACAAGATGTTGCCACTGCAATGGAGTGAAAGGTAATTAGACTGATTAACTGAAAATCATTGAGGAACTTTCATTCACTCCTCTGTCAGTACTGTATGCTGCACAGTGCCAGGATCATCCTGCTTTGCAAATAACAATGACGAATACTTAATGAAGAAAGGTAAATACAGGGTGGAACTATATTGACATTTTTATACCACAGTGTGGAACATTCGCTATTAATTCCCAATGCATGTTTTTCCTTTTAAGGAATAGTTGCCACCATCCAAGCTCCAAGTCCTTGATATTTCATGTTATGCCAGGACTTAACTCTTTTTACAATAATTATTTCCAATGAGAAATGAGCAACATTTTTCAGAAATGTTTTCAGCAGTGAGTATTTCTGTGACTTTTAGAGCAGGACGTAAGAGGAAGAAAAAAAAAATTCCCTTTTACTACTACAAGTGGCAACATAGCAATCAGTTAACTCATCGGATATTCTTCTAACAATACAAGGATTACTGATAGGTTTTCCTGGAGCCTGATATATTTCAGGTCAATAACTAAAATGTGTGGCCAATTATTCAACAAAAATAGCAAAAATATTCTGGAACACAAGATCTGGGTATGTAGACTTATGTACTGAAGGATAATATACAAAAGTTGTGGATTGGGTCTCTTACAGCATTTAATTCACCTATTTGTTTGTAAGGGTCTCTTAGAGAGTTTAATTCACCTATTTGTTTGCAAGTCATTCTATTCTCCAACTCATCTTCCACACAAACAGCAATAATTTTCAGGAGAAATGTCCTTAGACAATAATGCTAAAATATTTTCTGTATTCATCCACAAATTCTTTTTATTGATCTAGCACCAAAAATCCCAAATAATGATGGGAACATCACTGAACTTGGCACTCTCTAAATGACTATATCGACACTTACTGCTACCAAGAGTAAGCAATTAAGGACTTATGAAAAAATAAAACAACTGATCTTAACTGAGTATTTATTTTTAGGCATGCATTTAAGCCTCATTCATTATTAAGAGACACAAGCTTGTAGTTAAAAATCAAACTCCTTCATTAAGTCCTCCTGCAGTGCACGTTTCATAAGAAGGCAGGCAAAACATTTAGTGGTAAGATGAAGAAGCCTGAGATGATGATGGGTTAGCAGTAATTGAATACAGAACACTACAAAACAAAAATAACAAAATATTTGTTTAACTAAAGAGCCTTCTTTTACCCTACAGACACATAGGAAATACTTATTTTTGGATTCTTACTGAAGTTCTAACTTTTAAGTTCTATCTGTACTTCTATTCAGTACTAGGCATTTGGCAACAACTTAGTAATAGGTCAGAAGGAGACAATAAATGTCTGTGCCAATGTAAGCCTTTTTGGGTTTTAATAAATCTGTAAGTGGACAAAACAAATCTAGACTTTCTCTTCTACTACTTCAAAAGTACTTTATAGAAGAAAATGAAGCATCCCACAGAAAGAATTTCTCATTACTAATGTATAGGGAACTTTGACATTACAATTTTTAAAATGGAATACATACCCACAGGAAAAAGTTAGTTACATTATTGACATACATGGAGGGAGTCAATATGGGTGACTTTAAGGGAACATCCACACAGTTAAATGAATGTGTGCTGTTAATGCGATTATGCCTTCTCAAATGATTTTCAACCAGAAAAAAAATGTGAACGCACAGGCCTTAACATGAGCTAGCAACCACCATCACATGTACCCATGTTACATGTTTGACTTTACCAGTTTCATCTGAGATCTGACACTTCACTACTGGTGTCACCTGTGCAGGACCGTATTAACAACGTCCTGCTGTTCAGTGCAGCAAGAGCGCTAGAACACGCTACAGTACTGTTCTTTTCTACACTGAACTTTGGCAAACCAAGTATGTTACAAAAAAAAAAATAATTATTTTATGACTGACAGCTATGGAATTTCTGAACAGTCAAATCAAGGGGAAAAAAGAGAGCACTGATGAAAACTTGAATGACTCAGATGAGGAAAAGTTAGTTGACTGGGTTCCACTATAACTTGCTTTTTAGTCTGAAACTTTATGATCTGGAAAGCAACTTATTTGCATTTACTTTTTAATGCATTAATAGCAGTTTAATTTTTAAGGTTTCTTGTTAAGTAATCTAGTTAAAAATTAATTGGTGTTTGATTGATATGAGAACAGTTTTGATTTAGCTTTCTAGCTTTATTTCTACTAAAATTGTATGATTTGCAAAGTAATATATTTTTCTGTAATTATAATCACAACAGTAATTTTGCTGGCTTTTCTACTGAATAATTTGATTACTATATAAACGAGCTTTGCTTCAGCTTGCTATTGATTTGTGTGCACATACATTAAGATTATACAGTCTGTCATTATAAGCTAAACTACGAGATGGTAATATGTCCTGTGTCAAGGACAGTACAATGTGTCATTGCATTTGTAGAAATTCAGAAGGACGATTTTGAGTTACTTTGCCAGCGATCTAAGGAGTAGGTCAACCATTTCAGATATCTTTCCGTCACAGCATAAGTAACTCAACAACATACAAATTCTATAAAAAAATTTATTTTCACTTTCATATCCTATTAATATTATTTACATCAGGATTGCAGAATAACATATATTGCACAAGGGAAGGAGTACTTATTAAAGCCACATAATAATTACTAACTATACTTTAGAGGGACATAATTTTTTTCTCATTGTACATGATATTATAGGCAATTTGGAACTTTGTTCTTCCCTTTTAATTATTCATGTGCTGTAGGAAAGTCTTGAATTTGAAGATTGACCTAAGAAATACGTACACAATCTATGACACAAGAATGTTAAATTTTGAGAAATAAAGTACAAAAAGTTTGCAAAAATACATTTTCAACATAATCCTTTATTTGATTCCACATGCATATTTAACACAAGTGCATGCTTTAACAACTTAATTTTATATTGGTGTTTCTGCACAGCTCCATCCTCATTCATGGCATTAGACAGTTGGGGGGGGGGGGGGGGCGGGGAATCATTATGCTTTTAACCTGATAAATCTCCTTATAGTCCTAAATTTCATTTAATCCCTGCACTGGCAAGAAAGCTCACAGACTGAAGGCATTTTATTTTACTAGTAAAGTCAAGTCTTCTGTTCAATTACTTTTCCCTACACTATGGATGCAGAGGTAAAAGGAGGGATTATCCATTATCCCTACCCGTTTTTATCACAAAGAGACCATACCTCCATTCACAATAGGTACAGAGACAAAAATCCAATTTGCCCTCGTGTAACCTCACATATAAAAAGGCTGCTTATAACGTTGCAGTTGTACGTGAAAACAATATGAAACACCAAGAATCTCTGCAATACATATAATAATTTACAGCACACACTGTTGACACAAAACTGACTGAAAATTGACTGGAAATTATGGCTAATGGATTATAATAGCCTTTGTCACAAATTATGAAGAGTAGCTTTGGTTAAGAATTATGTTGCTTTATATAACACTATACTGCATTAATATGTTTATTATTAGATATTTCATCAAACTGCTCAGAAACTTCTATTACTCTTAACAGACCCAAAGACATATATCTCTTAATAACTTTGATAACATCTCTTTCAATACAGGTGTGCTGGTTTTGGCTGGGGTACTGTTATTTTTTTTCACAGTAGTTAGCATGGGTCTATGTATTGGATTTTTGCTGGAAACAGTGCTGATAACACAGGGACATTTTAGTTACTGCTGAGCAGGGCTTACACGGAGCCAAGGCCTTTTCTGCCTCTCACCCCACCCCACCAGTGAGCAGGCTGGGGCTGCACAAGAAGCTGGGAGGGGGCACAGCTGGGACAGCTGATCCCAACTGACCAAAGGGATATCCCATACCATAGGACACCATGCTCAGCAATCAAAATACAGGTTGGGAAGGAGGCCAATGCTCGGGGACTGCTGGGCATCAGTTAGTTGGTAGTGAGCAACTGTCTCCATTTGCATCACTTGCCTTTCTTGGGTTTTATTTCCCTTTTTATTATTTTCCTTTTCATTACATCATCATCATTATTATTATGTTACTAAAGTGTTTTTATCTCAAGGCAAGAGTTTTCTCACTTTTGCTCTTCCAGTTCTCTCCCCATCCCACTGGGGAGAAGTGAGTGAGCCACTGGGTGATGCTTAATTGCTGGCTGTCAATGAACCATGACAATAGGTATGGTAGACCACTATTTAACCCAAGAAGGTAGAGGTTATTACCTAAAATGCATAGGTACTTGACAGAGAAGCAGAGTTAATGTGTGTCAAGAAATCCTCACATAAAGCTTGGACTGAGCTCTCCCACAGTCAAAGGAATTCTAGAATTTTCTAAGTCTCCACAGAACTCTTACGACAATAAAATTCTCAAAACAGGTATTGCAAACATGCTGACTTCAGGGTGAAGACAGAGACAGGAAAAGGAACAGCTTCACTGCCCTGTATAACTTCCTATGTTTTCTTTGGGTGAAACATAAACGTGCAGAGTTATTAATGCTGATCATCCTTTCAGTTATTAAAAAATTCAATCAGAAAAGTAACTTCAGATTGCACACTGGTTAACTAGCCAGCAATATGCAAGAAAACAACTACAGCTACCCAAATTTTTTTTCCACATTTGTATGAAGAATTTTAACAGCATTCAGCAGATGCCGTCATTATATGAGATTCTCCTCCTTGCTGTAGCTTTCTAACAGAAACCAGGATTTGAATACAAGTTAAGTAATAACATGCCACTCCTTGAAAGAAGGAAATGGTCCTTACCAGTGGACTTATTAATAATAAGAATTATGGAATGCCTGCTCTGTAATTGTATTTAAGAGCATTGCACTGTACAATATTCTGGGTTTAATATTCCTGCTAGAAAAGGAGCATTTTTCACCAGAAGCTTACCTTTGACTATAGAAATACTTTATGATCTCACCATTTTATTTATCTTAAACACTATCATGCACTTTTATAAAGTAGGAACCACCTATTGCCTCAAAATTATCTTTGTCTAGACCAGCTGGCAGCGTGCTATACATGCAATGTCAATTAAGTTATAGATTTCATCACTGGACATTTTTCTCATTACAAGTCTTCATATGGTGTGATAGGTAAAAACACACTGACAAACCAGGAACAGTCTTCTAGTTCTGCTAAGATACATGTCCATGCATTTTTATTAATTCACCAGGAACAAAAAAGTATGGCTACTGGGGGCAGGGAGAGATGGAAGGCTGGGCAGGGCAGGGCAGGGCAGGGAGGGGAAGGAAAGGCACAAATTGCACTATAGTCAGAAGAATTCTGTATGCCAATTTGCAGAATAAATCAGAAGCTGTTCCAACTGCTATCGTTATTAAACCTAATGATGTCATGCACAATTTGCAGGTATCATTTTGATCAGACATACACAATCCATGGTTTGAAAAGCTGCACTGCAACTTTACAACCATTCATCTGCTACAGGTAACATGCTCCAAGATTAAAACAAGTAGCATATTACATTTAAAGTAAGAGCATCTGCTGGAAGTACATCTCAGAACAACAGATGTTGCTACATCAAATGACTATGAAGTCTTATGCTGACCTAATGGCACTGACAAGCCATCAAAATGCAGCTGGACAAGGAAAGACACACCCATCCCAAAGTTATTCATGAAGAACTCTGGGTGATTTCTGCTTTAGCTAAATAATCTTGAAATCTCTGGACACCTGACCAAACCGTAGCTTTAAAAAAACATTTAGATTCATTGCAGCATTCTCTCTAGCAGTAAAGGATTTATGCTGTTTCCTTGCCTTTTTGTAGCTGTAGGATTTTATGTATCCCAGTACCCAACAAGCCAGATACTGGCAACAAAAAATCTCAGTTGCAGAAATGTGAATGTAATGTTATCAAGGATACACCAGCACCACCATTCTTTTTGAAGTATTTTAAAGATAGGATTGTTTTCAAGATGCTACACACTGGAGAACTACTATATCAGGAACAGCAAAACTACACATTATTCGTGAGGGGAAAAACAGGTATCATTTTTATTTAAATTTTACAGCAAAATCTTAGAAATCTGTAGGTGATGGACATTCTAGTACGGAATCTTGGCTGAAACTACTGCTGACTGCTTAGTCACAAGGAATCCATTGTATTTTACTTCAATATCCAGGTTAATAAATGAGGTTCGGTTGTCTATTCAAAATACAAGAATCTTACAGGAATCACATCCATAAATATTGACTAGTGCCAAGGATGTAAAAGGAAAATTATTTTTTATTGAAGTTGTCTGTATTCAATATTAACTTATAATCAAAGAAAAAACCCAACCTGGATGAAGACCTGTTTTAGCACAGAAAACACTAAAAGACACATGAAAGAATCTGGTAATTATTTTTTTAAATAATATAAACATTCTGGATGCTTGAGCACAATACTCTACACAGCATTGCAAACTGTGCCAATCTGACTTTTTAGCAAAATGTTGGCCTACATACACTATCTACAAACAGAAGCAAGTACGATGTATCCTTCTGGCACACTGGTATTTCAGAATCTTTCTACTTTGATTTTTAATATTGTGAACTACCTATTCAACTCCATACTTTTTTTTTTTTATTAAACTATTTTTTTATATTGTTTTCTTTATTTTTCAAATCACTTCACAATGCGACCATATTGTTCTCTTAGTCTTACTTTGCAAACGTAGAGACACACAAAATACATCCATTTATGGTAACAACATGAATGAAATAGTTTCCACAGTAGAAAAGTAGAATATAACCTATTGAGACTGTAGCACAGAATATAATTCGTTCCATTAGATTTTCAAGGTTAGCTAAAGATTTGCTAAAGATGGCTACTTTTGCTTTGGAAATCAAATCTATTACTGATTCAGACATTTTTCATATTCAAGAGAATCTGATGTCCACATACATGCACACACAATTATAGTCCCATCATAGGCTTCAAATACCTGAAATCTGTTACCTTGATGTAGTCTGGTTATAATGAGAAACCTGATATTCTCTTACCTAGAATATAAAAAAGAAATTGTTTTAGTTATAATTCATAGCATTGTTCAAATCATACATTGTGAAAATCATACACATGCATTGTGCATACATACAACCAGCAAATGAGGTAGATTAGCTCTAAAATGGTCTTTAGTATTAATGCAAATCAAGAGATTTGACAGCAACTTCTACCACAGCCTTAAATTTCTTCTCTTTGGATGACTATAAACTGAATCTTTTCACTCAAGTAAGGTCAAAAGCCAAATATTCCAACAAAAATCAGGGATCCATATTTGTATATATCTTGGTATGATTCAAAGCCTTAAGTTTCAAACTTTGTCCAGTGTGTATGCAACACCACTTGTACAAATGGACACACATATACAATTTTTCTTGGAAAGTATAAACTCAAAGGCAGTTTTTATACTCCTCACTCTACACTGATTTTTTGTCTGATACTATACAAACACTTTGATGTCATTTTGCTTTCCACTTTCTTTTCCAATAGCCAGCCAACAACGACAAATATACCATGAGATTTTGTCAGCAGTATAAAGTGTCTTGAAGCTCAAAGAATCTCTGAAGAAGCAGTGGCACCTTCTGTTTATAAAGTGTATAAACTAGGAAATATGTGTGTTTGCAAACAATCTACCCTTTGAACAGTACACATTCTTTTAAGCAAAAGAACTTTAATGATGCAGACAACAGAGCAACTACAAGTTTTTTCAACTGCTTAAACTATGTAATATATGGATTACTGGGCTAACTGAAACTTTGTTCCTACAAGCTGTTCAACACTTGTGTGGATTACTGGGGTCTCAACCAAGCCTACAAAATTGTTCAGTTTTCACCAGAGCTCACCTTATGAGAAAAATGAAACAATGTACCCCTTAATTTAGGCCTGTAGGCATAAACCACTGGGGCTCACTGTGCTAGATTTTTAGGGTGTGATGTTGGAAAACATCAACAAATTATGAAGCACCATCATATTTATGGCTTTGCAACAACTTGAATGAAAACCTACCAAAGCTTTGGATTTAGTTTATCTTCTCATGAGCAATGCAGCAAGAATTAATACACAGACAGCCAGCTAAGTATGTCTTAATCTTGAAGAAGTAAATGCTTATAGATAAGTTGAAATCTACCACCACAATCTCTCTTTCTTCTGGCCTACTGCGGTCTGTTAGGAAAAAGCCTCAATTTAAAGTAACTTCACTGATGCTATGAAATCCTGTCCACCTACGACTGCCTTCCTGCTGGTAGTTTTCAGTTTTGTTAACCTCTCTTCTTCCCCATTATATAGCATCTCTGCCCAGTTAAAGATTTCCAGTATGTTTTAACAAGCCACCATTTATCATGGGAGGTATCTAATGTTGACCATCTGCAGAGTTTGAAGGCTCTTAATACTTTCCTGTTCAACAGTATATGACAGAAGTGTCCTTAACTACTCTGAGAAATCATTACTATCTCTCATTCAAACATACACTGTCATGGTTTAAGACCACATAGACAGTGTGGAGACTAAATGGACTTGGATATAAAAACAGTTTAATAACAGATATGTGTGCAGTTTTATAAATTACATGAAGTTTGTATCCCACATGACAGACACCACAGGAAAGGTGAGTGGGTCAGCATAGAGGCTCTGGCTATGCTTTGTGTAGCCCAGGGTAGGATTGCTGGGTCCCCTGGATGCCTCTTTTCAGTTTCTCTCTGCTTGAAACTTTTGGATTCTCCCTTATGTACCCCAGGAATCTCTCATATAACTCTGAAATCTCTCCCGCATGTGTCTCCAAGAGCATCCTCCAGAGCGTCTAGTCAGCACGTATCACTAGAGGCCTCTCCTGCCACTAATGGCTGCCACTTTTTTATCAGCATGTCTGAGCAGGTGCACTATGGACTCCCTGACTGGATAATGTTTTGGCAGGCGATGGGGCGTTCACCCCATTTTCAGAGCCAGCTGGCACTGGCACAGGGCAGTGCACTGCCTCCTTGTGTGCCGGTCACCAGTGCAAGTCTGTCATTTACATCCAATACATTGCACTCCTCACTCCTACGAAACATATTTAAACGATGCATGTTCAAACACTTCTTAATAAACTCTGCTTTCAACATAATCACAATCTTAATACACATTTGTTAAACTCTGCCCTTATCCCTGGGCCAGATAGCAGCGATTAACAGTGTACCATGTGTATATATGCTCAGATTACAGGGTGGGGGCAAACTGGGTATCGTTTCTGACATGATCAGCCAATGTTGTCAATTCACTCACCTGACAAACCAACACAGGTTTTTGTCACATTGGATGACCTGCCCAGATGGGATTACCACATTTCCATCTGTGTTCTTCTACATCATCCTATCTTTCCACACACAGCATCGTCCACAATCCAGTACTATTTTGCTTCCAGTTTGCACTGGAGCTGGAGCATGTTCAGCACCTTCCCTCTGACCCTCCATCCCTGCCGCCACATCAGCCTCACAACTGTTCCCCTTCCCCTGCTTGCCGTTTGCACACCCTTCTCACAGCACGGTGCGTCTGTGTGTGGGGGCAGGGGTGGCGGGCAGGGGAAGATGCCTCAGCAGGCCTTACCACCATCCCGCTCCCTCACCTGCAGCCCCTGGCGCCGATCCATCTGCCCTCCTCCTGTTCTTCTTTAGTAACTGTGTGGGGGCTCTTCACCCCCGCAAAGGGAACAAGTCCCCACCGTCCTGGAAGTCAGAAAATCACAGGTCCCCAGAGCCTTGATGTCCAGCTGGGAACAATTTTGTTTTTTCCCTGGTCATACTTCTCTTCCTCCAGTTTCTGCACTTCTTCCACCACAACCCAGGTTACAAGAGCACAACCCCACATTCAGGCTTCTGAGCCGGGGACCTGAGGGTGATTCTTTTTTTTCTTGCTCATCCATTTTATTTCTACACCCAAACATTTTGCTAAGTCTCACCCATGCGCTCACCATTTGGGTTTAGGGTCTCCCCCCGGAGTTTGGGGCCGTGCAGGCCCTGGCCTCATGGACCGGCTGTGAATCAGCCTGCAAACCACCAAGGCCTGGGGCAATGGCTGCCGTGCCCACCACCACTGCAGCTCCGACCCAGCGGCCTAACGCCCGCCCACCTCAATGCTGCCACTGCTGCCATGCAGCCCTGCCACCCTCCCCAGCCCGGGACCGGGCTCCTATATCAATACACCATTGCTACAAGTTGATAGGAAGCAATTAGAAATTTCATTTAGAAAACCTCCAATCCAACAAAAAGAGGGGAGGGTTCACTGTTCTCCTCATCATAGGACCTGATTGCTGCCACTGGATTTCAAAATGAAGGACTCAGTTAGGCAGCAGTACTGGTTTCAGATCAGCAGGGAGGCTGGGCAAGCGCTCCCAGGCCATCAGCCACCCCAGTGCTCCTGTGGTCCTGGCCCAGAACCACCAACGTTCCCAGCAAGCGCAGGCTGAGGACAGTGTCTTCCAGTGCCAGAAACAGTGTATCTGCTGACTATTTTCTCCCCACAAACACTGCACTTCCTTCATGCTCCATTCATGTGGCCATGTACTGACGACGCACAACTATTTGGTAACATTCCCCACTCTAAACTTCAATCACTTAAAAACCGTTTTCTGTTTTCTTTTTAAACTGGATCATTTAGACAGATCTGGGTTAGTTTCTGGTAACAGCTATGTTTGAAACAGCACAACAGAGAGTGTAACAACTCTCAGCAGGGAAAGAAAACTAGCTTTGCTGGCAGAACAACCCAACCTTTCCTTTAACCTAATTCTGTTTATCCATTAGACGATCCAACTGATTTTCTCAATGAATGGCTGTGGGACAGGGGAAAAGGAACGCTAACTTTTCTTCTGTTACTGAAACCTGTGGAACAGAGCTTTCTTTAAAACCACTTCTTTTCCTGCTCCCTCTGTCGAGTTCATAATTCTTTAGTGGCCACTAAAGGACTAAGTGTTAGCTCCCAGGATACGTAGGAACTAGCCTAGGAACATTCCTTTTCTAAAGCTATTTTTGTAGATCTTCCTTGATAATTGTGACTAGGTGGTCAGCGGTGAGTGATTGTCTTCGGGGAGCGGGGGAGAAAAAGAAAAAGAAAAAAAAAAACAAAGAAACTTACCCAATGACAGATGGTTTCTACTGTTTGTTTCTGTGATTTTATTCTAGAGAAAATCTGTTTGGCCTCACCAACATGAACTTCCAATAAGGGTTTGATTACACTGGAAAAATTATAGAATATTCTGGCAAGAATATCAACTGTTATCTTTTTTTTTAAACAAAGAAGTATTTAGATTATAAAACGTCAATGTGTTTTATTTAGAGATTGCTAAATACTTAGAAGAAGGCTGAAAAAGTTCTGTAATCTGAAAATATTTCAAGATAAAAAAATCTAAAGTACTTCTTTTTCTTTCATGTCTGACATAAATTCAGCAAAATGACAATCACTGTGCAAAATGGTCATTGCTGGAATATAGAGATGTAATCTTCTGTCATCATACTTGGGCACCCTGCACTACTACAGACTCTTTAACTTCATTATGTCAAATCTACTACTGTTCATAATGATCAAGAAGCAAAGGTTTCTCTGGTTTAAAAAAACCACAACTTTCCTAAATTTCTAAAAATCCTGGCATTGTAGTTCTTTTCAAACTGCTTGACTTAATTATTGGTTAATCTACAAGACACAGGAAAGTTCGTATTCATATCCTATACAGTCCTTCTAGAATATAATTACCCGAAACGCCCATGCTCCATCAAGCTTTTCACAGATTCACAGAATCACAGGTTGGAAGGGACCTCAGGGATCATCTAGCCCAACCTTTGTAGGAAGGGCAGAGTCTAAACAAGATGGCCCAGCACCCTGTCCACACGACTCTTGAAGGCGTCCAACGTGGCTGAGTCAACCACTTCCCTGGGGAGATTATTCCAATGGGTGACTGTCCTCAGTGTGAAAAATTTCCCTCTGGTGTCCAATCAGAATCTCCCCAAGAGCAACTTGTGCCCATTCCCCCTTGTCCTCTCCATGTGACTCCGTGTAAAAAGGGGGTCTCCATCTTCTTTGTAACTACCCCTTAAGTGCTGGTACATGGTGATGAGATCCCCTCTAAGCCTCCTTTTCTCAAGGCTGAACAAACCCAGTTCTCCCAGCCCATCCTCATAGGGCAGGCTTCCCAGTCCTCTGATCATCTTGGTGGCCCTTCTCTGGACCCCTTCCAGCCTGTCCACATCCCTTTTGTACAGTGGGGACCAGAACTGGACACAGTACTCCAGGTGTGGCCTGACAAGCACTGAGTAGAGTGGAATAATGACTTCTTTCTCTCTGCTGGCGATACCCTTTTCAGCACACCAGCACCCTTCTGACAGTATCAAAACCTCCATGTCAGTAGCCCTACCAGTGGTGTGTTAATACTAGGCTATTATCTTCCTGAGCCACAACTGCCCACACTAGCGATCTCTGGAGGCTGCTGTCAGTGAGCCCCTCCTTACAGGGAACAAAGGGAACTTCCGTGCTGGACTCCCATCAGGGCCAGTAGAGCAGGTTCTAAGAAGGGAAGACTCTGTCACCTGTAAGTCCTGCTACTACAAGTATCATCACAGTTCTACACATCTTCCCCATTCAAACAGTGGTCATACCATTCATCTGAGACATAAAATACAGGAGCTTCAGGTAAATACACTTTCTTTTGTACCCTTCTACCCTTCCTTTTCTACTCTTCCTACCAAACTGCAGAATCAAAAATGTGTTTGTCTTACAATTTGTGTGTGTTATTCTGCTTTTATTAATGACTATCACAACTGCAGCCATCAGCACTGTCTCTCTCATGTTGTGCGAGAGAAATTTTAAAATGGTGTTTGCAAAAGAGAAACAGATTCTAAGGGTGCATATATGGATATATTGCTTAGATCTGAAATGCCAAAACATCTGTAGTTTTTAGTAGCCAGGACACATAAGAAAGACATAAAGGCAGAACATAGCATAGAGTATTACACCCTGTATTTTCAGCTGAGAAACTGAGCAGCAGATGTTGGTGAGCAACAAGCAATTTAGATGTAATAATTAGTAAGGAAAATGCTTTAGTGTGGGACAGCAAAATGGCACTGACATGCTTTTATCTGACACAGACAAAGGGAACAAAGAAAACTACACCGAGGAAGAAATCTGTGCAATGTAGATGGAAGAAACAGGAAATGGCATGAGGAAAGAGTGTCACCGCGGATTTCTATAAAGGTTTAGAGTTCATTTCCATAAGATTTAAAGAGATCAGAGCTTTACAACTGAGATGTATTTGGAAGGTCAAGGTTTTATGATCTTCCATCCAGGAATAGGCCGAGCCAATAAATATCGTCCAGTTAGCAATCAACGGCAGTGCTGATGGCACGGTACAATATAAAT